>NW_023425522.1:600000-1200000 GCF_014108245.1 Pipistrellus kuhlii | reverse complement strand
TGGGGCCTCAGAGTCAGCCTGTCTGCTCTGCCTGGATACCCTCCCTCCCTTCTGGGCATGGCTTATGCCAATGCCAACTTCTCCAGCCTTCCCTGATCCCCTCCTCTGCTTTTAGCTATGACCTTGGTCATGTTCCTCAACCTGAGACTTATTTGTAAGACAGAGATAATAGTTCCTCTCTCTTGGGGTCACTGGAGACAAAGAGTTGTGCTCAGAATGCCTGACCCTGGCCACTGTGTGAGAGCCGTCTTCTTGTCCTGCCCACAGACCCAGGGCTGTCCCTGATTCGGCCTCTTGCCCCACTGCCTTGCACATCAGGGCTAGGCAGGGTTTGCTCAGTGAGGGAAGGAAATCGGAGCGGTCAGTCTTAGTAAGCAGCTCCTTAAAACTCTCCTTTACATCCCTTTTTCCCTGTTGTCTGGCAGGTCAGCAAATGGCTGGCCAGGTTTCGCAGACTGACAGACTCTGGAATTTAGGGATTGTACTGGATCCAAGATGGTGTGTAAAATGGACTGACAGTCACTTGGGACCAATTGTGGGTAATCTCACAAATTTTCCTTCCTAGATGTTGTCATCTTGTATAATTAACAATCACCTACTGAGCATCTGTTATTTCCAGGTAGTGACCCAGGGCAGAGCAGGTGGCGATGAGCCTGCTTTGGTTGGAAAGAAAAGCCAAGCACACCGAGTGAAGGGGGATGTGTCTCAGTCTCCACAGGAGAGACCTCGGGCCAGAGGGTTCTGGAGGAATGGCCTTGGGACTGGGCCTTGAAATGGAGGCGGGCCTTGGGACCTGTGGAAAGCATCCAGACCAAAGATGGCCAAGGGGCCAGGCCATGAGCCAAACACCTCCTCCGGCTCGGCACCACCAGCCCACCCAGGCACTGCTGCTGCACAGCCAGGTCTCACCTCATCTTCTGGGCCCTCCATCCAGCACCCATCTCGGTCATACTGGCCCCAGGCTCAGCCTCTCCCAGGAAAGCTGACATCCCCACCCAGGCCCACCTATGGCAGCACCACTTCTTTTCAAAGATGCTGCTCCTTCTAACTCTTCCTCCACTTCTGCTTCTCTCAAAACTCCTTATCAGGAGGCCAGGCAACATGGGAAGAAGTCAGTTCCAGGCCTGTCCCTCGGCGGCACAGCACCGGCACCCGAGCGCCTCCCACTCCACTTCCCTCACCGGTGTGGTTCTCTATGGTCTGTCCCAAAGCCAGGGAGGCCCAGAGGGGCCATCACTTGCCCAAGATCTCCTGTTACAAAGTGGCTGAGCCAGGACTCAACTCAGGGCCCCGAGCACTGTTTCCCTCCAGAACGAAGTGCTTTTCACGAGGTCCAGGGCTTGTTACTACTGCCTACTAACAGTACAATAACCTCTGCTTCTGACTTTAAGTAATGGGAGACTAATTTGATTGTGTCCATATCCTGTATCCACTCTGCAGACAGTGAGGGCCTACCTTAGAAGGAAAATAAAATCAAACCGCCAATGACACTGGCTGCTCTGGGGTGAGTCCTTAAGAACAGTTCATCATCTGAGCTGTTTTAGCTGGAGGCAAAGCTCCTGAGCCACACAACTGTAATTCCAGATTAACTTAGCACACGGGGCCAACCCCTCCACAGCTGACCACGCAGACACCTCTTCTACTCCTGCTCTTTAATGCTGACCCTCAGCGGGGTCTCAATCCACCTGTTTCAACGCTGGGTCTGCCTGTGGGGCTGACTCACCATCCATCTACAACTCCAAGCACTCTGAGGGCTGCCAAGCACGACACTAGGGCTGTTGACACATCTCAGATGTGCCTGCCTCCGGCTCCACCTGAGGACTACTCTAAGCCCCGTATACAGACAGGATCAACAAGTTTTGTTCAGGGAATGAGTGACATGTCTGGTCCAAATTCACACAGCTAATAATGTTGACACCAGGATCTGAGCTCGGAACACACTCTGCCTTCCTCTAACAGCACGACTCCATGGGTTTTCATCTCTTGATACTTCCACACTCTATTGTTCACCTCTCAGAATTATTCTGGGTGATTTGTAGCAAATCTAGGCCCCAATCCATTTCTAGTCCCTCAGTTGATCATCCAGTGACAAGTCCCCTCGGGAACAAGACCTCCAGCCCATCTGAGCAGGACCCTGGAGGCAGGTGCTCCCATTCCCAGCGGGTGCGCACTCAGGTCCGCAGGAGAGCTTCACAGAGGTAATCATTTCCCACTTGGGATTCTTGAAAAGAACTCAACGGCCACTTCCGACAGGACTCTCACTTTCGCCAGGACTCTCACTTTCGCCGAGGGCTGCTTCAAGGCTCAGAAGTCTGGCAGTGTGGGCCACACTCAGGCCCTGGCCTGCCTTCCTATTCAGGATGGGACAGACCATAGGAAACTACAGAAGGCTCACAGACCAGATGTGATGCGCCTTCCGACCTCTGCAATCACAAGGCAAGCCTCCGCTCAAGCTGACGGCGGTTGACAGAGCTGGGGCTAACGTGAGTGTTGCCTGGGAAGGACATGCTCGCCCTGACACAGTTGCCGGCTCACCTTATAATTCTGGCACTGGGCACAGTAGCTGGCACACGGCCCTCAATAAGTGCTTGGCAAATGGTATTCAGCGATCCAACCCTTTTCTTTTCTCAGGAGGAAACAAAGCCTTGAAAGGAGCAATTTGCCCAGGTGCCCACTGTGGATGGACAGTGAGAGGGACCCCACAGGACTCAGACCACCTCACACCACCTCCACTCCAGGGTGCCAAACACACTGCCCATTGCCACCTACCCTCTCCTGCCCCACAGAAACATCGTTAACATATGACAGCAGGATTTCCAATGCAGCCCAACCTGGGCCTGAGTCCTTCCCAGCAGAGCACTTCAATCAGGCACGCAGTAGAATGAAGTTGATGTAAGAAATGAACCTCTTGCCCTAACCAGTTTGGCTCGGTGGATAGAGCGTCGGCTTGCGAAATGAAGGGTCCCAGGTTTGATTCCGGTCAAGGACATGCACCTTGGTTGCGGGCACATCCCCAGTAGGGGTGTGCAGGAGGCAGGTGATGGATGTTTCTAACTCTCTATCCCTCTCCCTTTCTCTCTGTAAAAAAAAAAAAAAAAAAAAAATCAATAAAGTATATATTTAAAAAAATAAAAATAAATGAACCTCTTTTGCCATTCTGGCACATTCTAAGGAGGGAGTTTAAGGGAAAGCCTCCAGAAAGGGCAAAACCATCTTAGGCCTGGTCCTTAATAAGCCAGCTGATGTTGACAGATTGATATGTTTTAGATGCTCCATCTTTTGAAGTAAAAATGACCAAATTGAAGGGTTAGGGTGAAAAGCTTGAGTCGGAGAACAGAAGGTGTGTGAGTGTGTATGAGGGAGCATATGGGGAATATCAGCTCATCATTCCACCAAGAACAGTAGCAAAACACAATCTCTGAAAGCCCTTTCCTTTTTGGGACAGAAGGGTTAATCCAAAGATCACAGAGGTGCCACCAGCAGAGGGTGAGGATGCTGGGAGGCAAGACAAAGCCTGCCAGGGCAGTCAGTGCCATCATCTAACCTAGTGACCCTCAGATTCTGCATCTGTAAGCAAAGCTTTTATTTTATTTATTTCTTTTAAAAATATATTTTATTGATGTTTTACAGAGAGGAAGGGAGAGAGATAGAGAGCTAGAAACATCCATGAGAGAGAAACACCAACCAGCTGCCTCCTGCACACCCCCTACCGGGGATGTGCCCGCAACCAATGTACATGCCCTTGACCGGAATCGAACCTGGGACCTTTCAGTCCCCAGACCGACGCTCTACCACTGAGCCAAACCGGCTTCGGCTGTAAGGAAAGCTTTTAATGGTTTCCTATGATGCCCACGGAATGAGCTTATCCACGTGTCACAGGCACATCACACCACGTCCCATGATGTCACTCTTCCCAACAAGGGCAAGTTCACCCTCCAGGTCATTCAGAGACCACAGGCCTTCTCCAGTCTCCCTTCCTCCTTCAGATCTGCCACTAAATTACGCTGTTTTCTTAGAACACACAAAACACCTGTTATCTCTCTGTGTGGCAAGGCCCCGGTCACCGTCTGCCCTCTCTCCTAAACTACCAAGTTTTCCAGAGCAATGGCCTTGCTCGGGTACCTCCAGCTGATGTCGCAGCACCCGCCAGAATGGCTGTAGGTCCTCAACAAGCCAAGTCATGACATGGAAGCAGTATTTGCTTGAATCCCACCATGATGACTCTGAGGAAAGCCTAATGCAGCAAGGGGTTAGCTAAGTCCAGGTGACTTCATAAGAAGTGTGGACACAAGGAGACTCGGGATGGTGACTCACTGGTATTAGGAACCCATGTAAAGGGGAAGTCAGAAAATTAGAACCAGCGGTGGCTGACTGCCGTATGGAAATGTCTGCTCTTCCCATGTGTCAGCAGGGGCTCTGCTGATCACCTTGCTCAAAGCCTGTTTTACAGATGAGCAGAGCAGGGTGGAGAGAAGGGACTGAGGACACTGAACACAGTGCATACACTGAAGGAGTCAGACATTTGTCAAGCAGTATTTGGAAAAACAAAAAGAACCTATTAAAGCACAAGGAAATGAAATAGAAAGCATTCAGAGGGAGAATAAATTGGCTTTTGCATTTCCTTATTAAGACAGCCTTCAAATGCAAACAGGACAGTGGAGTGAAAGCCACTGGAGCCCTCTGATGTCCCTCTCAGCAGCCAGTGATGGCTGCCCTCCTGTTATTACCACAACCCTTTCTCAGATGCAGATCTCGTTAGTCATTTACACCACAGTGTGAGTCTGAGGATAAACAAGGACCTGAGATCTAGAAGACCAGTCTTTCCCAGGCCAACTGAATAAGAACCTCTGGAAGTGGAGCCCAGGAACTGTGATTTTTAAAATAGTCCCAAAAGCCCGGCCAGTGTGGCTCAGTGGTTGAGCATCAATCTATGAACCAGAGGTCATGGTTCAATTCCCAGTCTGCACACATGTCCAGTTTGCAGGCATGATCCCAGTGGGGTCATGCGGGAGGCAGCCAATTGAGATTCTCACTGCTGATGTCTCTCTCCCCTTCTCCCTTCCTCTCTGAAATCAACAAAAACATGTCTTTAAAATAAATAAAATGAAATTCTCCCATAATTCTTGCACAACTGGGTGCAATCCAGGACTGGCAACCACTTAGGAACTACAATCCCTTCATGGGACTAATAAAAAAGGAAACAGAAGACCAGAGGGGAATGAGCTGTCAAAAGCAATGGTGAGTTAGTGCTGGCCCAGACTGGAAGCCAGGCCTCCCGATTCTGGGTCCACCACACCAACTTTTAGCCTCACCCAGAGGCATGTGCGTTTGAAGCCTCATCTCTAACCGGACAGGTTCCTTCCCCACTACCTGTAACAATTACCTCTGCAGGCCAATAAGCTTCCACTTCTGAAAATCCGTAATGTGCAAGGGGGAGGAGGCCCAGTGCTTCACGGGTTTGGCATAGCAGCTGTAGTTGGGGACGAAGATGGACAATGCTGTCACAAGCTTCCTGACTATGGCCTCGTCCTCCCCCAGGACCACAAGCGTCCTCCCACTGAGCAGGGAGTAGATGGCTGGGTGGGCAAAGGGGTACTGGCGGATGAATTTTAAGGCATTCTGTCCGGCCCTCTTTTTATGCCTCTCAAAAGAGGGGCCAGTGAGTTGAGCAGATGAGGGAGTCCTGTCCAAGCTGGTGGAGGCTACACTGCTCACATAGCTGGTGGTGTCCGAGTAGTTGTCCAGGCTGATCTTACTGATATCCCTGCTAGCCAGCAGCTGGCCTGGGTCCAGCTCATAGGCAAGGAAGCCTTCAGAACTGTTGTCTCGGGAAGAAGGGCTGGCGTTTTCCACTGCAAAGTCCACACAGAACCCCGGGTCCTTCTGCCTGTAGCGTTGTGGTGGGACGCTCACTACTCCATCCCCGTCAGAGAGTGCGTGGACTGGAGTGGTGAGTGGCACCAGCAGACTGTCGCTCTCCTTCCCAGTGCAGCAGGAGTCTGCTTGTGACGAAGTGTTTTCTAAACTGCCCTCCTCTGGCTCCCCCAGCTTGGTCAGGCTGATGCTTGCCTGGAAGTGGATGGCTCCCTCATTGTCATCTGCATACAATTCTTCTTCATTAATAGCACTTGGGTAGCTGGCCTTAAAGTCATCAGGGATGAGGGCCTCAGAGGGGCAGGTGCTGAGGACTTCAATACTGTCCTCGCTGATGGTCCTATGGCTGGCTGCTTTGCTCCGGATCACCTGGGGGCTCAGTGGCACCATGAGGCTGGCCTGACTGTCGGACTTCGACAGCACAGTGGTGGACTTCTCCGTGCCCAGAACCTCAATGCTTTCACCACTGCTGACACTCCCTTTCATATCCATATCCAAGTAGTCTAAGTTCCCCTGGAGATCAAAACTGCTCATTTCTGCCACCTCCACTTCCTTACAGTCCTCACCGCCAAACTCCTGCTCCATCTTGATCACCACAGATTCCACACTGGACTTGTAAGAGCCAACACTAATTAATACTTGAGGAATCGGGCATTCTTCTAGAGATCTGGAAGGTGGCCTGTCTTGACTGGGCTTAGAGGGTATGCTTTCTTGTTTCTCTACCATCCTATCATCATCTGCAAAGTCTTCAAAGAGAAAGTTTGTTATGTGCTGTTGCCTTAGTAGTGCTCTGTCAATCTGGCTAGTCAAGAGATAGCACAGGTCTCCTCTGAACATGTGCTCAATGTGGCTGAGCTGAGCCAGGGTCTTGGTGAAATACTCAGTGTCACAGAGCTCTTCCAAGGTCTTCAACTTCTTGTCAAAACACTTGGTGGACTTTGCTTTGATGAGTTTTGGGATGTAGGCAGGTCTGCAGGTGTAAAGGTCTGTGTCAGCATACTCATCAAGGTTAGAAGTAGTGGATGCCTGGTCAGGCTGATCCTGAGCATGGTCCACCTCCCCGGAACACAAATCAGACCCCTTCAACTTCCGATGAGGGTATGAGCGGATCTGCTTCAGGAGGTCTTGATGTTCAATGATGGATTTCTCTACACTAGCCAGTTCATTGGCTTTCTCGATTGCCTGAGATGAGTAAAAGCCCTTGTCATTGGCTTTCTTCTGGACCTCCGTTTCAGTGTGCAGCACTGTCCTAGTGTAATCCAAGTCTTTCAGCTTTTTCTCAAGTTCCACAGCAAAGGCCTTCCTGTTGCCCGACTTCAAGTACTCTGAAGCTTTGGAAAATTCAGCTGACAGCTCCTGGAACTGCTGCATGATTTTGTGCTGGTCTGCTGAGATATACGCCATGCAAAAGGGCCTCACAAAGCCACGGGCCTCCAGGTCATACAGCGTGAGGTGGTGCACGTAAGCAAAGGCTCCCTCTTTGGAGTCTCCCAGCACCACCTTGGAGTCCTCCACGAAGTTCAGCTTGGGATAGGCAGAACCAGGAGGATGGCCCACGAAGGAAGCCTGGTAATCCACAGACATGATCCGTAAGGAGAAGTAATTGAGATCAAAAGTACCGAAAACTTTGGTATCATTGGGGATAGTCAGCAAGGGCTGGGGTCCCACCTGCTCCGAGAACTCGGAAATGAGGATGAAGTCCCGAGAGAACTTGGCTCCGGACAGTTTGGACCATGGGTTAGCTCCCTGGCTTGTGAAGGGGAAGAGCGGCACCGAGTACTCTTCTGGCAGGGCCGGCTCATTGTAGGGCTCCTCCTCATACTCGTCCTCTTTGGTGAAGGCCACCACGTCAGGGGCGCTGATCATATTTCCAGGTATGCAGAGAGAACATTGAGAGGAAGTGAGAAAGAACGCTGGGGTAATCAACGCGGGGAAGCCAGGCCTCTGCAAGAGGAAGCAAAGTCTTCGTTGCCTTCGCTGAGCCCTTGGGGGGACTTGCCTGCCTCTCACACACCCGAGAACTCAAACTCCCGCAGCCCCTAGGAGGCGTATCCCCTCCCGGGCCCTCCGGGCCTCATGAACTCCGCAGGTCCCGAAGTCAGGGAGGCCGGCCGTCCTCCTCCCCTGGCAAGCGCGGCCGGCGCAGAGCACCTGCAGCGAGGTCACCGGGACTTCCCCGAACCCACTGGTGACAGCAACAGCCCCGAGCCTGACCTGGTACCTAACGTGGGCTACAGGCTGCCGCATGGACCAGTCAAGCGTCTGTCGCCCCCACGACCCGAGGGCAGAAACGGTCCCCGCTCCTTGGACGCCACAACCCAAAGACAGCTACAGCGACGCCGCCATCTTGGTATCACATGACTCGCGGTATCGGCGCCGAGTGACCCGGAAACGTTCGCGGAGTTTTCCGAGCCAGAGCGAAAAAGGTTGTGACTGAGCGGCTCGGGGCGGGGCTGTGGAGCAAGGACCAATCGATTAACTAGCACTGTCAGGAAAGAAAGGAAATGATGCGGGGAAGCGGAAATGTGTTAGGACCAGGGGCCCGGGAGCGCGAGGCGGTGTGGGAGTTGTAGTTCGCGGGGCTGTGGACTCGCGCCGGGCGGAAGTGGCTGGAGAAGGCGGGCGGAAGCGGCCGCGGCGGGTGCAGAGGTGAAGACCCAGTTGGCGGCAGCCCCGAAGCCGGTGGGCGTGTGGGAGGAGACCGCGCCGCGGCCCAGCGCTGGCGGCTCTCGTAGGCTCCGGTTCCCGTAGGGTGGGCGCGGGGTGACCCTCACCTCTGTGTTCCCCAGCATGTGCGGGTACCCGGGATGATCTTCCCCGTCTCCCGCTGCGCGCTCCGGTGTCTGCATCGGCCCGGGGGCCGGACCTTCCCCACCTCCGCCATGGAGGTGGCCTTCCGAGGCGTGCGGAAAGTCCTCTGTGTGGCGGAGAAAAACGACGCGGCCAAGGGGATCGCCGACCTGCTGTCCAGGGGTCGCATGAGGCGGGTAAGTGGGCGCATTTCCGATCAGCGGTACTTGGGGCCCCGGGAAGCGGGACGTCTTGGTGGGTACGGGAAATAGGGATGAAGGCGACTTCTCTCCCACCTGTGGGACTTCTGTCTCCCCGAGACCATTGCAGTGGCCTCCTGTCTTCTCTTAGGACTGATGGGCATTTAAAAATGTAGTTCAGAGGTTTCACTCATCTGCTTTAAAGCCTTGGATCTTCCTTGCCAACAGCAGTGGTTGCCAAACTTGTCTGATCCTCAAAACCACTGGGGCAGTGGCTCTTCGGTGGACCTAGGGTGAGACTAGGCCGGGTGATCTGTGTTTCAACATTTTTCCCTCCGGATTCTAAAACTCGGTTAAGTTGGGAAGCACTGCCCAAACTCCTTTAACCTGGCAGTCACGTCCTGCCCGATCGTCCCCAGGTAGCCTCGCCCTCCTATTTTCTGCCATTCCCTCTGCGCAGTGCAGCGCCGCTGACTTGACTCTAAGTGTGTATTGACAGGGCAACATTATGTAAGGTTTGGGGATTAGAGGCAGATGGCAGCCCTCAACCCGTGGTCCTTAGTGCCAATTCAACAGGAATTCCCAATTTGGGGTCACAGTGAAGAAGGAAACTATTCAGGGCAGAACATCAGAGAGGTGACATCCCATCCGTGTTTCAGTTTCAGCTCCAGCTGGGAAACTGTCTTAGGTGGGGAGGGGAAGGGTGCTCTCAGCGCCAGTGGGCAGCTGGCTCATGTTGCCAGAGTCCCAACTCCAGTCCCTGTCTAGTCCTTCCCCAAGCAAATCTTCGCGCCGACTCTCCCTCAGGTTGATTGGTCCAAAAGACACGATGATTGGTCAGAATGGGCTTCTCTGATTGGTTCGTGGAGAAGCTGATGAGGCTGTGGCAACACTGCTCCGATTGGATGGGGAAAGCCTCATTCCCATTGGTTGAAATATTGATCCAGAAACTCCTTAGTAAGGGCCATCTTAGGCGAGATAACAGTGTTCGCAGGCAGTTCAGTGCAGGCTTCTCTGTGAAGTGCAAATTGCGTAAGAGGCCCCTGTGAAGAAATGGCTGCTGGGCTCTGTTTTTTGTTGTTGTTTTTTTTTTGTGTGTGTGTGTGTGGGGGGGTGTTAATTAGAGAGAGGGAAACTTCCATTGGCTGCCTCATGCACGCCCCCTTCTGGGGATGGACCTGTTTGTGACCTGTCGGGAATGGTACCAGTGACCTTTGGTGCATGGGATGATGCCCAACCAACTGAGCCACACTGGCCAGGGCTGTTTGTTTTTAAATTTGAGCCCAGTTAGCCACGAGGAGGCCTTCCTAGTAGGTATCTTCTTTCTCAGGATTCACACTGGCATTCAAACTGGTTCTTAGAGAGAGGCAAGTAAGGGGTAAGATGTTTCTAGACACTCTGGGGGCACAAAGGGAGGGGACTGTGAGAAAGGGTTTGAAAGGGAGTTGACAGGAAGGTCTTAAGAACTATTCAGGAGCCCTGACCTGTTTGGCTCAGTGGATAGAGCGTGGGCCTGTGGACTGAAAACTCCCAGGTTCCATTCCGGTCAAGGGCATGTATCTTGGTTGCAGGCACATCCCCAATAGGGGGTGTGCAAGAGGCAACTGACTGACGTTTCTCTCTCATCGATGTTTCTAACTCTCTATTCCTCTCCCTTCCTCTCTAGAAATAAATAAATAAATAAATAAATAAATAAATAAATAAATAAACTATATATTTAAAAGAAAAAGAAAATCTCCCAATAACAAAAGTGGATTGTTGCCCTGGCTGGTTTGGCTCAATGGATAGTGTCAGCCTGTGGACTGAACAGTCCCAGGTTGGATTCCGGCCATAGAGCACAGGCCTGGGTTGCAGGCTTCATCCCCAGTGTGGGGCATTCAGTAGCCAGCCAATAAATTATTCTCTCTCATCATTGATGTTTCTATCTCTCTCTCCCTCTCCCTTCCTCTCTAAAATCAATAAAATATGTTTTTAAAAAAGAGTGGATCCTTGCTGAAACTGGTTTGGCCCAGTGGATAGAGCGTCGGTCTGCGGACTGAAAGGTCCCGGGTTCGATTCCGGTCAAGGGCATGTACATTGGTTGTGGGCATATCCCCGGTAGGGGGTGTGCAGGAGGCAGCTGGTCGATGTTTCTCTCTCATTGATGTTTCTAGCTCTCTATCCCTCTCTCCTCCTCTCTGTAAAAAATCAATAAAATATATTTAAAAAAAAAAAAAAGAAAAGAAAATGGCCCGTCTACACCTAACTCACTCACTTCTGTATCTTTCAGGGCTCTGTTAAATGCCTCTTCTTCAAGAACTTTACTCAGCTTCCTCCCCCTGCAGCAGGTGAGGGACACCACCCAGTAATCATTGCTAATGATCCACAGGTCCTTGAGGACTTTCCTATAGTTTTCATAGTTTTATCTTTACATTCAGGAGAAAATGTTTTAAATAAAATTTTAAAAATGTGTTTTTATTGATTTGAGAGAGGAAGAGAGGCATCAGTTGCCTCCTGCATGCCCTGTACGAAGGTTCCAGCCTGCAATCCAGGCATGTGCCCTCACCCAGCATCAAACTGGCCACCTCTGGGTGCACAGACTGACTGAGCCACACGGGCCAGCGCAGAAGGAGGAACCTTAAATGGATCCTGTGCATTCGGAGGCAGCGTGTGATCAGCGTGCTCAGGGAAGGTGTGGGGGGCACTGGGAAGGCGTCACAGAAGCTACACTCTCGGTCTGTCAACGAGGGTTCCTTTCTCTGGGCTCCAAACGCCACTGTCATCTGGGAGCAGCCTAAGCATCTGAGAACTTCACCCCCGAGTGTGCTACCCTCGGGATTACAGGGAGGAAAGTTTGAAATAGCAGGAAAACATTTTACATCCTCAGGACGACCCGTTGGTAAGGAAGGCTTCCCGGAAAGCCCTGCACTGGGGTCACACATGCTGTTGGGTGCATCGCTTTCTGGAGAGCCCAGGGCAGAGGTTTGAGACGCTGTTCCAGACTCGAGGGCCGTTGGTGTGCACCTCAGCCACTGCGCTGGACTGCGCAAGGCCGAGTGGCAGAGCAGCCGGGACTTCCGCCTTGGTATGTGTCAGGGTCCGTATAAGATTTTGTTTGAGAAGACTTCAGTGCTTCCTTAAAAAGAATTAGGGGGAAGGAAATAGAAACCATTGATTAAGCCGTTTTTATTCTGTATTACCAGTCTCCTCTTATCCGAGGTTTCACTTTTCATGATTTGTTACGTGGTCAACCACGCTCTGAACATATTAAATGGAAAGTTCCAGAAGTAAACCAGTTGTAAGGTTTAAATTGTGTGCCGTCCTGAGTAGTATGATGAACTCTTGTGCTGTTCCACTTTGTCCCGTGTGGAAACCCTTCCGGCTGTCCACGCTGTGTACCTGCCTGCCACCCCCAGGCGCTTAGCAGGTGTCAGTTACAGCTGGCTGTGTGGGGTCGCAGTGCCTGTGTGCAGGGAGCCTTGTTCTGCTTGATGATGTATTGAATACTGTATTCTTACAATAAACTAAGGAAAAGACAATGCTATTAAGCACAACAGCTGGCAATCAGATGTGCCAAAGGGAATCCATCGATGCTTCCTTAAGTGAAACGGTGTGTGATAAAAACAAGCAAACCGGTAATGTAGGGTGCAGTAGTGCTGAGGATTCAGGGACCTACTGGGGGTCTTATTTCTGAGGATAAGGGGGACCACTGTACTGAAAAGGCTTAAGAGGGCGTCTCTTTCCTTGGCAACATCAGAGCACTGAACTCTTTTTTTTTTTTTTTTTAGAATTGAGCTGTTAAGTATCAGATAAATCCCTCTTTAAATTTGCCATTATGCCCTGGCCGGTGTGGCTCAGTTGGCTGGGTCTTGTCCTGTGCACCAAAGGCTTGCCGGGTCTACTCCCGGCCAGGGCACATGCCCAGGTTTCAGGCTCAATCCCTGGTAGGGGGTGTGCAGGAAGCAGCCAGTCAGTGTTTTTCTTTTATTGACGTTTCTCTCTTAAAAATCAATTTAAAAATCTTAAAAATAATAATAATAAATTTGCCTTTATGCCTCAAAGAACCTCATTCAATGTTCCACCCAGAAAAATTGTATTTGTGAGGCTGAGGGAGAATCTTGTCCATACGATTTCTCTTGGCCCATGAATGGAAGTGTCCCCAGTTCCCATTTTGCCTTTCTCTTGTCTTCTGCCCGGTGTTGGTGTGAAACTCACATGCACAAATACAGCTGACCCTTTATGGGTTTGAACTGCACGGGTTCAAGTGTGCATGGATTTTTTTCAATAAATATGTACAGCACTGTAAATGTATTTTCCTTACGATTTTCTTAATAGCATTTTCTTTTCCTTAGTTTATTGTAAGAATACAGTATTCAATACATATTACAGCCGAAACCAGTTTGGCTCAAAGGATAGAGCGACGGCTTGGGGACTGAAGGGTCCTGGGTTCGATTCCGGTCAAGGGCATGTACCTTGGTTGTGGGCACATCCCCAGTAGGGGGTGTGCAAGAGGCAGCTGATCAATGACTCTCTCTAATTGATGTTTCTAACTCGCTATGTCTCTCCCTTCCTCTTTGTACAAAATCAATAAAATATATTTTTAAAAAATACATATTACATACAAAATGTATGCTAACTGTTTATGTTATAAGCCAGTCAACAGGAGGCTGCTAGTAGTTAAGTTTTGGGGGAGTCAGAAGTTATATGTGGCCTTGGTGGCCCAGACGCTTGGAGCGTCTTCCAGTTCACCAAAAGTTTGTGTTTAATTCCCAGTTGGGGTGCGTGCAGGAGAGGCTGATTGATGTTTCTCTGTCACCTCAATGTTTCTCTCTCTCCCTCCATCCTTCTCTCTCTCTTTAAAAATCAGTAAAAACATAACCTCAGGTGAGAATTTTAAAATGTCATATGAAGGTTTGACTGAGTAGGGGTTTCTGCCCCAATCCCATCTTGTTCAGATCAGTACCCAGCCCCACCTTGTTCAGGGTCCCTTGCACTCTGGCCTCTGTGGGAGAGGAGGGGATCGCCTTAGAGAGGCTCTCGCTCAGGCAGAAGTGCGGCTGGAAGGCTGTGTAGACTGACCCCAGTCCTGACTGGTCTCATAGAGCCCATAGGTTTCAGAGCCACGGACACCTTAGAGATAACTTCACTCAACAGTAAATTGAAGTTCAGAAAGGTGAATGATTTGCCCACATTTACGGTTTATTGTTACAATTTTATAGCCAGGAAGTAATAGAAATATGTGGAGAGCCGAAACCAGTTTGGCTCAGTGGATAGAGCGTCGGTCTGCGGACTGTAAGGTCCCAGGTTCGATTCCGGTCAAGGGCATGTACATTGGTTGCGGGCACATCCCCGGTAGGGGGTGTGCAGGAGGCAGCTGGTTGATGTATCTCTCTCATCGATGTTTCTAGCTCTCTATTCCTCTCCCTTCCTCTCTGTGAAAAATTAAAAACAAAACAAAAAAACAAGAAAAGAAATATGTGGAGAGGGGGAAAAAATAAAAAGTTATGCCCTAATCCTTTCTCTGCCATTAATTTGTCTTGTGACCTTAGACAAGTCCATTCTCATCCATAAAAAGATGTTGTATTGTCGAAACCGGTTTGGCTCAATGGATAGAGCATCGGCTTGGGGACTGAAAGGTCCCGGGTTCGATTCCGGTCAAGAGCATGTACCTTGGTTGTGGGCATATCCCCAGTAGGGGGTGTGCAAGAGGCAGCTGATCGATGACTCTCTCTCATCGATATTTCTAACTCTCTATCCCTCTGTACAAAATCAATAAAATATATTTAAAAAAAAAAAAAAGATGTTGTATTAGCTGGTCTCAAAGCTCAGCATAGAAACTCCATGGGCTTTATCAGGTCCATGCTTGTAACTGTGTTTTGAGGGACCACTAAATAAATGGTGTTGGTGCTGAAACCGGTTTGGCTCAGTGGATAGAGCGTTCGATTCCGGTCAAGGGCATGTATCTTGGTTATGGGCACATCCCCAGTACGGGGTGTGCAAGAGGCAGCTGATCGATGATTCTCTCTCATCGATGTTTCTAACTCTCTATCCCTCTTCCTTCCTCTCTGTAAAAAATCAATAAAATATATATAAAAAAATAAAAATAAATGGTTTTGGTAAGTTAGCTCGGCCTCTGTAGGAAATGTTGTTCCATTTTTAATATTCTCACTTAGCAGGGTTTTGCTTGATCTTTATGCTGAAGAATCTTTTTTATGTAATTTATGTGTTTTCTTTGTTTTGTTTTATAGAGGGAAGGACTTTCTAAATTCAACAAGATTTATGAATTTGATTATCACCTGTGCGGCCAGGTGGGTGGTACAGTATTTCTATCGGACAACAGCGTGCTTTCAGATCAGCTGCCCCTTTGGTATACATTCTTTCCATGTTTAATCGTGGCTAAAAAGAGCAGCTGTTTACTACAAGTTCTCCCTAAATTGCTTGTATTTTAGAATTACTTAAGAAGAGTTAGTCAGCCTGGCCATTGTAGAATATGCACCATCTTTAAGAATAACTATTGTTATGATCTAAAGAGCCCTGTTTACAGATGACTACTTTGTAATTTGTAAGGAAGTCTCTTTTTAATAAAATATGTGGCTCCATCTCAGCTGTTTTTATAACAAGAAAGAAGCTAATGTGTAACAGTTTGAGAAAACTTTAAATGTTACAAAAAGCATCAGGATACTAAAATTAAAATGGTGATTTCATTGAATTACTATGGCTTTTGTCTCCAAAGAGCTATATTTATGTTTGTTTCTTCCCGATCATCTGGGTTTTTTTGTTTGTGTATTTTTTTTATAAACTTTATTTTTTAGAGCAGTTTCAGATTCACAGCAAAATTGAGCAGAGAGGAAGGTACAGAGAGTTCCCACATACCCTCTGCTCGTTCCCCCCTCTCCCCCCATACACACACACAGCCTCCCCAATTATCAACACTCATAAAGATAAGGAAAAACAAAAGAACATCCCTCATCACAGTGGTACATTTGTTATAACTGACAAACCTACCTAACACATTATAATCACTCCGAGTCCGTTAGAGTTCATTGCATGTTGTATAATACTTTGGGTTTGGACAATGTATGTCTCCATCATTATTTCCACTGCCCCAAGATCCTCTACACTGCCTGTTCATTTCAACCCCCTCCCAACCACTTTCATTTCCTCAATAGAAGTTTCTCCCTTTTATTTGAATGATGTAGCAAATATAATTGCTAAAAGACTGACTCAAATTTTGTTGCCATTTAGAATGTTACCATGATAATGACTTCGGTTTCTGGACATTTGCTGGCTCATGATTTCCAGATGCAGTTTCGTAAATGGTCAGTACAATTCTTGGGGAGCAGAACTTGCAGATTATTATAGTAAGTTGTAGAACATTACAGGAATTTTTAAAATATATTTTATTGATATTTTTACAGAGAGGAAGGGAGAGGGATAGAGAGTTAGAAACACCAATGAGAGAGAAACATCGATCAGCTGCCTCTCGCACACTCCCTTCTGGGGATGTGCCCGCAACCAAGGTACATGACCTTGACTGCAATCGAACCCGGGACCCTTGAGTCCCCAGGCCAACACTCTATCCACCCAGCCAAACCGGTTGGGCCATTACAGGAATTTTGAGGCATATTGATCCTGTTGCATAACCTATATTATTAAGATGACTGAGTTAGTTTGTGCTGTTAGAGTGAATACCACAGACGGGTTGGTTTATAAACAACAAACTTACTTCTCTCAGTTACGGAGGCTGGAGGGCAGAGGTCAGAGTGCCAGCAGGGTCCGGGTGCCAGCCGCTGGCCTCACTGCGTCTTTCCCTGGTGGAAGGCCTAGGGAGTTCGTGTGGCCTCTTTGTAAGCACACTGGTCCTACTCCTGAGGCTCTACCCTCAAGACCTGATTACCCCCAGGGCCTCACCTCCTAACACCCTCACTTTGGTGTCAGCATTCCAGAGTGTGAGTTCTGGGGAAACAGCGTGGGCTGTAGGAATGACCTAGGATGAACAGGCTCACCATAGGCTTAAAATAAAGAGCCTCTTGTAGAGTTCGCCCCAAAATAGCCAGGACTTGGTCATGCAGTCGTTGGATTGCATTTATCTGACGGCAGATATGCATGGGAGGCTTCTAGAATTTCTCCCCAGCAGCTCCTGCTAGTGGTCCTGGGAAGTGGGAGGTGCATTGTGCAGAGAGTGTGAGTCTTGCTTTTGATCCTCTGGCATTTTCATGCGGGACTTTTTCTGCGGGGAGCCCCCCCTGAGTCTCTGGGGTAAAGTTTCTTCATTAAAATGGAGAATTCCCGTCGTGCTGAGGTGGGATTTTTGTCTGTTTCTATTTCCTTTCTAGGCAGAGCTGCAATCCTCTTGTCCTCTTTGAAGCAGAAATTGAGAAGTACTGCCCAGAGAACTTCGTAGACATCAAGGTGGGATCCTTTGGAAGACATGGCAGTGGAGATGAACAACCACAGATAATTAAACTGAGTGATTTCTGTGTTTTGAATGCATTAGAATTCAGAAGCAGAGTTTCCCACCAAACTAAGTGCCATGATTCAAAAAAGTATTCCCAAAATGAGGCCATTGGAACTAAGTGGCAAAGGGACTGGAGTCGGCCTTTTTTTGAATAATAGTTGTTTAAATAAACTCTAAGGATAAGTATTGTTTAATTACTAATTCTAGCGCTGACCCCATCTCTAGTCAGAATGAAGAGTCTACAAAGTGTGTAAATGGTCCTTTGACGGTAAATTGTGAGTTTTCAAGCAGTCAGAGCACCTGTAGTTAATCCAGTGCTGGCTGGGAAACCTTGGGATGAATCTCAATTAGGGGTCCGTTCTTTTTTAACCAAAACATAAGCAGACCCACCAGAGCAGTGGTCAGCAAATTCCTTAGTCAAAAGAGCCAAATATCAACAGTACAGTGATCGAAATGTCTTTTGAGAGCCAAATTTTTTAAACTTCTTATAACACTACTTCAAAATAGACTCGCCCAGGCCAAAGAGCCACACTCAAGGGGCACATGTGGCTCTCCAGCCGCAGTTTGCTGACCACGGCTCTAGAGCTGCATGTGCTGAGAACTGAGTTTAGGTCACTTCTTGCTGGAGTGGTTGCATTAAGCCAGGCTTCTAGAAGCTCATTGATGAGTGTGACTCTAAGCTGGAGGGTGTGCTAGCTTCTTCACACCCTTAGAACTGGTGAACATCGTTTTCTCGGGTTCTTTTTCTCCCCATGGTGCCCATTCCAAGAACACGTTAATGCTCAGTGGGTCTGTTTGTGGAGAGGTACAGAGGAATCCCGCCGCGGGCTGTGCTCTCACTGCTCTTTCCCTGCGAACTTCAGAAAACGCTGGAACGAGAGACTCGGCAGTGCCAGGCCCTGGTGATCTGGACCGACTGTGATAGAGAGGGTGAAAATATTGGGTTCGAGATTATCCACGTATGCAAGGCTGGTAAGTGATACCCCCTCTGAGTTCCGTTCTTCGGGAATGCACCCAGATGATTCTCCGGCATGGATGTGTGAATGCTGTGCCTTAGCTTCTCCCACATACCCTTCCTCCTGTGTGCCCCAGAGCACGTCACCGACCCCGTGGGAGCCTCGGCCTCCTCCCTGGAAAGCCGGCCAGCCTGGCACAGTTCCCGGCGCAGCCACTCAGAGCTCTGAGCCCAGGCCTTACCATTATTCGCTCCAAGTACATTGCCAGCTCCTTGGAAACATGGACTTTATTTTAAAATATTTGTTATTGATTTTTTTTAAGGGAGATAGTAAGGGAAAGGCAGAGAGAGAAACATCAATCAATAGCCCCCCCTGGCCAGATAGCTCAGTTGGTTAGAAAGTTGACCCAATACAACAAGGTTGTATCCCTGGTCAGGGCATATGCAAGAACCAACCAATGAGTGCATAAATGGGACAACAGTTTGATGTGTTTCCCTCTCGAATCAATTTTAAAATTATGTTTGTTGAGATAACATTGGTTAATAACATGTTGATTCCTTTTTTTTTTTTTTTTTTTTTTTAATTTTCATCCAAGGAGTCGGAATATTTTTTCCACTGATTTTTACAGAGGGGGAAGGGAGAGGGAGGAAGAGAGAAACATTGATGTGGAGAGACATGTGGATGTGTTGCTTCCTACACTTGCCCCAACTATGGGTGGGAATGGAGCCTGCATCCCAGGTGCATGCCCTTGACCAGAAATCAAACCCAAGACCCTCCAGTGGGTCACTTAACACACTTACCAGGGCAAAATTTCATTTTTAAAAAATCTATATTAATTTTACCACCTGAAATTAATAAATGGTGAAGTGAACTTAAATGTGAATCTGAAGATCTATATTAATTTTACCACCTGAAATTAATAAATGGTGAAGTGAACTTAAATGTGAATCTGAAGTTATAATGATTCCTGAAATTTTGTTTTAATTTAAAAAAATTTTGTTGTAAGGTATTGATTTTTTTTTTTTTTTTTTTTAGAGAGAGAAAGAGGAAGAAAAAGGGAGAGAGAAAGAGAAGCATCGATGTGAGTGGGAAACGATTGGTTGCCTCCAGTATACCTCAACTAGGTATAACCTGAAACCTGAGTATGGGCCCTGACTGGACATCGAACCCACAGCCTTTCAGTGTGTGATGGCACTCCAGCCAGGGTGACACCTGGCATTTAAATGCATTAACTTTCAGAAGTGCCCGGCTAACTCAGTCGGTAGAGCATGAGGCTCTTAAATGCATTAACTTTCAGGTATAGTACCCTGTTTCCCCAAAAATAAGACAGTGTCTTATATTAATTTTCCAAAGATGCGCTAGGTCTTATTTTCAGGGGATGTCTTATTTTTCCATGTAGAAGAATACGGTACACATGTATTGTTAAATGAAAATAAAGGAAATTTATTACCTGTATACGGTACGGTAGTTGTCAACACAAACCAGACCAACTCTGAATCCTACAGTATCAAGAATTTACTCATTTATTCAATGACAATCATATCATCTTCTGGAACATCATCATAACAATCCAATTCCTGAATTTCCTGGTGAATTTCTTGTGACTTCATTTCTTTCAGAATCAGTGGATCAAATCTCTCATGTTTAGCCTAGGGGGGTCCTTATTTTCTGGGGGATGCCTAGTATTTCATTCAGAAGGAAACCTGTAAGTAGGTCTTATTTTCCGAGGATGTCTTATTTTTCGGGGAAACACAGTATATATGTTATTTCCATGATAGGACATGAAATTCCCTCATAGGACCTATTAATTAACATTTATCTTTTCCCAAAAGGTCTAAGAGCAAGTGAAATTAAAGTCTTGAAAGGCTCACCAAGACGGTCTCAGTTAATTGCTAAAATTAGCCCACTATGGCGGCTGGCAGTGCTCACCTTGGCGGCTATAATGAATTCCCTCTCAGAAAGCATATTGCTCATTCGATTGGATGCTTCACAGCTTTCTTCGTTCCAGTTGGCCTAAGATCAGGGAGCCCTTTTTTTTCTTTTTTTTAAATATATTTTATTGATTTTTTTAAAGAGAGGAAGGGAGAGAGATAGAGAGCTAGAAACGTCGATGAGAGAGAAACATCGACCAGCTGCCTCCTGCACACCCCCCACCGGGGATGTGCCTGCAACCAACATACATGCCCTTGACCGGAATTGAACCTGGGACCTTTCAGTCCGCAGACTGACGGGGAGCCCTTTCTGATGAGAGGGCAGTGTGACCTGGTTCTGACCTCGGTGACCATCTCTGTTTGCAGTGAAGCCCAGTCTGCAGGTGTGGAGGGCCCGCTTCTCTGAGATCACCCCCCGAGCCGTCACTATGGCCTGTGAACACCTGACCCAGCCCGACCAGAGAGTGAGCGACGCCGTGGACGTGCGGCAGGAGCTGGACCTGAGGATCGGTGAGGCCGCACCCGCTCCTCTGCCGGCCGTGCAGCCGTTGGGTTTGGGTTATGGAACCAAGAAGGAGGCTTGGGTGTAAATACGTGCAGCTAGCTTTGACCTTGCAGGTCACCATTTTCTTGTTCTTCCTTTCCTTCCTCACTTTCCAGGAGCTGCCTTCACCAGGTTCCAGACGCTGAGGCTGCAGAGGATTTTCCCCCAGGTGTTGGCAGAGCAGCTAATCAGTTACGGCAGCTGCCAGTTCCCGACACTGGGCTTTGTGGTGGAGAGGTTTAAAGCCATTCAGGCTTTTGTGCCAGAGATCTTTCACAAAATTAAAGGTAGGGCGGGGAGGTGTTTATGATGTGGAACCTGCAGGCCCAGAGTGACCAGGGCTCCATGAGCATCGGTGGCATTAATTAAATATTTAGTTTTAGTGCTGATCTTTATTCTACCCCATTACCATATTCAGAATCCACTTAACATTTCCTCAGTGACCTTCTCTATTTCCTATTCTTTCGACCTTCGCTGTAATGCTCCTAGTTTCCCTGTCCTATCATGCGGCTGAGGCACAGCCTTCCTGTTTGTGTTTCCCCGATAGTAACGCATGACCACAGAGACGGCGTCGTAGAATTCAGCTGGAAAAGGCATCGTCTCTTTAACCACACAGCGTGTCTTGTCCTCTATCAGCTGTGCATGGAGGTAAGAAGTATTCTGAAATCTCAGTGACCTGGGAAAACTAATTTCCCCAAGGCAGTCCCTCTCTGTTGGTGGAGGTGATTCTGTCCCATCTCCCCCTGGGCTGTAGCTTTCAGGATATCACTTTTGGGGACCAATAAGAGTAGAACCTCATGAAAACAGCACTAAAAATTGTGGGAGAAAAGGGCCTGTGGAACGTTTAGGTAAAATGAGAAATGTTTACCAAACTCTCCCCTGAAGCTGTCATAGCGGCTAATAAGGACCAGCTGGGCCAGTGCAGGCCGCGCGCTCTCAGAATGGAAGGAGTTGGGAAGCTTCTGGTCTGATTTTTTTTTTTAAATATATTTTATTGATTTTTTTACAGCAAGGAAGAGAGAGGAATAGAGAGTTAGAAATATCGATGAGAGAGAATCATCTATCAGCTGCCTCTTGCACACCTCCTACTGGGGATGTGCCCGCAACCAAGGTGCATGCCTTTGACCGGAATCGAACCCGGGACCTTTCAGTCCGCAGGCCGACACTCTATCCATTGAGCCAAACCGGTTTCAGCTGGTCTGACTCTTTCGGCTGTTGGTCAGAGGAAATCTAAAGAGATGACAATTACACAGTGATGAAGGACCGGAGGTAAAAGTAGCATAAGTGAATAGAGAATGCCAGGGGGAGCAGGAAGGGGGCTGTTCCAGACATGGTGGTCAGGAAAGGTATGTCAGGAAAGGCTGAGTGATCAGCAGCAGGCCGCCACAGGAGGCCCTGGGGAAGCATGTGCTGATCAAGAGAGCAGCACATGCCAAGGACCGGCTCAGCCACAGGCCAGCCCGTGCCTCAGCTGTGCCCCTTAGACTGACTGTCCACTTTGCGATGCTGCTTCTTGCCAGTCAGCACGTGACTGCCAGTGTTAACTCGGGGCTGCACGGGGGGCACCTCAAGAAAACGTGGAGCTCTCTGATGAGTCAGCTGTGCTTCTCAGCTGCAGCCCGTTGGCAGGTTTAGCATTAATTTGCTAAGGGGAAGTAAAGATATTGAGTACCTGCTTTGTGCCAGACACACCGTGTTTACATGTGACTTTTTTATTTTTCTTTTTTTTATTAAGGTATTATATGTGTACATATCTTACCATTACCCCCCTCCCCAACATGTGACTTCCTTTGGAATACTGCCTACACGAGTGGTGGTCTCTCATTTTAGAGATGAGGGGCTAGACGTAGGGGTGTCGAACTCAATCAGAGAAGGGGCCAAAATCTAAAATCCAGCCTAAATCGCGGGCCGAATGGTTTACTGAACAGTCATAAACTGTCATTGTGATGGAAACGCAGCGGAGTGCAGTGATGACAGCGCGGTGCGGGCCACATTGCAAGGCCTGGCGGGACGGATTTGGCCCGCAGGCCTTGTGTTTGACACATGTGGCCTAGAGGGAGTGAAGGAACTGCACAGACACATTGGAGCCAGTAAGGGGCTGGATCCCAGTATGTCTGACTCCAGCTCCTGCAGACCATGCTGCCCCCCAGGAGTCACTTGTCTGTCCACGACTTCACCCTTTGACTGTGAAGGTCACACAGCCACCCTGCACACTTATCTGTTCAGTAAAAAAGACCTGCCCTTTTACGTGCTTTGTTAGAATACTAGAGGCTCAGTGCACAAAGTTCGTGCACTGGTAGGGTTCCTAGTGGCCTCTGGCTGCCCACCAGGTACTTCCTCCCTTCCCCTGTCTGTCTGCTGCCACTGCAGCTTCCCTTCCTCCCTTCTTACCCCTCATCACTGCCACCGATGGTCAGGGCCCCCTCCCATTCCCTGGCCAGCCCCGCCCCCTGGTCAAACTCCCGGTCGAGGGGACAATTTGCATACTACACTTTTGTTATATAGGATAGGATGGTGCAAAAAAAAGGCAGGTGGGATGAGCTCCGTATCAAGAGCACCTGGTCCCAGTCTATTTGGAAAGAGAGATTTGGATTTGGATATACAAATATTCTCATTACCAAATCACTTAAGTTGAGTTCTTTGTCTACTTGAAATCTATTAAAAGTGTGAAGTTGTCTTAAAATTAGACCAACTTCATCTTGTATTATATAATTTCTCCTGTTTCTAATTCTGTATTATTAAGAATTAAAAAATAGCCGAAACCAGTTTGGCTCAGTGGATAGAGCATCGGCCTGCGGACTGAAAGGTCCCAGGTTCGATTCCGGTCAAGGGCATGTACCTTGGTTGTGGACACATCCCCAGTAGGGGGTGTGCAGGAGGCAGTTGATCGATGTTTCTCTCTTATCGATGTTTCTAACTCTCTATCCCCCTCCCTTCCTCTCTATAAAAAAATCAATAAAATATTTTGTTTTAAAAAGGAATTAAAAAATAAGTAGCTCCATGCATGCAAGATTGGAGACTGCTTAGTTGAGGCGCAGGCTGCTGTCGTTCACACGCTCCCGAGGAGGCACCGGAGGGAGTTCCCCTCACAGTCTTGTTTGGGTGGGAAGGTGGTGATGGCGCCCACCACTGTGAAGTTCCCCTCACAGTCTTGTTTGGGTGGGAAGGTGGTGATGGCGCCCACCACACTGTTACATGGAGCGCTGCCGAGGGGTGAGGGGGCCTCTGCCGATGGTGGGTGAGCAGCACGCTGAGCGGAGCCTTGCAGGACGGCGGCAGAGGGTGGTGCCCGCAGGTCCCCACACCTCTGCTTCTCTCGGCTTTCCAGGACCCCAGGGCGACTGTGGTGGAGGTCAGTTCTAAGGCAAAGAGCAAGTGGAGGCCTCAAGCTTTGGACACTGTGGTATGTTCTGGGGATTGCGCCAGCCCTGCCTTCCTGTTTTGGGGGATCAGACGATGGCCCAGTGACATCACTGTCCACGGGGCCACACAGGAAAGCGTGTGGAAAAAACACACTCCAAACCCTGGGCCTGCTTGGCCTCTGCTCTTTCATAGTCAAGTTATCCATGCGATATCACTATTTTATGTGGAGCTCGGGAAACAAAAAAGAGAGAAATCAGCCATCACCTCACCATTCTTGTGTAATTACTGATGTAACCTTTGTGTCTTCCTTTTTTCATATGCTTAATTTTTAGAGTTGTAATTGGAATATTGTTTTTTCCCAGCTAAGTTCTTTTTTAAAAAAATGTTTCTGCATAATATATAAGTATTTAAATATCTGTTATATGAGCCTACCCAAGAACAAATTTTTTGACCCTATGAGCCCCACCCAGTGGGACACAGTCCGAGTAAACACATCGGGGTTCCCTTTCCCAGCCACCAGTGTGCAGGAAGTCAGAGAACATCTGCCGAGGCTGACTCCGGAGGTAGAAGACCAGCCAGTGCGGCTCGGAAATGCCCGACTGCGTGAGGGCGCTGTGGGGGCGGGAGAGTGAGCACGGGTTCCAGACCGCAGGCAGCGGTGCTGTCCCCCGCTGGGCGGCTCTGCTTCGCCATGTCCCGAGCATTGCGGGATGTCAGCCAGCGGAAGGGGCAGCCGGCTCTTCCGCACGAGGCTGGCAGAATGGCATTCATCATTCAGGGGAACTTCCAGGATCCGAAGGGTGTCCCCAGACTGGGGTGCCCAGGCTATCTGTGAGAATCTGTACTGGATGCTTGTTAAAAATGCAGATTTCCTTCCCTGGCTGGGTGGCTCGGTTGGTTGGAGCATCATCTCCTACGTCAAAAGGTTGTGGCTTCAGTTCCCATTCAGGGCACTACCTAGGTTAAGGGTTCCATCCCTAGTCACAGCATCCACAGTGGGTAACAGAGGGAGTCTTGCTCCCTCTAAGTGACAGCAGCTGGAGCGGCGGGCCCAGCCAGGCCCGAGGGAACTGTGGCTGTGCCATGCCCTCGGGCTGCACTGCACCCTAACGTGCTGCTGGCGTTCACAGGAGCTGGAGAAGCTGGCATCTCGCAAGCTGAGAATAAGCGCCAAGGAGACCATGAGGATCGCCGAGAAGCTCTACACTCAAGGGTAAGTGTCTCGCCTATGGGTAGAATTTGATGCACCTTAATCAGCGTGGAATATTCTAGAAATAGAGTTTATGGGGAAACACACTGTCTAGCTGTCACCTGAGTGCTGAAGTAGAAAAATTTTGACACTGACTTCTCCTAATAATGGAAAGTTATTTCAGAGTCTCTTCTAAAGCAAGGGCCCATCGAGTAAGTTCAAATCCCAGTCTTGATCCCTCAGCAACTCCCGAGGGCCCTGGCAGGCGGCAGGCAGCACCTTACCTTTAGGAGCTGTTTGCCTGCTGTAAGCCATCCTGCCTCAGGGATCGTGGCTCCCAGTGCCGTCCAGGGACCGTGATCCACAGACTGGTACGCAGCCACACGCTACGGCTGACTGCCGAGTGCCTGAGATTTGGGGTGTGTGAATTAAGATGTGCTGAAGTGTGAAATACTGTATAATCTGGGTTTCACAGATTTGCATGGAAATGAGAACATGGACAATCTGGGCAATGTGGGAGTGGCCACCAGGAAGCTTTAATTCCACGTGGGGCCTCCGTGCGGCTCACAGCAGCACTGCTGTTTCTGTGCTGGAGAGCAGCGCGGGGTGCACACTGGCAGCTTTCGGGCCATCGTGGGGCTGCTGTCAGACTGGCCTGGGGAAGGCCCTGGAGGGGCCCGCACACGGCTGCTGGCAGAGCTGAGCTGTGTGAGTGTGCCCTGGCTGTGCCCTCCATTACTTTATCCTTTGGCTTCTTTGCGTCTCATCGCAGGAGAGCCTGCTGCTTCTCACCCCTTTGTGGGGGCGCGTCTCAGGACTTCTGTCCGTGTAGGTAACCACGGTACTTTGCATGGCTGGATCAGATGAATGATTTCAGGTGTCACCAGGTATTTTCAACCGAATTCAATTTTTTATGGGCCAATCTCTTGTTCTGCTTGTTTGCCTGTGTTTTAGGTACATCAGCTATCCCAGAACTGAAACAAACATTTTCCCCAGAGACTTAAACCTGACGGCGCTGGTGGAGCAGCAGACCCCGGATCCACGCTGGGGGCCCTTTGCCCAGAGCATTCTAGAGCGGGGGGGCCCCACCCCACGCAACGGCAACAAATCTGATCAAGCTCACCCTCCCATCCACCCCACCAAGTACACCAACAGCTTGCAGGTTGGTTTCCCTGGCCCTGCTACCCCTGGCACCAGAGGGAGGTGCGGGTCCGGTGGTATTGGAATCTACTCTAGGGGGCTCTTATTGCAGGAACTACATGATTGTGCAATGTCTCTTCCATTTCAGAAAAGAGATGTCATTGTCAAAGCTCTCTCCTCTTCCATAGTCTTCTGCCTGGCTTCCATGAAAGACCCCCATGGTGGGTTCTGCTCTCTACCCAGCCCACTCACTTCCCACTCTCTGTCAGCTCCCTCTGCTGCTTCATTGATCCCTGCACCCCCAAACTGATCTCTGCACAGCCCCCCACCCACAGAACCCTGGCCCTCTAGATCCCTTTTCACCTGGAAGAATCCTATTCATCCTCCCAAAACTGGATCCGTTTCCATTGCCTTCCCCAAACTTTCACATACACACACACACACACACACACACACACACACACACTCCTCTCACAGCAGGACTGCCTGCCACCTTACATTTGCCAGCTGGGGAGTAAGCTCCTTGGTGCCCCCGCTAGTTAGGCTTGTTTGACATCTGCAGGTTAGTAAAGTCTTGTATCTTCTTTTTTTCTTTCTTTCTTTCTTCCTCCTCCTTATTCCTTTTTCATTTTCTTCTTTTTTTCTTTAAATTTTTTTTTAAAGAGAGAAAGGGAGAGGGAGAAGATAGAAACATCAATCGGCTGCCTCCTGCACACCCTCAGGCATATGCCCTGACCAGGACTTGAACCAGAGCCTCGGTGCATGGCACAACACTCAATCCACTGAGCGGGGCTTCTTTCTCCTTTTTTATTTTATGTTTATTTTTATATTTTATTGATTTTACAGAGAGGAAGGGAGAGGGATAGAGAGTTGGAAACATCGATGAGAGAAAAACATCTATCAGCTGCCTCTGTACACCCCTACTGGGGATCAAGCCCGCAACCAAGGTACATGCCCTTGACTGGAATCAAACCCAGGCCCCTTCAGTCTGAGGGCCGATGCTCTATCCACTGAACCAAACCAGTTAGGACTCTTTCTCCTTTTAGTAACACATTATTCTTTCTGATTTTTTAAAAAAATACGTATTTTTATTGATTTCAGGGAGGAAGGGAGAAGAAGAGAGAAATAGAAACATCAGTGATGAGAGAGAATCATTGATCGGCTGCCTCCTGCAGGTCCCACACTAAGGATCAAGCCCACAACCCAGGCATGTGCCCTGACTGGGAATCACCCTGACCTCCTGGTTCATAGGTTGATGCTCAACCACTGAGAAACACAAGCCAGTCTATTTTTTCTGATTTAAAAAGTAATACATGTTCACTTTAGACAAATTAGAAAACGCAGAAGATTGTAAGGAAGAAATAAAATGTCCTCTAATTTTATCTCCTCCTGAGAAACGTCTGTTTTCTATGCATGTATATTATATTCTTGCATTAAAATTGCAGCCTTAAATAGTTTGTAAACTATTTTTTTCCATTTTATGTTTTTCCACATGCTGAAATGTTTTAATGACTGCATAGCTGGTCTGTTTCTGAAGGATTAAGTTATTCCAACTTTTAGATACATAGTATACTAGAGTTAACAGGTGTATACATAAATATTAGTGCAAATCTCTCATTATTTTCTTCTAATACATTCTTAGCAGGAGCACTAATGGATACAAGCATGAACATCTTATGGGCTCTTGATAGATTTAGCCTCACCAAATGCTGGATTGCTGAATTGGTAGAAAATCACCAACCCTATGTTCATGAAGTTGGTGTAGGCTGCTGGGTGCATACCTACTCTGTATCTCTATGTACGAGGGTGCCTGTACTTCTTACGCTTTCACCTTGCTGTCTGTTTAGGTTGGGTTTATGGTCAAAAAGTCACTTCCTGCTGTTGAGGGCAGCATGACTCTTGCTTATCGTTGCCTGATGACTAGAATGGTGAAGTTGATGAGCCCACACCCATCAGCTCACGGGGCCGTGGCCTGGCACGCCACATTTGAGCAGGGGGACAGGGGTGGTGTGCTCCCTTCTGTGCAGAACTGTGGCCTGGAAGGGCCTACACCAGGGTGGCAGTGCTGCTGAGATCTGAGCGGTGTTCTGGAGGGAATTTCAGGCTTTCTTTTCTTCACAGGGAGATGAACAGCGGCTCTATGAGTTTATCGTTCGCCATTTCCTAGCTTGCTGCTCCCAGGATGCTCAGGGGCAGGAGACTACGGTGGAGATTGACATCTCTGGGGAATGCTTTGTGGCCCATGGTCTTGTGATTCTGGCCCGAAACTATCTGGATGTGTACCCATATGACCGCTGGAGTGACAAGGTGATAAATCATAGGTGCAGTCAGACACCCATGGGCCTCGGCGGGGAGGGGGCGGGAAGGCAGTCGTGGTCCCACCCTAGAGCCATTGCATAGCCGGCCATTGCATAACTGGGGGCATGTTCTTCAAACCGGAAGCTGTCTTTTGCTGAGTGCCGTGGCACAATGGTTTGACTGACGCTTCTGCTCTCTGTAGACCCTTCCTGTGTATGAGAGAGGCTCCCACTTCCAGCCCAGCACTGTGGAGATGGTGGACGGGGAGACCAGTCCACCCCAGCTGCTTACTGAAGCCGACCTCATTGCCCTCATGGAGAAGCATGGCATTGGTCAGTAGCTCATCACCATGGTAACTAGCAGTTCTCAAGCACAACTACTATAATCTGGACCTTGCCTTATAGCTGAAGTGAGGCTCAGAGAAGTTAATGACTTAACCTGACGTCTCAAACTGTGGGTTATTAAAATGTAGGTTCCAATAACTCCACAGTCAATGCTCTTACCACTGCTCTGCACCACACACACACAGGCGCCTCAGACCCTGTACCACACACACACACACACACACTGGCGCCTCAGACCCTGCACCACACACACACACAGGCGCCTCAGAGCCTGCAACACACACACACACACACACACACAGGCGCCTCAGAGCCTGCAACACACACACACACAGGCGCCTCAGACCCTGTACCACACACACACACACACACACAGGCGCCTCAGACCCTGCACCACACACACACACACACACACACACACACACGCTCCCGTGGGTTGCTGCGGGTTTGGTCTAGGCCAGTGGTCGGCAAACTCATTAGTCAACAGAGCCAAATATCAACAGTACAACGATTGAAATTTCTTTTGAGAGTCAAATTTTTTAAACTTCTCCTAACGCCACTTCTTCAAAATAGACTCGCTCAGGCTGTGGTATTTTGTGGAAGAGCCACACTTAAGGGGCCAAAGAGCCGCATGTGGCTCACGAGTCGCAGTTTGCTGACCCGGGTCTAGACCACTGCAGTAGAGTGAGTCACACACAGGTTTTTTGCTTTCCCAGCACACACAGAAGTTAGGTTTATACTGGACTGGAATGCAATAGCATTATGTCTTAAATGTATATACTTTAATTTGAAAACACTTTTTGCTAAAAGGTGTTAACCAGCATCTCCACTCCAGAGCTGTGCCGTGTTTCCCGAGGGAGGGATTGCTCGGTGCACATGAGACGCAGGGTGAGGTGCCTGGAAAGAGCCATTTCCCTCCGGCCTCGCTGGGGGCGGGGCTCTCGTAGACGCAGTATTGGGGGCGCAGGCTGAGATTTGTTTGTGTTAAATGAGGTCTCAGCATGTGACAATTGAGAAATCCACACAGAAACCTCTCAGCCTTTTGAAGTCTTAGGAGGCCACGCAGCCGGAGCCTCGTCTCCCCAGGGACTCTGGTTTGGGTTTGCGCGGCAGCCACCTATTCCAGATGCTGTCCCTGCTGCTCTCATGGCACCCGCCCGCCCACCCACCCGCCAGCCAGGCCCCTGTTAGCCAGGCGTGGCCATGCCCTTCGGGTTTGGTCAAAGCCTTTCCCGTAATTGTTTCAGACTTAGAAAGTAGTTTATATTAGGTTTATCGGGATGATCATTTTGTAAGTCATAGAGATGTTTGATTACTTGGTTGTACACCTGAATTTAACATAATATTGTATGTCAACAATAATGGTAAATTTAAAAATTATTTTTTTTAAATGAAATAAGTTTAAAAAGAAAAGCCAGGCCATAATTGTTTTTCCTACCAAGCCCTGTAGCCAAAGTGTTACAGGTGACTCTCTTGTGACCGGCCTCCTGGCCCCTCTTCTCACAGCTCTGAGGACGGTCTCTGAGCCTCGGCCAGGGGGCTCCCTGGGGGTCAGGGAAGCAGGCTGTTTCCTCTGGGGACAGCTCCTCCCTGCAAAGTGAGTGCTGGAGTTCTGTGATGCAGGAAGGCGTGCCCTGACCTGAGTCCACTGGCCACCCCTGGACTGACCAGAAAGCCCATGCATTTAGCTAAATGAGAGGCAGTTCACCCATGACGGATGCATTGAAGTGTGAGGCCTGGGTCCCGGGGCACAGCGGCAAGGCCTGGTCCTTCTCTTCAGGGGCTGGTCTAGCAGGAGAGCCAAACCAAACCAGCACATTAGATACACATGCTGGCTTGGCTCAGTGGATAGAATGTCGGCCTGTGGACGAGGAGCCCAGGTTCAATTCCTCTTAAGGGCACATTCCCGGTTTGGGGCTCACTCTCCAGTACCGGGGCATGCAGGAGGCAGCAGATCAATGTTTCTCTCTCTCTCTCTCTCTCTCTCTCTCTCTCTCTCTCTCTCTCTCTCTCTCTCTCTTGCCCTCGCCCTCGCCCTCTCCCTCTCCCTCTCCCTCTCCTTCTTCTTCCTCTCCCTCTCTCTTCCGCTCTGAGATCAATCCCTCCCTTCGGCCCTCTCCTGGTAGCTCAGCTGGTTAGAGCATCACCCTGACACACCAAGATTGTGGGTGTGATCCCGGGTCAGGGCACATACAAAATCAGCCATAAGTGCATAAGTGGAACAACAAATCGATCTCTCTCCCCTTTCCTTCCCCTCCCTTTCCCCTCTTCCTCTCTTAAATCAATAAATTTTTAAAAATTAATAAATAAAAGGTCCCTTTGGCCCCAGCATAAAGAACCGGTGGGTGGAGGGAGAGACCAGAAAATGGAGCCTGCGGTGTCCTGACCAGCTGGGTGAGGGGCCTGTGGCTGTGGCTCCAACTGAGCTGAGGGGGAAACTTAAAGACGCAGCTTCAGAGCTGGAGTTATAGTGCTAGTGAGTGAGTGAGTGGGTGTGAGGGAGAGGACGGTGGCCGTCGTGGTTTCCATATGGTCCAGAGGTGACTGGAGGAGTGGTGCAGAGAACAGGCCATCCAGGCAGAGGGAGGGCCCCCGGGGCGGAGGTCTGGATTAACCGAGTAACGAATGGCTTTCAGGTACTGATGCCACTCACGCGGAGCACATCGAGACGATCAAAGCCCGGATGTACGTCGGGCTCACCCCAGACAAGCGCTTTCTCCCTGGGCACCTGGGCATGGGGCTTGTGGAAGGTAAGGGAGGGGTTTGTGGGAGGTAAGGGCGGGGCTTGTGGAAGGTAAGGGAGGGGCTTGTGGAAGGTAAGGGAGGGGCTTGTGGGAGGTAAGGGTGGGGTTTGTGGGAGGTAAGGGCGGGGCTTATGGAAGGTAAGGGAGGGGCTTGTGGAAGGTAAGGGCGGGGCTTGTGGAAGGTAAGGGAGGGGCTTGTGGAAGGTAAGGGCGGGGCTTGTGGAAGGTAAGGGAGGGGCTTGTGGAAGGTAAGGGAGGGGCTTGTGGGAGATAAGGGAGGGGTTTGTGGGAGATAAGGGAGGGGTTTGTGGGAGGTAAGGACGGGGCTTGTGGGAGGTAAGGGAGGGGCTTGTGGGAGGTAAGGGTGGGGTTTGTGGGAGGTAAGGGCGGGGCTTGTGGAAGGTAAGGGAGGGGCTTGTGGAAGGTAAGGGCGGGGCTTGTGGAAGGTAAGGGTGGGGCTTGTGGAAGGTAAGGGCGGGGCTTGTGGAAGGTAAGGGCGGGGCTTGTGGGAGGTAAGGGCGGGGCTTGTGGAAGGTAAGGGAGGGGCTTGTGGGAGGTAAGGGCGGGGCTTGTGGGAGGTAAGGGCGGGGCTTGTGGGAGGTAAGGGAGGGGCTTGTGGGAGGTAAGGGCGGGGCTTGTGGGAGGTAAGGGCGGGGCTTGTGGGAGGTAAGGGAGGGGCTGGCAAGGCGTCCAGGGGAGGCTTCACTCAGATGTAAGCTGGCTGCCGGCCACAGAGCACCGCTCTCCGCAGGCTATGACTCCATGGGCTACGAGATGTCCAAGCCGGACCTCCGCGCCGAGCTGGAAGCCGACCTGAAGCTGATCTGCGAGGGGAAGAAGGATAAGTCTGTGGTTCTCAGGCAGCAGATCCAGAAATACAGGGCGGTTTTCACCGAAGCAGTGGCTAAAGCTAAGAAGTGAGTGCACGCAGGGGGCACATTTCCCTGAGGTGGGAAGGCCGGTCCACCCTCTCCTGCGGCCTCGGCCTGGCTCCTCCCCGGCATTTCCTCCTGAGCTCAGCGTGTTCCTTTCCGTGGAGCTTTGTCAATATTGACACCAACAGAGAGAGCTGGTCCAGTTATTCTGGGCTCCTGGCCAAACACCATCCTCCTGATTCAATTGTTTTGAATTAGTAGCGCACAATCATACACCAGTAAGCCAGGTGCTGGGGTAGGACCATTGTTCTCAGGGTGCTGGGAGGGGCCGTTCAGCAAGCAGCGAGTGTGTGTGAGAAGGTGTTCTGCCCGTCGTGAATGAGTGAGCTGGTCAGAACCAGATAGGACTTCAGGGGGGAGCCTGGGCCTGTGCAAGTTGTTTGATGTGAGGCCACTGACCGGCAGGAATGCCCCCTCCCTGGTGCTGTCTGTCACCCAGGCAGGCCAGGGCCACTTGGCCAGTGCAGTCCTGTGCAGCGGCCTGGGCTGGGCAGCCAGCTGGTTCCCGGGTCGCACGGGTTAAACGCACATAAGAATGTTGCAAATGCTTTGCTGTTTCTTCAGATTGGACGAAGCCTTGTCCCAGTACTTTGGGGAACGGGCAGAGGTGCCCCAGCAAGAAGCCATCTACCCAGCGATGCCAGCTCCTGTCAGGAAGTGCCCACAGTGCAACAAGGACATGGTCCTCAAGACCAAAAAGAGTGGCGGGTCAGTGCCCAGCCTGGCCCCACCTTTGCTTGCCTCGCACCTGCCAGTGTGGCCAGACAGCTTCTGCCCGCCCCCTTTTCCCTTTCCTTTAATCCTCACCCCAGGGTATTTTCCCCCTGGCTTTTAGAGGGCGTGGGGGAGAGGGAAAGACAGAAACTTCAATGTGAGAGAAGCATCGATTGGTTGCCTGCCGCACGAGCCCCGACCAGGGCCTGGGCCAGGGAGGAGCCTGCCACCGAGGTATGTGCCCTTGACCGGAATCGAACCTGGACCACAGGTTGATGCTCTATCCACTGAGCACACTTGCCAGGGCAGCAGTTCATTTTTTATTTATTTATTTATTTTTAATATATTGAGTTTTTACAGAGAGGGATAGAGAGCTAGAAACATCGATGAGAGAGAATCATCAATCAGCTGCCTCCTGCACACCTCCCACTGGGAATGTGCCTGCAACCAAGGTACATGCCCTTGACCAGAATCGAACCTGGGACTTTTCAGTCTGCAGGCCAGCGCTGTATCCACTGAGCCAAACCGGCTCATTTTTTAGGGCAGCGGGCAATACATGCCAGCAGTATTTCCAAGTGATTCACTTCCAAGGACTGTGTCTATTTCTGTCCTCCGGGCGCATGCCCTCTACCCTGCTGCAGAGATGCTTGCTTGCAGCCCGACCCCCTGGAAGGGCCGGCCTGAGCCCTCCCGGCGCCTCACACCTCACCTGCCTCTGTCTAGAGGACAGCAGCTCTTCACCTGTCAGGTGTCTTCCTCCTGCAAATGCTGGGCCAGGGCTCACTGCTGCCCCTGCCCGCCTCTAGTGCTGGGCCCCTGACGGAGGGACAGCCGCTCAGCCTGTCGCCTTCACCTGCAGTGGGCCTGCTCCTGGTCCAGGGCTTCCCTGAGCACACACCTCCTCTCGGGCCTGGACCCCTGGTGTCCGTGGGGGGGGGGCTGTGTGAGACGTGAGGGGCAGCAAGTGCGTCTTACAGGGTGGCATGGATGTGTGTGTGTTGATTCCAGCAGTTCCAGGCTTAGAACTATAATGTGGTGCATGGCACATTCCACTGCCCGCCTGGCACCTTGTAATGTGGAGAGAATTGAATTAAAGCTATTTTTTCAGTATATTTTTTAATTGATTTTAGAGAGGAAGGGAGGGGGGAGAGGGAGAAATTTCGATCGGCTGCCTCCTGCACGCCCCCAACTAGGGATTGATCCTGCAACCTGGGCACGTGCCCTGACAGGGAATTGAACTGGAGCCTTTCAGGGCACAGTAGTGCCCAGCCGTGAGCCACCCATTCCGGGCTTGAGCTTATCTTGTAACAACTCTGTCTTCACAGGCCTTCTGTTCATGTAGAAGGCAGCTTGGCCAGTCTATACTGGACTTTGAATGAATTCTCATATTCTCGGGGGGGTGGAAGGAAGAAAAAAATGTTCTTGCCAGATGGGTGACAGCCTGGGACTGTCTCCCCCAGTTCCCGTTTCTGCCTGACCCTGGTCCCTGCGCCCCCAGGTTCTACCTCAGCTGCACGGGCTTCCCGGAGTGTCGGTCAGTCGTGTGGCTCCCTGACTTCGTGCTGGAGGCGAGCAGGGATGAGAGTGTGTGCCCGGTGTGCCGGCCACAGCCCGTTCACAGGTGAGGGGGCCAGGCAGGCCTCAGGAGGGGGCACACTCGGGGCTTCGCGTTCCCCGGCCCGCGGTGTGTTTGCTCGTGGCCGCCAGGCAGCGGGTCTCCGATGGGGAAGGTCCCACTGGTGCCTGTTGGTGTGGGAGTCAGGTCCCTGGGTCGCCTCTTCTGCTCGATCGCCAAAGTGTGCGCACATCGCATATCCCTGCGCCCTTCCCAGCCCAGCTCACGGGGGAAGGTCCTCGCACCTGGGCACTGACCCCTTACATTTGTAACAGTCATTGAGGGATGTTTATCAGTACTTACCAAGTTAAAGTGTAGACATCTAAAATTGAGCTTATTAATTTGTTTATAACATACATTGCACACTAACATAAATAACACGTTTTTAAGCTAAAATGCCTATTTTCCAAAGCAAAACAGTAATAAGAATGCATAGCTTTCCATTTTTGGAAGTCTGATGCCTGGCTTAAGAGAGACAACTGGACTCGCATGCCTGCTCCCATACTGTCTGCTGGGTTCGCTGCATGTGTTGTAGCCTCTGAAAAACCCCACTGCGCACCCTTGGAAGAGTAAGAGCAGAGCAGACGCGGCATTGTTACAAAATACGCTCGGCCTCGCCTGGAAAGGCCGGGAAAGCGCAGAGGCCGCTGGCCACACTTGGAAGCCGCTGGTGCCACGGCGCCTTGCAGAGGCCTCTGTGCAGCGGTCCCCCTGCCTCCCCTCCGCTCCTGTGGAGACCAGGGGGGCTGGTGCATTATGGGATGCCAAGGGGATGGTGCATTATGGGATGCCATTATGGGATGGCAGGTCCGGCCCTCTGGGGACAAGAAGACTCTGCACCTGGTAGTAAATGTTCCTCCTTACCTTCTGGCCCCATTAGGTTGAAGTTAAAGTTTAAACGTGGTAGCCTTCCTCCGACCATGCCTCTGGAGTTTGTCGGCTGCATCGGCGGATGTGATGAGACCCTGAGGGAGATCTTGAACCTGAGATTTTCCCAGGGCCCCCCCAGAGCTTGCCCGCCCGCCAGCCAGCCCTCTGGCTACCTGCAGGCTAGCCAGTCTCTGAACCGAATGGACAGCAGTCAGCACGGCCACCCGCAGCCCCCCAGCACCAGGCAGCCCAGGCCCTTGAAGGCTCCGGTCCGGAATCTACCACCAGCCGCTGCTGCTGGTGAAAATGACTCTGTGGTCTGCAACTGTGGCCAAGAGGCCGTGCTGCTCACCGTCCGGAAGGAGGGCCCCAACCAGGGCCGGCAGTTCTACAAGTGCCCTGCTGGCAGCTGCAGCTTCTTCCTGTGGGCCAGCGGCGGCCCTCCCTCTGCACCGAGCCCCCCTGGCGGCTCGCTGGGACGGCCCACTGGCTCGGCGAGCCGCCCCGGTGGGGTTGGTGGCCCTGGGGATAACTCTGGTGGTGGCACGTCCTGCCTCTGTAGTCAGGCCACTGTCACACGGACAGTGCAGAAGGACGGGCCCAACAAGGGCCGCCAGTTCCACACGTGTGCCAAGCCGAGGGAGCAGCAGTGCGGCTTCTTTCAGTGGGTGGACGAGAACGTGGCGCCAGGTGAGGAGTGGCCTCCCCGCAGGGGGCAGGGGGCAGTGGGCTGGGTGGGCGGGTCCTGCTCAGAGACCTCGGAGCTGTGTGATGGGAGTGTGAGCATCAGGCTGGCTTGCTCCTCCATCTGTGTCCCAAAACAAAGGGTGCCCACGGGAATCTGGTAGCTTGCTGTCCTCCATCCTCACCAGGTCACCAGGTAAGCCTGGTCACAGTTAAACACATGAGGAAGTGCCTTTGTAACCCTGCAGGGTCATTTCCATCAGCCTCGTTTTTTCAGTGAAGAAACTGGCCCTGAGGATGTCTAGGAACGTGCCCAAGGTTATAGACACGGCGTGAGGGTGGCACCCCAAACGGGCCTGTGAGACCGGCGCCGGGTGTCGGTCCAGGAGGTAGGGAAGGCACAGAGAAGTGCCTGCCTGCTCTTGTGTGCGGCGGAGCGTACGTTCTGAGCGTGACAAAGGCCTACGAGTGTAAAGCCCACGAGGCATCTGCTCCCCGGAAGGATGCTCTCTTCCCGGCTCGGCCTCTCCCCTGCCCTCCCGCCTCAGGGGAAAGCTTAGGCACAGTGATCACTTTCAAAACTGACTCCAGGTGAAAGTCACTCTGGATCTGACAGGAGATATTTCCTTCCATAATTGCAAATAACTGTTCATACGGGTATATTGGCTGGGCTACAAAAATATTCATTGTGGCTGCATGAGGCCCATGGGCCACAAGTTTGACATGCTTGACCCAGAAGGCTCAGTAAAAAAAGTGGGGCTGGTTCGGTGGGTGTGGCTCAGCAGTTGAATGTTGACCCAGTATCCAAAAGGTTGCCAGTTTGATTTCTGGTCGGGGCACAGGCCTGGGTTGCAGGTTTGATCTCCAGTGGGAGGCATGCAGGAGGCAGCCAATCAATGATCATTTTAGAGAGAGAGTAATACCAATCTCTCACCATTGATGGTACTATCTCTATCCCTCTCCCTCTCTCTAAAAGTGAATAAATTTTTTTAAAGTGCAGGGCTGGCTGCCAGAGCCAGAGGGGCCCTGCTGGGACAGACTCCCGTTTGCGTGGAGAGTTCAGACGCAGAGCCACTCCTCCCGCTGAGAGGAAGCAGGTCTGCCCCCCAGGCCAGCTGACCGCTCCCCTGGCTGACAGGCCATCAGCACAGGCTGCGGAGGGACTGGCAGGATCCAGAGCGGGTTTCTTTGCGTGGAAGGTGGGGAACGGGGTGGTCCCAGGCCCTCTTGTCTTTGCTGCCCCGCCTCCTGACCGCAGGCTAGCCTCTTGCTTGGGTTCCCGCTTCAGTAGAAGGGGCAGCGCTCATTTCCAGCACCACGTGGGCCGCCTCCAGAGCTCAGGGCCTACGCAGGGATCTGTGCTGTGCAGAGCAGTGGCCTGGTCTGGGGTGGCGGTGAGTACGGAAAGGAACCTGCGTTTCCTTCCAGGTCAGTGTGACTTTCCCTGGCTCCTCCCACAGGGGCTCCAGGAGCCGTGCCCTGGCCAGGAGGCGGCGGGAGACCCCACGGGCCCCAGCCCACGAGCAAGAGAGCGCGGGCCGGCTCCTCCGACCCGGGGTCCGCGGCCAAGAGACCTCGGAAATGCAGCCTTTGCCACCAGCCTGGACACACCCGCCCCTTCTGCCCTCAGGGCCGAGGAGGGTGAGCGGGCACGTCCCCTCGTTTCCCGGAGGAGCTGTCTTCCTAGGACCCAGCTGCCCTTCACCCCCTGGGGGGCAGCGGGGCTGCAGCCGGCCTGTTAAGGAGTCAGGTCCAGGCTGCTCCTCCAGGCCACCCTGGGCCTGGGCTCCGAGTGGCCATGCCGCTGCCGAGGAGGCCCCCCGCCCCCGGGGTCCTGTTGGCGGCAGCTGTGGCCGCCGGCCTCGGCGCCTCCCTGCGACCAGCACACCGTGGCTCCGGGCACAGGGAGGGCTTCTCCACTGACTTCCTGGGAAGGGGCTCTTGCTCTAGAACTGTCTACAGAAGTCTTTCTCCCCGTGATCCAGAAGCCTCTGTGGCCAGGACACGCCTGCTCAGGTGCCTTAATAAAGAGTTTCACCCTTCACTCTGGCGGCTCAGGTGCGGAGTCTGGGGAACGTGGCAGAAGCAGGGGGTGTAGATACCAGCCAGTGCCCACGGGACTCTTGCCAGCCTCTGGCCCTCATGGTCTCCCTCGAGCCGGTGCCTTTTTCCCCTGACAACATGGCAAGCGGTAAGCCCAGCTTCTCACACCTTGTCCTGTAGGGAAGGTAACAGTGCGATTCAGATCTGCCTCCCTCCCCTCCGAAGGCCACCCGTGCCTGCCTGCCGTTACCGACCCTGTGGACAGCACTCAGCGCACTGGCTCTGTGAGGGCGAGGCCAGCAGAGCGGTGGGAGCTGCCAGTCACGTCCAGCGGCCGAACAAGTGACTCCTTAGGTCTTGGGATGCCCGGCCCGTCCTCGGGGGGACGCCCGGCCCGTCCTCAGGGGTCGCCCTGCTGCGCTGGCTGGTGGGGGAGGGGAGGCAGGTGGACGATGTTTAGATGTGCAGCTGCTCCTGGAGCACCTTGTCAGTGGTTCAGGTCATGACCCTGCATTTGTGAGGATTTGGGCTTCCCCCAGACCCGGAAACCACCAGTCCATATTCTGTCTCTGGTCCTACCTATTCTGAACATTTCATATAAATGGAATCGTAAGTGCCCAGCCAGTGTGTCCCAGTGGTTGTTGACCATGAACCAGAAGGTCACCAGTTCGATTTCGGGTCATGCCTGGGTTGGAGGCTTGATCCCCAGTGTGGGACGTGCAGGAGGCAGCCCATCAATGATTCTCATGTTCCTATCTCTCCCTCTCCCTCTCTTAAAATAAATGGAGTCATACAGAATGTGACCTCCTGTGCTTTGTAAGGTTCATCCACATAGAACCTTGGACTCGTTCCTTTTTTATGACTGAACTAGGGGCCTGGTGCAGGAATGTGTGCATTGTGAAAGGAATGTGGGCCGCAAGGCTGCAGTGGCCACTGGGGCAGGTCTCGGCCCATCCTCCACAGCCCCCAAGTCCTGTCCCCTCTACCAGCAGCCCCACTCTTGCCGCTGCCACTCCCACACACCAACAGCACTGACTCTGCGCACACCCACTGATGGTGCAGAGCGATTGGGGTCTGCACCTTGAGCAGGTGCAAGCAGCACTGCTGCCCTGATCACCCCTCAGGAGCAGGGGGAGGTGAAGAAGGCCTCAGGGGTGACTGGAGCAGGCAGCCGCTGCTCACACCTGCTGACAGTACCAAGCAATAGGGACTGGTGCTGGGCACCAGCAGCAGGTGTGAGCCCCTGGGCAGGACCATGGTGCACAGCAGCAAAGAATTTTCAGTAATCACCAGAATCTTGCCCTGATGACAGTGACTTGGTCCCTGCTTGGTCTGGCACCCCCACTCACCTGCTCCATCATCCCACCGCAGCTGCCACCCACCATGTTCCATGAATGTTCCCTGGTGGTCAGCACACATCATAGTGACCGTTTGGTCTATTTGCATATTAGGGTTTTATATGTATAGACTATAGATAGGCTTTGTGCACAAAATTCGTGCATGGGGGCATGTCCCTCAGTCCAGCCTGCACCCTCTATAATCTGGGATCGGGCCTAAACGGGCAGTCATATATCACTCTCACAATCCAGGACTGCTGGCTAACTGCTCACCTGCCTACCTTCCTGATTTCCCCTAATTGCTTCCTGCCTGCCAACCTGATCATCCCCTAACCACTCCCTTGCCAGCCTGGTTGATGTCTAACTGCTCCCCTGCCAGCCTATTTGCCCCCAACTTCCCTCTGCTGGCCTAGTCCCTCCCAACTGCCCTCCACTGCTAGCCTGATCACCCTCAACTGCCATCCCTTGCAGGCCTGGTCCCTCCTAAAAGCCCTCCCCTGCTGGCCATCTTGTGGTGGCCATCTTGTGTCCACATGGGAGCAGGATCTTTGATCACGAGGGGGCAACCATCTTGTGTGTTGGAGTGATGGTCAATCTGCATGTTACTCTTTTATGATGATGATATTCCATCATATGTTCATTAATTTGCTGATGGACATTTGGGTTATTAATTACCTTTAGCTAGTGTGAATAGTGCTGCTATATACATTCAAGTATAAGTATTTGAACACCTAATTCTTTCCAGTATATATGTAGGAGCGGAGTTACTGGGTCACGTGGTAATTCTGTTTAACTAACAAATGGTTTTCCACTGCAGCTTTATACCATTTTACATTCCCATCTCCAATGCACGAGGGTCCTATTTCTCTACAGTCTTACCAATAATTATTTCCTTTTTAAAAAATTATGGCCACCCTAGTGTGTGTGAAGTGATAGCTCATTGTGGTACTGACTTGCATTTTCAAAATGACCACTGATGTTGAACATCTTTTCATGTGCTTGTGGCTATTTGTATATCTTTGGACAGTTACCTACTCAAGTCTTTTTTCCATTTTTCAATTGGGTCGTCTTCGTTGTTGAGTTGTAGTTCTTCACAGACTTGGGATACTAGAGGCATTTGTGAGTTCTACTCTTCGTACAGGTGACGCCTATATGTGCCAAGACCAAGAACTGCTCGATCAGGCTGTGCCAGGACAAACTCAGCTCAGGTCCTGGCACCCCAATGACTCAGTGCTGGGCCCTCACCACTGAACCCGAGTGGCCTCGCCTGTGGCACCTGGTGCTAGTCAACTGGGGACACTTTGGTGGAGGATTCCAGGCTTGACTGTAGTGAGGACTTCACAAATAAAAGCCTATGAGGGAAAAATATAAAAATAAAAGCCTGTGAGGGACTTTCTCGTGTCTCTTGACTCGGGCTAGCAGCATTCAGTGCACTGAGAAGTGGATCCTTCCCCCGACTGACAGAAGGTTTGAACCCCATCTACAGCTGCACAGGCAGGACAGGATAAAATGACCCCCACTTACTAAGCCCCAGCCACGAGCCACAACTAGGAACTAGCCACCTAACTGCGCCGTTTCTCAGCCTCCAGCTCCACTGCAAGGGACACAGGCTCTTCCTCTGAGCAGCTAAGAGGACTGAAACCGTCTCCGCCTGCACGCTACCCTCTTAGAAATGCAGTGTTCTCTCTGCCACAGCCACCGCTGCCTCAGAGAAGAGGCGCTCTGGCTGATGCATCTTGCACTTCCCTGAGGCACCCCTTCTTGCCCCAGTCTGAGAACTAGTGAGAGTGGCCGCATCGCACAGCTGCTGCTGGCTGAGGGCGCCTGAATTGGATGCTCACTGCTCTTGAGCAGCTGGAATCTAAAAATATAAGTTCTGTCACCCTGGCAGCCAGACAGTCTCAGCATTGCAGTCACTTCAGGCAACAGCTTGGCACTGAGGCCTGCTCCCCTTTGGGGCAAATTGAAAGCTGCCTTTCCTTGTAGGGCTGCTGCAGCCCAGAAAGTCAGCTGTTTGGGACCAAGGACTCTGACTGGAATACACAGGCAGCATGGGTCAATGAGCACACCGGGGTGGTGCCATGTGCCCCATTGGCCATCCTGCTAGGGACATGCCTGCCTCAGACCACTCAAGTTCACACGGAGGTGGCTGGGGGTAGCCTAGAGAGTTTGGTGCAAAAGCACACAAGTGAGAGAGTCAGATTCTGGCCTTCCTGCTCTGAGGCTCCAGCCAACCACTCTGTTACCTCAGGAAGTTGGCAGTAGTGCAGAGGTGACCCAAACACCGTCCGCAGGGCCATTTGTTGGCTTTGGAATACACTCTGGGTGTCATCCACGACACCCTTAGCTTCCTCATTGAACTAAGTGCAACCAAATGTGATGTTACCGGGGTTTTTTAAAAAGCTAATTTTCTGATTAGAAAATAAGTATATTTTTTGCCCTAGCTGGTTTAGCTTAGTGGATAGAGTGTTGGCCTATGCACTGAAGTGTTCCAGGTTCAATTCCAGTCAAGGGCACATGCCTGGGTTGTGGGCTTGATCCCCAGTAGGGGGCATGCAGGGGCAGCCGGCTGATCAATGATTCTCTCTCATCATTGATGTTTCCCTCTCTCTCTCTCTCTCTCTCTCTCTCTCTCTCTCTCTCTCTTCCTCTCTGAAATCAATAAAAATACTTTTTTAAAAATCTATAAATATAAAAGGCCAAATGCCTGTCCGACCGGTAGCTATGATGCTCACTGACCACTAGGGGGCAGACGCTCAACACAGGGATAATGACATTACGTAGCAATGCCCGGCTTCCTCTCCCTAGTGACTAGCCTCCTTGCAGTTTCTTCAGCCCAGGAACATGACTTGCTTTATAGCCAGGTGCAAACACTTCACACTTTCACCAAATGTCTGTGAAGTGTTTTCCATGCCTCATCTCATTTGATCCTCACAGAAATCCTGGAGTAGGGAGATAGGAGACTCAAGGGAATACTATTTTCATTAGCCGGAAAACAGAGATGACCCAACTGAAAAGAAGTAAGAAATGGTGGACCTTGAAAATTACTTCAGGTTTTCTCACTGCGCGGAATATAGTCAAACACTGCTGCAAGTTAAATATTTTACCCTTTGTTTTCCCTGCATGATCTACAATAATAATCTGCTTCATGTTGATGTTTACTGCTGAGTTGCTGATAAATACCTGGAAGAGAAGTTGGGGTGGAAAAAGTTGAGCTACATCAGAAAGCAGGTCTAATTAAGCAAGCTTATTCCATATATAAAAGGCCAAGTTGACTAGCACATGCATGATACATATAAAGCTCTCACTGGTGCCAATCACACGCATGTGTTTCAATCTGTCATTGTCGATTATAAATTTGGTTGACACTTCTATTATAAAGGGTGAATAGTGATATTAAAATATTACTTTTGATTAATTTCCTTTCAATATGCATGAATCTTTGCATCAGGACACTAATATTCCTATATAATAAAATGGTAATATGCAAATAGACCAAGCAGCAGAACCACCGAACAACCAATCAAAGTGTAATATGACATGATAATGACATGCTAAGTCTGCTCAACCATGCGCTATGACACGCACTGACCACCAGGAAGCAGATGCTCCGACTGGAAGGTTAGCTTGCTGCTGGGTCCAGCTAATCAGGACTGAACGAGATGAGCTGGACATGCCCTGGAGCCCTCCTACTGTTCCACCCTGGCCCAATGGTGCACTGGCGGGGTCCCTCAGCCTGGCCTGTGCCCTCTGGCAATTCAGGACCCCTTGGGGGATATCAGAGAGCTGGTTTTAGCCCGGTCCTGCAGGCCGCTCCTCTTGAGAGGGCGACACAGGGCTCATGGCTGGCGAGCGCTGCTGTGGCAGCAAGAGCCTCATGATCAGGACTGATTGGGCGTGAGCCCATGGCAGGCACAGTGGGCCAGGATGAGTGGTAGTGGCAGGTAGGAGCTGCAGGTGGCATTGGACTGGGTTTCGGCCCAATCCCTGCAGGCCACTAAGATGGGCCTCTAGTATATATATTTTTTTGAAAACTGCAAATGTGTCACATACCAGGTTGAAGGCCCCCTGTTTTAAAACAGAGCAAAGGTGGAGCAGTAGCCGAAACCGGTTTGGCTCAGTGGATAGAGCGTCGGTCTGTGGACTGAAAGGTCCCAGGTTCAATTCCGGTCAGGGGCATGTATGTTGGTTGCGGGCACATTCCCGGTAGCGGGTGTGCAAGAGGCAGCTGGTCGATGTTTCTCTCTCATCAACGTTTCTAGCTCTCTATCCCTCTCCCTTCCTCTCTGTAAAAAATCAATAAAATATACATTTTTTAAAAAGTGTAGTAGTAGCCCTAGATTATGGACTTTGGGGTGAGCTGTGCCTGGCCCTGGTCTCTTGACCTTGGGCGTCATGCCCTTCCCATACATGGAGGAGCTTGATCTGCTCCCTTGGGCTCCACGCCTAGCCTCACAGCCAGCTAAGTGCTGGATTTTCAAAGGCCCATCTGGAACCAAAAGGCAGGAGGTGCTTTCCTAGTGTGGCTTGCATGCTAGCTCACAGGCAGTTATGCTGGAGGTACACTCGGGCCTGCTATGGTCTTTGAACCAGGGGTTCCTGAGCTGCCACTGGATCAGCTTCATTTTGCCTCAGCACATACCAGGGAGATGGAGCCCCGGACACAGGCATCGCTAGTGGGAGAGGAGTCACACTTAAATTCTCCACTCCAAGTAAGATCTTACGAAGGGAGAGTAGAATGCGGGACACGGCAGTGAAGGCTGGTGCTGGTTTAGAGGTGGATTGCATGCTTCTGTCTACGTAAGGCAGCCACTTCCCCTTTCTGCCCCGCTCTGGCCAGGCACAGCTCAGGGCGTTGTAATTTTCTGGGCTGCTGGCTGAAGTCCTTTTAGAATGCAGTTTGGCAAGGTCCTTCAGGATCTGCCGAGATTCAGCCTCAACCCATGAACCAGGAGGTCACAATCCTATTCCCGGCCAAGGCCCATGCCTGGGTTTTAGGCTCTATTCCCCGTAGGGGGGTGCAGGAGGCAGTTGATCCATGATTCTCTCTCATCACAGATGTTTCTATCCCTCCCTCTCCCTTTTCTTGCAATCAATAAAAATGTACTTTTAAAAATTGAGATCCTTCAGGATCTGAACAAGTTTGAATGCTTTCCATGGCCAGGAATCTCCTCATGAGGGAGCCCCTGTGCACAAAGACCACAGGGCTTATGGCTGAAACCAATGGCAGGTCTACGCGAGATGCCTGTTCCTCCAGCGGAGAGGATACTGTGCAGCTGAGGACTCTGTTGCTGTTCTGAGCAGCTAAGTGCTTCTGAGGAGACACCCTCAGGAGTGAAGTAAAAGGAAATGTTTCTATGCAGGAAGTTATTCCTGAGCCATGTGGATGACTTCAAACCATGACTTTCATTCTGAGCAGGTGGCACCACAACTGCGGGCCTGGGCCTTGGGCAACGCTAAACCAGGCCAGGACGACGACTGTCAGGCTGCCCACCACCGCTGAGGTCTGCGTACACGATGTTCAGACCGTGACGCACCTGGCGCAGAGCTGGCATCATCTTTGCATCAAAGGGAATCCATGAAATGGTAGCAACAACCCCTGCGCCTGGAACAGACCAGGACTGAGCCAGCCAGACACCACGCCCAGGCCAGCCTCCAGCAGGTGACAGTTGTCCTTAGGAGCCCGCCATGGCAGACGCAGCCTGGTGGCGGAGGCATCCTTGTGCTCGGGCTCCGTCTGTGAGTGAGGCACCAAGGCCCAGCAGCCTCCGGTTTGGGGAGGCATTCATTCTGGGCCAGGCTCCGGGCTAACGCTCCCACCAGCACTTACTCCTCGCAGCCACCCTAGGAAACAGGTATTATGACGAGAATGCAACGCACAGCCGCTGCCTCCAGCCTGTCCCTTGCCAACCCTAGGCTGCCATTACAGCTGCTTAAGGCTCTCTTTGCACCAGCTCCTGAGACAAGTTATCTGAATGGCCCTCAGCTAAGCCGGTCTCCTGTCCTTTGACCCTTGTCATAGCCTCTGAGTGCAGTCATCATAATCTCCAGGGGCAGCCCTGTTCCACGGGCGTCCCTCGGATGACTACTTAGGAAGTACACTGGGTGCGGAGGAGAGGAGGGGAGGAGCATAGCGGTGGTGGCCACACCTTAAGGACAGGGCCTCATTTGTCATCTGCTGACGAAGGCAGAGAGCCCCAGCAATGGACACTGATGCACTTGCTTCCCTGTCTGGACAGGGAGAGAGAGGTCACACTGCTCTGTCACTCCTGGCGGAGAGCTTTGGGGGCAGCTCCAGCTGGAATGATGCTGGCAGGAGCGTCGGCCCAGAGCCTGGCACAATCCCAGAAAGCACAGGGGCTTCGAATAAAAAACTCAGGCTTCGGGAAGATACAAAACCCGAGTTGGTTCCCATTACAAAAGCAGAACATCACACCCGCAATCTTGTAACCTCCTTCCATATAAGCTTTTCCAGAGAAATGAGCCCCTCCAGTCCATTCCCAGCCCCTCTGGCCCAGCTTCCAGAACTCCCAACAGTTGCTTATGAGACAGCATGAGTCACACGAAGGCTTGTTTTCTCTTTTATTCTGGTTCACATTCTTTGAGGCACAGCTCGGCTTCAGCAGGAAGGACACCACGGTAGGAGGCACACGGGAAGGGGGGGCAGCCCTCCCTTCCCTATCCCTGACTCTGCGGGCCCAGGGAGAACACAGGAGTCGGCTGAGCTGTCCGTGTGGCACGGCCCAGGCCCATCTGCCCCACAGGCCTTCCCGGAGGCCCCCGCTCTCTGGCTGGCACAATACAGCTGGCTCTGGGCAAGACGGGCAGAGCCCTCGCTCCCGGTGGGCAGGGGCTCCCGCAGGGCCCTCCAACTGCCTCTGCAGGAGAGAACTCGCCTGATGGAGGAGAAAGGGCCTCACAGGTGTGAGGTGGGCAGCACCCCAAGCTGAGCCCCCACTCCAGGGTAGGGGAGAGGGCTCAATAAGCAAACTAGACCACAGATGACATCAGAAAACACCAGCTTCGAAGTCTGTCAAAAAGCTGCATTCCCTGCCACAGCTACCAGGTGACTCCGGCCCATGGGGATGAACAAACACCGGGTGTTCACCATCCTGCACCAGGCGCCTAGAGATGCCAGGAGCTGGCACCCGAGGAAAGCACCAACTCACCCTCAACAGAAAAACAGAGCTGGCCTTACCCCTGCCGAGGACAGCAGACCATCTGCTGTCAGGGGATCCACTGCTGGTGATGAGGGACCAAGCCCAAGGTCCCGGGTCGGCCCAGAGGACTGAGGGAGTGGGTGTGAGTGGCTGGCCCTCCAGGCTGCCTGAGAGGCAGTGCGGCTCAAGCTCTCTGGGCTCAGAAGGTCCCAGTGATGGCTACCTATGCACATGCTAACCCCGGCCTTAGCCAACACCTTTTTATCCTGACTAAAAGCAAGAGGAAGGGTGTTCTCCAGCATCAGAACACACGCAGCCTGCCTGCCTCGTCTACAGCAGCCCCTCGGGGGCCTGCAGGCCGCGGTACAGCACGTGGCCGAGGCTGTCCACCTCCTCCGGGCACAGGCTGGCGAAGAGGTTCACACCGGGGCTGAAATGGCAGGGCAGGCTGGCCTGCTCCAGGCTGCTGAGGAGCAGCTCCACGGCCTGCAGAAAGCGCTCCCCCAAAACCCCCTCCGCCCAGTCTGCCTCCTCCTCGCCCAGACGGAGAACCACCTGGGTCAGGTGGCCCCGGCTCAGCTGCCTCAGGGCCGGATGGCCTTGGCAGACACGACACAGCAGCAGCAGCAGCCGCTGGCGGGTCCCAACCTCACAGCCATCCAGAGCTCGCAGCCGGGCAGCCTCTGCCGGGTACAAGTCCTGCAGCCAGAAGTTCCCAGCCAGCCCCTCCAGGGGCCAGGCGACGAGGAGCCGGCCGTCGGCGCTGGCGCCGGTGATGGCCAGGAACACGGCGACGGTGAGCTCCAGGCACTCGTGCTGCACCTCCAGCAGCAGCTCCTCCGAAGCCACGCTGGGCCGGACCCAGCACCCGAGAAGGCTGCCGATCACGGGCCAGTTGACGGAGGCGGCCAGTGTCTTGCGAAACAGCTCCAGCAGGACGCGGGACGAGAGATAGCCACCCACCAAGAAGCGGTCCCAGGGGCTGCTCCCGCGGGGACAGAATTCAAGCTGAGTCCTACGCACAGCCCAGCAGCGAGGGTCCCTGGCCACGGTGTCCATGCCAGGCACCAGGCTCCACAGGCCCGGCTCCAGCGCCAGGGGTGCCAGGAGACGCACGTCGTCAGCAGCCCCTGCCTGCAAGCCATCATACAGCGGCCCCCCGGGCACAAGCGCCCCGAAGGGCAGCTCTGGGAACTTGCTCTGCAAGTAGGCCTGCAGCTCGAGGGCAATGTCGCCAGCCAACTGTTTGGCCAGAGCCACGTGGGCCCCTGGGATGCTCACGTGGTCTCGCTCGAACGCCAACAGCTTCTCTTGGAAGGTCAGGCACAACAGTCCTGGGGAGGTAAGCTGAGGAGACGACTGAGGGTCAGCACCTGCAGGCCCCTCTGCAGAGTGAAAGGGCCAGGGAACATGTCAGAAGGCCCTGTGAGGAGCCACGAATCTCCCAGGTCACCAGGCGTGTCCTGGCCTGGGCCTCCTTCCCCTCACCTGTAAGAACCAGCTGAGAAGCGGCACCCAGCTCAAGTCCTCAAGTAGAAAGAATACTCTGACGACAAGTTCTCACTGCCCCAGCTCCCCGACTCTTTGGGGCCAAAACAGTTCATGCAGAGTGCAGTGGGGTCCTGGACCTGTTTCCTGATCTGAGCCCCCATATCATAAGGCTACTGCCCTACTGCGACATCACCCCCAAAGTCCACGTGTCCCAGTGGGTGGCAGAAGGGCAGAAACACACACCATGAAACATGCAGGGAGCCACAGCCCCAGGGGACAGGGGCTTGCACAGGGCACACAGTCAGTTGGTGGCAGAGCCCGAGTTGCATCTCCTGAGTGTGACCACCAAAGGGGGACCCACCAGGTTAGAGGGGAAGGGTGCCATTCACCTGAGGCAAAATGTGAGGGGACTGGGAGCAGCACAGGCTGGCTGTGGGCAGCAGGTGAGGGCCGGGGCTGTGGGCGTGGTGTGGCCTTGAGCAGGCTCAGTTCCTTCCAACTGTCCTCCAGGCTCGTGGCGTCTGCCTTGGCATCATCCTCGTCCCGAGAGCTGGCAGCCCTGTCAATGAGCTGCGGGCAGAGTGGCACAGATCAGAGCACCTGAAGCTGGGGCAGCACAGCAAAGCTCCAGGGCAAAGCAAACAAGCTTGCTGGGTAGAGAAGCAGATGCCAGCTTGGGCGGTCCCCCGCCCCCGCCCGGGCCCCGCTGCAGGCCCCAGCCCTGTGATCCTCTGGGAGCCCCAGGTGTAACTGGTCCACCGTGGCCTTACCCGCTTCACAGCCAGGGTGGCAATACCCAGCACGGCAGCCCCGCCCACACCCAGCACCAGGCGGGCATTGGCCAGGAGGAAGTCCACAGCACTGCCCAGCATGTCGTCATCATGCCGCTTCCCCCGCCTCTGGGAGAACTCTGCCATGTCTGCCTAAAAGAGAGCCAGGGTGCAGGGACCACTGAGTATGGGCAGCCAGGCAGACACGGCAGGCGAGGGTGGGCACTCCCGTTCCATCATCCTGGGGTCGCTGGCTCAAGCCCACAAGGGGGGTCCTGAGAGCTTCCGCAGAAAGTGGCCACTCACAGGTTTCTGCGAGGAGAACCTGCAAACAACCTACCCCACCCGCTGGACAGAGGGCTCACCCAGCAAGTGCCTAAGGCAGGTCAAAGGGGCCCAGCACCCCGACCCCGGGACTCCTGACATCACAGACCCGTAGGAAGGTCTCAGCATCACTCCAGCTTTACAGACACACGCTGCTGGACCACACAGTGAGGAGGGGGTCTGTGGACCCACAACAGCAAACCCTCCAGGGTCTAGCCCCCCAAGAGGCCCTCCGGACAGGTCTTAGAGGCGGCCTCGTCCTGGTTAACCAGGGCGGGCACAGCAGGAGGCAGCAAGGCCCAGGGAAATCCACGACTTGGAGCCCTACCCCAGTGGTCGGCAAACTCATTAGTCCACAGAGCCAAATATCAACAGAACAACGATTGAAATTTCTTTTGAGAGCTGAAAACCAACTTCTGCGCATGGGCCACGAAGTTTCAATCGCACTGTATGTGCGTGCCCACAGCTGGTATTTTGTGGAAGAGCCACACTCCAGGGGCCAAATAGCTGCATGTGGCTTGAGAGCCGCAGTTTGCCGACCACGACCCTAGACAGCCTGCCCTGGAGGGCCTCTCAGACCTTTGGGGGATCTCAGTGAGGCCAGTTACCTCCAAATCTTGATAGAGTAGCCCCAAGGCAGAGCTATCAAGTCAATGACGGGACTGGTGAGAGGGCCCAGGCTGCCTGGGCAGGAGCTGCCTGTCAGTGGGTATGTGCCAGTCAAGGCCAAAGGCCTCTGCCCAGCGGGCAAAGGAACTGCACACACAGATCCAAACGGAGGACTGGCCAGGGCCCGGCGACTGGGGCCTCTCTGCGCCTCCTGGGCTTGGGACGTTGGGGATGGGGAGCTGTCCTCGGTGTGGGGAGCCAAGCGACAGAGAAGATAAGCTGCGGGCGGTGGGCCGCCCAGGGCTGTTGCCAGGTGGGGAGAAGCCTGAACCACTTGGGGACTCAGCCCCAGCACCACCCTCCATGTCTCAGACTATAAACAGGTACCGGGGCCTGGGTTGGTCAAAGGCTGGGGGCGCCTCCAGCGAAGCCAGGAGTGCCCTTTACAAGCCGCGAAGAGCTTTCCCGGCCCGCCTGCCCCACCTGGCGGGCCACGCAGGCCCAGCCCGCAGCTTCCAACTCGGGGGAGGGAGCGCGGACAGGCGGTTAAAAATAGCCCTCCCGGCGCCACCTGTCCTCTCCCCTCTGCCCGCCGGGGTCAGGCTGAGCGGGCCCCGCGCAGGCTCCGAGGGCCCGTCCGGGTCGGTCCACAGGGGCACGAAGCCCTGAGAAACTGAGTGACGGGCCAGAGACGGGATTCGAACCCCGGCTTGGAGGCCCCAGCCAGGCCACCTCATCTCCTCCTTCCTCCGTGAGGCCGCGGCCCAGACCTGCGTCCTGCGCGCCTCGCCTCGGGCCGGGGACCCCGCGCGGGCCGCTGGCAGCGGTCGTACCTGCGTCCTGGCGTCAGTGCACCTGCCGGCGGGCGCCCCGGGCCTCCCGCGTCCAGCTCCCCGCTGCCCGAGCGTGGAATCTGAACCCGGGAGCAGACGCCGACTCCGACAGGCACGCAGACGAGCAGGCCCCAAGTCCAATCAGAGCGCGAAGACCCGCCTTCTCTCTCCGAAACACTAAGTGACTCATCCAATGGCGGCCAGGCCACGCCCCGTCGGGTTGCGCGCTCCCTGGGGGCGGGACTTTCTGGTGCGCCGGCCTTAAAGGCGCCGGGCTGCGTTCGGAGACGCGCAGCGCGGGGCGGGGCAGTCCTTCCCCCGGAGCCCGGGGTGACGCGCGGGCCTGTAACCCGAGCCTCCGCCGTGGGGACGCTCCGGGCCCACATTCCTGCCAGGGGCGGGCGGTCAGGCGGCTGCCGGCCGCGCTGTCGGCTGTCAGGTGACCCTGAGGTCACCTCTGCGAGAGGCCCGCCCGGTGGCCTCGCTCTTCTCACCTCTGGGTCTCTCGGCGCGGGCCGGTTTCCCCTCGTGTGACACGAACACCAGCCCCCACCCTGAGGTGACTGTGCTCAGCCCGCGGTTCACTCACTCGGCATTTACTTACGGGGCCTGTGTGCGGGGGAGGGCGGACAGCAAACAGCGAAGATGTGCTGTCCGCATGGGAATGCCGGCCCACGGGGAGTCATGACGCGCACACATCGCGCGCCTGCTTGTGCCCGAGCTGCACCTGCGGCTCTCGTGTCTCTGGCGACAACCTTGGCGGCATTTCCCGGGCGGAGCGGCCGGAGCGGGCCTGGGCTTGAAGGCGCTCGAGGGCCTCAGCCCGGGCCAGGCGTCATGGCCCCCCGCCGCCAGGCCCCGGGCGGACAGACCCCAGCGGCCGGGCCGGGCCCCTCAGCGGGCGCAGGGCGGCGGGTGCGGTGGGCATGCCCCCCGGGGCGCAGGGGCGGCGCCTGCAGGGGGTGAAGCCTCCCGCGCGAGCACGGGGACGCCCGGACCCTGCAGGCCCCTCCGCTCCTCGCGCAGACAGGGAAACTGAGGCGCGGGGAGGCGGCGCTAAGGCGGCGCGCCGGGTGCCGGGCTGGAGGGCGCGGCCCGCCCCGCCTCCCGCTCGCCGGGGGCGGGGTGAAGGGCGGGGCCCGCTCCCCGCACCGCGCCCGGCGGAGAGCGCGGCGGAGAGCGCGGCGGTGAGAGCGGCGCCATGGAGGCCACCGGGGTGCTGCCGTTCGTGCGCGGCGTGGACCTCAGCGGCAACGACTTCAAGGTGAGCGGCGCGGCGGCGGCCGCCTCCTCCCCGCGTCCCTTCCGCCGCGGCCCGCGCTCCCGCTTCCTGCCGCCGCCGCGGGCCTGGGCCGCCGACCTGGGCGGGGCCGGGCCGGACGGGGCTTTCGGGGGCCTTGATCCCCCGCCGCGAAGGACTCCCCTCGGCCTCCGTTCCGGGGCGCCGGGAAGGCCGGCTGGGGGCCGGCCGGGCGCTGGGCTGGGCGTCCGGCTGGGGGGCTGGGAGCCCGGGCCGGTCCTGGCGGCGGGGCCCGGGCGGCGGCCTCAGCTCCGCTCCCAGCTGCTCCCGGCCCCGCTGAGGTCGCGCCGAGTCCGGCCCCGACTCCCTGCGCGCAGCGGCACCCGATGCCCCCGGGTCTGGTGCCCTCCGCCGCCGCCCGTTCCGGTGTGATCCTGGGCAAGTCACTTCCCCTCGGGGCTCCGCGGTTTCCTCCTTCCGAGAGAAATGGGGCTGAGAATGGCCCTCCAGGGGCCGGGGCGTGGGCGGAGCGCCGGGCAGCGGAGGGAGGCAGGTGGGAGGCTGCCCAGCTGCCGGCGGAATGACCAGGCCACCGGGAGCCTGCCAGCCTGCCAGCCAGCGGGTGGGTGAGGCGGTTTAGAGCGGCAGGCAGGGAGGAGGTGGGCAGGGCCAGTGACTGAGGAGGCAGGCCAGGATGGAGGAGAGAGCTGGCCTGGGACAGGGGGTCAGCCCAGGCTGAAGGGAGGGGGTGGGTAGGCTTAGACCCGAGTCTGTATAGTGTTGGGGAGCCCAGACTTGCGGGGGGGCAGGGCCTGTCTAGCCAGGACTGAGGAGGAGGCAGGTTGCATTTATCCACATGTCCACACACTTTTTACCCCTTGCACAGGTGACCACACCACTTTCCTCAACCTCCATCTCCACTCACCTGGGCTCTCCACGTGTCCTTTCCAGATTGGAAGTCTGAGTCCCTGGCTGGGAATGTAGTGTGTGGGGAAGGGGACACAGCCAAGGGCACTAAAAGCATATGCTCCCCAGGCTCCCTGCCACGAGGGCTGGGGGTGCTGAGGTGGGCATTCCAGTTGGTGGAATGAATGACGAATGAGGCAGTGCCTGTGTAGGGGGGTGGCTGGGGCCTTGCACTGGGGGTTTGGATCTTGCCACAAATAACTTGTAGGCTGATGGCAAGGTGAGGGCACAGGTAGGACCTAGACAGAGGTTCAGGGCCACCCCCACACTTGGCAGAGCCTGGAACACTGGGTGAAGGCATTTGAGCCAAGCTGAGCACACAGCTGGGTGCTGGAGGTGTTCCATCCCAACCCTCCAGAAAGAGACTATCTTAGGCCAACAGCCATCCTAATAGTCATTGCTCACAACAATTCTTTTACCGGGGGCTTTTATCAGCCCTCACAACAATTCCATTACAGGGGGCTTTTATCAGCCCTCTTTATGGTGAGGAATTGAGGCTCAGAGTGGCAGAGTGCCTTGTCCAGGGTCACACAGCGGGCGAGATTGGCTCTGTTGCTCCCCAGAGGTTCCCATGGGCATTCGGGGGCCATAGAGGGTGGCAGAGCAGGGACGTTCCTCCCCCAGACCAGCCTCACCATCAATACCCCGCAGGGAGGCTACTTCCCTGAGAATGTCAAGGCCATGACCAGTCTTCGGTGGCTGAAGCTGAACCGCACCGGCCTCTGTTACCTGCCAGAGGAGCTGGCTGCCCTGCAGAAGCTGGTAAGGAGTGTCATTGGGCAGGGTGGGTGCCCTGGGGGCTGGGCAGGTGGACAAAGCAGACCGAGAACGGTGGTGATAGGTATGAGCAGAGCTGGCGAGGGCAGAGGCCCTCTCCCTGGACGCCTCAGGGAGATGCGGGTGTGTGCGGGAGGGCGCTTAGAGGTGGACTGGGCCTGGGTGGCCGAGGGACCCCAAATGGTGCAGTGATGGTGGCAGGTGGAGACGCCATAGACACCCCACTGAGTCCCTGCTCCTTCGTCCTGGCCCAGGAGCACTTGTCTGTGAGCCACAACAACCTGACCACGCTCCATGGGGAGCTGTCCAGCCTGCCATCTCTTCGGGTGAGTGATGCTGGCGGCCACCAAGCTTCGGGGTGGGGACTGGAGTCTAGCCAGGGGTGCGAGGGCAGGGCCAGACCCCAAGCTGGGCCATCACCCCTGCCGCATCCTTCCCAAAGGGGAGAGAGTATAATAATGTCCTGTGTAGCCTCTGGGTAAAAACGAGAGGGAGTACCCCAAATCCCACCTATTCGGGCAACAGCGACAATAATAACAACTGGTAGTGGCTAAGCGCTATTCCATGTGGGTTTTTTCTTATAATCCTGACCTCTACCAAGAGAACAGATGAGGACATTTGGCCACAGAGACAGGTCATTTGCCAGAGGTCACGGAGCCAGGCAGCGGCAGAGCTGGGGTAGGGGTGTTTGGCTGAAGGGGAGGTGGTCAGTGGGACCTACTTACACTGCTTCTCTTCACGGAGCTTCCGGTAACTCAGAGCACAGGCTTGGCCAGACCTTGGGGCCTTGGCAAAGGCCGATCCCACCCAAAGCCAAACCCTGAGATGTTAAGGACTCAGGCTGCTTAAGTTCAAGCCAGCTCTGCCACTTCCTGCCCGCGTGGCCTCAGGCAAGTCCCTTCCACTTTCTGGGGAGGTCCCGTGGGCACCCCACAGCCTGGCGAAGGAGAGGCGGCCTAGCCCGCGCCCTGCTGCTGCTTGTAATCACAGCCTCCTCTCCCCCTCACACTCTCAGCACGTCTGTAACATGAGGTTTCAGTCCCAAGGGGAGAACGAACTCAGTCCACACTGGTCTCTAGGCCCACCCTTCCCTGTCTAGCAGCCCTGTCTTGCCCTCTGGAAAGGAGCAGAAGAGGGATATTTTCCAGAAAAAGTTCTCTGAGATCTGGGCTCTGGGGCCTATTTGAGCTGGGCTTTGAGGCATGAATAGGAGCTTATAGGGAGAACAGGAAGAGCCTGCCCGGGGGAGGGACTGTGTGCAAGGCCAGGGTGGGGGAGCGCTCAGGCCAGGCCTCCAATGATCACTCGGGCGGCCTCCCTGATCTCCCTGCTCCTCCTGGTTTATCCCAGGCCATCGTGGCTCGAGCCAACAGTCTGAAGAATTCTGGAGTCCCCGATGACATCTTCAAGCTGGATGACCTCTCAGTTCTGGTCAGTGGCTCCCACCCACTGTGATGGTCCCTGAGTCATTATTCCATTTTACAACGGGGGTAACTGAGGCTTAGCATAGTCGGTGCCTTGCCCAAGGTTCCTCATGCAGTCAGATCCTTAACCTAGGCACCCTTCCCGCCAAGGTCTGGCTGTCTCCCTTGGCCCTGAAACCCCCTTATCTACTCCCCTCTCAGTGCCCAGCCTGACCCCTGACCTGGCCTTATCCCTCCTACCCAGGACTTAAGCTACAACCAGCTGACGGAGTGCCCTCGGGAGCTGGAGAACGCCAAGAACATGCTGGTGCTGAACCTCAGCCATAACAGGTGCCCATCAGGCTGGGATGTGCTAGGGTGGGCCGCAGCACATTGGGGACAGGTGGGCATGCGCCGCTGGTTGGTTGCCTCATGCCCTTCTCCCTCCCTCCCTCCTGCCCAGCATTGACACCATCCCCAACCAGCTCTTCATCAACCTCACTGACCTGCTGTACCTGGACCTCAGCGAGAACCACCTGGAGAGCTTGCCCCCTCAGATGCGCCGCCTGGTGCACCTGCAGACGCTTGTGCTCAACGGGAACCCCCTGCTGCACGCACAGCTGCGGTCAGCGGCGCTCGCCTCGCCCTCCAAACCCAGCCCCCGAACCAGCCTGGCTCCTTATTCCCAGGAGCCCTGAACCTTCCCATTTGGGTTTGGTGTGGGCGGTGTCCCTTAGCCAGACCCCACCTGGGTCCCCTGTGTTGTCCGCCTCACCCCTCAACTGTCTTTGAGCTTGTCCCCTAGGCCCTCTCAGTCCTATGCCCTTGCACCCTCCCCTGGCCTGACCACCCCTCTCCCTGCAGGCAGCTCCCAGCTCTGACGGCCCTGCAGACTCTGCACCTCAGGAACACTCAGCGCACCCAGAGCAACCTCCCCACCAGCCTGGAGGGCCTGAGCAACCTCACAGGTCGGCAGTGCAGTTCCGGGGCCTCAGCCTCTGCTGCCCGCAGGCTCCTCATCTCCGCTGCAGGAAGGGATGCAGCCTGCTTCTCTGACCCCCTCCCGAAAGGGAAGTTTAGGGTTGGCGGTTATGAGTCTCCCGTTGTCGTGGTGACTAGTAAAAACACAAATGAGCACCCAATTTATGCGTAGATGCCCGTGTGCAGGAGTTTCTCTGAGGCTCGGGGAGGTTAAGCTGAAAGCCAGAGCCTGGAGGGGGTGCGGCAGGGTTTGGACAAGGCCTGGCCGCGCTGGAGCTGCCGGGGCCCTGGCTGACGCACCCTCCCCCCACGCTCCAGATGTGGACCTGTCCTGCAACGACCTTACGCGGGTGCCCGAGTGCCTGTACACCCTCTCCAGCCTGCGCCGCCTCAACCTCAGCAGCAACCAGATTGCAGAGCTGTCCTTGTGCATCGACCAGTGGGTGCACGTGGAGACCCTGAACCTGTCCCGAAATCAACTCACCTCCCTGCCTGTGCGTCCAGCCCTGGGTAGGTGGGCAGGAAGGCTACTGGGCCACCCTGGCTGCTGCCCTGACTGCCCTGCCTGCTTTCTCTCCAGTCAGCCATCTGCAAACTGACCAAACTGAAGAAGCTGTACCTGAACTCCAACAACCTGGACTTCGATGGGCTGCCCTCGGGCATCGGCAAGCTGGCCAGCCTGGAGGAGTTCATGGCTGCCAACAACAACCTGGAGCTGATTCCCGAGAGCCTCTGCAGGTGTGGACGGCGGGGCAGGGCACGGCACTGAACCCTAGGATGGCTGGTGCCCACCCTGTGGCCTTCGGCATCTTACAAAATGGACGATTTAACTTGGCTTTGTGGATGGCGACCACACGCACCGGCGGGTGCCAGCAATTCCTAGTTCGGGTCCCCAGAGCACCTTTGGGAGGACACGGATAGCATGAGGCCAGAGGGGCTGTGCTGCTTCCCACCCACTGGCCTCCGGCTCTGACCACTCCCCCAGGCAGAGAGCCGGGGACCCCTCAGCAGCTTGCAAACTAATTTGAGCAGAACATATTATTGGTGCTTGTATCCAGGGCCCTTAGCCTGCAGGTCAGTTGGAAAACTTCCCTGTCAACGTCACAGAAAGAATTCAGTCACTTAGCCGTGAGGAGGTGCCGTCCACGTGCTCCCGCCTCCCCTCCTTCCCACACCTCAGAGCGCCCGTTCCTTCACTAGCTGGGCTACCCGCCTCTGCCCTGCCTCCCCGCCCTGGGTTGACGTTCCCCTGCCCCCATCACCTGTCTCAGGCCCGGCTCTGTTCCCACAGGTGCACAAAGCTGAGGAAACTTGTCCTGAACAAGAACCGCCTGGTGACCCTCCCAGAGGCCATCCACTTCCTGCCAGAGATCCAGGTTGGGGCAGGCCCAGGCCGGCAGGAGTGGGGGGTACAGACAGATCCTCAGGAAAGACCGAGCACAGGCGTGTCACTGGAATGAGGGGCCTCCTGGAGGGGTAGCCTTGGCCGGGGTGCTTTTGGGGAGAAGGTGATCTACATCCCTGTATCCATGTCATGCTGGACGGCATCATTTAAGTCCTATAGAAGGGAAACACAAAGGCCAGGACGGGCATTCACTGAGCTGGGATGTGAGCCAGGCCCCTGGGCGCAGCCCGAGTGGCTGCAGAGCAGAAACCAAGTTTGGTGTGGCCGGGAGGTGGGACTCGGGCTCAGCGCCACCTCTGCTTCCTCCGTGAGGCAGGTCCTGGATGTTCGGGAGAACCCCAGCCTGGTCATGCCTCCCAAGCCCACGGACCGCACTGCCGAGTGGTACAACATCGACTTCTCGCTACAGAACCAGCTCCGGCTGGCCGGGGCCTCCCCTGCCACCGTGGCCGCCGCCGCTGCCGCCGGTAAGCAGGCAGGTCTGGCTGAGGGGGCTGCTCTCTGGCCCTCCCTCACCGTCTGTCAGTTGGGTGGGACACAGCTCTCTGGACACTGGCAGGTGGGGTTGGCCCTGGGTGGCTGGATGCCCCAGGGGCAGGTCAAGCCGGGCTTAGCCATTTGCCTTCCCCAAAGCAGGCGGTGGGTCTAAGGACCCCCTGGCTCGAAAGATGCGGCTCCGGAGGCGCAAGGACTCGGCCCAGGACGACCAGGCCAAGCAGGTGCTGAAGGGCATGTCGGACGTGGCCCAGGAGAAGAACAGGAAGCAGGAGGTAAGTCAGGCCGAGGGCTGGGCCACCCTGGACTCTGGCCAAGACAGACTGTGTGACCCAGGTCACCACGGAAGGGGCTGGGCAAAGGCCCTGAGGCGGGTGAAGCGTGGAGACGGCAGCGTGAGTGGCTGCGCAGACCAATCCGTGCGCTGTGACTCTGACCCCAGGAGAGTGCGGAGGCCCGAGCCCCCGGCGGTAAGGTGCGGCGCTGGGACCAGGGTCTGGAGAAGCCGCGCCTCGACTACTCAGAGTTCTTCACAGAGGACGTGGGCCAGCTGCCCGGCCTGACCATCTGGCAGATTGAGAATTTCGTGCCCGTGCTTGTGGAGGAGGCCTTACACGGCAAGTTCTACGAGGCCGACTGCTACATCGTGCTCAAGGTGAGGTGGCCCCCGGGACGGGCCCGAAGTTGCTGAGCGTCCTCGGCCCACGGCTGGTCATGGAGAGAGGGGGAGGCTTTGCAGGGGAGGCGGATGGAGGTGGCCCAGGCGGAGGTGTGGCCCCATCCCATCCTGGGGCGGGGAGCCTCTGGTGAGCCAGGGCGCCAGGGCTGGCTGGGGAGGGCTGACATGACTGGCCTGGCCCCCAGACCTTCCTGGACGACAGCGGCTCTCTGAACTGGGAGATCTACTACTGGATTGGCGGGGAGGCCACGCTTGACAAGAAGGCTTGTTCCGCCATCCACGCCGTGAACCTGCGCAACTACCTGGGTGCGGAGTGCCGCACTGCCCGCGAGGAGATGGGCGACGAGAGCGAGGAGTTCCTGCAGGTGCTGGCTGGGCGGGCTGGAGCGGGCGGGGCAAGGGGGCGGGCGAAGGGGGTGGGCAGGGCCCTGAGACCAAAGGGTTTTGGAGTCAAGACCTGAAGCGGAAAGGAAGCAGGACAGAATGGTGAAGGCAGGGGAGCAAGATAAGGCTGAAGGTGGGAGCCTGGGTCATCAGATGCCAAGGGAGCTGGGGAACAAGCCAATATGGCCAGCGGGTGGAGCCACCAGAGGTGAGGAACAAGCCAATATGGCCAGCGGGTGGAGCCACCAGCTGGACACCAAGCGGCAGGGCCAAGGGCTGGACTGAGTCCAGTGTGAAGGGTTAGTGAGTGGTTCTGTCCCTCCTTCCAGCTGCTTAATTGTAAATGAGGCCACACTTGATTTTACCCAGATTCGCCCAGTGTGCCCTTCTGCATAAGCCTGCTCTGTCCCTACACACACACCTCAGCATGCTGAGCACACCTGAGCTGCACAGGAGTGAACAGCCTTCCCTTTGTCCGTCTTGCCACCCAGGATGTGTCTGTGTTTATAGACACAGGTCTTGCTTCTCCTCTTTAGCTTCATCACAGATTTTAGCACCAGCACAGCTGAGTGAGGTGGGGTTGGTGGGAGGTGCGTTAGCTCACGGTAACGGCTGCATCCTCGCACACAGGTGTTTGATAACGACATTGCCTACATTGAGGGTGGAACAGCCAGTGGCTTCTACACCGTAGAGGACACGCACTACGTCACCAGGTGAGGAGGTGTGTGGGTGGCAGCACGGACCTGGACCCAGCTTGGAAGGACTGGGGCGGGTGTTAGGGTACACTGGTCCCGTGGTGTCCCCTCCAGTCCACTTTTGCTCTGGCCTCCAGGATGTACCGTGTGTACGGGAAAAAGAACATCAAGTTGGAGCCTGTGCCACTCAAGGGAGCCTCCCTGGACCCTAGGTGAGCTCCAACGACATGAGGTGGGGGTGCCTGACTCTGAGCCTCCCCTTTCCCCAGGGGGGACAGAGGTGGCCCTAGAAGAAGCCTTCCAGCAACTCCTTTAGACCTTTTAGCCCCAGGACGGGGGGTTTGGGGGAGGGGGCTCTGAACAGTCATTGCCTGTACCTATCACAGATTTGTTTTCCTGCTGGACCGCGGGCTGGACATCTATGTGTGGCGGGGGGCCCAGGCCACCCTGAGCAGCACTACCAAAACCAGGTATGAGACTGCGCCCTGCTCACGCTTGGGAGGGCTTCTGTGCAAAGCAGAATTGTCACCTAAGGAGGGGCGTGGGCCTTGCTGAGGGCTTTGTACCTGTCCCCAGGCTTTTTTTTTTTTTTTTTTTAATCAATCTTTATTGTTCATATTATTACAAAGGTTCCTCATTTCTTCCCCCCTCCACCAGGTTCCCACCCCGCCCTCCGCCCCCTCCCCACCCCCCATTGTCCTCATCCATAGGTGCACAGTTTATGTTCAGTCTCTTCCTCCCTCCCTTTCCCCAATAGTAAATCCCTTTTCAGATAGTAAATCAGTTACTTAGCATTTTCTCATATCAATAATACTTCTACATGCCCAATGATACACTTCACACAAAAGACATTTCCAAATAGGTCAACCAGCCTCATCCAGGCCCCACCCAAGGCACTCACAGATCAACACCCCAGCGCTATACTAACTCAACACATCCAGATCTAAGCCTTCATCACTTGATTCAGCAGACCCTCAAGTTCCCGCAAAAGTTTCCAGCCATGTCTGAGAGGCAGCTGTGGGGCAGGGGCAGGCTAGGAGCGAGCTGTTCCGGGCCTGGCTGCTCCGGGCCTGGCCTCTGTTGCTCTGGTTCGTTCCACAACCAGCTGGTCTGGGTCTGGTCACTGCCACTCCCGACCTAGTTGCTCTGGACTTGGCTGCTGCTGCTCCCGGCCTGGCCGCACCCAACCCGGCTGCTCTGGGCCCGGCTGCTCCGGGCCCGGCCGCTCCGGGCCTGGTCACTCCCAGCCTGGCAGCCGCTGCTCTGGGCCTGGCTGCACCCAACCCGGCTGCTTCGGGCCTGGCCGCTTCCAGCCTGGCAGCTGCTGCTCCAGGCCTGGTCGCTCCCAGCCTGGCAGCTGCTGCTCCGGGCCTGGCCGCACCCAACCCAGCTGCTCCGGGCCTGGCCGCTCCCAGCCTGGCAGCTGCTGCTCCGGGCCAGGTCGCACCAGACCCGGCTGCTCCGGGCCTGGCCGCTCCCAGCCTGGCAGCTGCTGCTCCGGGCCTGGCCACACCCAACCCAGCTGCTCCGGGCCTGGCCGCTCCCAGCCTGGCAGCTGCTGCTCCGGGCCAGGTCGCACCAGACCCGGCTGCTCCGGGCCTGGCCGCTCCCAGCCTGGCCGCCACTGCTCCGGGCCTAGCCGCACCCGACCCGGCTGCTCCGGGTCTGGCCGCTCCCAGCCTGGCAGCTCCCAGCCTGGCAGCCGCTGCTCCGGGCCTGGCCACACCAGACCCGGCTGCTCCGGGCCTGGCCACACCAGACCCGGCTGCTCCGGGCCTGGCCGCTCCCAGCCTGGCAGCCGCTGCTCCGGGCCTGGCCGCACCAGACCCGGCTGCTCCAGGCCTGGCCGCTCCCAGCCTGGCAGCCACTGCTCCGTGCCTGGCCGCTCCCAGCCTGGCAGCCACTGCTCCGGGCCTGGCCGCACCAGACCCGGCTGCTCTGGGCCTGGCCGCTCCCAGCCTGGCAGCTGCTGCTCCGGGCTTGGCCGCTCCAGACCCGGCTGCTCCGGGCCTGGCCACTCCCAGCCTGGCATCTGCTGCTCTGGGCCTGGCCGCACCAGACCCGGCTGCTCTGGGCCCGGCTTCTCCTGGTCTGGCCACTCCGGGTCTGGGTGTTCCTGGACTGGCCACCCTGGGCTTAGCCGCCTCTGCCTCAGGCCTGGCTGCCACTGCCCCAGGTCTGGCTGCCCCAGTGCTGGCTGTTGATGCTCTGGTTCTGGCTGCTGCTGCTCTGGGGCCTGGCCGTTGCTGCTCCAGGCCCGGCTGCCACTGCCTTGTGCCTGGCCACTCTAGGCTTGGCCGCCGCTGTTCCAACATTCTGTCCTTTTTTTTTTTTTTTTTTTTAAAAAAATGCATTTACAATATGTTGCAATGTTGGCTGGTGAGTTGAGTTCTGACTTAGTCTTTGATTTTTCAAGATCTTCTTTGTATTTTTTCTTAAGTAATTTTACTATCTTTTGCTCTCACTTGATTTCTTCACATTGAAAACTTCTTTGGTTTCTTCCTCCTTATCTTGGGAGCTCAGCAGGTTGGCCTGTGGCACCCCTTTGTTCTCCGCGGGCTCCTGCGCTGCTTCAGCCTGTTGCTGGGGTCTGCGCCGCCCAGGAAGCAGCCCCCGGCCTTGGCTCCGTTGCCTGCGCTCAGCGGTCGAAGGCTCAGGGTCCCCCCCACCCTGGGGGCCCCGTCGCCCAGTTCCTCGCTGGTGCCCGGCTGGCCGGTGTCCTGCAGGGGCTCCTGCTCCTCGTCGCTTTCCTCCAGTCTGGAGCTTTTTTTCTCCTTTTCGCTAGGGGAGTCTAGGATCAGAGTCAACAGACTGTCCTCTGTGCGCAGTGTGCGCGACTCCGGGGGCTCCGCTTTTCGCCGCTCCCCTGGGATTCCGCCTCACAGCCCCCTCTCCCCTTGCCTGAGCCTGGGGCCCCAGGGTCTGGCCTAGGACTGGGGTTCAGAGCAGTCGAAACTGGGGCCCAACACGGCTGGGGCTCCTGTTTCCTTCCCTCCAGGGCAATCCCGCATCAGAGTCAACATTCCTTCCCTTGCAAGCAATGTGTGCGACTCCGGGGGCTCGGCCTTTCACCGCGCTCCCAGGACTCCACCTCACAGCCCCGTCTCCCTCTGCTTGAGCTTGGGTCCCCAGGGATTGGCCTAGAACTGGGGTTCAGAGCAGTCCGGACTGAGGCTCAGCGCCGCCGGAGGCTTTGTTTCTTCCGGCTAGGGTAATCCAGCATCAGAGTCAACATTCAGTCCTTTGCGCGCAATGTGCGCGCGACTTCAGGGGCCCTGCTTTTCGCTGCTCCCCTGGGATTCCGCCTCACAGCCCCGTCTCCCCCTGCCGGAGCCTGGGTCCCCAGGGTCTGGCCCATAACTGGGGCTCAGCGCTGCCGGTTCGGGGGTTCAGCCCAGGCTTGGGGTTTTATTTCCTTTTTGCTAGGGAACGCCAGCCAGCACCCAGCCCTCTCCTCCTCTCCGGCTGCGTCCTCTCCGCGGGCGCGCAGCATGTCTCCGTACCTTAGGCATTTTTCAGCTCCTCTGATTTTCCTTCTGGTTTTCTCTTTCCTTCTTGTTGTAGAGTTTTCAGTCAGTCAACTACCTGTAGCTCTGGGCAATGTCCACTCTACATTTTAGTTGTATTCCATTGAAATTGTTGTGTGCTGCTGCGGTTAGATGTCTACCCGGGCAGCCATCTTGGATCCTCTCTTCCCCAGGCTTTTTGCAGAAAAAATTAACAAGAACGAGCGGAAAGGGAAGGCAGAGATCACGCTGCTGGTGCAGGGCCAGGAGCCCCCCGAGTTCTGGGAGGCACTGGGGGGTGAGCCCTCTGAGATCAAGCAGCACGTGCCCGATGACTTCCGGCCGCCGCAGCCCAAGCTGTACAAGGTGAGTGGCTCACGCTGGCCTGACTTCAGCGGCGGTCAGGGTGGGGGAGGGGCCGCGGGCCACCACGGCGACTGGTCTGCATCTGGACTTGGTGTGAAGGTGCCACATTGTGGACAGAATAGCTGAGCCAAGGTCTGGAGGCTGGCTCTGAGGCCACCAGCAGGGTGTGGGCTGTGTTTCCTGGAAGGAGCTGCAGAGGGAGGCTGAGTGCCTGGGTGCTAGGCCTGAGAACCTGGCCTTCATTCTGTAGGCGACACGAAGCCATGGAGTGTCTCAGCAGAAAAAGGACAAGTTAGAAAATTAGAAACAATAGTAAATTCTGGAGCTAGTAGGCAGGAAAAGAAGCATTTAAAGTCCTTCCACTGTTAGGGTGCCCTTAAAATGGCCTTGGAGCGGAGGGAAGAAACGAAGGCCCAGAGAGGAGAGGCAGTGGACCCGAGTGCGCACAGCAGGCAGTGCCAGGCTCCAAGAAAGGACTGGTTGTGGGTGGGGCTTGTGTCCCCAGACCCCGCCCCTAGGGCACTCACCTTCCTCCTGCTAGGTGGGCCTGGGCCTGGGCTACCTGGAGCTGCCCCAGATCAACTACAAGCTGTCAGTGGAGCATAAGAAGCCGCCCAAGGTGGAGCTGATGCCCGGGATGCGGCTGGTGAGACGCACAGGGAGGAGGCGAGCGGGCAGGACGCTCCCCTCTGGCCCAGCACTGGCTGACCCCCAGCTCTGGCCCCCAGCTGCAGAGCCTGCTGGACACGCGCTGCGTCTACATCCTGGACTGTTGGTCCGACGTGTTCATCTGGCTCGGCCGCAAGTCCCCACGCCTGGTGCGCGCCGCCGCCCTCAAACTCGGCCAGGAGCTGTGCGGAATGCTGCACCGACCACGTTATGCCATGGTCAGCCGCAGCCTCGAGGGCACTGAAGCACAGGTAGCAGTGCGGTCCAGCTGTGCGAGCCACACCCCACCCCCCTTCCGGCCTCCTCCCCGGGATTCTGAGGATCCCTCAAAGCCCAGACCCTCTGAGTCAGCTACTGTCCTGCTGAGCTGAGCCCAAGCCCACTGCTTCTGTGCTGCTGCTAGGCCCCGCCCCTCCAGCTCCTCTCCGGCTTCCCAGTCCCCCTTCCATGGACTCCACCCCTCCGGGACCTGCCCCTCCCACTTCTGGTGTCTAGGCTCCTCCACCTTCACACCCCATCCCCACCTACGGGCCTCACCCCATCTACTTCCACTGCAACCTTAACTGCTGACCCTCACTCGTGTTTCTTCACTTGGCAGGTGTTCAAAGCCAAGTTCAAGAATTGGGATGACGTGTTGACGGTGGACTACACACGCAACGCAGAGGCCGTGCTGCAGGGCCAGGGGCTTGCCGGGAAGGTGAAGCGTGACGCCGAGAAGAAAGATGAGATGAAGGCCGACCTCACTGCACTCTTCCTGCCGAGGCAGCCGCCCATGGCGCTAGCAGAGGTGGGGGCGGGGCCTCGGGTATCGGACGCGGGGCGGGCCTGGGTGGCGGGGCGGGGCCTGGGTGGCGGGGCGGGGCGAAGTGGAGGTGGACTTGCCCCATGCTGAATGGATGCTGCCTGCCTGGGTCCTGGGAGGAGGCTCTGTGCAGGCCCCTGCCCAGGGAGGAGGGCCAGCTCCAGGGGCCCACCGGCGGGGTGGGGTCACACGCAGGCCGAGCAGCTGATGGAGGAGTGGAACGAGGACCTGGATGGCATGGAGGGCTTCGTGCTGGAGGGTAAGAAGTTCGCTCGGCTGCCTGAGGAGGAGTTCGGCCACTTCTACACGCAGGACTGCTACGTCTTCCTCTGCAGGTGCTGTCCCCTAGCGCCTCCCCGGCCCAGCCCTCCGCTCTGAGCCCCTGCTCACTGCCCTCTGACCTGCAGGTACTGGGTCCCTGTGGAATACGAGGAGGAGGAGAAGGAAGAGAAAGAGGAGAAGGCCGGGGCCGAGGGCAGAGAAGGCGAGGAGGCGGTGGCTGAGGCGGACAAGCAGCCGGAGGAGGACTTCCAGTGCATCGTGTACTTCTGGCAGGGCCGGGAGGCCTCCAACATGGGCTGGCTCACCTTCACCTTCAGCCTGCAGAAGAAGTTCGAGAGCCTGTTCCCTGGCAAGCTCGAGGTGCGCCCGCGTGCCCACGGCACAGCGCCGTACACACAGCTGGGGCGGCGGGGGGTGTCTGTGGGACTGGGGCTCAGACCAGAGGAGGCTTGGCCCATGAAGGGTTGGGGGGGTTCCACGAAGCTGCCCCTGACACTCCCATACACGCAGGTGGTGCGTATGACGCAGCAGCAGGAGAACCCCAAGTTCCTGTCCCACTTCAAGAGGAAGTTCATCATCCACCGGGGCAAGAGGAAGGCGGCTCAGGGTGCCCTGCAGCCCAGCCTCTACCAGATCCGAACCAACGGCAGCGCCCTCTGTACCCGGTGCCTGGCTGGGGAGAGGCGCAGGTGGGCAGGTGGGCTCAGTGAGCCACCCTGACTCCTTGCTAACTCCCCACTCTCCCTCCCCCCCTTCCCCCACAGGTGCATCCAGATAAACACCGACTCTAGCCTCCTCAACTCCGAGTTCTGCTTCATCCTCAAGGTGGGGTTGTGGAAGTGACCAGCACTGTGGGTCCGGGTGGGGGTTGCAGGGTAGGCCTGACCTGAATCCTCCGCATACTCCCAGGTTCCCTTCGAGAGTGAGGACAACCAGGGCATCGTGTACGCGTGGGTGGGCCGGGCGTCAGACCCGGACGAGGCCAAGCTGGCGGAGGACATACTGAACACCATGTTTGAGGCCTCCTACAGCAAGCAGGTGACCAGGGCAGGCAGTGGCCATGGGCCAGCGAGGCAGGTAGGGACCCTGAGCTGAGCCACCCTCTCACCCGCAGGTCATCAGCGAAGGCGAGGAGCCTGAGAACTTCTTCTGGGTGGGCCTAGGCGCGCAGAAGCCTTATGACGATGATGCCGAGTACATGAAGCACACCCGGCTCTTCCGGTGAGGCTGCCAGACCTCCCCACTGCCTCCTGCGCTCTGGGACTGCTGCCTCCTGCGCCCTGGGACTGCTGCTGGGGACCTGACTCTGCCTGACCTTGGCCCCCAGGTGCTCCAATGAGAAGGGTTACTTCGCAGTGACTGAGAAGTGTTCTGACTTTTGCCAAGATGACCTGGCAGATGATGACATCATGTTGTTAGACAACGGCCAAGAGGTGAGGCCCCTGCCAACCCTGCCCATTCAAGGAGCCCACCCCTTTGTCAGTGGGAACCCTTAGCCCAGAAGGTCCCCCTGAGACCACCTCCCATCATACCCACAGGTCTACATGTGGGTGGGGACCCAGACAAGTCAGGTGGAGATCAAGCTGAGTCTGAAGGCCTGCCAGGTGAGCTGGGTGAGGGCGGGCGGAGCCGGCCCGAATGGCCTGGAAGGCCTGCCCAAGCCTCACGCATGTCCTGCCACAGGTGTACATCCAGCACATGCGCGCCAAAGAGCACGAGCACCCCCGCCGCCTGCGCCTGGTGCGCAAGGGCAACGAGCAGCACGCCTTCACCCGCTGCTTCCACGCCTGGAGCACCTTCCGGAAGGCCCTGGCCTAGAGCTGCCGCCCACCCGCAGTGCCCCTGCGGAAGCCACGCTCAGTGAGGAGAGGAGGGCCTCTCACCCACCGCCTGGCCAGGCGGCCCTGCTGCCCTGCCCGTGCCACAGCCCCCCCGGCAGCACAGCCCGAGTGACAATGGGGCAACCCTGTCTGGAAATTAGACTCCTCCGGTGTGAGCCCCTTCCCTGCGAGGGATAAAGGACACGGTTGCCCTTTAAGATATTAAATGCTTTTATTTTCAATATTAAAAATCGGCACTTTTCATATTAAAACAAGGCTAATGTTAACAAAATTACAATCTACAGGGAAACCCATTCTGACCCCACATAACGCATACCTGACTGGGCCCCAGTCCTGGGTGCCAAGGGAGCTCCCAGTCTGTCTCCCTCCCTCCCTCCCTCCCTCCCTCTCTCTCTCTCACTCACACACACACACTCATATACACACTCATGTAGAGGGTGGGCGGAGGAGGACATGCTAGCCCAGGAACAAGTACCAAAATAGTTTTAGAAACGAGTGTCCAGCCCAGCACTGTCCAGTCCAGGCATTAGAAAAATATTCTTTGCAAAAGGAGGGGGAAGGCTGGTGTGTGGAGTAGGTGGCATGGGCTGCCAGCTCAGCTGTCCTTCCCTGTGGCACCGGCTTCCAAGTTCGCCTGTAGGAGAGGCCAGTCCAAGACCCCTCCCAGGCCCACACCCTGGGGCCCACACGGGCAGGTGCCTCGGGTCCACAGGTTAGCAGGCACAGCTGTGCGAAGGGCCGGGAGGAGACACAGATCCTGGATCCCAGCTCCAAGCAAGGCAGTGCAGCTGGGCAGCTCCGGCTCCCTGGAGAGGAAGAGAAGGGTCAGCAGAGGTCTGGGGCGGCCAAAGGGGCCGACAGCCTGGCTCCTTGGCTGCCACCTATCGGGCTCCTCCAGGTAGGCCAAGGGCCGCCCCGTCCCCCCACTCCCCTGCAGCAGTAACTGCTTACTAAAGGCTGGCCAGTCTGTCCCCAGCAAGAAACAGAGTTGGGGTCTGCACCTGATTGGGGGGTGGGGTGGAAGCTCTAGGTAGCAAATAGGGTGGGTAGGCTTATGAGCCCCACATGTGGACAGGGCCACACTGAGGCTGGAGTGGTGGCCAGTCTCAGGCCAGGCCCCGTTCTCCAGGCTCAGCCCACAGGGCCCCGCCTTGTGCCTGGTGATCTCAGCTGCTGAAATGAGCTAGCAAGCCTCCCCCCCACCCCACCCTCTAGAGTCCAAACTGCCACCACCTCTTGTTCCAAACACAACCTATGACACCCAGGGGCTGGCAGGCTGGCTGTTTAATACGAAACAGCGCAGATCCCATCCGTGGGCGCCTGGAGAGCAGCAGGCTTCGGTGCACTGGCGTCCCAGGGGCCTGCTGGGCTCCGCCGGGAAGCCAGGCGGGCCCTGGGGTTGAGGCGGGGAACCTAGCAGACCCAGAGTGGCTACTCGTGCAGCACCTCATTTAATCAGGATGGCACAGGCTCGAGCCTCGTCTTCCACCAGGTTCCTCAGGTTCTTCTCCGCCTCCTCCGAGGAGCTGGGGGAAGGGGCGGCGATCAGGACTTGGGTGAGGCCCCCTGGGTCCCACATGCCCAGCTCAGACCTGAGGTTGGCTGAGGCTGGGGGAGGGATGCTGGGGAGCCGAGGCAGCCCTTCTGTGGATCCTGCCCGCCCACCTCACCCCAGGAAATCCTGCACATCCTCCACCGTGATGTCCCCTGTCGTGTCCAGAGTGGTGTCAGCGCTGATGGCCGAGTCAACGGACATGGGCGAGAGCGTGGCCTCGGGCCGCTCTGGGGCGCCTGCAGGGAGGAAACGGTCAGGCCTGTTAGGACCTCTGGGGCCCAGGCCCCAAACCAGCCATAGCAGGATGTGGCAGTATTGAACCCCCTGCCCGTCTGGCCTGGCGCACCCTCCCCAGCATTCCAGCTGTGCCTCCTGCAGAAGCCTCCCCGTCAGGCTGGCTGGCTGGGGTCCTGCCACCCATTCCATGCCCAGCCCCTCACCAGCTTTTGTGCCGCAGACAGGATTAGGGCTTCCATCACGGCTCTGTGGGGCCAAGAGGATGCCGGGGGTCCCGTTAGCCTGGCTCAGCTTGGGCGACTCTTGGAGTTTGTAGCTGCAGAGACAGGGCCATGATGGGGTCACAGGCAGGCACCTCAAGGCTCAAAGAACCAAAACCCCTGTCCTCGCATTCCTGAGACCTGGGACTACACAGTGCTGACACCAGAGAGGGCTGCCCTTGCTCCACGCAGGATCTGGGGGTGGGGCCACAGCAGCCTTGACCGGACCTCCCAGACCTCCACGCACCTGGCCTGGGCAGCACCGTGGGACCAGCGGATGTCCAGAGCACAGAGCGGCTCTGTGATGTTCCGGGCACTTAGGGAGAAGCGTTCGAACTCCGATGGTGAAATCAGGTAAAAACCTGGGTGGGCGGGAGAGAAGGAGCCGAGAGTGAAGTCAGGAGACGGTTCCACCCTCAGCCTGCAGCTGGCCTCTGCCCACACGTGCTGACGGCCCTCCCGCCCCCTGGCCGGTGCTGTGCCCACACGGGACACCCCTCCGCTGCCGCTCTCGGGAACACTCCTGGACCCGCCTGGGCCCTTGCCCCAGGGAGCTTCGCCTCACCCTGGCCGTGGCGCGTGAAGACACAGGAGGCGATGCCGCTGATGTCCTCCTTCCGGATGCAGGAGTAGTGCACCTGGGGCCTCAGGCCCGGCACCGAGAAGACGTGCACGTCGCCCAGGTTGGTGAGGCAGGCCAGGCAGGTCTCGGCATAGTCCTCGCAAGCCACGCTGGCGAACGTGGCCAGGGCCACCTTGCGCACACGACAGCCCTCATGGGCTGTCAGCTTGAACTTGGTCTTGGCGCTCACCTTGGGTAATGTGAACACCTGGCAGCGGGCAGATGACCAGTGAGCACAGCCTGGTCCGGTCCACACCCCAGCCCCTACGCAGAGCCCAGCCTGCCAACTGGCCCTGCCCCTGGCCACTAGCACCTCTGCCTGCACACCCTCCTCCTGGAGCTGCCCTCCTGTCCTGGCCCGGCTCCACACTGCTCCTAGCGCCTCCCAGGCCCCTCCCTCAGAACCTGGCCAAACCAGTCTCGCCGGGTTGTGAGGGTTAGGCGGCTGGTGTGCCCCACACCAGGACCTCCTGCCAGGGCCCAGAGGAGAGGGTCAAGGGGTTCTGGTGGGGACCCAGTGAGGTAAGCTGAGGGCGTTATCGGGGTTCTGCAGGAGCACCCCTGCTGGCTGGTGGGGTCCTGCGGGGGGCTCAGCAGGTAAGGAATAGTCAAGGCAAGAGTTGTGGGGCCCCGTGGTGTCTAGGAGGCAGCAGCCTGGCGTGTCCGCAGCAGCTCACCTTGAACTGCTCCTCCGACGCGATGAGCACGGCGTGGCCGCCCTGCATGTCGGGCGCCTGGGCCAGGTCCCGGGAGGCCTCGAAGGGCTCCGGCAGCGGGCGGCCGCGCCCATCCAACACGGCAATGGCCACCACGGGCGCACGGTGCATCAGCTGCACCTCCTTGCCCAGCACAGCCTCCACCGCGCGCTCGGACCGCTTCTCGCTGCCTGCCGCTGCCAGTGGCACCTCCAGCGCGTAGGCAAACACAGAGCCTGAGTTGGTGCCTGCCCACATGGTGGGTCCGTGGTGGGCCGCTGTGGGGCAACAGGCTGTGAGGCAGGCATCAGCCCTACACAACAGATCCCGCCCCTCCGCTCCTGCACGGACCCGGGTCTGCTTCTCTCCTGCTCCACTTCGGGGTGACCTCAGCCAGCTCCGTCGCCTTGGGCACCCTCTCTGAACTGCTGACCACAACCCGAGCCTCGGACACCACTCTCCTAAAGAGGCACCTCCGCAGAGACGGCAACGGCACACAAACTGGACCCTGACCTCTCCAACCCGCCCACGGCACCCTCAGCCCCATCAGAGCCCCAACTCTCCCGCCCCCACATCCCCTTACTAGCCCTGGCAACACACTCAGAATAGGGTCCTCACCCCAAAGGTGCATCAGGGTCCCAACCGCACCCCGATTCACTCCCACCCCTCCAGTGTGTCCGGGCAGCAATCAGACACCACGTCCCAGGCCTGGGCTGAAACGAGCTGAGACCATCTCGCCTCTCGCCCCGTGGGAGCCGCACCTCTGGGGAGACCCTCTAGTGGGGAATCCGAGCTAGAGAACCAGCGCCGAGGTGGGCCAGCCCTGGAAGAACGGTGACCTCAGCAACAAGCATTGGGGAGCCGGAGCCCAGCCCCAGTCAGCCAGGAACTGAGCCCCACGGCCGCCTTACAGTGACTGGGGAGACCCACGGGCTGCCACGTCCAAACTGGGGAAAATCCACGGAATTAAGGACCCGCGACAAATAACACCAGAGGCTAAAAGACACATCACTGAAATGCCCCGTGCAGGCTGGAGGCGGACCCAGCACCAACCCTAAAAGGCACTTAGAAGAAAGGAGACAGAGCCACCCCCAGAATCAGTATCCGCTTCACGGAGCACAATCCGGGCGGGCACCTCGCTGTAGGTCACAGCTGTCAGACACGAACTCAAGTCCTCCCACTCCGGCAAAAGGAGCGGCAGAGCACAGGTGACTACTCTCTGGTTAGTGGAGGGGTTCGAGTCCCAGTATGTGAGTTAGAAATCGACCGATGAATTACTCGATAAACCCGACGACCCAGTTCTCTGTGAGGGCCGGCTCAGGGGCCAACCAGTTGGGGTCAAAGCCAGCTTTTTAGCGAGGCAGACGGCACAGACCCTCGCGGATCCCTCCCTCGCTGCTGACGGGCCGTACGGCATTCCCGCCCCAAACCCTGGGCTCTCAGTCTGAGGTCCCGTGGCTCCCCTCCGATCCCTTCCAGCAGGAATCCCGGGGGAACTGTGTGGCTGGCCGCCGGTGCCGCCCGGAGGCACCAGTAACGCCTTTCCACCCCCTGCCCGTCTCCTGGATGGCCAGCTGAGGCCCGCTTCGTTTCTCCAGCCCGTCCCGCCCCGGGCCTCACCATCGCGAAGAAACGTGTCGGCGAAGTAGAGGCAGCGCACCACGCCCGAGAGGGAGTCGTCGGCCGAGCGGGGCTCGATGCGCCGCTGCACGGGGGTCATCTCCACGTCGTGGGGGCAGGCCTGCTCCGCCAGCTGCGCGTTGGCCTCCTGCAGCTGGGGACGCGGGGCTCCAGGACGCTGTCCTCCCCTCAGAGCCCAGCACCCTCCCAGCTCACCCGAACGCCCACGGGCTGAAGGCTACTGAGGGGGGCAATAGAGGCGCAGACACAGGGCACCGGCCAGGGCCGGGCCTGGCTCCATGTCTACCCCGCCGCCGGGGGGTGCTGCCCGCAGCCTGGCCCCAGCTCACCTTGCTGTTGGTGTTAACAGCCCGTTTCTTGCCTGAGACGCGGCTCTTACGGATGCGCCGGAAAGACTGGCGCAGGGACTTCTTGAGAGACTTCACCCTGGAGAGCGGCCCCTCCATCGCCAGGGAGTCGTTGGGGTGAAGCGTGCACCTGGGGGCAGATGGGCCCGCTGGGTACAGAGCAGCCTCTGTGCTCCTGCTGCCCGGGGGCCGGGCATTAAGGGTCCCAGGTCGGGAAGCAGGAGCCCGGCATCGGGGGGCTCGGCACTCGGCCAGCAGCACCTCGCTAAGGTCAGCGCTGGAGCCGCCTCACCGCAGGCTGACAGGAAGCGGAGGCCTGGCTGGGGTGGGACACACCGGCGGTCCCCCAGAGCTGGGCCAGCTGGGCGGACAGACCCCTGCTGGGGCTGCAGGCCGCACCACACACCTGGCCAGCACAGGGCTCTTGCGCTGGTAGTCGAAGAGACCAAAGCCGTGACTGGTGCCAAAGGCCACCAGGCTCCACTCGGTGTGCAGCGTGACGGCGGTGACGGCGGCTGGGGGCAGGCACTGAACCAGCACCCGGGGCTGGAAGCCGGCGGGCCAGGGCAGGGGCCCCGTGCGCGGGCTCAGCCGCTCGTGGCCCTTCCACGTGAAGCCCTCTCGGTCCTGGAGGAGGTCCATGCTGGCCACGCTGACCGCCTGCTCCGATGGCACGTCACTGAGCTCCAGCACCAGCACCTGAGCCCGCAGCCAGGGCAGGGAGGGGTCAGCACAGAGGATGGGCCACCATGCCCCCCGAGCCTGCAGTCACTGTCAGGGAGGCCCCAGGGTTGTCTCACTTATCCACTGAGCCAGCACTTACTGAATGCCTACTGTGCCCTAGCGCTGCACTGAGGATTAGTGACAAGACCCACTGGTCGCTGCCCTGCTGGGGCAAAGTACCCCCACAACGCCTATCTCCCACTTCACAAAACACCACTGAGCACCGCCGTGTACTCTGAGTGCTGGACAACAGCCCTGACCAAGCCCTGCTGCTCCCTGCCCTTCCAGGGCTCACCTAACACCTGCGCCGGCCCTGGCCCCAGGCCTCCAGCTCCCTGCCCCAGGCCTCCAGCTCCCTGCAGCCAGAGCTTGGTCTCCCACCTCAGGGCTTTGCCCATGCCAGTCCCTCTACCACTTCACCAGACCCTCCAGTTCAGGCACATCTCTTCCCAAAGTCCCTCCCAACCCCCCAACCCTGAGGACGTCAGGCTTACCTGGCCTGCGGTGCCGGCCACCACCATCTGCGCGGTATACTTGCAGAGTGCCACCTTCTGCACCCCGAGTCGGGGATCGTCACTGTAGGGGTCAAAGCAGCCCACCTGGGGAATGGGGTGGAGTGAAGACACAGGGCAGAGCCGGGGCCGGGCTCCCGGGGCGGGGCGGGGCGGGGCCCACCTTGCGGAAGGGCGGCCAGTCGTCCTCGGGGGCCTGGGCCAGGCTGTCGGCGTGCTCGCAGTCGGTCTGGAAGAGGCCAGCTGTGCTCAGCTTGTAGAGCGGCCGCAGCGCCACGCCGGAGGCGTCCCAGAACCGCACAGTGCCGTCCTCGTGGCTGCAGGAGGAAGCCGTCAGCCCACCCTCCATCCACTCAGCACTGAGCACCTACTGCACAGGCCAGACATTGCCCAAACGCCTACTGTATACAGCAAATAGGAAGCACCTACTGAGTGCAGACTATATGCCAGGCCACACGCACCTGGGCCCTTCAAACAGGGTGAGCGATGTAGACACAATCGCCAGGGTGGTGAGCAGGAGGCAGAAGAGGGGAGATCCAGGGAACAGAGGACTCGGGTTCTGTCCTCTCTGGGTTACCCAGCAAAAGGTCACAGCGCAGAGGGGTCAGCTGGGCCCAAGGCAGCAGCAGAAGCAGGGAGGCCAGCAGAAAGCAGGGAGAGGGGAGGCGGGAGCAGGGAGAGGGGAGGCGGGAGCAGGGAGGCCAGCAGAAAGCAGGGAGAGGGGAGGCGGGAGCAGGGAGGCCAGCAGAAAGCAGGGAGAGGGGAGGCGGGAGCAGGGAGGCCAGCAGAAAGCAGGGAGAGGGGAGGCAGGAGCAGGGAGAGGGGAGGCAGGAGCAGGGAGAGGGGAGGCAGGAGCAGGGAGAGGGGAGGCGGGAGCAGGGAGAGGGGAGGCGGGAGCAGGGAGGCCAGCAGAAAGCAGGGAGAGGGGAGGCGGGAGCAGGGAGAGGGGAGGCGGGAGCAGGGAGGCCAGCAGAAAGCAGGGAGAGGGGAGGCGGGAGCAGGGAGAGGGGAGGCGGGAGCAGGCAAACCTGGGGCGTTGCCAGGGGGGAAGCCCTGGCAGGAGGAGAAGCAGGAGTGTGGGGCTGGACGGGAAGCCCCAGCGGCCCCGAAAGCCGTGATTAACAGTTTCCAAGCAGGAGAGGGAGGCGGCCAGGCCATGACTCCCAGCACAGGCAGGCAGAGGGGCAGGGCAGGAAGTCAGCCTGAGTCACCGCACCGGCAGGCCCAGGCTGGGCTCTTCGGCACCGGCCCTGGGCAGTCCGCAGGGCCAGCTGACTTTCCGGTCCCAGGACAGGCTAGGTGACAGAGCTCAGTTCCAGGCCCCGGGACCAGAGGGAGGGGCTTGAAACAGGGTCTAAGGAAGTTACAATCCAACCCACCCTCCTGAAGGGGAACCCGGTCCCACAGGGGCCAGGCCTGAGTCACTGGGCAGGTCAGTACCCGCCTATCTAGGCTGGGCTCTCCCACACCCCGTCCCACTAGCCCACACACACACACGTCACAACTGTGCTTGGCCACGGGGCTAGTTTGCCCTACCCAGTCAACAGCAGCCCTCGCTGAGAAGGTTCCTGGGCCAGGTTCCGGCCCCCGGTGATGGGCCAGCTCTGGGAGAGGACGAAGATGTCAGTGGAGATCAGGACAAATTCTCCTCCCTTTTACCCTGGCTGACACCCAGGACCCAAACTGCTTCTGAGCCCAATGTACACCTGCACGTTCCACCTCCAGCTCTGCACTGGCTGCACCTCTCCCAGGGACACCCTCCCCACAGGCGGGCCGGCCAGGAGCCGCGCGCACAGACCGAGGCCCCGGCGGCGGGCGGGGCGCTCTGCTGCTCCCCCGCGCTCACGATGCGGGCCCACAGCTTGGCGGGGACGTTGGCCACATGGGCCGAGCAGGTGATGGCAGACGAGTGCAGCGGGGCCAGGTAGGGGGCAGGCAGCACCGGCCAGCCAGGCATCTGCAGGTCTAGCACCACCAGCTCTTCTTCGAGCAGCACAGCCAGGGCCTGGGGCTCGTCGAACTCTGCGGGAAGGGCAGGGTGAGGAGCACGGCCACGGGCGGTGCGAGGGCCAGGCGGGGGAGGGCAACACACCATCCTCTGGCCGCGTGCTGTGCACCGTGAAGAAGTCAATGATGCGGGAGGTGAAGTCCAGTGTCACCAGGGTGTCAGCCCGGAGCACGCTCACACAGTGGCGGTCACCGTAGCTGGCCCGGGGCATGCCGCCGCTAAAGATGATAAAGTGGCCCCTGTACGGGGGTGGGGGCCCTGTGAGCCACCTGGGTCTGGAGCTCACACTGCCCAATCCAGGGAGAGCATCACAGGACAACCCTGAGCGCCTCTGCCCAGCCAGACCAGCCCGGCCCCGAGACCAGCTCCCACCTACCCGGAGGCACAGTCCCGCCACAGGATCTTGTTGATGGCTTTGCAGGGAAAGGGGCCTGCAGGGAGGGACAGTGTCAGCTCTGTGCTTGCCAGGACTGAAGAGCCTCAGGTCACATCTCTCACCCCTTCTCCCACCCAGCCCACATCATTCCTGCTGCAAAGCTGCTTCCTGCCTCCCAGGGAGGAGCCCAGGCCCCTGACGGTACACCCACAGTGGTGCCACCTTCCACAAGTCCCCCTGGGTGCCCCCGTGAGTGCCAGAGCTTGGGATCGACACTCGTCAGAGCCCTTTGCTTAGGGAGCAGGGGCTGCCCTCGGCCTGCCCGGCACTCACCGTAGGGCATGGTGGCTACCGTAGGCTGCATCACTGGAGAGCTGCCAGCGTCCGCGGACCAGATGGCATAGCTGCCATCGCTGTGGGAGCTGACCAGCGTGCTGCCACTGCGCTCCCAGCACAGGCTCTCCAGCTGCTGTGGGCAGAGCAGGTGGGCATGAGCAGACAGCACGGCAGAGGGCCCGGCCGTGGGCACCGTCTCCCCACAAACCTGGTTCCCCAGGAAGACGCGGTCTGCACACTGTGCCGCCCGGTTCCAGATGACCAGCAGGCCCCGGCTGTAGCCGATGAGGATCCGGGTGGGGTCCCGCACGTGTCCCTGCAGGGACTCCACGGGGCCCAGGGCCTTGCCGCACCGGTAGTCATCTGGCACACTGCGGAGGAAGCCAGTGAGCCAGCAGGAGAGCCGCCCGCGGTGGGTGTGGGAAGCCCGCCTGCCTCACCTTCGCAGAACCTCCTCGGGGCCCAGGGTCTGACCCTCCATTAGCGTCAAGGTGGGAACATCCAGGAAGAAGACGCTGCCACCTTCAGTGCCCAGGGCGGCCATGTTGCCAGCAGCCACCAGGAGGATCACGGTGATGTGGGCAAGGGTGGGCGGGCCACTGTGGGAGAGAGGGAGGGGGTGAGGCCACTGTGGGAGAGAGGGAGGGGGTGAGGCCACTGAGGGAGAGAGGGAGGGAGGGGGTGAGGCCACTGTGGGAGAGGGAGGGAGGGGGTGAGGCCACTGAGGGAGAGAGAGGGAGGGGGTGAGGCCACTGTGGGAGAGGGAGGGAGGGGGTGAAGCCACTGAGGGAGAGGGAGGGAGGGGGTGAGGCCACTGAGGGAGAGGGAGGGAGGGGGTGAGGCCACTGAGGGAGAGGGAGGGAGGGGGTGAAGCCACTGAGGGAGAGAAGGAGGGGGTGAGGCCACTGAGGGAGAGGGAGGGAGGGGGTGAGGCCACTGAGGGAGAGAGAGGGAGGGGGTGAGGCCACTGTGGGAGAGGGAGGGAGGGGGTGAAGCCACTGAGGGAGAGAGGGAGGGGGTGAGGCCACTGAGGGAGAGGGAGGGAGGGGGTGAGGCCACTGAGGGAGAGAGGGAGGGGGTGAGGCCACTGAGGGAGAGAGGGAGGGGGTGAGGCCACTGTGGGAGAGGGAGGGAGGGGGTGAGGCCACTGAGGGAGAGGGAGGGAAGGGGTGAGGCCACTGTGGGAGAGGGAGGGAGGGGGTGAGGCCACTGTGGGAGAGAGGGAGGGGGTGAGGCCACTGTGGGAGAGAGGGAGGGGGTGAGGCCACTGAGGGAGAGGGAGGGAGGGGTGAGGCCACTGTGGGAGAGAGGGAGGGGGTGAGGCCACTGAGGGAGAGAGGGAGGGGGGTGAGGCCACTGTGGGAGAGGGAGGGAGGGGGTGAGGCCACTGTGGGAGAGAGAGGGAGGGGGTAAGGCCACTGTAGGAGAGGGAGGGAGGGGGTGAGGCCACTGAGGGAGAGAGAGGGAGGGGGTGAGGCCACTGAGGGAGAGAGAGGGAGGGGGTGAGGCCACTGTGGGAGAGGGAGGGAGGGGGTGAGGCCACTGAGGGAGAGGGAGGGAGGGGGTGAGGCCACTGTGGGAGAGGGAGGGAGGGGGTGAGGCCACTGAGGGAGAGGGAGGGAGGGGGTGAGGCCACTGAGGGAGAGGGAGGGAGGGGGTGAGGCCACTGTGGGAGAGAGGGAGGGGGTGAGGCCACTGAGGGAGAGAGGGAGGGGGTGAGGCCACTGAGGGAGAGAGGGAGGGGGTGAGGCCACTGAGGGAGAGGGAGGGAGGGGGTGAGGCCACTGAGGGAGAGGGAGGGAGGGGGTGAGGCCACTGAGGGAGAGTGAGGGAAGGGGTGAGGCCACTGTGGGAGAGAGAGGGAGGGGGTAAGGCCACTGAGGGAGAGGGAGGGAGGGGGTGAGGCCACTGAGGGAGAGAGGGAGGGGGTGAGGCCACTGAGGGAGAGGGAGGGAGGGGGTGAGGCCACTGAGGGAGGGAGGGAAGGGGTGAGGCCACTGAGGGAGAGGGAGGGAGGGGGTGAGGCCACTGAGGGAGAGAGGGAGGGGGTGAGGCCGCTGAGGGAGAGGGAGGGAGGGGTGGCTCCTCTTAGGAGAGCAGAGGGCGCTAATAGCTGCTAGGGTAGCGCACTGTGGCCCTGTGCTCACTGAGACCTGCCTCTCCAGTGGACGGGCGAACTGGGAAGGCCACGTGGTGGCATCAGAACGAACTCGCTCCATTATGCACAGGACGCCAGCATCGGGCGGGGACGGGGACAGAGGCAGCTCCTCTGGTCGGAGACGGGCTCCCAAGCCCCTCCCACCCCCGGGAAGGAGAGGCAGGAACCAGGCTACGCCGCCGGCCCTGGAGCCTCCTGTCTGCACGCGCACACAGCCTGGCAGGATCCACCTCACCTCAAGCTTACCCTTTCACCTGCACACACTGTGGCCTGTCATCCCGCCCCAGGACACGCCAGGGGATCTGTGCTAACGTGAGCTCAGCTGGGACCGCGCCACACCTGCCACCGCCATGCAGGGAGCGCAGGGCCTCCAGCAGGTGCGGGAGTCTGGGGCCCGGTGCACCTCCCACCTGCACCCCTGAAGCAGCGCACAGCCCGCTGCTCCCCTCAGCTCAGCCGCAGCTCCCCTTCAACACCCGCCCCGGCCCTGGAGCCCTTCTCAGTGACAGGCTCCAAACGCTGCCTGTGGGACCCAGGCTGAGCTCCCTGCCGCCCTAACCCAGCCCCTCGGCAGTTTCCCGGCCCCACATGCCTTTGCAAGGCGGGCTCCCCAGGCCTAGTGGCTGGACCCAGCCAAGCCCACCCGTTCCTGGCACCCGAACCTGTACCAGCCAAGCCCACCCGTACCTGGCACCCGTACCCGTACCGGCCAAGCCCACCCGTACCTGGCACCGTCGAAGCCCAGCCGAGCGGGCAGCTGGAAGCTGAGTGCTTCCTCCAGGTGGGCACAGCCGTTGTGGTGGACGATCTCCCAGAGATGCAGGCTGCTGTCGTCCAGCAGGGTCAGGAGGCGGCCCTAGGGGATGTGCAGAGACAAGACTGGCTGGTAGGACTGGGAGGGGTCCCAGGGTTCAAAAGCCAGCCAGCAGGGGCACAGGCTCACCTGGCCAGGCAGGAAGTGCATCTGGGTGACGGTGGCCATTTCTCGGTGCAGGCCTGTGAATTCCACACCGGGTGCGCCATAGCTGAGGCAGCAGGTCAAGGGCAGAGCAGGCAGCGATGCCCGGCCTCCTCCTCCAGGCCATTCGGAGAGCTCCCAGCCAGGCTGCCAACCAGAGCCCCTCAGAGCCCAGGCGGCCCTCCCTGCCCCAAGTCACCCCCTCGCTCAGAACGCAGGCCCCACCAGCTCCGGGAAGTCCTGCTGTGGTCGAACCTCCGCACTGTTAGCCATGAGATGGGGCATGGACTCCCACCTCACGGGGGGAAGTGAGATAAAACATGCTCGGCACACGCGGCCCACTCTCCATCGGCCTCACGTGTCTGTGTGCACGGAGCTGGCCCCACAGGCAGCGAGGCCAGGCCGGGCTGCTTCTTCCCACAGCTCCAGGCTCCGGCCACGGGCGAGGAAACCAGCCTCTCCCTCGGGCAGGCAGGCCACAGCCCCCGCCCGAGAGAGGGGCGAGGCCAGGGCCTGTCCATGTCACACACCAGCACTCAGAGGCTCGAAGAGGCTGGGTGACCTGCTTCAAGTGCCCGGCACCAGGACCAGAGCCTCAGCAGCACCAGGTCGGTGGGGACAGGCAGGGCTTGGGGGCCCGGAGGGAGGGCGAGGGAGAGGTCAGCAGTGCCGCCCGGGAACAATGCAGGAGCCAAGCGGTTGCTTGGAGCTGGAGCTAGGATTCCCTGCAGGAGCGGGAAGCACACAGAAGAGGGGACAAAAGAGGGGGCAGGAGTGCTGGGCAGGACCCAGAGTCACCAAGGAGACGGGGGAGGGGCGCCTCTGTGTGCAAGGCCTCCTCCTCAAGCCTCAGTTTCCAGCCCAGGGTGGCTTGGGGAGGAAGGAGGGCTGGGGAGAGCTCTGGCCTCCTCTGAGGCTCTCCCAGGCGTCCAACGCGTCCTCTGTGAGCACGAGAGGCCCGTGCCCAGGAAGACAGGGCACAGGAGGGCCAGCGGGAGAGGCTAACAGACGCGTGACATGGGCACCAAGGACACCACCGCGGAGCACAGCACGAGGGCGGGGCACCCCTGGAGGGCTGGGCGCAGCAGGCCGGGAAGCGAGGAAGTGGATGTGGATGGTGCTGGGGGAGCACCCGCCCCGCCACACCCCCTGGTGTAGGCAAGCTCACCAAGTGCAGGTCCAGATGCCGCCCTCCCCTCCCCTTTACAGGCACTGACTCATTCTGTGCACCCAGTGTCCCTCCTGAGGACACGGAGACCCAGAGGGTGACGTGGGGAGGGGTGGGGTGCACCTCACTCCAAGCAGGTGCCAGTCAGTCTGCACCTCTGTTTCCCGGAGGGAGGGAGGGGGGAGGGCTTCACTCGGGCAGGGGAAGTGTGACGCTCCACTCCAGGCAAGAAGCATCCAGCTGTCTGCTTGCCCCCACCCGCCTGGCTGACAGGGAAAATGCCCGCTTTGTGCGGCACACACAGCCCATTGTATGGCGGCCGGCGGCCAGGTGGGGCCGAGCTGCGCTCACCATGCAGAGCCTGGCACTGCCCCCAGCCCTCGGCTGGGCACGTGTCTCACATTGGCACACACGTGTAGCCGGTCACCAGGGAAAACCCACTTACGTGACCCTGGCCCACCCACCAACCTTGACCGGTACCAAGACTGACCAGTCCCCCGGCCCAGCTCCCCGTCACAGTTGCTGGGCCGTGAAAAGCAGGTCGCCTGGGTAACTGGCTGAAATGCAGTGAGGACGCCGAGCCCCACCCCACACCATCTCCGTGAGGAGGCAGCTGAGGGCAGAGCGGCACCCGCCTCCCAGGGGCCAGGGGCCTCGAGGCCCCCAGGCCGGGCTGCCGAGAGCCAGCGCACAGGCAGCGAAGCAGGCGGTCCTTGCCGCCCCGAAGGCTGTGCCCGCAAAGGATACATCTTGACGGCCCCAGACCTGGTGCCGATGGCCATGATGCGAAGCTCGGGGTCGAAGGCCAGGGCGCTGGGCTGGTTGGGGAAGCCATGCTCCACGGTCTGCGGGGGAGGGGGACACTCGCACAGGCACCGCTGCCCTGGCCCGCCCGGCCCACCCCAGGCAGCCTTCAGGCTCTGCGGCTGCTGTGTGCCAGGAGCCAGGACTCGGCGGTCCCCGTGCTCCTCGTCCGCAGCCTGAGGACACTGAAGTGGCAGTCCTGCCTCCAGGGGTATGGGAGGGTCTGAGCCAAGCGCCCGGCCCTGCACTGGGGCTCCAACAGGAGAAGCACCAGGAAGCACTGCCCCAGGGCTCTGCCCTTAGCCCCAGAGGAAGCTCGGGGAGGCACCATGCGGTCTAGGCCCCCCCCCCCCAAGTCATGGCACTTCCCAAGCACGGCTCCACGTGGAGGTCAGAGGCCAACCCCCAAGGCCATCTAGGAAGAGGCTCTTGAGTCAGAGACAGAGGAGCTTCCTGCAGGCCCTGGAGGTGTCACCACCCCCGACTTGGTTCCCAGCTGGAAGCTGAGCAGCGGCTTCCCCCGGTCCTCCCTCCCAGGGGCCAGTCCCAGCGCAGAGCGGTCCCACTCCTCCAGCCCAGAAAGTTCACACTCCTCCCCGGGGCCGAGCTGGGGCCTCTGCTGGATGCCTATACCCCAGCCCATGTCCTCGACGCCAAGCGGGACCCCACCTGACCGCGGCCTCAGCCAGACACGTTTTATAAGGAGCCTCATCACCCCGACAGGTGGCTCGGTTGGCTGGAGCGTTGTCCCACTCCAAAATGGTGTGGGGTCCTTTCCTGGTCAGGGCACACACCCTAAGTTAAGGGTTCGATACCCAGTTCAGGTACAGATGGGAGGCAAGTGATCGATGTTTCTCCACCACATTGTTTCTCTCTCTCTCTCTCTCTCTCTCTCAAAAGAGAGGGAAGGGGAAGGGGAAAGGGAAGGGGAAGGGAAAGGAAAAAAAAAAAAGCAGCAAAACCCTGATCCCCAGGTGTCCAGGTCTCTTGCCTCAGCCTCCCTCCTGCTCGGCCTCCTGGCAGGGACTGAACCCTCCGGGCAGCTGCCATGGCCTTGGGCCAGTCACAGCACTCTCCAAGCCTCAGTTTCCCATGGAGCACTGGGGACAGGGAGTCACTTGAAGACACAGTTGCCCATTTGGCTGAGGGTGGGGGGCAACTTCCCTCTCCCACCAGCACTGCCATGCCAACACTGGACTGACTGGCCAGTCCCCTCCTCTGCCCAGGAACCCTCCCGCCCCCGGGCTCCCAGCTACCCGGAGAAGGTTAAGGCCTCACATCTGGACTTGTCTTCCTCCTCCCACTCTCGCCCCCTCTCACTTAATTCTAGGCCCAGTGGCCCTTTGATCTCCTCCAATTTACTAGCAGCTTCCTGCCTCAGGGCCTTTGCATCTACTGTCCCTCTACCTGGAATGTGCTTTACCCTGCACTCCCCATCATCGGGTCTCAGTTGGGGCATCAGCTCCTCAGAGGGCCCTACGCCATCCTGGCTACAGCAGCCGTCCCTGCTCACGTGCTCCAGGCCCTCACAGTACTGGCCACCATCCAAACTGCCGCACATCTTACTCCTCTGTTTTGGCTTTTCACTCTCTCCTCCGCTATGGCATCAGCCCCTGGATGAAGAGGGTTGTCCCCTTTGTCCTCGGCACCTAGGACTCACACGGTCAGAGCTCAGTGTCAGTGGACATCCCTCCACAGGCAACGTGCAGACAGGCCTGGGATGTGGGCCCAGGACTGAGTCCAGAGTTGATGTCTGCCCCTGGCCCCCAACCCCACTAGAGAACCTGGGTCTAATCGCTCTTATTTTATTTACCTTATTTAATTTTGGCATCTATCCTCTAGTGATCATATACCACTCCCCCTGGTGAGCCAGCCCCTCGCCCAAGACCACCTCCCTCCTGCCTCTGCTGCCCACTCAGCACGGGCCCTCTCTCCTCAGTGGGGAGCCCTCACCTTTTGCCCAACCAGGACCAGCCGGCCGGAGCCTCCTAGCCTCCCACCTTCTGCGGCATGTCCTGCCTTCACACCCAGCTCACTGGCTGGGGAAGTGACACCTTAGCTCATCCTCTCAGCCAACGCACAGGAGGGGCCCGGAGCGCCTTCCCTCTGGGCTGCAGGCTTCTGGCAGGCTCTTGGAGAGTCTGAGGGTCCTGGCAGCAGCCCCCCACCCCTCAGAACCCTGCCTGTGCCAGGAGATGCCCTGTGCCTTAACCACTCCATGTCCAGCCATCAGAGCTTTCTCCTGGACAAGAGTCTCTTCTGGGACCACAGCAGCCCCGCAAAGCTGAAGTCAAATCCCTACCAATAAGGAGAAGGACAAAGTGACCGGTTCTATCTGTGGCTCTGAGCAAGTCTCGCCTCTCTGAGACTCCCTTCTCTCACCTGTGTGACAGAGCAGCCAGTGCGAGCAGCTGGACTCACACTCTGGAGGAGTTAGCAAGGGGCATGCCCAGGGCAGAGGGAGGAGGGGGCTGAAGGCGCTGTCTTACCCAGGGAAAAAAGGAGGGCAGCCCTCCATCCCGCCTCGGCCTAGGTTGCATGGCCTAAATGGCACAGGAAGCCACAGCAGGGAGAAAAGTGGCTCCATGTCAAGGGAAACTGAGGCCCACGACCTGAAGTGGGGTTGGGTACACAGCCAGGCATTTACCCTGAAGTCCCCACCTGGCAAGGAAGTCGGGAGCCCTGGGTGAGGGAGGAGAGGAACATGGAAGGGATTTCCCAGCCCTACCGCTCCAACATCTGCCCCACTCCCCACCCCTCCCGCTCCACCTGGGTGTGAAAGCAAACAAACCCGGCCCTGCGCTGCCCCAAGGCGGGCAGGGGTGCGGAGGAGCCTCCAAGAGGGGTAAGAAGACAGAGTGAGACACAAAGTGAGAATTCGAGAACCCCACACAGATGGAGGGGCAGCAGGAAGAGGATGCAGAGATGCAGAGAAACAGGCAGAGACGAAGGGAAACGGAGAGGAACGCAGACACACAGGGACCGAGGCAGGGACCCCCGCCCTCCGGGCGGGCGAAGGCTGAGCGCGGGGAGGCGGTGGAGTCGGAGGGCGGGGCAGAGACCCAGAGACTCGCAGAGCCCCGGGAGGAGGGCCGGCGGCCCGCGGCCCCGGAGAGGCACACCGGGAAGCCGGCGGAGACCCGCGGCCACTGGGACTGGCGCGGGGGCGGAGGCGAGAGGGCGGCCGCCGAGGAGCGCCCAGCCCGCCGCGCTCCCGCCGGGCGCTCCCTCCCCGCGGCCCTACGTGGCTGCGGCGCCCGGGCCCCCAGCCCCGGCCCGCGCCCTCCCGCCCGGCCCGGGGCCCCAGCCCGCACCTTGTTGAAGGCGAAGAGCTCCTGCTTGAGCTTCTCGCGCTGCGGGTCAGCGCCCTGCCGCCGGAACCGAAACTTCATCATCTTGCGTCCCTCCGCCCGGCCGCGCCCGCCGCCGCCGCAGCCGCCGCAGGATGCGCCGCACGGCCCCGCGGGTCCCGAGGCGCAGGCGGGGCGCCGGGAGGTGCGCCTGGCGGCCTGGGCTCGGGCGTGCGGGGCGGAGCCTCCGGGGGGCGGGCACAGGAGGCGAGTGAAGCACGACTCGGCCAATGGGCTTGCCCGTGCGCCGTCCGCCCCGCCCCCGCCGGCTAGACCACGGGAGGAACTGGGCTCCAACGCCGCCCCGGGCTCGCGAAGGGACGCCGGCCGAGCTAGCGCCGCAGCGCGGAGCCTGCCGGGACTTGTAGTCCGAGAGCCGAGGATCCAGTGTGGACGGCTGGGCGAACTTTAGAAGGGGCTGGCGCATGCTCCCGACCCTGGAAGAAGCCTTTTCTCACCTCCAACTAGCGAGCGACATGCATATTCAGACACTGAGGCTGCCCTATCCCGAAAGCCAGGAGAGCTCTGACTGGTGCAACTCCCTGGCCCCTCAGCCCGTTCCCCCATCTCACTGGCATTGACCCAATGTGTACCAGTTTTTCGGGACACCATTTTGACTGTTCTCCACTGTACCAGGACGCCTCCCACCGACATGCTTTTTGCCCTTGGTGTGTGGTCAAGAGCTGAGTGGAGACCACAGGAAGGCCCTTAGTCCCCAAGCCCCTGGGGAACTCCTACACATCCTTCAGGACCCGACACAAAAGGCTCTATGTGGCAGCTCAGGGATTCTCAGGAGGTCCATCAGCCAAAAGGCCAGCAAAGTGGAGAGGGCTTTCCTCAGGAGGGGACAATTGGGAAGGTCCTGAGATTAGATTTGAGCTTTTCCAAGATAGGGCTGGAAACTATATAAATACAACTGTGCCTGCCTACGATTTCATTGTCCCCACCTACCACCCAGGCCTCTTTTTCTCATCTGGACAACCACCTCAGCCAGGCTGACGATACACTGCCCTTGGCTAAGGGCTGGACAGGTCTCAGGTCCCATGAAACTTAGATGGGGGAGGGCAAACCTGGCCCCATTCCCACCAGCTATGTTAAGGGAGACTTCTGACCCTCAGAGGCAGCTGCCAAGCAACAGGGGCCTGGCTGTCCCTCTCCGTCCAGGCGGCCCTGCCTAGCACTCCCCTGGGTTGGGGCTGCATCTGGAAGAGGGACAGGTGAGGGGGCAGGGTGGCGGGAAGAGGAAAAATGTAAGGCACCACTCAAAACTGACTCACTGCTCTCCACAGCTCTGTGCAGGAGTCCCAATGCTGCTTCCACACAGTGAGGGTCACAGGCAGAGATGTGTTAGGAATTTGTTAGTTCATCTCCCAACTTCGCCATTTAGAAGCTGTGCAGCCTGGAGTAAATTACTTAAGCTCTCTTGCCTCGGTTTCCTCATCTGTAGAAATGTGGATAATACTAGTACTTACCTCAAAGGTTGTGATGAATTAGTACTTTAAAGCCCTTGGATTGTGCCAGGCAGACAGAAGAGCCGTGAGTGGTAGCTGTTATTATTAGAGTTCTTACTAATTGCCATTGGAGCTCTGTCACCCGGGCAAGTCCCTGCCCTTCCACAACCTTCATTCTTTGAAATGATACTTAGTCATCAGGTGGTAAGCATCCCCACTCTGCTCAGTCTAGGGGATGGGACAGAGCTGAGTGGAGACCACAGCCACCAGGAGTTCCCTGTGCTGTGATGGGGGAGCCAGGCAGAAGCAGTGACCCAGGGCAGGTATCCTGGAGGGAGGGGGTACAATTCAAGCTGAGAGGAAACAGGTGGAGAGGAGGGCCTCCTGGTAAGAAAGTGTTCTCAGTGTCCGAGCTCTCCCCCAATCTGTTCCCAATGCAGATCCCAGGCCCACCAAATGGGAGTGCCCGAGGAGTGGGACCCCAGATTCTGGATTTTAAAACAGACCTTTCCCAGGCCCAACTTGCCCCCATCCCCAAAGCCAGACAGGGTTAGGAATGGCACTGGGGAGGGGACCATCTCCCAGGCTGGAGGATCTGGGGGACTAACAACTTTCTCCTCCCCCTTGAGCTGGGGCAGCCGGACCTATGATCGCCATGGGAGCCCAAGGCAACAGGGCCAGGATGCCAGGCCAAGTCTGCTCCTTGCTGGAAGCAGGAAGTAGGGTCTTCAGTGACCCCCTATGCTGGGATGGAGAGGCTGCCGGAGGCAGCAGCGGGCGTTGGAAGAAAAGCGGCTCCCTCCTTCAAACTCAGGTCAGCTCTGGCCAGGGAGGAGCTGCTACCTTCTCGTTATTTTCTAGGTGAGGTGGCCTCTCCCTGTCCCTCCTCCTCCTAGGCCACCCAAGCCCCTAACCCAGTGCTGAGAGGGACCCAGGCCTGGTTTCAAATCCTAAGATATCACCGAAACCGGTTTGGCTCAGTGGATACAGAGTCGGCCTGCAGACTGGGGGGTCCAGGGTTCGATTCTGGTCAAGGGCATGTGCATTGGTTGGGGGCATGCCCCTAGTTGGGGGAGGGGTGCAGGAGGCAACTGTTTCTCTCTCATCAAAGTTTCTCTCTCATCAATGTTTCTGGCTTTCTATCCCTCTCCCTTCCTCTCTATGAAAAATCAATAGAATATATATATTTTTTAAAAATCCTAAGATATCCCCTTGCCAGCTGGGTGATGTCAGGTAAGGCTTGAGCCACCTTGAGCCTCTGTTTCCTCATCTGTAATGCTGTGAGGGGATGATTCAGAACAGGAGTTGAGCACCGGGCCTGGCAGGGTCTCTATCTAGTGAGTCAGCTATTTTAGGACTCGCTTCAGGAGATGGTGGCATTCTTCAGATTAGCACACTGGCTTCTGCTGTGGGGCCTTTGCACTTGATCTTTTCCTTGCCTGGGAAGCTTGGGTTCACTTAGCAAACCCCCTCTCTTCCTTTGGTCTCACTTAAAGCAGCTTCATGCCGGCTGTTTCCCCGTTGCACGCCTCCCTGCCCGCTTCTGCCGACCTCCCCAAGACACCACCTACTTGACTTCGGCACATGTGTAGTGGTTGGCTCCGGAATCGCTTCCTGAAGGTTAGGTATTTTTTTAATGTATCCAACTTTACTGATCTGAGAGAAATATCAATTTGTTGTTCCACTTATTTACTTCATTGGTTTTGTTTTAAAGATATTTTTATTGGTTTCAGAGAGGGAGGGAAAAGAACGATAGAAACATCAGTGATGAGAAAATCATTGATTGGCTGCCTCCTGCCCGCCCCACACTGGGGATCAAGCCCAAAACCTAGGCATGTGCCCTGACCTGGAACTGAACCCACAACCTTGGCATATCAGGAATGATGCTCTGACCAAGTGAGTTACCTGGCAGGGCCAGAGCTAGTTTTTTAAAAGAAATTTTTCAGTTAATTGTCACCTGAGGATATTTTCCCACTGATTTTTAGAGAAGGGAGAGAGTGTAGACAGAAGAGAAACATCAATGAGAGAGACACATCAATTGGTTGCCTCCCACACATGGCCCCAGGCCAGGGATCGAGCTTGCAACCAAGGTACATGAAGTTCTATCCACTGTGCCAAAACCGGCTAGGTTTTTAGTGCTGTTCATTGCTGTGCTCCAGTGCCTAGGACAGTGCCTGGCACACAGTAGGTACTTGACAGAATGTGAAGGAAAAAAAAGAAAATATATATAATTTTTTTAAGATCTAAAGCAAATATGACAAAATGTTAATGCGGGTGCTTCTGTGGCTTATTTTAAGTATTTCTCAGTGTGTTTGAAATATTTAATTAAAAAAATAACAATCCGCCTAACTGGTTTGTCTCAGTAGATAGAGTGTCGGCTTGCGGACTAAAAGGTCCCAGGTTCGGCCAGGACCGGTTTGGCTCAATGGATAGAGCGTCGGCTTGGGGACTGAAGGGTCCCGGGTTCGATTCCGGTCAAGGGCATGTACCTTGGTTGCGGGCATATCCCCGGTAGGGGGTGTGCAAGAGGCAGCTGATCGATGACTCTCTCATCGATGTTTCTAACTCTCTCTTTCCCTTCCTCTCTGTATAAAATCAATAAAATATATTTAAAAATAAATAAATAAATAAAAGGTCCCAGGTTCGATTCCGGTCAAGGGCATGTACCTTGGTTGCGGGCACATCCCCTTGGGGGGGGAGGGGCGTGCAGGAGGCAGCTGACGGATGTTTCTCTCTCACTGATGTTTCTAATTCTCTATCCCTCGCCCTTCCTCTCTGTAAAAAAATCAATAAAACATATTTTAAAAAAAGTAACAATCCACACTATTTAGGAAGCGAGTCCAGAGGAGGTGATGGCTGATAGGGGTTGGGGGAGGGGGCAGGGAGGTAAATAGGGTGGCCCTGAGACAGACTGGCGTGCACTGACGGTGTCCTCAGATAAATGCTCTATCTGTGGAGGTAGACGTGAGGATAATCCCACTTTACGGACTGTAAACGGAAGCTCAAGGCAGAGAATGACTAGACCTGTGGGGCAGAAGGGGAAAAGGGTGCCAAAGGGAGAAGCCCCAGATGGAGGCAGAGAAGGGGCAGCAAGGAAGTGGAAGGAAAACCAGGAGAGCGTGGTTGAGGGAAGAGGACCAGCCTTCCAGGAGCTGGCCCAAATCCCAGCTGAAGCCACAACCCTCCTCTGGTGCCAAATCACACAGACAACTTCTACTTGGTGGCTCCCCCAGGGGTCTGGCAGGCCGGAGAATTCCCGGAATGGGATCTGGGTTGGAAGGAAATGAGGAGGAAAAACAAGCAGGATGGAGGGACTGACGGGGAGACCACTGGGGAGCCTGAGCCAGGGGGAAAGTTGAGCCCCCTCCTGGGTGGTATGCAAAACGAAGGTGGCTCCAAGGGCGCTCTTTAGGGCACTGGTAGGGGAGGTGGCAGTGGATCTTGAGCCCTCAGTCAACAGAGGGTGAACAGTGTGTTGAGCATCAGTGAAAGAAAAGCCAAACAGGACAAAACCGGTTTGGCTGTGGATAGAGCATCGGTCTGCGGACTGAAAGGTCCCAGGTTCAATTCCGGTCAAGGGCATGTACCTTGGTTGCGGGCAGATCCCCAGTGGGGGGTGTGCAGGAGGCAGCTGATCGATGTTTCTAACTCTGTCCCTCTCCCTTCCTCTCTGTAAAAAATCAATAAAATATATTTAAAAAAAGAAAAAAGAGAAGTCAAAACAGACTGGGGGAAGAGTGTTAGGCAGACCCAGCCTGTCCTTATTTTATATAAGGAAGGAAACAAGAGAAAAGTGACCTGCCTAGCCTGTGTGGCTCAGTGGTTGAGCATAGAGCATGCAACCAGGAGGTCAGAGTTCAATTCCAGGTCAGGGCACATACCCTGGTTGCAGGCTCAATTCCCAGTTGGGGGTGTGCAAGCAGCAGCTGATCAATGATTCTCTCTCATCATTGATGTTTCCATCTCTTCCTTCTTCTCTCAACTCAATAAAAATGTATTTTTTTAATTGAGAGAGAAAAGTGACCTTGGGCAGGTCACATGGGGGATAAATAATAATGGTCTTTGGACCTCCAGCCAGTGTGCCTCTCTGGGTGCAGGGCTCTCAGCCCTGACACTTGGTGTGCTTTTCTCAGCTCATGCTGGGCCACAGGTCTTTGAAGGGAGTTGCAGGTTTGAGGCTCCAGGGCTGAGCAGGTGAGCATTGTCACGGGCCTGTTGGAAGGGAGAGTTCTGTGCTTCATTCCTCTCTGTGGCCCCAAGTTCCTGTTTCTTTCTGGGCCTCGATTTACTCATCTGCAAATGGGGGTAAATATTAATTGCTACTATTTAACAACACTGAGCACTTAGTCTGTGCCAAGGACCATAGTCATTCCTTTAATCCTATTCTCACTTTACAAAGGAAGAACCAAGGTCAGAGGAATTAAGTAATTTACCTCAAATCACATAGCTAGTACATGGTAGAGTCAAAATATGAGCCCAGGTCCCGAAGTAAGGCCTCAGAATTAAGTAAGACCATTTGGAAAGGGCCTCACTAAATTCTTGCCCCTGGGTCTCAGTTCCCCATCCAAAGCAAAGGACAGCTGCCCCTGCCCCACTCTGAAGCACCATCACTTGGACTTTGCTGCCCCACTGTGGGTACAGGGAAGAACTGCACCAATGAGCACCCTAAAACCTAACTGGAGGACCCCAGTCCCCACAATGCCCAATAATGGCTCCAAAAGCTAACCGTGTAATTTTAATAATTTTTGCAAGTCAGTTGTTAAGGCCATTATTAAAAATTAAATTATATAAAATTAAAACTAAATTATATTAAAAGCAAAGGTGATGTTCAAAACTAGGCACTTCCTCATTTCACTGTATTTTGCTATTGTCTGTGCTTTTTTAAAAAAGATATTCACCCTCGGATATATTTTTATTGATTTTAGAAAGAGGAAGGGAGGGAGTGAAAGACATCCATCAGTTGCCTTCCATATGTGCCCCGACCAGGGATCAAATCTGCAGCCTAGGTATATGCCCGACTGGGAATCAAACTCACAACCTTCTTGTGGATAGGACGCTTCAACACTGAGCCCCCTGGATGGGCTAATGTAACTCTTGAGTAGCCAGATTTAAAACAGTAACAGGAGACAGCTGAAATTAATTTAAATAGTATATTTTATTTAACCTGGTATGTCCAAAATACTATTTCAACATGTAATCAATATAAAGTAACTAAGGATATCTTTTACATTTTTTTTTTTTCATTACTAACTCTTCAAATTCTGGTGTTTATTTTACACTTAAAGCACATCTGAGTTCAAACTAGCCACATCTCAAGTGTTCCAACAGGCAAATTATCCAATGGCTGCCACAGTGGACAGCACAGGTCTAGACTGAAGAAACAGGTGGAATCTGGCTGGGCTGGTTCAGACGGCTGGAGGCTCATCCCAAACACCAAAAGGTGGCTGGTTTGGTTTCCAGTCAGGGAACATGCCCAGGTTTCGGGTTGGATACCCAGTTGGGGCCCATGCAGGAGGCAACCAATTGATGTTTCTCTCTCTCCTTTCCTCTAAAATCATTTTTAAAAAATTTTAATAGGTGGAAAAATATTAATGATGTAGTTTAAATTTAAAAGTAGTGCTAAAGCTGAGAAATTTTAATCCAATTAACAATTTGCTCAACGATGAGAAATCTGTATGTCGCGCATCAAATTTAATGACAATAAATTAACTGCTGCCTACCAGTGTGGCTCAGCTGGTGGCAGTGTCGTTCCATATACTGAAATGTTGAGAGTTTGATTACTAGTCAAGGCACATACCCAGGTTGTGGGTTTGATCCCAGTTGGGGCATGTAAAGGAGGCAACAAATCAATATTTCACTCTCACATTGATGTTTCTTTCTCCCTCTCTCCAAAACCAATAACAGCGTGTCTACACTGCTCTTGTACCAGATTCTCTTTTTAATCCTTACTGGATTAAAAAGAGAATCTGGTACAAGAGCAGTGTAGTAGGCTTAACAGTGGCCCCCCCAAAATATCAGGTCCTGCCCTAGCCGGCTTGGCTCAGTAGACAGAGCATCAGCCTGGGGACTGAAGGGCCCCCAGGTTGACTCTCGCCAAGGGCACATGCCTGGGTAGCGGGCTCCATCTCCAGTGGAGAGCATGCAGGAGGCAGCCAATCAATGATTCTCTCTCATCATTGACCTCTCTCTGTCTCTCTCTCTCTCTCTCTCTCCTCCCTTACTCTCTGAAATCAATAAAATTATCAGGTCCTAATAATCCCTGGAACTTGTACATGTTTTTATATTTTACATTTTTTTAACTGTGCAGATGTGATTGAAGATCTTTACATGGGAGATTATTTTTGGTTATCCAGCTGGGCCCTAAATCCAATCATACAAGTGTCCTAAGAAGATGGAGGCAAAGGGAGATTTGATAAACACAGAAGAGAAGTCCAGGAATTTCAATACCCATTAGAAGCTATTAGAGGTAAGGACTAGAGGCTCCAAAAGAAGCATGGTCCTGACAACACCCCAGTAATAGCAATTTTGGGTGTCTGGTCACCAGAACCATGAGAAAATAAATTTCTGTTGTTTTTGGTAATTTGTTACTACAGCCACAGAAAACTAATACAAGTAGATGGGATGGAACTCCATTTGCCATATTGTGATTGAATTAGTACCACAGGTAGGCTATAAATGTAAGAATTCAGGGGGGAAAATCAACAAAATCATTCTGTGAGAAACTGGTTACAGAGAATTTATGATAAAGAATATTGTATATTTTATTTGTACTTTATGTGCTATACATCTTTTATATCAGTACAATTTATAATAACATGTGTGTATATGACACATACCAGGTCTGTCCTGTATCCTCAACACCCAGCACAGAGCTTGGTACACAATAGGACACTCAAATATTTCTTGAATGAATGAATATGACTTTGGACCTCAGTTTCCCCCACCATACAACAGGGCTGGAGGAATGAGATGGGCTCCCCAGGTGGGCAGTACTGGTGCCAGATGTTGTTAAGAGTACCTACTGTGTACAAGACTGGGCTGGGGCAGACTGATGGACACAGCAGCTGGCCCAAACAGCTGTGCCCCAGAAAATGGCTGGGAACAGTCAGATTCAAGGAGTCAGGCATGGGATCTCACATTCCCTTAGGCCTCTGCAGGCTTGGGGACTGCTCAAGGGATTATCACAGTCCAAGAGATGGGGTGCCAAGTAGCCTCTGTACAGGCACAGAGAGTAGTAATGCCAAAGACACAGCAGGATCTGCTAAGGCGGGACCCTCTTTCTCTATGTTCTGTCCCTCAATACTGCAGGGCAAAGGGCCTCTTTCACCCAGGGACTGGGAAGAACCAGGGTCTGGCTTTGTCACAGCTACAGAAGAGAGCCCTCTCAGTTCCCAGCGTTCCATGTGAGGCCCCATTCCATGCTCCTCATCAGGGGCCCAGGCATAGAGGGTGGTGCGCACCTCTACATGTATATTTACATCACCCTGGCAAGTCACTCTCCCTCCAGCTCCAATGTCCCCTCTCCGGGAATCCAGGGCCCAGTCTGCAGCCAGTGGCTGACCCCTGTAGGCCAAACTAGCCAGATCTGTTACCTATTTGCAGGAATGACCCCTGGCTGAACAACTGTTCCATCTGGACTTCCCTCTGTTAAATGGGAAGTGGCTTACCAAGTTTCCACAGCAAGAATTTGGCCAAGCAGACTGGCTCTGGGCACTGGAAGCAAATGAAGGAGATTCTAGGCCAAAGCCCCTAACCAGAACCTGGGAGCCAGGTCTGAGATCTGGAGGTACTAAACCCTCCGGGCCCCAATCCCACTCCATCCCAAAATGTCTGCCTGTGTCCATATACCACAACTCTACTGGTATGAATTTTGAAAGCAAGGACCAGGATAGTTTTGCTCACTATTGGGGCCACAGTGTGGGATTGCCCAGAATATAAGAACTCAATAATTTGTTTAAAGAGCAAAACCACTTGTGTGTCTTCTACAAAGACCAGGCTCTCCCCACTGCTTTTGCTCATGCTATCCTTCCTTCACTAACACACATCCTCTCTGGTCTCCCCTAGGAAGAAGAGCTTCCAGAACTCGGCAGGGTAGATCTTGGCTCCTGGGAGTGGGAGAAAAATCAGAAGTCCAGTCCACCTTCAGCCCGCGGCCCTGTGTCAGTGATTGGTCGTCTCCTCTGGAGCCCTAGTGGACAATAAACTCTGCTCACTACCAACCCCCATTCAGAGTTTAGAGAGAAAATAAAGGGATGAAGGAAGCACCAAAGGCAAGCCCTCTTATGATAGCATCAGACACCTGTTTCAAAATATATTAGATTTGGTTTTTATTGTTGAGCACACATATCAGGGCAAAGTGCTGCACACGCAACTACAAATCATTGAGGGGGGAGAGGAGCTGTAAAAAAAAAAAAAAAATGCAACTGCCTTCGTTATGCAGCTCCAACTTGAGGATCCATGCTGGCAAAGGAGTTCTGGCCCTGAGAAGGGCTTCCTAATGGTGGCTGCCCCAGCTCTCTGCAGCCCCAGGCCTAGGACTCTATAAAACAAGGTCTTCCCCACGGTGGTGGCAACGTGGGGAATCTGCTCAGGCCTAGCAAGGAGACATTTCTAATAAATCTAGACCAGCAAAACCGCACAGCCCTCGAGAATCGGAGGAGTGGGAACTGCCAAAGACTATTTTTTCCCTTTTATTACTATTTTTTAAAAGCCCCTTCCCCAGCTCCCATGCCCCGAGGTGGAAGAGCCACTAACCCAGTCTGCAGACCTGGGCTCTGGCCTTGGATGTGTGCTGCAGGCAGGCACCTTTCTATGGGGGTGACATGGGGAGAAGGCCCAAACTGCCCAATGTAAAAGAAAGGAAAGGAAAAGGAAAAGAACAAGACCAAAGGAAAAAAAAAAAAATCTAAACAAAATTCCTGCTACACATAATAGTTTTCCATACCCCATTTAGAAGCAATTTCTAAAACTGTCCCAACATGGCCAGTCTAACTGTTCCGTACAATCACACGCATATGCCTGGAAGGAGCAACCCAGCAGAGGCGTGCTCTTGGCAAGAGGTCAGGACCGCTGCAGCCAGGAACCTGTAGGCAAAGCAGGCCAGTGGGCATGGAGGAAGCCCTGGGCTTGCCAATAGCTCTGGGGTGCAGGGCTGGCACTATTGAAGCCCCTGCTCAGTCATCTTGAATGTTTCTGCAGCAAGAGGAAGAGGGTGTTGTGTGACTTTCCAGAGCCTGGAGAGCAGGTGACAGGTAGAAGGACAGCAAGGCCCAGGAGACCTCAGCCCAGCTTAGACATTGGGGGGGGGGGGGGGGGGGGCGAGGAGGAACAACTTCATTCACAACACTGAGAAAATTTACATATAGAGCAAAACAAGAATTTTCTTAACCAAAACATTTTGCTTTTAAATAAAACCAGCCTGACACAGCCCCACTTGACGATGGTTGCCCCGTGTTCCTCTACTAGCCACTCCAGAGTGAGCTGTCAGCCTTTTCATCCAAGAGGAAAACCAAGACCAAATTCTGTTCTTTAGCCTCAATAGGCAATAAACCAAGGAAAAATAAAAGGGTCTAAACAAACAACAACAAAAACACACAGAAACAAAACCCCTCAAAACGCAACAAAAATGGGCGGCTATGTGAGGATTAACCAGAGTTCCCGAGAGGCTGCAGGGGCCTCAGTGCCTCCGCATCTTCACCTTTCGGGTGGGGCTGCCCGCGGCCTCTGAGCAGTCCTCCGACTCATAGGACTTGCGCCAGTAGTTCTCAGAGCTGAAGCTCCCCCTCCGCCGGTGTGTGGGCAGCAGCACTGAGCGTCGGTTCTCTTCCTTGTCCATCTCCAGGATCCTAGGCCTGCAAGGGTCAGGGTGGGAACGGTTACAAAGAGGCTGGCATGGCAGCAGGACCTCCCACCTCTGCACCTAGCTCTGACCCTCACTGGCAGGATGACTCACCCCCACTCTCCCAGAGGGCTATACTGGCAGAAGCAATGGCATTGTTGTTCCTGCCCACGAAGTGTCTCCTATTCGTTGAGACACTTCCTAAGTACCCTGTGTGGTCTGCACAGCTCTGAGTCTGGTGCACGAGGACACTGCCAAGGCTGCCGAATAGAAAAAGGCCTTCCCTATTATAGCCCAACACCCTGCACAGTCCTGCCATCTCTCTTTACTTCTCAACCTCCCATCTACTCCTCCTTTCTCTCTGCCCACTACACCCAATAGCCCCTGAAACCACCAAGTTCTTCCTGCCCCAGTGTTTCAGCCCATGAGTATCTCCTGCCTACAATGCCCTGCCCACGTCTTCCTCATCTGTCTGGTCTTAGCTTACACAGTACTTCCTCACGAACCGTCCCCACTCCCTCTGAAATGGGGCCCTGGCCCGCTAGCTTCTGAGTCCCAAGCTTTCCTCCTACCATTTAAGTATAAGCCACAAGAGCGCTTGTCTGGGTGGACTGGAAAAGGGCAATCACGGGCAGGCCATGAAGCATTCCCACTTGTCAGAGTCTTGGCCTAACCTCTTCTTTATGAGGATACAGGCAATCAGGGCTTAAGTGTGAATGGCACCAATGCCACCAGCCCAGGGGAGCTAGACATAAAGCTTGAGAAATGTGGGCCATGCCAAGCTCCTAGCCACCTATCCCAGACGCTTCTCTATCCATCTCACCCTGAAGGGAGGCCATGGGGCTGCTTTGCTAGCCTTATTAAGGGTCCTAAGCCAAGTACCTGTGAGCAGCGTCGGGGTCTGCCTTGCGGTGAGACCGCTTGGGTTTCAGAGCAGGGTCCCTGTTGTTCCCTGACAGGCGATCTGAAGCATAGCTGGGCGGTAACACAGAGCTGCTCAGGGACTTGGTCTCCAACCGGGGCGCGTCTAATCTAGTCCTGCAAAAGAAACAGGCATGGGGTCACCAGGGGGCCTCGGGTGGGGGTGTGGATCCCAGCAGACCAATTCTTTCTCCCAAGTGGGGAGGCCGGAAGCTCGGCTCTGTGCCTCAGTCTCTTGTAGTGCAACTAAGGCAGTGGTTGACAAACCTAGGCTCTCAAGCCACATGCGGCTCTTTGGCCCCTTGAGTGTTCTAACACCACTTCTTCCAAATAGACTCATCCAGGCTGAAAGCCGACTTCTGCAAATTGGCCACGAAGTTTCAATTGCACTGTACATGTGTGCCCGCACGTGGTATTTTGTGGAAGAGCCACATTCAAGGGGCCAAAGAGCCGCATGTGGCTCGCGAGCAACGGTTTGCTGACCACTGAACTAAGGTTTGGTCTGGATGACTTTCAAAGACACTTTTAAAATTCAGGCTTAGGATCAGGGAACAAGAATACTTTTGTATGGCCCTAGCCGGTTTGGCTCATTGGATAGAGCGTCGGCCTGGGGACTGAAGGGTCCCACGTTTGATTCCGGTCAAGGGCATGTACTTGGTTGCAGGCACATCCCCAGTAGGGGGTGTGCAAGAGGCAGCTGATCGATCCTTCTCTCTCATTGATGTTTCTGATTCTCTATCCCTCTCCCTTCCTTTCTGTAAGAAATCAAAAAAATTTTTTTAAGAATACTTCTGTAGGAAGACTTCCATGACAGAAATCAGCTGCCCCCAGGAAAAGATCCCAGGGCACTCTCTGAGCTGGATGAGGCAGCTTCGGGCCCAGAGGTGCTCTAGACATTTCCACCTGCCAGAGGACTGAGAGCCCTCTGGTGGGCACCAACATACTCCAGCAGACAACTTCATCCTTGCCTAAAATACCAAGGCAGGAAAGTTCTCCTGGCCAGGCCTAGGGAAGGGCTGGAGGGGAACAGAGGAAGAATTTCCCCCACTCTCACTCAGGGACTGCGGCAGAGCCAGGAGAGCCCAGGCCCAACTCCACATTCATGTACTTGGCTCTCACCCCACCACAGCCACCTGGCAGCTTCTGTTTATTCCAGGATACTGACCAGGCCAAGGGCTTTTGAAGGCAAAGTTCTCACCTAGCAATGGGTGTGGATTTCAAGGAATACAATGCCTACCTAGTAAAGAAAGAGGATGCAAGTAGAGTCAAGGAAGGGGGGTTGGAGAAGCTGGGCAGGGAGGTATCAGGGCAGTGATCTGAAGCCAGGCTAGGGAAACCTCAAAGAAGCCCAAGGCTCCTTGCACGGTACAGAGGAGGCTGGCAAGTCAGGCTGGTACAGCAAGGAGGAGGAGAGAGGCCTGGGGTGGGGAATAATTGGTGCATAGCTGGCAGAAGGCCCCGAAGGCAATTTCCCATAGGCTGCTTCACACAAAGCAGTAATTTGGTTCTGAGGAAAAAGGTGCTGTGATCAGGGCAAGACTCAAAGGACATCCTCACAAAATTACTGAGGGGAAGGAGGGCTGGGATCAGAGGCTGCCTTGCCCTAGCCTGCCTGGCACTCTTGGTAACAACTGCACCCAGTCTTTGCAGTTCCCCCTACCCCTACGGCTGGCCTGCTGTAAATAGAGAGGGAAACTGGGTCAGAAACGTAGGAAGTCACGTGTCCTGGAAGTCTTGGAGAAAGGGTTAAGCTTAGGTAAGACTCCAAGCCAGCCAGGCAAGAGTCACGGGGCTCCGAACCCGGGCAGGGGTCTTCTCCTAAGACGAGCAGGAGGCACCTTTTAGCTGGGAACACACGTGCTGACGCGCTCAGGCTCAGGAGAGTGGGCAGGAAGGCCACCTAACTGGTCCCTGCCCTTTGCTTTGGCTCACACAGGCAGAGGCCAGTGGCGCACAGCTCTTCCAGCCTCAGCCTCCCCTCTGGGCACTCCAGGCTCAGGGAAGGAGGACCTGATAGCAAGAGAAAATCCAGCCCTGATCATCATCCCTTTCTGGGCCTCAGTTTTCCCATCTGAGCAAAGAAGGAAATGTGACTGGCTCTAAGGCCACTTATTTTTTTATTTCTATTTATTTATTATTTTTAAAAATATATTTTATTGATTTTTTACAGAGAGGAAGGGAGAGAGATAGAGAGCCAGAAAGGTCGATGAGAGAGAAACATCAACCAGCCGCCTCCTGCACATACCGGGGGTGTGCCCGCAGCCAACGTACATGCCCTTGACGGGAATCGAACTCGGGACCTTTCAGTCCGCAGACGGACGCTCTACCACTGAGCCAAACCGGTTTCGGCTCTAAGGCCTCTTAGTTCTGAGGGTCTAGAAACCAAAGATATGCCCTAAGATTCTTCAGAGAAACACCAAGAAGAGGTAGTGCTGGGCAACACCCATATATGAAGGTGGGAATTACAATCACCTGAGCCCCAAATCCCTCTATCAGGCCAGACCTCATATCCTTATGCTGAGAGGTCCAGGCAGCAGAGATAAGACCAAACAAGACATTAACCATTAAGTTTGACTGCAAGGACGCCAAGAGTCTGAAGCCTCATGGAGGAACATCTGGCACCACTAAACTAAGTCCTACACAAGATGCCACAGGTGGCAGGGACCACACACTCAGGGCAGAAAAGCCCCTGATTCAGAAAGCCCTGGTAGGCAGGGCATAGTACCCTGGAGTTGTTTCCTTGGGTTAGTGACACATGGCAAGAGAGCAGCAAAGCCACCAAGAGCAGAGCCCAAACTACACACCTCAGGGGCCAGAAAACACAAGCACATCCTGCCATGCTGGCACAGGCCACATCCTGGTTTGGCCCCACCCTTAAGCTGCTAACTAGGTGAGCGGCCTGCCCGGGCACAGTAGTGGTGCCCCTCCCTAGGGTTCTAGGACTGCTGGAGAAGCTGGGAAGAAAGTTATGACCAGCTGATTCTGGAGAGACAGGACAGGGACCTGGACGGGCCCTGCTGTCTCTAGCTGCCTAAACGAGGAAAGGGTACTATTCTCCGCATTGACTGTTCTGTAGTTATCATGGGGCGGCCCTCAGAGGAGGGATGATCAGAAGTGGCTCTACCAGAAGTCCAGAATCATATACTTTGGGGACAATATAAGTGTTGGGGCTCCGAAGGGCTCCTGACCCATCGCCTGGGGCTGTTACAAGTACATCTCAGAAAAGCTGGAGAAGCTCCTGTCCCTCCACATTCAAAAGCCACAAAGCTGCAGGAAGCCAGGCCTGAGCCAGATCCCAAGCCAGAGTCCACCAGCAGCTTAACTTCAGACCAAACCCCTCTTCAAAGACCAGGGAGCAGGCAGGCCCTTCAAGGTTCAGTGTGCACAGCCACAGATTTGGAGTAAGACAGACCAGTTCTACCAGTAAGGTCTGGGCCCCTCAGGAGCAACAGGAGGAAGACCTGCATTATAGAACTGAGTCAACATCCCCTGGTCACAGCAAGGCACCACAGGCACATGAGGCGAGGGACGGGCCTTGGCACAGGGGAAGCAGAACAAAGGGCGGAGGACAGCATTAATGTAACACGTTGCCATGTGACTGAGGGGATGGGGAACTGACTCTCTTCTTTTATCACTCAGGGGATCCTCCAGAGAAGCTGCTAGATAATACTCACTGCAAAGGTGGGAAGCAATGCGAACTGGAGATCAAGCCACTTGCCTAAATCACACAGCTACAACCCTACGATGGCTTCCGAAGCCCAGGTGGGTTCGAATAGCTGCAGCAGAACAGGGCAGTGCAGACAGACCACCACCACAAGTCTGAGCTTCAGGCTCCGCTACCAACCACTCCCCCAACTTCCGGCTCACCCTCACCAAGCACCCTTCTGTGCTAGTAAGCCTGGCTGTCCCCATGGGAGGCAGGAAGCAATGTGCTGGAGCATATGTGAGTACCCCCTTGTCTACTGAGTGACCTAGGTCAGTGGTCGGCAAACTCACTAGTCAACAGAGCGAAACATCAACAATACAACGATTGAAATGTTTTTTGAGAGCCAAATTTTTTAAACTTAAACTTCTTCTAACGCCATTTCTTCAAGAGACTCGCCCAGGCCGTGGTACTTTGTGGAAGAGCCACACTCAAGGGGCCAAAGAGCTGCAGTTTGCCAACCACGGACTTGGGCCCCTAGGCCTTAGCTCCAGCACCTCTGAGTATGAAACCCCACAAAACCCAGATCTGCATCACTGTCTCTCCTACCACAGTGCCCAACCTCTCTAGGCATTCCACCTTCCCTCCAACCTCCCTAAACATCATGTACTTTCCATCGTGCTCCCCCACGAGGCAGTTCTGGGACAGTTACAGAAGTCTGCTCTAGCCAGAAGAGCCTAAACGGCACATGGGGGTTACTGCCCAAAGCAAGGGCACTCACTCCAAGCACACAGTCCTGGGCTTCCAATAGGTCTCTTCTCAAACACAGCCTGGAAGATACCCAGCCCCAAAGGGTATCTTTCCCAATCATTCAGCCTAGTTGTGGTAAGTGCTCAGGGATCCCACAGTTCAGGCCTGGTCAAGTCTGTCATCCTCTAGGAACTAGGTCAGACACCAGGCTTGCTTTCCCTCTCCTAGGCCACTGCACACTGCGCCCTCCTGGTGTCCCTTTCCTAACCGCTCCATGTACCTCTCTGCTCGTGCTGTACGCTGACTGGGCACAGCCTTACACTGACCCAGCAAGAGCAGAGGGGAGGCATGCTAAGGAAGGGGCTAGGAGAAGCACACACAGCATTCTTAAGTTTAACTATGCCCAGCACCACAACTGCTCCAATTTATAGGTGAGAACATAAGGCTCAGAGCCAGGCCAGGAACCCAAGTCAGTCACATCCCCTGGTGATCTCATCACCTCTTTATTCCTGGGCCAGTTGTGAACACAACAGGCTGGTCAGGCTGCCCAATGGGTAGGGTGTATACATGTGCACACACTCATTCGACCAGAGAAGAAAGGTGAGCTAACCTTTGGCACAGGAGACAAGAATTGTGAAGACAGAAGCTATGGCAGGGATCTCAGTGGGGATGATGTCTCAGACGTGGCCAAAAGCTCTCTACTCATCCCCATCCCTCAGGGGCAAAGCCGAGTGTGCCTTCCAATCTCACTTCAGCTCACCCACACACACAGCCCCACACTAGAGCTTTCAGGGAGCGTCTCCCCTGATCCTGAGATCCCTTGATCTAAATGACCAAATAACCTCCTCCAGACAATTTCTGCCATGCAAATACATCCCTTACGCCTCTGCTCACATGCTTCAGCAGCTCCCAGCACCCTCCAGATTTCTCTGCACAGCACTAAGTCTTTTCTGACTCTTAGATTGTATCAATTGCTCCAACCCATCTCTACTCTGTGTTCCAGAATGGACTTCCTCAGAGTCCCGAGATTTCAAGCCTCTGTAAAGAGCATCTCTTCTGTCTTTGCCCCTAAGCCTCTTCTGTGCTTGTGTGAAGCCCACTCATCCTCTGACCACCTTCATGTAGAAGTCTCTGGAAAGCCTTCCTAGGCCAGTCCCTGGTGAAGTGCTAAATGCCTGTCCTTCCCCAAAGGAAAGGGAATGAGACCACGTTCCTGGTACTAGCACAGAGCCTAACTCATACCAGCCTTGGTTAACACTTGGCAAATGATACACCAGCTGCTGCTTCCAGCTTCAGCCTACTCCGAGGTGAGCACCATTTGACCAGGAAGTGTATTCACACTGCCCTAAGCCACTTTATGTAGTGAGCTATCCTATGAAGAATAAAGTCTTGTATACAAACACCCGGGGATTCCTGAAGACTAATGGATTGGATGCGCTGGCCACCAACTAAAGTCCATGAGAGCCCAGAGCTCTCTCCTGATGATCAAGTGTTGATCCAAGGCCTCCTTCCCCGATATCACCCCTCAACTACAGAGGTCCTCTAAACTTCCTGCCTTTGAACTTATTACTTCTGCCTAACAAGCAGTGTCTAGCACAGGAGCCAGATCACTAAGGCCCCTCCTCCCCCTTTTTTAAAATTTTGAGAATATGTTTATTAAAGCTAGGAACAGTGAAATGAGGAAGGGCTTAGGACAGAAGCAACAGGAGAGCCTGGGCAGGGCTACACTGGCCTCTAAAGGTGTTACAGGAAAGAAGTGCACATGAGGGGCTGCTCTGGTTCCTGGGAAGTCAGGGAAAAGGGCCTTGGGGACAGGTTCAGGAGATACATCCGAGAGGGAAGAAAGGTGTGCGTATGCTGAGCCTTTCTTAAACACCCTCCCCAAACCTACCAAGCTAGATATAATTTTTTTTTTAAACATCACCTGGGGATATGTTTTTATTGAATTTTTTTAGAACTAGAGAAAGGGACAGGGAGAAAAACATCGATGGGTTGTCTCCTGTACATGCCCTGGGATTGAACCTGCAATCTAGATATGTGCCCTAACTAGGAATCGAACCCGTTCCCAACAACCAAGCCACCTGGCTGGTGCTGGATATAAATACCTGCTCCCCCCAGGCCTCAGGGAACACACTCTGTCTTCTAAAATAGTGCTCATTCAACTTGTGCTGCACTGGCATGCAAAATGCCTACCTATCACGTACCAAGCACCAAGTTGCCTTGGGTGCTTTGTGCAGGGTAGATGCTTAATGTTTCCAAGTCAGGAATTCCTGGTCAGAGATCATTCCAAACTTGCTAGATCACCTGAGGCAGTTCACTTCCTACCTGAGCCCTTTTCCAGAGTTCACACTCTACTCTGAGAATGTGCAGGCAGTGCTCTACCCGTGCCTAGCACCTAGTAGGTGAATGCGTGGCATGGAGCAGCTTGCAAGGTCCTTCAGAAGACTGCACACCAGAGAATCATGGAAAGAAATGGGACACCACTACCACCTGCCCTGCTGAATTGCTATACCCCAGAATTTAGGAGCCCCTTCATTCTCTAAGGAGTAATTTAAAACTTTAACTAGGCCTTCAAGAAGGTTAAGTCCAGCTTCTCGCCTGGGGTACCAATGACTGACGAAGAAGCATGTTAGGCAGCTTGCCCTGAATGGACTGAGACACAGAGACATTCAGGGAAACTGGGGGATGCTGAGGAGCTGACCAGCCTGCAATCTACTCTCTGTAGAGCAGCCCCCTTGTCACTTAAAATACTCATCTATTAGCTCTTTACTTGCATAGCAGAAGCAAGAAAGCCCTTCTGTATGTGAGATTGTTTCTTAAAATCATAGCATACACCCCAGTGACACACTAGGGCAGGAGCAGGGCATGTGTGGGGTGTGCCACTGTGCCATCCACAAAGGGACCACAAGACCCAGCACCAAGAGAGCCAGGTTCTAGGCCTCACTCAGCCATTTACTGGTAGTACCCCCAAACATATAATACTAGTATTATAAAGCCAAGCTACAGCCCAAAGATTCCACTACTACGGAAGCTCTCAGGTCACCCCAACGTCCCAGTCCTTCCTGTGAGAAATGATGGCACCATGTGCATGATGACTCAGCATCACCCATATTCAAAGGAGCTGCATTTTGTTGAGCTAGAAAGCACTTGGCAAACACCCCTCTATTTCCTCCCCATAAAGCACTAAGAAAGACCATCCCAGCTGACTGACCTGAGCCAGTGACAGAGGCTCAGGCCTTTGCTCAGCAACCTGTGTAATCTTTTTCTGAACTTGAGGGAAGACAGACTGGCTATACCCCTCTGCCTGTGAGTAGGGCCAGCTCAATGCCCAAATTCTACTCATTTAAACGTGACTTCACAGAAGACATCAAATTAACCAGGTGCCTCACTACGGCCATACCTCTGATGTCTGGGAAGTGCCTGGGCCTGGATGCTCCCCTTTTCATCTTGTCACCAGCTGTCCTTTTCCAAGACAAGTCCCTACAGCTACTCTGGAGCTGCTCCTCCTCAGCCTGAACTCTTTTCCTCTGAGCCAGGCCTCATGCTGAACCCCAGATGGATAAGGCTCTCCCTGTCCCTACAGAAAGCAGATGTGGAAATTCACAATGCTAAGTGTACTGGCTGTGACAATTTAAGCAGGAAGGGGGTATAATAAGAGGATTACAGGTGTGTATATAATGCTCCCTGAATGTCAAAACCACAATATCTGAGCCTTGAAGGATGGTTAGGTTAACCAATGTGCAGTGTGTGAATGTGGGTCACTGGGAGGGTAGAAGCTGAGCGTGTTAGATGGAAAAGCATTCCCAACAGAGATCACACTGTTGCAAGAGCCCAGGACAGAAGTCCAAGGTCCATACTAGGAAATGCAGGCACTGTAACGGAAATGAGGAGTAGAAGAGATTAAGCTGCCTGGATGGATAGGCAGAGACTAACAAGGATTCTGGATTTTATTCTATCAACAGAGATGCCTGTGCCTCAGCTGCCTAGGGAAGCTGGGGAGCACTTTCCCACTCTTCAGCCCTCTCACACCAAAAGCTCTGTGTGTCTGCCCTCCAGCCTAGTACATGGCTGGCTCTTGGGACCACTCAAGTCACCTATAAATAGCCATTATCTAAGGTCAGACCACTGTCAGGGGCCCAGTTGGCTAAAGAGCTTCTTGGAGGAACTAGTAAGAGTATAGACACCTAGCTCTACCAAGAAGCATCTAACTTAGCCAGCCAGGTATGGGAGCCACCACCAAGAAGGAAACAGCCTAGCCTGTGTGGCTCAGTTGTTGGATATCGACCTATGAATCAGGGTTTGATTTCCCGTCAGGGAACATGCCCAGGTTGTGGGCTCTATCCCCTATGTGGGCTGTGCAGGAGGAAGCCAATCAATGATTCTCTCTCATCATTGATGTTTCTTTCCCTCTCCCTTCCTCTCTGAAATCAATAAAAATATTTTTTAAAAACCGGAAAAATAAATTTACCAAAAAAAGGAATCAGCTGTTACTCTGGAATCAGCTGATACACCTCCAGTGAAGATTTCCAAGATAACCTATTGTGAGAAGCTTGGAGGAAACACTTGTAAAGTTGCTGCTCTGTTTCTGTATCACCCTAGGAGTTCCTCTGTAGTTTGTTTTGGGCAGACCACTTGTCCCTGACTGCACTTGAAGTTGTCAAGTACAGACTGAGAAGAAATGACTAGAGAGAGGCTAGAAAGGACCTAATACTTGGATTCCGTCACTTCCAGATTCTGGGTTTTGGCCTGTGCTGGGAATCACAGGATAAGAAAGTAAAAAGGCAAATAAAAACCTTTCTTCTGATGAATTCTGGGAACATTCTTTGGCTAGAGCAGAGAGGCTGCCAGCTGCCAAGCTGACCCATGTCTGGAGCTCCCAAATATGTCTCGTACTCTGCCTTCACTATAGTTTTTTTTTATTTTAAATATATATTTTATTGATTTTTTTACAGAGAAGAAGGGAGAGGGATAGAATTAGAAACATCAATGAGAGAGAAGCATCTATCAGCTGCCTCTTGCACACCCCCAACCAGGGATGTGCCCGCAACCAAGGTACATGCCCTTGACCAGAATCGAACCTGGGACCTTCCAGTCTGCAGGCCGATGCTCTATCCACTGAGCCAAACCGGTTCCAGCTCACCATAGTTCTAAATCATCTCCATTCTACATATGATAAAAGACTCACAGTTTTGACTTGATGAAGTGGCAGAACCACACCAAAGAGACTTCACCAGATTATTCTGAAGTTCCAGGCCCAAAGGACCAAGATACCAGTTATTGACTGAAGTTAAAAAAAAAAATGGCAAGTCAGAAATAAGGACTTAAAGGTAAAACCTAGAACAAGCTGAGCATAAAATACCCATGAATCCATAACAATAAGTAAATGATTGAATAAAGACATAAAAGTAGGGGAGAAGAAACAATTCCTGTTCAGAATTCCAAATACTTTGTGGGGCTACTCCCCCTTACAGAGGAGGAGCTAACTCCCCACTAAGTGTATGCTACACACAGTGACTTCCCTCCTAAGGAGACAGTATGGACAGAGAAAAATAGTATAAATTTAGCATGCAGAAATCTGATTACCACCACCATATCAAGCTCAATATCAAGATCCTGTGCCCTAGACACAACACAGAGGAGAGTGGTGCTTTATTCTTCTGTAGTCTTCCTCTCCAAAACCTGTAACCTGTCTAGCCATGAGAAAAACATGAGACAAATCCCAATTGAAAGACATATAAAACACCTGACCATCAATGTTATCAGAAGGCAAATCTGAGAAACAGTCACAGACAAGAAATCTAAGGTGATATGACAACTAAATATAATGTGGAATAGTAGAACAAAAAAGTCCATTAGGAAAAAACTAAGGAAATCTGAATAAAATATGTACTTGAGTTGAAAATCCTGGATCTATATTAATTTTTCCATAGTAATACAAATACCACATTGACATGTTAACAATAGGGGGGCATGGGGTGCTTGGTACATGGGACCTCTTGGTACTATTTCTACAATTTTCTGTAAATCTAAAACTGTTCTAAAAAATAGTTTATTAAAAAAATTTTAAAAGCCCTGGCCCTGATTTCTAGGTGATTAGAGCATTGGCCCACGTACCGAAGAGTCATGGGTTCGGTTCCCAGTCAAGGGCCTGTACCTGGGTTGCAGGTCTAGTCCCTGACTCTGGTTGGGGCTCATGTGGGAGATAACCAATTGATGTTTCTCTCTCACACTGATGTTTCTCTCCCTCCCCTGACTTCTTTCTACTCTCTAAAAATCAACAGAAAAAAATAGTCACGGGAGGATTGACAACAAAAAAGATGGCAAGCTTTAAGGACATCCTGCTCCAGCTTGGGACTAAGCACTAGTCCTGCTCTGCTCTGCTCTGATGTCTTAACTGATCCTGGGCAATTACCTTGCCTCTCAGGACTTGGGTCAGCCCATTCATCCCATGAGCAGAAAGAACTGCAGGTCAGGCTAGTTTTGGCAGTGTTGGCCAGTACACCCCTGACTCCCTGGCCAGAGAAGAGGAACAGCCAGGCCTAAGCTATGCACCTGCTGAACACTGTAGCCTAACCTCCCACCTTCGTTTCCTTTCCTCACTCTCTGCTCCCTCCCAAAGTGAAAACACAGGCATTTTAAAAGCAAGCTGCTAAGGCACAGTCTAAAAATAATCAACAGAAACACATGACAAATCAGAACCAAGGAAGCGGGGAAAAGAGGAGGTTATGGAAATGTGTTTCCCAAATCTTGTCTTAAGACTGTTCCAATAAACACTGAGAGCATGGGCTTTTGCTCAGTCCTAACTAAGCTCCCTAGAAACAGCTACAGAACTTAATTTTCTGATGAAGAAGAGATACAACATTATCCTCACAGAATTCAATTAAAAACAAACAAACAGACCTGCCCTGGCCAGGTAGCTTGGTTGGAGCATCGTCCTGATAAGCCAAGGTTAATTGCAAGGCAGGGCACATATAAGAACCAACCAATGAATGTATAAATAAATGGAAAAACAAGTCAATGTTTCTCTCTCTCTCTAAAAACCTATAATGTAAAAGTGTAATAAGCTAATTAGACAGGACCACTCTTCAGACGAAGATGAAGCAGAAGCTGGGGCTTCTAGGAAGCCTGGGTCCCAGGTGCCAGAGGAAAGCAGTGCCGGCAGCTGGGGAGGGGGGACAGGAGGGAGGAAAAGGAAGGCCTATTCTTGCAGGAATTTTGTGCACCGGGCCTCTAGTCAATAAATCAAAATAAAACACAGGAAAAACCCCAGACCTTACAGCCTTTTCCTTCTCTCAGGTTTTCTGCTGCCATGCCAGATAAAAGGAGACCAGTTCTAAGGCAACCCAAACCTAGATCTTTAGACAGGCAAGCCTGCAGGTGCCAGACCAGGGCACTTACTTCCTGAGGATGATGACTGCTCTTCGCTCCTTGATGTCCTGAGGCCGTATGCAGTGAGTGATTTCATCAGCAGCATATCCACTGAAAATAAACACAGAGCATGTGAGCATGGAGAGTAATCAGACAACCAAAGGAGAAAAAATATGGCCCAGGTCTTATTGCAGCTGTGTGCCTCATTATTTGAGAGGTAATTAACACTTCTGTCCTAAAACCATGCAAGGAAAACCTGAGATGAGGCAAAGGAGAGCCTTAAGGCAGAAGCCAAAGCAGGAATCCCCCTGTACAAGCGAGGAGCCTTTCTTTTAAAGGGCTACCGAAAAGATATACCTTCGTCACTTTGGAGACAGTTGGAGTGACTCAGGCCAGACCTTGGTGACAAAACAAAAGTATCTCCTCCTCTTCTCCCTGTCCCTCACCCTTTGGCTGCAGAGGAATCCAAGTTAAACGCTGACAGCACTGACTGCAATGTTCACAAAGAGAATCTGTCTACTTGAAAAATAAAAGCTTTAAAAAAACCTCCATTTGGGGGAATCCAAAATCTTGAAGACAGCTGTGACACTCAAATACCTGTTTTCATCAAGACACATGATTTTTTAAACTGCTCACCAACCAATAAATGTAGATGATTGTCCTTTTCACCGCTAATATCTTTCCTATTGATACTCTGGAAGCAAACTCGGCTTCTCAAGCCCCATCACATGCCCTCATTGAGAGCGCGGCCCCACTCCCACTGATTAAACATTTGACACAAACCAGAGGGTCTGGACCACCCTGGGGCAAGCCAGAACCTGAGGTAGGTTCCTTACCAAGAAGACTGATCCAGGCTCCCCATGCAGGGATCTGCCAGCAGCAGAGGCCTTCTGGGCCCTATTTCCAGGGCTAGGAGCTTTAGGTCCCCTCCTACGTTCTTACCACTCCACACTGGGGAAGTGCAGATCTGGGCTGCAAGACAGTCCCATGTAAACACAGGCCTTCTTCAGAGAGCTAAAACCGATTCCCCAAAGGTTCTCAAGGCACATTCTATGACCTAAATCTGCAGTACTGGCTACAGGCAACCTTCCCTAGTGTTAACAAGTGTTATCAATCTGTTTGCCTTTACTGCAGGCACTACACCAAGGGCCTTGACTTCCCATCTCCAACAAGGAGCCACTCCCTTAACATAGTTCTGGAGAAAATCCAGATGTTTGCCAAGTCCTGACTGTCCCCATGCCCAAAGGGCTCTAGAATGTAAAACAAACCACAGGGCCCAGGTCTCAGAACTAGTGAGGAGGAAGGACTACAGGAGCCTACAGAAATGACCCCTCCTGAAAAACTCATTAGCACTGGTCTCTGGAACTTCCTGGCAGTTGTGACAGTGTATGTACTAAGCCCTCCTCAGAGTATCAGGCTTCGCTGGGAGCGGGAGGCTCAAAGTCCTGACCAAGGGACATTCTTCTGGCCAACCTTCAGCAGAAAGTGTCCAGCAGAGACCAAGAGGGTTATTTACTACTAGGGAACCTACCTGCCATAAGAGAACCTGTTTGCAAGGCCTGGTCTGCCAACTGGAAACTTAATATGCCTGGGTCCAGCTTTACCCTTGGCATAAAGAAAAGTTCCAGTGCTGCCTGCTCTTTTGTTCTCATAGAGGAGAGAAAAGAAGAAATACCTCATGCTGGCCAGCCTGCCTGGGATGAGCCCCCGCAAGCAGCAGTGAGCAGTATGCTACAAGCATCAAGACTCAGAGACGCCGAAACCGGTTTGGCTCAGCGGTAGAGCATCGGTCTGCGGACTGAAAGGTTCCAGGTTCAATTCCGGTCAAGGGCATGTGCATTGGTTGCGGGCACGTCCCCAGTAGGGGTGTGCAAGAGGCAGCTGGTCGATGTTTCTCTCTCATCGACGTTTCTAGCTCTCTAACTCTCTCCCTTCCTCTCTGTAAAAAATCAATAAAATATATATAAAAAAAAAAACTAAAAAAAAAACTCAGCCTGGATCTGTCACCCACTAGCTTTGTGCCTTAGAGTGACCCCTCAACTCACCAGGGCTGGGTCCCCCTCACTGCCCACCCACACTTCTCTACTACTACATGTAGCCGTATGAAAAATATCTTCCCTACAAGACAAAGCTTTGCAAAGTTCTTACTCATCTCTGCATACAGTGGACACAATGACAAGTGTGTTGAGCTCAACTGTTTTACTGCTTTGAAGCCTACTTCTGTGTCTGCAAAACAGCAAGTCACTCTTCATAGGATCAGGTGCAGAATAAATGAGAAATCTGAAAAACTCAATGAAAAGGGACTGTACACTTCTCCTCTAGGGGACAGTCTTGGAGACTGAGTCGTTAAGGCACATTTCCAAAACGGCCACGATTCTCCTTCTACTCTGTGCCCAGCCTGGTACAGGATAAAACCAGAGACGGAGGGACTGGCCAAGATATTGGCCTTGTGACAGCCTCCCTCTGGCTGTTGATACCTGCTTTGGGCATCATCCAATGATCTTTGCATGGCTGAGAAGCTTAGGTTTTGAGTGGGTAACAGGTCAGCCACCTGGGCAAACCTCCAAGAAGACACACTTCCTAATTTGTAGGAAAGCTTCCTACAAAGAAGGTCAATCTTCTCTGAGTTCCAATTCTGTATACACCAAGGTACAGATGGAGTAGCTGAGCAGAGAAGGCAACTCATCTCCATAGGCACTTTACCAAACTTCAAACATTCTATCGTGTGAAAGAGAGTCAATCTTCACAACAGCCCTAAGGCATTAACAGCCCTGTCTGGCAGAGGAAAAACTAAGGCCCAGACAGGTTAAGTAACTTGCTCAAGGTCAAATAGCTAAGGCGGTAACACTGGAACTATAATCAAACTCCTGGTTTCAGTGTGCTACACTGGTTTTTGCTTTTTTATTTTGGATAGGAGAGTAGGTAATAAGGGCTAGGAAGAAAAGCCCGTCTACGTTTCCTGGTGACAAGATCCGGTCTTCACTAGCCTCAGCAATACCTTAGCAACAACTGTACACAACTGCCCAGCTGAAAATGCCCATCCAACCCTGCAATTTTTATGGCCTACTTATTTTCTGCTTGCTCTGAGATTAAGCTCTGGCACAAATTAACTCCACAGCTTGATTAAGACCACAGCTTGGCCAAAACTGGTTTGGCTCAGTGGATAGAGCATCAGCCTGTGGACTGAAAGGTCCCACGTTTGATTCCGGTCAAGGGCATGTACCTTGGTTGCGGGCACATCCCCAGTAGAGTGTGTGCAAGAGGCAGCTGATTGATGATTCTCTCTCATCGATGTTTCTAACTCTATATGGCTCTCTCTTCCTCTCTGTAAAAAATTAATAAAATATATTTAAAAAAAAAAAAAAGACCACAACTTACCTACTAGCTTCCTTTCCTTCGCTGCCCTCTGCCTTCTTGTCAGGCCTGGCAGAGCCAATATCAGCCAACTCCCCTGGCCCAGAGTGCCTCCTGAGAATGCACCGCCCTGACTTCATCCTGAGGCCCCTTCCCCTCCATGAATCAAAGATTCCACACAAGAGATGTGGCCCAGACCTATATGCCCTACTTTCCCAACTATTTTAAGCCAGAAACCTAAATTTTGCTTTCAACCCGCTGAACAAGATCAGCCCTTAGCCCAGAACTGGCAGGGGTGCCTACTCCACCCCATCCATTATCGAAGTTACAGGCTGAGCTCACTTCTTCCTATACCATGGCAGGGTGATACAGTCATTTCCAGACAGATGGCTAAGGCCTGCGTCTCTGGGCACAAGGCCACCACAACCATTGACCATGTAGTAATGATTGAAAGTAGCAGCAAGTAAGCAATTAGGCTGAGGTAATCATTCTAATTAATCCAACTGAAATATGTTTTAATCTGCCCATTCACACTACAAGGAATAAAAGAATGTGGTATGGAGAGGAAGTGAAATATATTATTTTCCTAGAGAACAGCATTAAGAGAGTCCACTCAAGCCCAACGTGGGAAGGTAAGGGGAAAAACAACTGCTAACTGGGTTTGGAACAAAGTCTGAAGTTATTCCAGAAGGGTCTGTGAGGCCTTGCTCTATGTCCACGGTTGGACAACGATGAGTTAATTTGTGCCACACACTAATATCCATGCTGACATCTCTCTCTCTCTCTCTCTCTCTCTCTCTAAAAGCCTAAGGGGCTATCCGACCAGTAGCTATGATGTACAATGACCACCAGGGGGCAGATGCTCAATGCAGGAGCTGCCTAGCTGTGGTGACTTGGCAGCTGAGGTTCTCGGGTGACGCACCCTGGAACCAGAGAGGAGGGAGGCCGATTCCAGGGTGTGTCACCCAAGAACCGCCCTCTGGTAATCCAGGACCCCTCGGGGAATGTTAGAGTGTGGGTTTCCGCCTGATCCCCATAGGCCAGGCTGAGGGCCCCACCACAGGCCTCTGGTTAAATATAAAAGTGTATTCCTACCATATTGCCTTGGACAGGTACAGACATTGCCACCAGTAACTGAAGTCTGAGTCAGATGAGGATTACTACAAACCTTCCCCATCTACAGAGAACCACTCTTCATCAGCCGTTCCCTTCTAATGGCAGCCTGACAACTCAACTCTGGGCTGGGATCCATACTACCGTGTTTCCCCGAAAATAATATATCCTCCGAAAATAAGACCTAGCGCATGGAAAGATAAGACATCCCCTAAAAATAAGACATAGCGCAAATTAGGGAGAAAAAATTAATATAAGACACTGTCTTATTTTCGGGGAAACAGGGTAGGAAGTGAAAGAAAGCTTCACCTTTTTACCAACTTGGGAAGAACCAAGCAGGATTTGAAGAGAACCACAAGCAGGCAGGTGTTCACCCACCTGCACACCAAGTAAGCTGAGAATGCTAAGTGGGCAGGTGCTATAAGATTTAAATAAGTGGGGGTGTTCAGAACCCTAGAGCAATGGTCTCCAGTGAGGATGATTTTGTCCCACAAGGGACATTTGGCAACATCAGGAGACATTTTTTACTGTCATAGGTGATAGTGGCATCTAGTGGATAGAGGCCCGGGATGCTGCTGAACATTCTACAATACACAGGACAGCCCAAGCACAACAAAGAATTAGCCCACCCCAAATGTCAACAGTACTGCTATTTACCAAGGCATGCCTCACCAGAATCTACTTCAGGTCCAGGTGAAGGTGAAAGCTAATAATAGACTTCATCTGCCTCAAGTCAGCACCTACCCATGCCCCTTACCTAAAAGAGTTTGCTTAGCTAACTCCTAGTGACCCTTCAAGTTTTCCTCCCCCAAACTCCAACACTCCACAGAGTAGGTTAAGATGTCCTTCCCCTTCAGTGCACTCCTGCAGTTACCTCCTTGGGTTGTACCCATCTGCAGTCTCTACCGGGCTGTGAATTCTATGAAGGGAAGAGGCATGTTTTATCAAATCCGTAGCCGCTTCTCCAAAGAGAGAGCAGGGACTCATTAAATGGCTGTGCACAAAAGCAAGCACCCATTTAAGGGCCAGGCCCTGTATCACCCACAAAGTCACCACACTTAAATTCTATCAGACTTTGGAAGCTGGCATCACTCCTACTTTACAAATGAGGCAGCAAGCTCAGAGACCGCCCACGAGATCCCACAGGAGAGCTGGATTCAAAGCCTGGGGCAGCACTTTCCAGGACATGGCTGAGCCTCCTACACTAACTCCACAGCCAGGGGAGGGACTTGGGAAGTCCCTCCCCTGGCTTTAGGACTTTACTATTTTGAAGAAACGATGAAGATAATTTTCCTGATGATGCAATCCCATTGTCAATCACTAACTGACCAGCATTGAAAAATTTTTTTAATCTTTCAATTATAGTTTACTTTCAGTATTATTTTGAATCTGGTTTCAGGTGTACAACATAGCTGTCAGACAATCATATACTTTACAAAGTGTTCCCAGTCCTGCATTTTCAGAACCTGAAACTTCTGTTCTTCAATAAAGAGGAATGCATGTGCATAGGGGTGGGGGGCTTCTCTGTCACAAACTGCTCCTTGTTACCTCAATACACAACCAAATACTGTTAGACCTTCTGATGGCAACCCCTGTGACTATGTGGAAAATTGATATCCCATTAAGAGACCAAATGGCCCTTGTATTAAGTCCTCTCAGATCTAATACCATTCAATGAAGTTAGACACCACGCTGTCTTCCACAGCATGTCACTTGGGAGGGTGTGCCCTGTAATCCCATCCTAAAGGGCTCTGCTAAGACACCAATCTGGGAACGCCATGTATAGGTCCGAGAAGCCAGAAGCCCAATTGACAAAGGAGCAACTGATACATAAGGAAGCCAAAGTACTGCTTCTACTGCCACTAACTTCTCCAAATTTCCCACCAGGAGGCCTCCAGAATCACAAGGCTCTGCTGCCATCCCAGGTATGGAATCAGCCTCAGCTGTTCAACTCAAATTAGATGACCTACTCATGATATTAAGAGGGCTCCACCGACCCTGCTTCTCCCCATGACTGTGGGCTACAGCACTGACTGCACTTCAGAGGTTAAACTGCTCACAACAAAACCAGTGTGTCCTGATGCTGTACTAGAATTTGGTGGTCAACCCAATCTCTCTGAACAGCTGGAGTCTAGACCTCCTAGGAGGTTTGGGGATTACTGAAATACATTGCTAGTTTACTTGTTTCAAGGCTGAAGGAGGCAGCTTCCAGATCATGTTCTGCTTCTTATAAACAGCAAAGGTATTCCAGCAGGCAATCTCCTGTGGGGGCCAGGGCACTGACTAATTCTCAGCAGAATCTGGGGCCTAAAATAGGCCAAGGACCTAAGTTCTGCTGCTGACATAACTACAAGACCAAATTCCTGGTAGAAACCCGCTTTATTTTGTTTCATTAATTCCTGATAACAGGTAACAGGTCTACTGCAGCCAACAGGGACTGAATTTTAAGTGTGGCCTCACACTATTCCTGACCCACCCACAACTCTGTTCAATTAATTCCAAGGAAGTCATTCCCACTATTGGGAATGGAGAATGTGTATCAATTAAATATGCTCCGGGACCTTCTCCTGTATTTTCTGTTAAGAAATTCATGAACAGTTTATTTTCTCTGTTAAGAAAACCACGAATGGCACAGTTGGGAAGATTTTGAGTTCAACTCATTTTTTAAAAAACACACACACTTGAAAACGGAGGCCCAGAATAAAAAAACTTGCTAAAATCACAAAGGAAAAGAGATTGCTAGTATCTTAGCCTTCTGGAAAGATGCCTATAGATTAATTCTCAAGTCAGTCCGTGATCACGTCACACCTACCCTCCGGACACAGAATTCTAGATAGTTCCCAGACCCGTCCCTACTTTCTTCCTGCAAGTATTAAAGACAGGAGTAAAGTGCGGGCTCCTATTGGCTGCTGCCCCTGGGCCAGGGTAGGCAGCTACAGCAGCAGGCCGCCCTCCTCCCAGGTGGGTTACCTGAGCACAGTCACGCTCCCCCTGCGCACAGGCAAGGAAAGCACAGGTTCCGACACTCGGATGGGCTTGAACTGGAACTTGCAGCCGAAGCAGAGCGCGGAGTCGCTAAAGAAGGACACAGACACGATCGGGCGCTCGAAGATGTGGATGGGGTCCACGTGGGACACGATGCAGCCCCCCGGCTGGTAGTCGTTGATGACGGCGCTGTTAACGAAGCCCTCGGGGATGACGCGGTGCTCTACCAGCTTCTGGATCACCAGTTGGTGGACCCACTCAGGGATCTCGTCCACGTCGCCCGGCGGGTAGAGGCGCTCCTGGCCCGGCCCGCGCTTCTGCAGCTGGGCGCCATACGTGTAGCCCTCGCCGAAGAAGTACTTGTTGCGCAGCGGCGCCCGGTCCACTGTGTGCTCGTTGTACAGGCCCTTCTCGGCGCGGGACACCACCTCGTCGATGCGGGCCTCGATCTTGGCGCACTCGTCCTGGCTGAAGAGGCGCATCTGGCGGATGCCGCTCTTCACCTTGCGCGCCTCCTCCTCCTTCTGCAGCTGCTGCTCCTCGTAGTCGCTGCGTTCGGGGTCCGAGTCTTCCTGGTATTTGCGTTTGGCCCCGGACGGCGGGTAAGGCTCGGCGGCGGCGGCAGCGGCAGCGGCGGCGGCCACGGCGGCGGCAGCAGCCGCCGCTGCCTCCCGACTGCCCGCCTTATAGTTGTCCCGGGACGTCATGGACTTAAGCTTTTCACGCAGGTCCGTGTAACCGCTGGCGGCCGCCATGGCCCCGCGACGCTGCTCTAGGGTCCTTCGGGGCGGCCGGGCATGGCTCTCGAAGGACGCGGCCCGGGGACCCCGGAGGGCAGGGTCTCCTCAGCGCCAGGTCCCCATACGAAGACCCGGCTGCGAGAGTTGAGGGCCAGGCGCTGGGTCGAACCTCAGGGGCGGCGAGTCATGCAGCGGTGGGCTACGAAGCTTCCTCCTCCTCCACCTTCTCCACGTCCCGGGGGGCAGGGGCGCCAGCAGCGCCTCATGCCGCGGAGAGCGGCTGCGGAGAATCGGCTCGACTCCCGGCTGGACCCTCAGACGCCCGGCCCAGCCCGCACTTTAAAGCGCTCCTCACGACGTCACGCGCCGCTCGCCCGACGTCCGCCAGCGCCGCTCCTCAACAAGCTCTCCAATGCGCACGCGCAGTGCCGCAGGCCACCGCGGCTCCGCGCGCAGCGGGCTTGCGCGAGCTCGCGGGCCGGGTCAGCAGAGGTGCAGGCGCAAGCGCAGACGGGGAACCGCCGGCCGGCCGCCACCCCTCCCCCACGCTAGGACGCCGAGGGAGCACTCTCCAAGAACACCGAAGGGCTCCCTCCACAGGGGTGTGCTCACACTGCCAACGCTATCGCTGTGCTGCGTCACGGCATCGTTCGACTGTCCGAAAAACGCCTCAGCCCCCAGCGCGCAATCACCGGGAAATCGCCAACAACCTAGGTTGTCGGGTTACCGTCCCTTTTGGTTCTTTCACTTCTTTCATGGGCCCCCCCCCACCCCCAAGCCACGCGCCGGGCGGACCCAGAGCGGAGCTTCCGGAAGTTGGTTGGTAATCCTGCTTGTCAATCAGGCAGTCGCCTTGGCTACTGTATCCGTCAATTAGTGGCTGGGAGGGCTATGAGGACCCCTCAAAAATGAATGGGTGTCTTAGTAGGTGCCTGAATGAGGACCCTACCAGAAGAAAAAGCCCTCAGACGCTAAAGGAAACTTCTGAACTGCCCGGCTAAGAGCACCGACTCCCATCTCTGACCCGAACCACGATGTTCGCAGAATCTGGACGCATTGGCGGGGCACCTCACTGCCCCTCTCTCCCTCACTGCCACCGCTGCCTCCCGCAGCGGACGTTCCCCGAGTCACGTACGTGTGGCTTCGGTGCGTGCGCAGCCGCGGGACGCTCCGGGATTGGCTCAGCTTTTCCTGGGCGCTGAAGGCGGGTGTGAGGGCGGCTCTTCCGGGGACGACACAAGAAACCTCTGAGGACGGGAAGGCTCGCGGAGAAGGCAAACTTTACTACTAGAGAGATTAAAAAGTTTTGAAGCACTGTGGTCTGGCCGGGCTCCGCGTGCGCAGGGGCGTGGCGACTGGGCGTGCGCCGGGGCGTGCCCACGGTGGCGGCTGCTGCTCTCCCTCCCGGATCAGTTCGTCCGCTGGGCTCGGCGCTCAGGGCCCCTGTCCGTGACCCCTGAGCCCAGCCTCCCCCTGACGCTGCCAGGTCTGCAGACACCCTTGCGTTGGCCTGTACGCAAGCGGTTTCAAGGCTCGGTTCACGTCCTCTTAGTGCACATGTGTCAAACACAAGGCCCGCGGGCCAAATCCATCCCGCCAGGCCTTGCAATGTGGCCTGCAACGCGCTGTCATCACTGCACTCCACTGCGTTTCCATCACAATGACAGTTTATGACTGTTCAGTAAACCATCCGGCCCGCGATTTAGGCTGGATTTTAGATTTTGGCCCCTTCTCTGATTGAGTTCGACACCCCTATCTTAGTGCCTCAATGAAATGCTTCTGCATCTGCCTTCAACCTCAACTCTGGTCATTTTGCTTCCCGCCAGTGTGCTTGTCAGGGCGAACACTGGACTCTGAATTTGTTTATTTGTTATTTTTTAATCCTCACCGAGGATATTTTCCCATTGTTTTGTTTTGTTTTAGAGAGAGGAAAAGACAGAGAAACATCAATGTGAGAAAAACACATCTATTTGTTGCCTACTGTGCGGCTGGGGCCAGGGAGGAGCCTACAACTGCGGTCTATGCCCTTGACTGGAATCGAACCGGGACCCTTTGGTCCTCAGGCCAACTCTATCTATTGAGCTAAATTGGCTAGGGCTGGATTTGAATTTTGACCTGGCAGGCTGTATGACCCTGGGCAAGTGACTTTTCTTTCTGAATCTCAGTCTTCTGGTCTGTGAAATGGGAATAACATTAGTGCCCACCTCACATGGTAGTTGCGAGGATGAAGTGAAGTCATGTATGTTAAGCAGAGGGTATTGCTGACTTTGAGTCTACACTTCAGTTTCTATAAACTGAGGATCCTACCAATCCCCCTGTAGGGAGCTGGAGGCTGTGTAGTGACTTAAGGCCAGGACAGCAGGATCTGTGTAATGGGGAATTCTGGGACCCTGGGCATTGTTCTTAAGCTCCCTGCCAGATCACTTGCAAAAGGCCACACAGCTAGCCAGCATACAGATGTGGAATTTGAACACAGGCCTTTCTGGGTCCGCAGCCTGGGCCTTTAAGTACCAAACCAAGATCTGAAGAATCTTGTGGGTCCGGGCTGGGGAAGACCAGAGTGGTGACTGTGTGGACATTGGAACCTGGCCACGTCCACCCCCCTGTCCCACACAGGGGCAACAATAAGGTCATTTTGGTTACTGTTCAGCACGCAGATATGGTGCATCCTGCTACACCCATTTGTGATCCCCAACCTTCACCAGTTGACTGTCTCAGGCTCCCATGCCAGACAGACATTTTTCTTGTATTATTCTCACTCCATGGTAGGCTGTGGGGTTTGGTCCTTTCTGCTCTGGATCTTCTCACATCTACCTGGAGTTCCTATCTTTCTGGGTCTTGGAACAGGTAGGGGGGCCCAGTGTGGTACCCATAGGGTATCTGGGAACACAGCAGGGTCTGACTCTCCTACCACCTCTGACTTTCCAGTCTGCCTCATGGAGGTTGTTCCTCCTCTTAAGAGGACTCGACTCCCTAATGCCACCAGAGCAGCTGTTAAGGCGCAGGTCCTGAAATCAAAGGCCCAAGTGTGTTCCTTACCCAGTGCTCTGTAACAAAGCACCCAAAACAGACCTCAGTCAGTCATCCAGCTCACAGATTTGCAGTCTGGTCAGGGTGCAGCCAGGCGGCTTACTCTGAGCTCATGTGCATCAGCTGGGATGGCTCAACCTGGAGGAGCCACTTCCCAGTGGCAATCATCTGACCTACTCGTATTCTGAAGCCCAAAGGCCTCTCAGCTCACACCTGGTAGACCTGCAGCAGGGCTAGCTCTTTGTGGGGCTCTTTCCTCACTTCTCTCACTGGGCTCTTTATCTCGGGGCTGCTTCTGAAAGAAACCAACCTAAGGCATTGGCGAAAGTGGGGCATCCCTGGATGGCCTGATTGATCCCTCAGTCCTCCCCATTGGACCTAAATCTCTCCCAGTTTAACTTCTACACGACCGCCATTATCCACACCACCACTGCCACACCACAGCGTCTCCCCGCTGACATTGCAGCAGCCTCCTCCCTGCACTCTGCTTTGTGATCAGAATGACCTTTTCAGAATACAATCTGAGCAGACTGCCACACCTCCGTTGAAAAAACTTTGAAAGCTCCTGATGGCTTTGGGGATGAAATCCCACATGGTCTGCAAAGCCTACCGAACCACCCTGTGAGCCTCCAGTCTCAAGTCCTGCCACTAGGAATGTCCACCCCTAGGAATCTCCACTTCAGGGTTTCTGCATGCTGTTTCCTCCCCTCCTCACCAGCTAATGCCCATTTGCAGGTCTTGTCTTGCTCTATATTTTAATTATGAGCAACTTACGGTGCCTGGCATTTGCATAGTACACAATAGTGCTTAATAGGTAATGCATAAATCCTTCCTCTGATCCCGTGGCTTCAGCCAATTATGCCCCCACATACCTATTCAGACTTCCTCTCCCAAGTCTGCTGCTCCCCTCTCCCCCCACCAGGTTCCCCAAAGCACCAGCACTTTCCTGTAATATTCATTTATTATTTTATTCATGTTACCAGTATTTTTGATTTATTTTTTAAAATATATTTTATTGACTTTTTACAGAGAGGAAGGGAGAGTGATAGAGAGCTACAAACATTGATGAAAGAGAATCATCGATCAGCTGCATCTTGCACACCCCCTACTGGGGATGTGCCCGCAACCAAGATACATGCCCTTGACTGGAATCGAACCTGGGACCCGTCAGTCCCCAGGCCGATGCTTTATCCACTGAGCCAAACCGGTTTCGGCAACCAGTATTTTTAAAGTGCCTAATTTGTGTTAGGCATTGTCGTAGGCTCTGGAGAATATAGTAGGGAACAAAGACCATTTTCTCTGGAACGTTTACTCCCCTCTGCTCCATCTAGTCCTAACAAACTCCTACTCAGCCTTCAAAACCCAATAACAAAGTCCTATTCCTTGGGAAGCTCTCAGACTTCTCCCTCCCCAGCCCCTAACATGGAATTTCTTTCTCCACTCTACTCTCTTGAACCTTATGTGGCCCATCCAATGATGGGGCCCAGGGTTGGGGTTACCCAAGGAGTGAGACACAGAGGTCTACAGGGAGAGGTAGAGGTAGACCTCTGCTGGAAGTTCTGTTCATAGGCAGTGAGTCAGGGGCACAGCTAGGCCTCCAGCTCCTGCTTCCTCCCTCAGATTTGTTTTCCAGCCACTCAGCAGCCATGGAGGACTAGCTGCCAGGTGCACCTTTTATTTGTATTGAAATAACCAAGGGTCATGAATCCAAGTTGCACGCCAGTACGGGGGCCCAAGGAGGACATGTGAGAGGTTGAGAAGTGGAGCAGATCTGGACTTTGGAGCAGAACATCAGACCCATCAAACTAAAGGCAAAGTCCAGTTCATCCAGGCCACTGGTTTGGGGCTTCCCTGCCACAGGTGGGAGTCAGGGCCAGGGCCTGCAGTGTACTTGGCAGGAGGCTCGTGGGCAGCCTTTGGGGGTTCCTCCTGCGTTCTGGGTCAAGATTGCATGTCTTGACTCCATCCCAACTCTGGATAGGTCTTGGGTTCCTGGGGACTTGGGTCATTCCTCCTCCTCCATTTTGGTCTCCCCTCAGGTTCTGGTCCGTGTGGAGGTCATTAGCTCAGCAAACCCGGTAGCTCCCCCGGGCCACAGAGCAAGCCTCCTGGCAGAGTGCAGTTGCAGGGCTGGAGGCCGGGTCAGAGCAGCGTGATCTCACTGGGGGGCAGCGTGAGCTGCTTCTCCCGGGCACTGAGCAGGTTCTCCACGTGCACAGCCACCACTCGACACAGTTCCAGGCCCTGTGGGAGAGACCAGAGTCGCGGCCATCCAGCACTTCCCCAGCTCTCAGCGGGGGTAAGTGGATGGGAGGCAGTCTCCCCAGCTCCCCCAGGCCCTGGAGGAGCACGATAAGCTGGAGGGGGGATGCTGGGCTGTAGGCTGGAAGGGGTAAGCAAGCAAGAGACCAAGGGCATCTGCCAGCCTTATCGCATGTGAACGGGTGGCCTAGGGCCAGTTACTGCACCTCTCTGAGCCTCAGTGCCTCATGTAGGATCTCCGTTTACCAGGGTCTGCCTCATGGAGCTGTGGTGAGGATTCCATGTGTACATTCTTTAGATTTTAAAAAATATTAGTCCAGCCAATAACTGGCAAGTTTCTAACTGCATTGCCACTGTTAGCACCTGGCACTCACAGCCCAGAATAAGCTGTGTCTCAGCCTCAGGGCTCCCATTGGGGACAGAGGGGGACGGGAGGTGGGGAGCTGTGGAAAAGCCCCCTGAGAGTATGGTTCCCGACCACAGGCAGTTGGAATGCCCTGAGGGCCAGCAGAAGCTGCTCTGGAAAGAGAATAGAAACAATGAGGGCAATACTGACTGAGTGGCAGGCATGGTCCTGTGTCCTACCCCTGCTAGTCCCCAGGGTCCCTCTGAGGCACACACTCTGAGATCCCATTCCACAGGTGAGAAAACAGGCCCAGACCTCACAGCTGGTGGGTGGCGGAGACTTGAACCCAGGCGGGAGGAGGCCAACACTCTGAACTGCCTTTTGCAGAGGTTCGCTGTGCCAGTCCCACCCTGGGGCACCTCAGCTAATTTGATCTGAGTGAGCGCACAATGGGGTCTCCTCCCAGCCAGTTCTCCCACCTGCCTGCCGCAGGGCGCAGGCCTCACTGGGATCACTGCCCCTGACCGGGGTGGAAACGGGCTCCGTGAGAAGCAGGGGAGCCTGATTCCCTCACACAGTCTGTCGGGCGGACAGGAGAGGGGCCTGGGTCTGTTGGCTGAATCATGCTGCACTCAGACGTCACTGCCTCCTGGAAGCCTTCCCTGATGCCTTCCCAGAGAGCCCAAGGAAACCCTCAGCACCGATCGCCATGCTTTATTGGAGAAATTCTTTGATATCTGTTTCCCCCATGAGACTTGGGCTCTGCGAGAGCCAGTGCTAAGGGGTTTCAGTCACTTCAGTGTCCCTGCAGCCAGGGCAGAGCCTGCGACCTAGGGATGCTCAGTGGTTATGTGTTGAATGAATGTGTCCCTGGTACACATACATGCAAGAGGCAGAAGTGGACAAGCCAAAAAGATCTCTACCAGTTCATCCAGCCACGGCTGCGCATCTGCTGTGCTGGCACTGTGTGTGAACATAGTGCTAGACACACTGCCCTTTGTCTGACAGTCCAGTGGGGGGGACACAGAACACATAAACAAATAACTAAATGGTTTGCCAGCCATAGTGTGGCTACCGAAATAGAAGGAGATGAGTATCAGGAAGGAGGGTCAGGAAGCCTTGTAGGAGGAGGTGAGGTTTGTACTGAAACTATAATAAAGGGAGGGAGGGAGCCCTGTGGTTAACAGGCGAAGGGGGCAAGCATTCTAGGAAGAGGGACAGTGAGTACAAGGGTCTGGGCAAGAGGGGGAGGGCAGTCTTGTCATTAGGGAGCAGGGAGAGGCCAGGATAGCTGGGGCGAGGGCCGAGAGCAGAGGGTCATGGAGAAAATGAGAGGAGGGCACAGGGAGGGAAAGGGCTCTTAGGAGGATAGGGAGGGAAAGTGGAGAGACCTGCTGATCCCCAAGGGAGATGCTGAGTGGGTCATGCAGGAGACAAGAATATGACGTCTGAGTGCAGCATGACTCAGCCAACACTCCCAGGCCCCTCTCCTGTCTGCCCGACAGACTGTGTGAGGGAATCAGGGGCTCTCACAACAAATGGTTTGGGGAGCCTCAGTGCTCAGAGGGTACTGGGTGGGCAGGGAGGTCCAAACTCAGCAACATTCAGAGGCAGTCCGGGAGGAGGCACCAGGAAAGGAGCCCAAGAAAGAGTGGGTAGTTGGCAGGTATAAGGAAGGAGTCCACTGGCAGGAGCTGAGAGAAGAGGATTCTGGGAAGCAGACTGGGCCAGAGGGTAAGGCCAGAATTGGGGTGACCTCGGCAGAAACAAAATTGGGGTACAGTAGGAAGTAAACTGGGGAGCCTCGTCCTGAGTTGCAGGCTGTTCAAGGGCCACAAAGAGCCAAAGGGGCTCTGCTCTGGGCAGTGGGAGACCCTCTCTCCTGCCTTGGGAAGTCAGCTCCTTCCAGGTGGGCCCGGATGGCATTGTCCTGGGCCCAGATCTTGAGGAGGGATGCGGCAGGCTGGCAGAGGCAGATATGTGGGTCCCAACCCCCATTCTGCCCCATCTGTGAGCCTCAATCCTCTTTCAATTGGGTGAAAACTCTGGTTTTGCGTCCCACCCCCCACCCCCAGGGCTGAGATACTTGGACAGGAGCCCAGAGGTCTTTCAAGGAACAGCCACAGTGGCTGCAGATAAGGAACAGGCAGGTGGGCCTATGTCCCTGTATCTCACATGGGGACCCCACTATCCCTCCTTAATCCCAGTCCCCACATCCACCTTCGAAGCCCAGCTTCTGTGTCAGGGCCTTTCACTGACCTTCTAGTGCCCCCAGAGGAAAGCCCCCCTCTCAGCGTGGCCCTCACAGACCTCCAAGACCTCTCCTGTCCTAGCTGCCTCCCGGTTCCCCACAAACTCCTCACGATTCTGCAAACAACCTGGCTCTTTCCCAATCTCATCACCAAGACCTCGCGGGGAGACCGCTGTAAAGGCTGCAGTTCTGTGCAGTTCTGGGGTAGTTCTGTCCCTGCACTGGCTGGATGTTCCCTGTGGCCTGGCCAGAACATGAGAGGAGGGGACAGGGGTGAGTCCCCTTGGAGCCTGGTGAGTGAAATAGGGAGTGAGGGTGGGTGACAAGGTCTGGGTGCTGGGCGAGGGCCCACCTGCTCCAGCTGCAGCTGCATGGTGCGCTGGGCTGCCACGTCCCCCAGCACGATCTCCACGTAGGGGTAGCTGGAGCTGGCTGTGGGCCGCTGGGTCCATGTCGACTGGATCTCCTTCAGGGGGAACTTCACCATCAGCTCCTTGGGGCAGGGGCAGACAGGCCTATGGGTGGGACAGTCTCACCCACCTTTATCCCTCCCCCGCAGACCTGACCAACAGGAGGCAGGACACCCCGGTCGAGTTCCAGCTCGCCAGTGACTTGCTGTGTGACCTGCAGCAAGTCATCGCTTTACCTCTCTGGACCTCACCTGTAAACTGGTTCACAATGCTAATGCCCACCTCTGCAGTGTGCCAGGCCCTCTTCCAAGTGCTCGGGATCCAGGGGTGTGTAGATGCTGGGGTGCCCTGACCTTAACATCAAGCCTGCTTCTTAACACCTGCACTCCTGAGGAGCTTCTTTCCAGCTCCAGGGGCACTCAGAGCACGTGAGCGTGGATGCCTCCATTAATGACAGATGGGACGTGGGGGGCAGGCACCTTGACTCCCTTGGCCCCAGGCCAGAGGGCATCTCTGTGGGGTGTGTTCCATGCTGCCTCCCAGAGAGCCCGCTGACTCATGCCACTTGCATGGCGGCAATTTGCTTGCTAACCTACACTTCCCACAAAGTGAGGCTGTCCCTTCCCGATCTCACTTCTTCACTCCCCCTGCTTCCCAGATCACCTCCCAATAAACCACCTGCCCTGTCCTCGTGTGAGGTCCACTTCTGGAGGAACTAAAGAAGGGGCAGCGTGTCCTATTTGTTATGTACTTAATCGTGTCCCCCCAAATCCATAGGTTGAAGCCCTAACACTCTATACTCAGAATATGGCTGTATTTGGAGATTGGGCCTTTAAAGAGGTGATTAAGTTAAATTGCGGCCATTAGAGGGGCCCTAACTCAATCTGACAGTGTCCTCATGCAATGAGGAAATTTGGACAACAGACACAGGAACACACATGCAGAGAATAGGCCACATGCGGACCCCGGAGAGGGGAGGGGCCTCAGGAAACCAGCCCTGCCGGCACCTGGGTCTTGGACGTCCAGCCTCCAAAACGGAGAGACGATTTCAGTCCATCTCTATTGCCGAAGCCCCAGGCTGTGGCAGCCTATGCTGACTAAGACACAGTTTGAATGTTTAGCGGGTTTTACTGTCACAGCTTCCTGGGTGGGTTCTATCATCCCTGTGTTCCAGACGAGGAAATGGGGCTTAGTGAGGTGCGGGACTGCCCCCGGTCTCACAGGGGTAAGTGGTGGGGCTGGCTCAGTCCCTCTGAGGGTGGGTCCGAGAAGAGGGGTGGGGTCTGAGGAGAGGGGTGGGCTCCGCGGAGAGGGGAGGGCAGGGCGCAGGCTGAGGCCACTCACGTGGGTCTCAGTGCTGAGGAAGTTGAGGCCATTCTGGTTGACGGCAAGGATGCTGGGGGCCGGCACAGCAAGGTTGCTGCAGCTCTGGATGAAGAAGAAGGAGGAGCCAAACATGGGTGAGGCGCTGAGGAGGCCTGGGGCAGGAGAGAGACGGTCAGAATGAGGGGCTCATCGGTGGCACACGACCTTCAACTGCATGTTGCCTACCGCCCTCATCCTCCCCACTGCGGCCAGACAGGTGCTCCCTCTGAGCCTCCTGCTGCGCACCGCCCTGCCCTCCCACTGCTTGCAGCTCCGAGCCCTGGCACCTGCTCTCTCTGCCAAGAACCACCAGACTCTAGGTGGTGCCTTGGTGAAAGCCTTAGAAAGGTGTTCTCTAGCCGAAACCAGTTTGGCTCAGTGGATAGAGCATCGGCCTGCGGACTGAAGGTCCCAGGTTCGATTCCTGTCAAGGGCATGTACCTTGGTCGCAGGCACATCCCCAGTAGGGGGTGTGCAGGAGGCAGCTGATCGATGTTTCTAACTCACTATCCCTCTCTCTTCCTCTCTGTAAAAACTCAATAAAATATATTTAAGAAAGAAAGAAAGAAAGAGAGAGAGAGAGAGAGAGAGAGAGAGAGAGAGAGAGAGAGAGAAAGGGAGGGAGGGAGGGAGGGAGGGAGGGAGGGAGGGAGGGAGGGAGGAAGAAAGAAAAGAAAGAAAGAAAGAAAGAAAGAAAGAAAGAAAGAAAGAAAGAAAGAAAGAAAGAAAGAAAGAAAGAAAGAAAGAAAGAAAGAAAGGTAGGTGTTCTCTGCAGGCAGCTCAGCTGGACTCACGCTGAAATGCCTTTGTGCAAAGAACAAGGTGCCTTCGTCTCCACCCTCCAAACCCCTCCCCAGCAAAGCCGCCGGGACCAGCTCCCTCAGCCCCGGACTCTCACCCAGAAACTGGGCGCGGGCCTGGTGGGGGCTGAGCGCTTGTGTCTGCTGCCGGTGCTGACTGACCAGGCTGAGCCAGGTGGAGCCGGCCGTGGAGTGGTAGAGCTGGGCCGGGATGTACTGCTGGACCTCCCGTCTGCATGGGAGGGAAGGTGTCCTGAGCACCTGTCTCCTGCCATCCTCCCTGCAGGCTTACGCAGAGCAATGTGCTCCTTGCTCCTCCCCGCAGACTGACCCCTGGGAGTGTGGAGGGTTTGGGGGCATGAAGTGCTCCCAGCGCCCTGGCACACAGCAGGTGCTCAGTAACTGCTGGCAGCACCACTAGACTTCCTGTTTGAAGAGGAGGGAACTGAGGCTCTGAAGAGCTCACTGACTAGCCCAGGGCCACACAACAACCAAGTGAGCCTGAGTGGGGGCTGAGACTTGAATCCAAGGTGGGTTCATACTTTGTAGTGCCTGCCCCCAAGGAGACCCCAGGCCAGAGGGCTAAGCACAAGGTGGTGGCAGGTGTGGAAATAGCAGAGCCGCAGAGCCGCCACCAGAGGCAGAGTTTGGGGTAGGGGAAAGCGGCAAGACCCCCCTCTCCACTCCAGCCCCTTCTCTAACAGGCTGGCTTCCTCAGGGCGGCGCCCGGGCCCCTCAACCGCAGTTCCAGTCATCCCAGGACCCTGAGCTGCAGGCTGGGGAAAAGCTGGGAGAAAATCACGGGCATCCCTTTCCCCAGGACACCCCTTCTTTGCAGGGCTGGGGTACAGGCCTGGCGTCTGGACCTGGCCTCCCAGGGTTGTATTCTTGTCTCTCCCCCCCCCCATCTCCCACGCACAGCTAGGTTTCAGTCAGCCATGTGACCTCTCTGGCCTCAGTTTCCTCATCTGTATAAAGGGAAAATAAAGTGGATACAGAGTGCTTTGCAGAAAGTCAGAACTCAATGATTCTTTCTACCCAGGATTAGATTACAGTATACTTTTGTGTGTTTCCCTGTTTTTTGCTTAAAACAGTAACATAAAAGAGCTTTACGAATTGAGCCCTTGCTGAATTACGGCACCCGGACATGCACTGTAGATACATTATCTTACCATTATTCACACAGGGGTTTTCAAATTGGGGCTGAGGCTCTGGGGGGCGGGGGAGGGTCAAAGACACTTCCATGTTAACACTAAGCCGTTACTTGGGTTTTCCCCTCTCGCTCTCTAACAAGTACAGGGGCGCCTGCCGGAGGCTACACGGCAGGTGAGACCAGCGCAGGCTGGCTGCAGAAGCGGCACGAGGATGCAGTGTCTCCTGTTCAGCCACGCGGTGAAGAAATCCCCAGCCCCAGCCCGTGTGGCTTAGTGGGCTCAAGCAGCATCCCGTCCGCCAAAAGGTAGTGGGTTTGATTCCCAGGCAGGGCATGTTTTGGGAGGCAACCCATAGATGTTTATCTCCTAGATCACTGTTTCTCTCTCCTGCCCCTTGTTCTAAAATAAATAAAATAAAATAGATTTACGAAATGTAAAAACAGTGCCACTCTTCTAAAACTTTTTTGAAAATACATTTTTATGTTGTTTACATTAACATGTACTGTTAATTTATATTATCTTTATATAAAAGCCTAAGCGACGACCGCCTAGCTGGTAGCCATGACATGCACTGACCACCAGGGACAGACGCTCAATGCAGGAGCAGAAAACACAGTGTCATGGGCCTGGTGGGGGCTGAGCCCTTGTGTCTGCTGCTGGTGCTGACATGCAGTTGAAGGCCGCGGGCCCCTCTCCCCTCCCCTCTGAGATTCACCAGTCTATTCCATGTTTCCATGCCTGTGTTGAACGTCTGCCCCCTGGTGGTCAGTGCACGTCATAGCCCCAGTTGAACTGTTGAACAGTTGCTTAGGCCTTTATATAGAGAGATATAATATATTATTATCCTTGTTTTTAAGTTAATTAATCAATGTCTTAAATTGTTCCTTAGTTTTAATTTTGACTATGGTAAATATATATTAGTAGATACAGGCTGCATAAACAAAAGCTCTTTGGGGCCCTATTCCTGAGTCCAAGTCTGAGAAGGACTGATTTGTCACCCCCGTGAGGACACAGCCCCCAGGAAGGCCTGGCTGGGTGCCACACCCTGGTGGCCATTTCTGCATGGCCACGTGTATTCCCCGGCTGATGGCTGTGTGTCCTGAAAGCTTTTTATCATTAAACTTACTCTGAGCTGTTAATACCAGCTGGAAGCAACCTGTTGTGGGAGGAGGGGGGGCCCGCTCTTAGGGCGAGTTGGAGGATGTTAGCCCATCGCCAGATCAGCCCTTCCCGGAGAATCTGCTGGTGTGAGCGGGCGCACAGGGCCTGGGGTGTCCACCTCAGAGAACGCGGGGGCTGGCGGGTGGGCAGGTGCTCACATGCTGGGCAGGTAGAAGTGGTCCTTGGCCCGGTGCTGCAGGGACGCCAGCTTGGACACCTGCTGCAGCTGTTGCTCGCGGGGCTGGCCTGCTGGCATGCTGCTGAAGAGGCCCTTCAGGTAGTCGGGCAGGACCTGCAGGGCAGCAGGTGTGCAGGGCGTTCAGGCACGTGGGGCATGGAGTCCCCCAGTGAGGTGGGACTGCAGTGTGTGGGTGTCTGCTGGGCTGGGGTTACTGAAAATGGAACATGCCTGAGTCACTAAAAACAGATTCCTGGGCTGTACCCCCAGACTCTGATTCACTAGCTCTGGGGCTAGACTTAAGGGTTTGCACTTTAACAAGTTCCCAAGGAACGCTGCTGGCCTATAGGCCACGCCTAGACCAGCACCGGACTGGACTGCGTGGAGCAGTTGGCAACAGTCATACCATGTGGCCATAAAAGCCAAGTAAGCTTATTTTGTACTTGGAATTGGGGAGAATTTGGCACCAGTTCCACCCAAAAAACACACTCTCTGTCCAAGCACTTGCACAAATGTTAGCAGAGGGAGCCAGGTCTACAAAGCCCAGGACCCTGGCTTAGGGGACCGGATTCCACAGGGAGCAACACAAAGGTAAAAGCAACACTGGCAGCCAGTCCTCCTAGGCTCCGAGAGGGACAGGCTATGCTCTCTGTGGAGGGGAGAAGGGGAAGAGTGCTGTTTGGGGCAGCCTTGCTAGGGAGGACTTAGAAAAGCAGAGACATGCCCGGCCAGTGTGGCTCAGTGGTTGAGCATTGACCTATAAACGAGGAGTCAGGGTGGGATTCCCGTTCAGGGCACATGCCCTGTTTGCAGTCTTGATCCCCAGTAGGGGGTGTGCAAGAGGCAGCCAATCAATGAGTCTCTCATCACTGATATTAGGTAGTGAGGGTCACGTCACTGACTGCTCCGAGGAAGCCACGCAGAGAGCAGGGCACCAGGGCTAGAAACGTCAGGGGGATCACCCGAATCATGAAGGCCTCACACGAACGGCCTCACAGTCCTGGGGGAGCCAGGAAGGTTCCAGAACATGAGTGGCCCACACGTGCTGACCTGGTTATAGTGCATGGTCACGTATAGCTCATTCTCAAACTTCAGTGGCTGATCCCAGAGCACACGCCGGAACCAGAGCATGTAGCTGCTGTCCACCTGCTCCATCTCCGAGGCCACGTCCAGGATGTAGGTGCAGCGGCTGAGTGGGCACACGTGCTGGCCTGTGGAGAGCCAGAGGCAGCTGGGGGCACGGGCATACACCCCAACCTGCCACCCAGGCGAGCATCACCTGGGCAAGCCCCTCGCTGGGACATGCTCTGGACCAGGGCGCCCTGCTTGTGGGATGCTGATGGCTGCCAACGGGAATGCCTCTCTACGGCCCTGGGTCTGGGAGAGTGATCTGGGTCGCGCTCAGACACAGCCCAGTTCGTTTCCGGAGGAGGTGGGAACAAGGAGAGGCACAATGGTGCCTATAGGCAGAACCCCTTCAGAGGGCGCTGCTGGGCTCCTGAGTGGGGGTGGGGAGGACGCAGCCGGACCCCCAGAGGGCCAGAGCTGTGGCGAGGCTGAAGGCAGGCTTCTCTATTTCCTGCAGACACTTCTGCTCCCGCCCCACAGCGCCCACAGTTTTACCACGGAGTGGGCCGTGTCGTGATGATAAAGTCCAGACTCTTGAGCCCAGATAACCTGGGTTCAAAGCCCAAATATGTGACCTGAGGCAAGTCCTTTGGCCTCCAAGGCAGGCTGATTACTGGCCCCTTCTCAAAGACACCCATGTCCCAACCCTGGAACCTGAGAGTATGTTACCTTCATGGCAAAAGGGACTTTACAAATGTGATTAAGTTAAAGATCTTGGGATGAAGACATTATCCTATCAGTGTTTCCCAAAGTGTGGTACGCGTACCCCCAGGGGTACGGGAAGAGTTTGGTGGGGTACGCATTGCACCGGAGTTTGGTGGGGATATGCACTGCACCATGCTTAGCTGTGCCTAATTCTATGTTCTCATGAGTATGAGGGGTACTCAGCATTGGGGTACACATATGTCAAAAGTTTGGGAAACACTGTTAGGTCATCCAGATAGACCGAATGTAATCTCAAGGATCCTTAAAAGAAGAAAAGAGAGGGAGGGAGAGGGAGAGAGATGCTGCCTTGCTGGCTTTGGGGATGGAGGAAGGGCAAGAGCCACGGGATGTGGGTGGTCTCAGCAAGCTGGAAAAGACAAGAAGAGAGTGTCTCCCCTGGAGGCTCCAGCGGAACAAGCCCCAGGACTGGCTTCAGGACCTGCAGAGCCATAAAAACATAAGCCCCCGGTATGTGGTGATTTGTTACAGCAGCAACAAGAGACTACTACACCCTCGTGGGCCTCGGTTTCCCCGTCTGTAAAAGGGGTGGTAATGGCTCCACGTACAGGGCTGTTGTGAGGACTGAAGGAGGTGATGGAATTCAATGTTTGAATTTAATTCCACCACCTCCTTTTTCCACTACGCCTGGGCGTAGTCTGTGTCAGTCACAGGACTGCCTGTCACTGCCTTCCCCTCCTGCCAGGCCTTGGCTGGACTCCGGGCACGGGCTGAGGACGGACACGTGGTCAGGGATGAGGTGGCAGCGGGAGAGCTGGGAGGAGAGGGTGCAGCAGGCCAGCTGGCGTCTCCGTGGATGAACAGCAGAGGGCAGGGTGGGGCCACGGGAGGAGGGCCTGTGAGACCCGGGGAGGGCCTCGATGGCTATGGTAAGGCATGCGTGGCGGGAGAGCTCGCCTGTGTGGGTTCCAGGAGCTGGGGCCTGTTAAGGGAAACCTTCCTAGGATGGGCTCCTTGCAGGCAGGGTCCCTGGGCGGCCCCGAGGGGCAGCGGAGGGGACAGGGGCCCCTCTTCCGGCCTGACGGGCGAGACAAACGTACACACAACGGAGCAGAGAGGGACAGACCAAGGGCTGGGGTGCTCGGTGCACAGAATGGATCCTTAGAAGAAGAAAAGAGAGGGAGGGAGAGGGAGAGAGAGGGAAGCCGTGTGGAGCGGCTTCTGGGAGATAGTGGCATCTGTCCTGAAGGAGGAGGCCACGTAGGGCGTGAGCCCAGCGTGCTGGATCCTCTGGCAGCTCACCTCGGCTGGTGACGAGGAAGATGACGTATTCATCGAAGGCCTCGGGGCGGGTCAAGGCCATCTCCGCACAGATCTCCTTCACCACGTCCAGGGCCACCTGCGGGGAGGGGGGAAGACGAGTGAGACCGCCCGCCGCGCCCACCCCCGTCCTCCAGACTGCCCGGCCCTGCACCGAGGCGGCTGGGCCCCAGAACCGCCGCACAGGCAGGGAGACAGCTGGTCTGAGAGGCCCAGGCAGTGTGACCTGAGCTGGAGGCTCCACCTCCCCAGGCTCAGCCTGCTCTTCAGCGGAGTGTCCTGCCTTGTGGACTATGTGAGAGAGCCTGGAGGGGCTCAGCACCCTTGGGGGCCACTCTGGAGACTGGGGCACCCTTGTCCCCCCTTCCCCCCAGGGGCTGCTTGCTGGAAACGCCCCTCACTCACGGTGCAGGTTTTGATTTTGAGATGGCGTTCGAGGCCCCCCGGGAGGAAGAAGAGCTGCCTCTTGGAGCTGCGGCCCGCCTGGACAGGAGGGTGAGGAGACAGGGCAGGCTGGGTGGTGGGATCCGGGCCGGCCGTCGGCCCTGCCACGGGAGTCCCTGTGCCGGGCCAGAGGCCTCTGAGCCCAGCAGGCCTCTGTGCTTGCCCTGACCCCACCCCCGCGCTCACCAACAGAGCCCGGAGCTCCATGCTGCTGGGCAGCTCCAGGCGGCCGCCGCAGCGCAGGGTTTTCTGCAGGTTCTGCTCACAGGCCTTGGCGATTCCTGCAGAGACAGAGCCAAGGCCTTGCCCAGGTCGGCAGTGAGAGGCAGGCTCCTCTGGCCAACAGCCGACAGCCCACGGGGTTCTCTGCACAGCCGGCAGGACGAGCTTTTACTCTCAGTCCAGAGCAGGGCAGTGATTTGCCCAAAGTCAAAGGCTGGTGTGCAAGTGCCTCATTCAAACCCACCCCCCGCAGGCTCAGGCCTTTTGTTAAGTCCACAGTCCCCTTGGCTACCCTATGAGCCCTGGAAACAGCTGTCACCTTGAACTGCTGGCGGGAACTTGACCCTAAGAGGCTGTGTGACTATGGGGATGCAGCTTGCCCTGCCTGGCAGGAGGGCCTGCTTCTGTGTCTCTGACTAGGCAGTGCCGCTCCCTGCTGGGGAGGGCGAGCCCAGGAACCGCTGGGAGCCCTGGGGCTGGGCCTCCACCTTGAGCATGCGCTAAGCAAAGCCGAGGAGGACTCGGAGGCGGGGAGGGAGGTCCCCCATCTTTCACTGCTGCTGTGGTGACCGCAGGCCCTGGCTCTTTCTTAGGGGGACCAGGGAGTTGCTATGGAAACAAGGCTGGAAATGAGGTTAAAGAATGGCCCCTTTCCTCTACGCTCCAAGGGGGAAGGCCAAGCCCCTGCCCCAGCTTTGGGACCATCCCTGTCTGGACCGCTCAAGACCCTGTTGGTTCCCAAAGACCCAAGGAGCAGAGCCTGCCCAACAGCCATGCCTTGCACCCCTCTCCCCTCCCCCATGCCACTCTGCCCACCTCCAGGCTTGGCTCCTGCCACTCAGGGCAGAGAACCCCCCAGAGCCACTCCTCCTCTGGGAAGCCCATCGCATCCCCTCTGACAGGCCTCCCTCCCCTGACCAGATAGCCAGCGCCTCCACAGCACCGGGAGGGGGAGTCAGCGAGCATGGCCGGCACCGTGCAGGGCCAGGCTCTCCGGATCCCCCTCTTGCTGGCTGCCTGGCCGGGGCCCTGACAGACCCTCAGCCCTGGGCCCCCTCGCTGTGCCCCTCACCCTGGAAGGGCAGGCCTGGGCTCTGGCTCACGTCCTGGAGGAAGCGGACGAGGGGTGGCCGGAGGACCTCCGAGCAGCTGTGATAGGCGGTCAGGATGTACAGCAGCCTCCAGCCCCGCAGGCAGCTGTCCCTGTGGGGCACGTGCATAGGACCACATCACATGGCCACGGCAGGTCTGCCAGGCCCGAGTCTCCTGGCGGGGCTGGAGGGCCCCAGTTCCCAGGCAGCTTTGGTCGGGGTGTGCTTCCTGCCTGGGAGGGCGGGGTAGTGGCCCCAGCGCCAGGCAGGAGGTAGTTCTGCTTGGAGGCAGGGAGGGAAGGCCGGAGACCCGGGCATGCACCAGGGGAGACTCTCCGAGAGGCTTCCAGGCAAAGGTCCATGAGGGGGAGCCGGGGAAGTGGGGGGGCTGTGGGAAGGCAGTGGCAGGGGAGGCCTGGTGGGCAGGGACAGGAGCATGAGCTGAATGGCTCTAAAATTCCCAGGAAGTTGGGAGGAAGGGGGAAGGGGGGAGACAGGGACAGGACAGAGAGCCAGTGGCAATGAGAGCAGCACACGCGTGGGCACTTGCTGTGTGCTGCTCCCTGCGGGAGGGTTCCGTCTGCGGGGCCGTAGTGCCTGGGGAGCTTCCCTGGCCCTCCCCACCCTCACATCCATGGGCACGTGCTGGGCCATGGCGGAGAGCCAGGTCTGGCCAGGTTAGAGCCCAGTCCCCCCCCATGCGGTGACTGCTTTAGGGACAGGAATGTGACCAGGTAGAGCCCGTCACAGCTCTGCACCCCCAGCCGCCGTGTTCGGTTGGGGATAAACGTGTGTGACTGTCAGGCCAGTGAGACTGGCTGGGCTTTGCTGCAGAGAGTGGTCCGTGCTGCTTCCTCTGGGGCTGCTGAGCGGGCCATGTCTTTCCAGAGCGGCCACCGTGCAAACAGAGGGGTGGTGCTGGGGACGACATCACCCCAGGAAGCCGCCAGGACAAGCCTGCTTCCCGGCAATGCCCGGAGCTAGCCAGGCCCGAACTCCTTCCCGGGCAGCTGGGCGCTCTTGCTTAAACCAGCTTGAACTGAATTTCGGGCACCTGCCACCACGCCTGGACTCACACGTGACTGCTACCATCCACAGGGAGGGCACGGAGGCGCCGAGAGCAGGTCTCAGACCGCGCAATTCCAGACCCGCACGCTTTGTCTACTGAGTGAGGAGGGCGGGGGGCGGGGCAGGCCTGGCAGCAGGAGGGGGCTGTGCTCCTGGAGGGACAGGGACGGGGACAGGGACAAGGGGGGGCACGCACTGCTCGCTGCTGGCGCGGTCTGTGAGCTGCTTCACCACCTGGCAGTAGCACTCGTCCCGCAGGGCCTCCTGCTCGGTGCACAGCTGCGGGCGGCCAGGTCACGCCGCGGGCGGCACAGAACAGAGCGGGCGTGAGACAGGCTCGTGTCCCTCTCCCCCCCTCCCCTCCTCGGGCCACGCTAGAAGCCGCCCACCCCAAAGTCCTGCAACTCTGGTTGCCGAGGGGAAACTGAGTCACAGGACGGGGGAGAGAGCACGGCACAGCGGGCGAACTGACCTTCAGGAGGGTGCAGAGCACATCCCGCTCGCGCTGGCCCTTCAGCGGGGCGTCCCCCATGAACCGCATCACGGCTGCAGGGAACACCCCGCTCAGCCGGACCCAGGCTGCCCGCCCTCGGGGACCGGGGCCCCCGAGAGGCTGTGGCGGGGCAGCCGGGGCGTCTCTTTCTTAGGGGAGCCCCCTGTCTGAGCGGGCGGGAGGTCTGAGGAGCAGAGGGGTGAGGAGCAGGGGCAGGTGGTGCCGCCCCAGGGTCGGGCCCACCCCACACCTAGGAACATGTCGGCGGCCATCTTGCTGAGGTCGGCGTCGCTGAGCTCGATGAGGGATTCCTGGAGCGGGCTCTGTCAGGGAGGAGGTGCGTCAGGACGGGGGGCGAACAGAAGGGCCACGTGGATGTCCTGTCTCGGACACGCAAAGGGAGCCGGGGACACTGGGAGAGGCTCGCAGGCCCTCAGGGGCTGAGGTGGGTCACTCTGAGGACGAGGCTGTTTCCTCCCAGGCCTGCACCGCCATTTTACAGTTGGGGGAACTGAGGCCTGGGCTGGCACCTTGGTGAAGCGGAGCATGTCCTCCAAGGTTCTGGACTCCCGGCCCTCCTTGGATTTGAGCCTGAGGCCGTCCCTGGGGCAGGAGCAGAGGGGAGACCATGTCTCGGCCTGCGGTTCCCGCCCCCCGCATCCCCCTCCACAGGCTCCGCAGTGGGTGCAGGGGCCTCACGCCGGAGGGCTCTCCCCTCACAGGGGCCGGCCTTGCCCTTGGATGCTGACGAAGCCCCGGGAGGAACCCCGCAGGTGGGGACGGGGTGGGGTCATCACTCACTGGGGTCTCCTCTGAGGGTCTCGGAAATACTTCTGGGCGAACGCCAGCATTGTGCGCGGTGGGGGAGCCAGGCCATCCTCCCCAGGACCAGCCGGGCCGGTCCTGAGGGGGGAACCCTGTAGGGGCAGGAGCAGGAGGGCCTGTCCAACCGCCCCCACCCGACCCCATCACACCCGACTCAACTCAACCCCCGGTGAATGCCCCCAACTCCCCTTCAGCCAGGCCTCTGCCACCACGTGCCCAGGGGCCACCCCCTGACCCACTTGGCCGTGCCCACGGCTGGAATCTCCAGATGCCTGGTTGAGCTGGCCTGGCCCTTACAATTGCCTCTACCCCACTCCACCTCTCACTACCACCACCCCCATGCGCGACCCTGCCCCCCAGGGCCCCGTCCTGCCACCTGGCCTGGCCACAGTCCCGCGGACCCCCCCTTCTCTACCCGTCTGGCCACATCCCCAACATCGCTGTCACCTGCCACAGCCCACAGGCCGGCCTCGCCCCCACCCCCTCCAGTCCGATGACCCCTGCGGCCCGGCCCCCCGGCCTCACCTCTCTCCTGCGGCCCACCTCCCACGCGGCGGCCGTGGCGCCCACGGCGGCGGCCACGGCGGCGGCACGGCCCCGGCTGGGCTCCGCGGGCAGCTGCAGGAAGTCGGGGGCGGCCACGGGCTGCACCAGCTCGGAGGGGAAGCGCCCCACGCGCCCGTGGACGGTGCCGAGCCTCCAGCCTGGGGGGTGGGGAGGACGTGAGGGGAGCAGGGCTCCCCTCGGGGACTGAGGGCTCAGGCACTCCCTGGAGCTCCCGGTGGAGGGCCGGCTTGGGAAGGGAGGCAGGCGGCACGTGTGGCACAGAGGGGTCCCCCACACACGGAGACGCCGACGCCCACAGACTTCCGCCAGGTTAGCGGGCAGAGGGCTGGGAGGGCCTGGGAGGCCTGGGTCGCCGGGGGCCTGGGTCGCCGGGGGCCTGGTTACTGGGTCACTGGAGGCCTGGGTCACCGGGGGCCTGGTTACTGGGGGGCCTGGGTTACTGGGGGGCCTGGGTCACTGGAGGCCTGGTTACTGGGTCACTGGGAGGCCTGGGGTACCGGGGGGCCTAGGTCACTGAGTCACCGGGGGCCTGGGTTACTGGGGGGCCTGGGTCACCGGGGGCCTGGGTCACTGGGGAGCCTGGGTTGCTGGGGGGCCTGGGTCACCGGGGGGCCTGGGTCGCTGGGTCACTGGAGGTCTGGTTACTGGGTCACTGGGAGGCCTGGGTTACCGGGGGGCCTAGGTCACTGTGTCACCGGGGGCCTGGGTTACTGGGGGGCCTGGGTCACCAAGGGCCTGGGTCACTGGGGGGCCTGGGTTACTGGGGGGCCTGGATCACCGGGAGCCTGGGTCACCGGGTCACCGGGGGGCCTGGGTCACCGGGGGCCTGGGTCACCGGGGGGCCTGGGTCGCTGGGGGCCTGGGTCGCTGGAGGGCCTGGGTCACCGGGGGGCCTGGGTCGCCAGGGGGCCTGGCCGGAGCACTCGGGCCTGAGGACCCGCCTGCTGGCGGTGCGATGCAGGGAGGGGAGCTGGGTGGCTCTGGGGTTGGAATATGGAAGCGAGCAGTGGACCCCGGACCCACCGAAGTCAGGGCCTCTCCGCTGCAGCTCCTCCAGGTACACCACCTTTTTGCGGACGACACAGCCGGCGCTGTAGCCTGTGGCCGGGCGAACGTCAGCCACTGCCAGGGAGACCCCGCGCCCGGACTCCCGCCAGTGCCCCCCCCAGGTGCCCAGACTCCCGCCAGTGCCCCCTTCCACCACCCTCCGAGGCACCCGGACTCCCGCCAGTGCCCCCTTCCGCCCCCCAGGCGCCTGGACTCCCGCCAGTGCCCTCCCCCCCCCCCCCCGAGGCACACTGACTCCCGCCAGCGCCCCCCCCCAGGCGCCCGGACTCCCCCCAGTTCCACCCCGCAGGTGCCCAGACTCCCACCAGTGCCCCCTTCCCCCCCCCCCCAGGCACCGACCCAGGCGGGGCGGCTCCGGCGGCTGCAGGTGGATGATGTCGCCCTTGTGGAAGGCCAGCAGCGCCGGGTCCTCGGGCAGGAAGTTCCTCACGGCCACTACGTAGTCCGAGTCCTGGAGGCCAGGCGGGTGAGGCCCAGCCCTGCCCGCCCGGAGGCAGGGCCACCCCCTTCACCCATCCACAGGCGTCCCCCCACTCCCTCAGAGGGCTTTCCTAAGTGAGAGGGGAAGGGCACGGGAGAAGGCTGAGGGCAGGAGGCCCGGCCTGAAGGCGGCAGATGGTGCTGGGCACAGGGACACACCGCCCGCGCCTGCCGCGGCGTCCCACTGCGGCCTGCGGCGTGGCGGCCCGGGGCGTGGCCTGCGTGTGGCGGGCGCCGTGGGGCGCTGCCGGGGCCGGGGCCGGGGCCGGGGGCACGTCGCCCGGAGTGAGGAGCACAGCCTGGAGCTCAGGGAGGCGCTGCTGAGGAGCGGGCAGAGGTGAAGGGCAATCCAGCGCCAGGCGGAGCCGCCACTGGGTCACTGGCCACCACACGCCCCGCTTCCCAGGCGGGTGGTGGGGTGGCTGCGCTGGGGCTCAGCTCTGGGGGCTCCAGGGGCTCCGGGGGAGGGCCCTGACCTTCTTCAGCTCCAGGATGAAGTCGTCCACCAGGGTCTTGACCTGCCGAGCGCGGGCTGAGAAGAGGATGACCTTCTCGCTGGCCAGGTTGAACTCCAGCATGTTCCGGGAGGGGATGGTCACAAACAGGATGTCCGCAAAGCTGGGACAGGAGCCACGTGAGGGAGGGCGTGTGGCCAGAGGGACGCCTGTGCCACCAGCCCCGCGGCCAGGCGCTTCCCCAGCCTCCCTCCCTGTCTCTGCAGCGCCCGCCCGCTGCCCACAGCCCCGAAGCCCCATCCCTCCCACTCTGCCCTCCCTCCTGTCCTCCTCCCTCCCTCCCTCTTCCTTCCCTTCTTCCTGCCTTCCTTCCTTCCGGCCCCTCTTGGTCCAGCCTCCGCATAGACTGAATGATCGCCATCTTTCAAGGCGAGGCTGTGGATGCTGCTGGTGGGCCAGCCCCTCCCCGCCCTGAGCTGTGCGGACCGGCCCGGGGCAGGGAGGAGAGGACGCGGCTGGCCTCTCCCTGGGCCCTCCCCGCTCCCAGGCATGTGGCGACCACAGTGAGCTCCGTGGCAGGGCTGGGTGTGGTCTGGGGCAGGATGGCGGGTTCCCAGCTCATCTGCTTCTAGCTGTGCCTGAGCCAAGCGCCTCGCTGCGCCCAGGTCCCGTCTCTGAACGGGCTGGAGTTGAGGGCGGGCACCATGCTGGTGCTCCGTGAGCGGCTGGGGAGAGCCGGTGAGGAAGGCGGAGGCCTGTCCGTGCCCGTGCCCAGCGAGCCCGTCCCCGCCGCCCGCACCTGTACGTGCGCAGGACACGCAGCCGCCCGCTGGCCTCCCGGCTGCCCCTGGCCATCTGCAGGAGCTTGATGCCCGTGTGGGCCACAGCGAGGATCTGCACGCCCGTGCCCACGCTGCCCTGCGGGGACAAGGCCCGTCAGCTTCGCCCTAAGCCCGGGGGGGGCAGGGTGGGACGGACTGGCAGGGCTGGGGGCGGGCGGGCTGGCACAGGGCTGGGGGCGGGGTGGGCTGGCAGGGCTGGGGGCTGGCGGGCTGGCAGGGCTAGGGGCGGGGCGGGCTGGCAGGGCTGGGGGCTGAGCAGGCTGGCACAGGGCTGGGGGCGGGGCAGGCTGGCACAGGGCTGGGGGCGGGGTGGGCTGGCAGGGCTGGGGGCTGGGCAGGCTGGCACAGGGCTGGGGGCAGGGTGGGCTGGCAGGGCTGGGGGCGGGCGGGCTGGCAGGGCTCGCACCGTGGCCGGGAAGAGGCGGGAGAAGTAGACCTCCCAGCTGTCGCGTGCGGTGTTGACCACGGCCCGCTTCACGCTCTCCGTCACCAGGGGCCTCTGTGTGTCCAGCTGGTTCTGGGCTGAAGGGGCAGGTGGGTCAGGACCCTCCCCCACCCTGCAGGCCCCACTGCAGGGAGGGAGACCCCAGCTCTCAGTGCCGACTGGGAAGCCAGGATGCCAGGCCGGCAGACGGCCCAGGCCCCCAGCCGGTCAGGCAGAGCTGCCCTCAGACTGGTCGCCTGGCCACGGGAGAGCCCAGAGCTGAGCAAGGAGGGGTGCCGGGAGGTGAGGGGGGCGCATCCCTCCCTGGCGCCTGAGGTACCAAACAGGGCCTTCATCTTGAGCCTCTCGTCCTCGGAGATGCGCAGGCAGGCCTCGGACTGCGTGTCATGCAGGATCTGCGGGAAGGAGCTGAGCTGGGTGTAGGCGGCCCTAGGGACTTCCCTCGCTGGGACCCAGGCTGGGCTGTTCTAGGCCGAGCGGGGGCTCCCTGTGTGCAGCCGTGGGTCCTCTGGGTGAGTCAGATCCTAACCCCTAGACACTCTCCTCTCGCCTTCCCGCCAAGTCAGGCCACCCCTCCCGCCTTGGTGTCCTCATCTTACATTGGATCTGTCCAGCAGAGACAAACCACGAGCCCGGTTAGATGGGCTTGTGACCCCGACAGTGGGAATAGGGTGCAGGACAGCCGCCCAGCCACACATGGTGAAGGAGCCCAGCTCCGAGTGCAGAAGCAGAGTCTGCAGACGGCTAGTCCACGTGCCACTGCCCTGCTGCGTCACCGAGGCAGAAAGGACGGAGGCCTCACCTGCCGGAACAGGAGGTCCAGCTGCACGGGGTGGCTGTAGCTGTCCTTCGGGTAAAACACCTGTGGGGGGGGGATCCCATGAGGACCACCGCGGCCCCCCACTCTGCCCCACACCTGCACTCGCTCCAGAGCAGCGGCAGGTGCCTGCTCAGCTCCCCCTGGCCTGGTTCTCAATCCGGGTGCCCCCTGCCCCAGCCAGCCCCTCCCCGGCTCCCGGCACCTCTTTGCGCAGGAAGATCTGCCAGGGGGGGTCCTGGTAGCCATAGAAACTGGGGTTGGGGAGGCGGTGCAACTGCGTCTGCACTGGGTCCTCGGCTGGCTCCAGCGACCTTGAGGGCAGTGCTGGGGGCACAGCGATCGGGTGTGAGGGGAGGCAGGGCTGTGAGGGATGGGTAGAGTGGCACCCCACACCCTTGGCCACAGTCACACCTGGTCACACGCAGGCAGAGCACTGCCACAGCCCAGCCCGCCCTCCGGCACATGCTAGGAAACAGGCACCTAGCGTGTGCGGCCTGTGCCGGGGCCGAGGGTGTCCCGCAGAAGAGGCAAGGCGCTTGACTTTAGGGTCTCCTGGCAAATGTGGGCGAGACAGAGGATTTGAAATGACAGAGCCCTCAGTCTGAGAGCTACGGGTGGAGTAAAACTGGTGGTTCAGAGAGGGGTGAGAAGAGGGGGCAGCAGGCGAAGCGCTTTTGGAAACGAGCACTCAGGCAGGAGCGGCGAGGGCAAGGAGCAGGCCTCCGGGAGCACCGAGGGACAGAGGGCCCGGGCCGGCGGGAGGAGGCCAGGCTGGGAGGGGCAGAGCTCAGGCCTGGGAGGACATGGAGTTCCTCCCAGGAGCCACGGGGCGGCTGCCAGGAGCTCGGTGTGAGTGGATTTATATCTCGTGAGGTCACTGTGGCCACCTGAGGCAAACGATGTCGAGTTAGGGCTCCAATTGTGATGCCAGAAGGCCTGGACTTCGATCCCTGGTCTAACACCTTTAAGCTGTGTGGTCTTGGCAAGTTGTGTAACCTCTCTGTGCCTGTGCCTCTGTTTCCCCATCTGTGACACTGCAGGTACGAGTGGCACTGTGTCTGGGGCGTAGTGAAGACTGAATGAGGCCCGGGTGGGCCTGGCTTGAAATCAGTGTTGTTTAAGCGCTGACCTAACTGTACAAATGTCCACACAGTAGGTCCACATGGGCCACGGACATGCAGACACACCTGTGCTCACACAGACTCACTTCACACGTGGACACTTCCCTCTTGTCCCTCCCTCCCTCCCTCTCTCCTGGCCCCTCACCTGGCGCAGGTCGCATGGATGGCCTTGGTGCGCTGGTCACTGGCTTCACCAGGGCCACAGCCTCCCTGGGCACCTGCCCCCAGAGAGAGAGCTCAGGGGCGCAGCGGGGAGGAGCGGCAGCGGCCGTGCCTGTTGGGGCAGCTGGTTTCTGAGGCTCCTGGAGGCCCCTCTGCTTCCCAGTCTGCCTGGGCACGGCCAGACTGCCCTCACCTGTGTGCCAGGTGCTGCCGCCGCGTGGCTCATCTGCCCTTTCAGGATCATCAGGGCTTCCTCGTGGGGGTCTGGCCGCTTGGCGAACACCCTCCCGCAGTCCTTCCTGGGGGAGGTGGGCGCTGAGTTCCTCTCCCTTTCCGTCACCAGCCCCTGGAGTAAGGACCCTCTTCCTCCCCCCCACCCCCAACCCCCACCCCCGTCCCAGAGGGGTCTCCCAGCCGCCCTCTGTGGGGGAGGGGCCGTGGGAGCATCTGCATAAACAGCCCCCCCCCACGTCGGGGGCCCAGGCCGGGGAGGAGGCGGCCTGCGGCTGGGGCAGAGCTGACCTGAGGGCCTTGGGCTGCCCGCCCTGCGGCGGCTGCTGGTACTGCCGGACGATGTTCCTGATCTGTTGCGTGGGCTGCGGGAAGTGCTCCGAGTTGAGCGTGGAGTAGCGGACCAGCTCGGGGCCCGGCAGAGCTGTGGCGGGGGGCAGAGTGAGACACGCCTCCCGTCCATCCTGGCGGCCGCCCCCAAGCCCCGCGGGGCAGGACACTCACTGGTTTCTGGAGAAGACCTGTCCTGAGGTAGAATGGGGGCAGCCACGGGCTTGGTGGGGGGCCTGGGGGCCTTGGCCGGGAGGGTGGGGGTTGAGGGCTTCGGGGCGGAGCGCAGGAGCACGGGCTTGGCCGGGGGTCCGGTGCCCACGAGCGTTGGCCGTGTCTCGGGGGCTGGGGGCTTCTGCAGAGAGCAGACGTGAGGTGAGCGTCCTGGGACACCCAGCTCGCTCTCTGGGACCCGTGCCGGCCCAGGACGGTGTGGGGTCCAGGCTCAGCGAGGTGCGAGGACGCCCTGGCAGGCAGGCTCACCTCCGCGGGGAAGGGCCTTGGGGCGGGACTCAGGGGCTGCTGCTGGAGGGCCATGGCCTGCAGGGTCATCTCTCTGGCCTGAGGAGAGGCGGGGTGTAACCAGGCAGGCCCGCTCCGGACACCTCCCCCCCCAGGCCCCTCGCACGCACCAGCAGCACGGCCTGCTTGTGGATGAAAGCTTGCTGCAGAGCCAAGGTGGAGGCGTCCAGGACTGGGACTTCGGGGAGCCGGGCAGCGGGCACAGATCCCAAGGCGTGGAGGTGAGGGAAGGGGGAATTTCCGGCCACCTCCCCCCTTGCCTCCCCTCCCCCTGCCCATGGCCGCCCTGTGTTAGCACAGAGGGAGCCCGGGGAACAGCGGCCCCGGCCTTGCCCAGCCCTAGAACCAACCTCGGGGCAGGTACTGACTTGGCTTTGGCTCTGGGGGTCTCTCGGGGGTGTCTTCGGTGCCGCCGCCGCCGCCCCCAGGCTGGCCTCCCCCTTTCATGCGATAGGCAATGGCCGTCGGCTTCTCCAGGTCCTGGGGGCAGCGGGAGGCTCGGGTGGCCGCCTTGGCGCTGGCCTCCCGCGGTCCCAAGGCAACGGGCACCCGACACCAGCCTCCTCCTCCATCCCAGGCCTCCCGCTGGCCGAGCACTGTGTGCGCCAGCCTCTGCCCTCACACACTCCTCAGTCCTCCCACCGCCTGGCAAGCTCCCGGTGACCCCCCTTTCACGGAGGAGCAAAATGAGGCTCAGAGGGGTGTGCCCTGCTCAGCGCTCCACACCGTGCCCTGAGGGCTCCTGGGAGTTGTGCGCGAGCAGGGGGCCGGAGGGGGCCGGACCCCTCAGGACACGGGAGTCTGAGCCTCTCTCCAGCGTGTCTCTAGCCGAGAGGACCCCTCCGCCTCTGCCGGGTCCCGTGGCCCGGGCTGTCCCCGGGGGTGTGTGTGACTGGGTATGAGCAGGCCGTGCCCGCGGACCCCCAGCCGTCCTACCGCATCCCCGGACAGCACGGGGTCGAAGAGGCTGTCCAGGTAGCAGTCCAGGCCCTTGTGGGACACAGCAGGCTCTCCGGGGCTGTCCAGGCCTGGCAGGGGGCACACGTCACCTTCTCTCCTGCTGATGCCCCCCCACAGCCCCAGGGCCCCCCCACCAGAGACAGCGCTCCTGCTGGTCGACCTGGGTGGGCTGTTGTACCTCTCTGGGCCTCAGTCTCCCCATCTGTACTGTCCTCATTGTGGCTGCAGTACCCATTGGAGTCCGCCACGTGCCCCTGTGGTTGAGGCTTTGTGGGCATGTCCTCATCTGAGTCCCAGCTGTTCCCAAACACCCTGTGGGTGAGGGGAACATGGAGCATCTGACCCCCAGAGAGACCCAAGGCCTCCCAGACCACCCCACTCCCACTCCCACCCCCACCCCCACCCCCACCCCCACCCCCACCCCCACCCAATCTCCTCTGCACAGGACTCCAGAATTGAATGCCTGACTCTTTAAAGGTGGAGCCCTTTGGTCAGCCCCACCTCCCTTAGTCCAGACGCAGTCAGAGGGGCCGTCTTGGCTGTGAGAGGCCGCCAGTGGGGGGGGTGGGGGGGCAACCAGCCACCTACGCTCTCGGGCTTCCTCGGCCCGCCACGGGCCCTTCTGCACCCACAATGAAGTAGGACTTCTGTCGTGGGAAGTCCCTGAGCAGCTCGAGGTCCGACACCAGGTCCAGCACGTAGTCGTGGCCAGCCAGCTCCGCCCACTGGGCCCCGTGCTTCATGGCCACCGTCCAGCCCCGCCAGCCGTCCGCCAGCCCCCTGGGCAGCACATGAGGGACGTGAAGGAGGGACGAGGCCAGGAGTGCCACGTGCGGAGACTCTGGGATAGGAGCAGACCCCAAGCATGCCCAGAGGGGACCCGGGGCTTTGGAGAGCCCGGCCTCCTGCCCCTCCCCCTCCCCCTTCTTCCCGGGTGCGTGGTGAGGGCGCAGGGCGGCGTGAGGAGCCCACCTGTGCCGCAGGATGTCTCCAGCGAGCTCCTCCCCCGTGCTCCAGGAGTGAACCGGGCAGGAGAACTGGTCGCCTGGACGGGAGCAGACGCCAGTCAGCCCGGGAGGTGGCAGCTGGCCGCCTGGCTGCTTCCTGCCTCCTTCCTCCAGCCTCTCCCTCCTGCCCAGGTCCTGGTCTGTTCTTTTCTGCCCGGCCCCTCTCCCACATTCCAGATCCCCCCGCAGGCACACCGAGACCTCCTTCCAGGCCACGCCCAGCACCCCCTTTCCGCACCCCCAGCTTCTCCCGGCCGGGGCAGAGGCCTGAGGGGCTCACCGTTGAAGCAGCCCACATCCAAAGCCATGCTGGCCTTCTCCCGCGCTGCCGTCCACTCGAGCTGGGTCGGGGGGAAGGTGCGGGCAGCCCCGGGGCCCTGCTGCTGGGCCCGGCCCATGGCCTGCATGAGGCGGTGCTGGCACACGGCCTGGAAGCCGCTCCGCCCGTAGTCAGACACAAACCTGGCAGGTGGATGGAGCGGGCTGAGCGGAGCGGAAGCTGCCCGGGTCAGGGAGGGTTCCGCAGCCTCTAAGGGAGGCCCCGGCTGGCCCAGAGCTTTGGGGTGAGCAGGAAAAGGCCCAGAGCCCCCAGGCTCGGCTACAGAAGGGGACCAGGCTAGCCCCCACTATTCCCAACCAGCAGAGTTACGCGGCCAAAGAGGACAGCCCACCTGAGCTCGTCAGAGCGAGTGTCACTGACGGGTGGGTCTGCCGCTCTGCAGGCAGGAAAGGGGGGCTCCCCCACTGTCACACCCCTCCCCAGCTGCACCGCCCTGAGCCTGCTGCCAGGTTCACCCATCCTGAGACGGCTGTGGCGTTTCAACCTGGCGCAGGACCCCTGAGCCGTCCCCTGCCGGCGGCAGGCATCCCGCATTCCTGGCTGCTCCACTCCCAGCCGCGAGGGCCTGGCCAGGAGCCGCGGGGGCGCGGGTCCACAGCGGCCTCAAGAGGGAACCTGGAGCTGTGCCCACAGGAAGCCCTGGCCAGGCAGCGGCCCGTCCCATCGCTACAGGTCCATACGCTGACTAGTGGGCTGCCCACGCTGCACGCGGCCCTGCCCCTCTACACACCCTGAGCTTACAGCCCCCAGAAGGCAGTCCGGGGGCCACCCCTAGTTTATAGGTAAGGGAAGAGGTTCAGAGAGGAGCCTGCGTGTCCGGGGTCCTACAGCAGGTGATGTCACAGCTACAGGGGACGGCACCCAGGGCCTTGCCCCCTTCCTGACCCCCGGGGTGACGGGGACCCTCCTCCGCTGGAGGCTGACGCGGCCTGTCCTCACACAGCGCTCACCCTGCTCTGTCCTAGGCATCCCACGTGACCCTCTCAGAGCCTAGGAAGCCACATTCCCACCATCCTCGCTTTACGCTGAAGAGACGGAGCTCAGGAGGGTGCAGTGACTTGCCCAGTCACACAGCTCTGATACGGCTGAGGTGGGACCCGACACAGACTGTCAGAGGCTGTGCTTCTAACCACTCACTCCACCCAAGGATGTGAGAAGTCAGGGCCAACATCCCAAATGCCCGCACCCTGGTTTCCACCCGCTGTGCCCTGCAAGTCTCTTCTCCAACCTCACTGGACCCCGACCCTTCACAGCAGCCCAGCTTCCCCGCACAAACCCTCACTCCTGCCAGACCTCTAACACCGCACCCGGCCTGGGCCGGTCCGCGTCCAGCCAGGTGCCACTCACTTGAGCAGGTACTTGTTGAGGCGCGAGGAAGGTGCAAAGCCACTGAGGCAGGCAGCCAGCAAGAGCCAGCCCCGCTCGGCATTGTGGGTCCTGGTGTTGCGCCACACCTGGTTGGCCAGCTGAGCCAGGATCTCGTCCCGGAGCTCGGGCACTGCCAGCCCTTTCTGCACAATGTAGTTCCCGAAGACGTGCTCCTGGGCGCCGTGCAGGTGGGGGTCGCCCATGAAACGCAGGACCTGCGCACAGACACTGCCCTGGCCTCGGAGCCTGCCCTGCCGGGTCCCCACCCCCATGCATCCCTCTCACGTCCTTCCCGAGCCCGTCTATATAAAGTCCCCATCCTATGTAATAAGAGAGGAGCATGCTAATTATCCGTTATGCTAATTATCCGGGCAGAACGGTCTACCACATAACGACGGGACCACAGATCTGCAGGGGGGGGGGGGCAGTGAACTACTAGCGGGCGTCAGAGAGCTACAGGAGGGCGGCGGTGACCTACTGGTGACCTACTGGATTCGTGTGCAAGGCTACTAGTCACAATGTAACTGTATCCTACACCAAATGACCAGGCAGTGCCCTCCAGCCATGGGGAAAAGCCAGGAGCCAACAGCCATGCTGGCTTTCTCTCCTGCCCGTGAACCTTCTGTAGCTCCCATACAGTCCCACCCGCCCAGCACCCCAGGCCCCAACTCCATTCAGACTCCAGGGGCCCTATATCCAACCGCACGCCTCCATGGAAGCGTACTCCTTGGCTCCATCGGCCTTGGGATAAAACCCGAGCTCCATCCCTCTCTTGCCTTTGCTCTCCGGAGCCTCTGTTCTAACCACATGGATTTCCACGTCTCTCTGTGCCTCCTCCACAGCTGGGAGAGTCTGACTACTCTCTGACTCTGGCTCAAATGCCCCTCCTCCCACAAGCTCTCAGCCGTGTCTGGGGCTGGAGCAGGGGCCCCTCTGGCCTTGCCAGCCTCCACGCTCACTGTGCACGCTGGTAGCCACCAGCCAGATGTGCCGTGCCTCCTCTCTCAGACTAGGGAGCCCTTGAGGAGAGAGCCCGACCTGTTCTCGTCCCTGGGAACGGCCTTGTTGCCAGGAAGACGGCCGGGAGAGGAAAAGCCCCAGCCCAGCTCCCCATGCAGAGTGGCCAGACCCCTGACAGAAACTCTCCCCCTGGAATGGCTCGGGGCTTCGGCCAGGGGGTGCGTCAGGAGGATGGACGCCCAGAGCCTGCCCTCAAGCAGGAGCTCCCCAAGGTGCCCAGACAGACTCGTACCAGCTTGAAGATGCTCACGGCTTCTGCGTGGTGCTCTGCTGGCAGCCCAGTGAGGGGCATCCTCAGGGGCACTGTCAGCATCCCGAAGGCAGGCTCCTGGGGGCACAGGCAGACACATGGGCACAGAGCCAGCACTGACGGCACATCTGGATCCATTGCTCTGTGCCAGGTGAGAGCACAAATGCCCAGAAGGCAAGAGCCCCTGTCCCCAGTGTGCAGATGGGGAAACTGAGGCCTGGAGGGGGCAGACACCAGCCTTCAGCAAGTCGGTGGTAGTCAGCCCGAGCCCATCTGGGCCCTCTCTGTGGGATAACGAGCCGGGGCTCCACTGCCGGTTACATTTCTGACATCTTCCCAGCCTGGCTGCCAAACGGCCGCTTCCCAAGCCCCTGGGGACCCCTGCTACCCAGGCCCCCGTGGGCCCCAGGCTGCTCCCGACCCAGCAGCTGTAGGGAGAGCTTGCACCCACCTCAGGGCAAGGGCAGAAGCTGCGCTGGGCTGAGGTCAGTATCAGTTCTAACTGATCTGTGCCCACTGGCTGGGCTGCTGGGCCCATGCCAGCCCTCACCTTGAAGTGGCACCGGACAAACTTGGCCATGGGGTAGTTGTTGATATCCAGGGGCAGCGTGACGCGGGGCTCAGCCTGGAGCCGGGGAGTCCGGACAGGTGCCACCCGGGGCGTCTGTGCTGGCCGGAGGCCTGTGGCAGGAAGAAGGCCGAGGTGCTGGCTCCCCTGCCCGCCCGTGCCCACTCCCACCGCACGGCCGCACCAGTGTACCTGCCGCCGCTCGCAGGAGCCCAGCCAGCTCTGCCGGCACCTCCAGGTGCCCCACGGCTACCACCTCCCGCTTGCTCAGCTCCTGGAGGGACAGCGTGGTGAGGGAGGGCCTGCCACACCCCCACCTGCCGCCCGCCCTCCCCTCCTGGCCCCTGCTGCCACCCAGACCCCGCACCCACCTCCTGCTCCCGCAGCCGCACCTCCTCCACCCGGAGCCTCCGCTCTGCCCTCAGCTGCAGGAGAGCAGGTGGTCAGGGCAGGGAATGGTGGGCAGAGGCCCTGGCGGGCCGAGCCGGCTCACGCAGGATGGCCAGCAAGGGAAGCAAGGGGTCAGCTTGCCTGATTTCTGGAGGCGACTCCATCTCACAGATGGAGGGAGCAGAGGGGTGGCCAGAGACAGAGGAGGGCGAGGGAGAAAGAGCAGGAGAGAGACAGGCAGCGGCAGAGGAGGAGCCCTGGGGGAGAAAGACGCCTGTCCCGCAGGCCGTCAGGAGCAGCGTGAGCCTGTGGTTCCCGGTGTGACACGTGTCTGCTGCTGGTGTACGGACAACAGGCCCAGACTGGCATCTGGTACGAGCAGACCCGGGGAGCCCAGCACCAGGACACCCTTCACGTTGAATATTCATTCCACCCTTTCTGCAGCCTTGGGGGGGAGACGGGGGGCCAGGCCGGAGAGGGGCTGAGGTCACATAGCTAGTGAGGGGCAGAGAGGGGATTCGAACCCAAGACAGTCTCCTCCTGGGAGCTAAGTGCCTCCTCCCCAGCTCTGCCACTCCCTGGACCGAGCCGGGACAGGCCTGGCTCTGGGGGGAGGACAAGGGGAAGGCCGCACCTTGAGGCGGTGCCGGTGGCTCACGTATGTGTTCACTAAGGACCGGAACTTCACCAGACTCCTCCTCATCTGCTGATACCGCTGCCTGCGGGAGGGAGGAGAGACGTGTCTGGGGGGCGGGGCAGGGGGTCATGGATAACCGGGGCAGCGAACCTGTGCCAGCCTGGCCTTGGTGCCACACCTCACTCTGGGCCCTTTGGCACTAAGGAAAGGAGCTCCATGGGGGCAGGAACGTGGCTAAGATCACAAGCCCGGAGCCAACCACTGGGACCCCACAGATCCCACTGGGTTGGAACCCCAGGGTCCCCTCCTTGGCTGGATGGTTCCCACCACCAGTGACAAGGGCCAGGGGGTGGGACGGGAGGGCATCCACAAGCAGAAGCACAGAGAATGCGATCATTCTTCCAGCAGAGGCTCCCTCTCGGCTCGCATTCCTCCAGGAACAGGGAGCTCACCACCTAAGTTCAGCCTCTCCCAAGCCTCGCCCAGGGCCCCGGGCGGTCCTGCCCGAGATGGCTGCACCTGGCCAGGAAGCCCCGGGCCCGGCTCTGCAGCAGGACGATCTTGCGGCGCAGGGAGCGGAAGCGGCGCCGGATGAAGAAGCCACGCAGGCAGCGCTGCAGGGTGAGGGCCGCCAGGTTGCGGACGTGCTCCCGCATGCTCTCCAAGAGCTGGTGGAGGTGCTCCTTGAGAAAGAGCTGGCAGAGGAGGCAGTGCTGAGGCCGGGAGGGCCAGGGACTAGACTCAGGACCCGCCTTCTGCCTAAGTCTATGGAGACAGCAGCCAGGGCCACCGAGGGCTGGGTGTGGAGCACGGAAGCAGGGTGAGGGCATTAGGCGGTGGGATGGCCTGGGCAGGGTCTGAAGGAGGCTGGCATTCTGCTCACCAAGCTCCCTGGGCTGCCTTTGGGACAGGTCTGAGCCCACAGGCTCGGTTCTGAAGCCCCTGAGCCCGAGCGTCCGGCACTGAGTGTGGGTGGGACTCACCTTGCTGACGCCAACGCGGTACATGTTTGGCATGACTGTGCACAGGCGGCTCAGCACCGACACACACATGTCCCCGCTGGCTGGCAGGTTGTGCTCCAGGGCCACCAGACAGCGGTACCTGCGGGGCCAAATGCAGCCTGAGCCATGGGGCTGCTGCCGTCACCACCCTCTTCTCCTCAGAAGGCACCCCTCCCTGCTTCTCCTGCCAGGAAACGGTGGACCCCTTACTGCCATCTGCTGGAAGCTGGTCATAATCACAATTAAAACGGTTTCTCTTTGGAATCAACACAATAGAACTGTGAAAAACGGCAAAACAATATCTCTGCCAGACACCAGCGGGCCCGTGGCGCAGGCGGCGTCTGACTACCTGTCGACGAAGGCCTGGAACGGCAGCCGCACCGGGAAGCCCTCCTTGCGGATGCGCACGGTCTCCAGCACCCCCGAGTAGCGCAGCTGGGCCATCACCACGTCCGCCTCAAAGAGGCCCGGCTCCTGCGGGGGGACCCGCGTGGGCAAGGGCGCCGGGCACGCGGCAGCGACATGGCGGCCGGCGGCCGCGGGCGTGGGGAGAGGGCTCTCCCGGAGGCCTCGGCGGTCACGCACCTTCTTGTGATTGGGCTTCAGGCAGCGCACGAACAAGGGGTTACACCTGCCAGGGCGGGAGGCAGGTGAGGCCTGAGAGGAAAGGGCTTCCCCCGGGGCTGCCGAGGCGGTCCCGCCCGCCTCACCCACCTCTCCATCTTTTCTATCAGGTCCAGGAGCGACTGCTGGAACTTGGCGGCCACGGTGTGGGCCTTGTGGAGGCGGGTGACGGAGCTGCTCTTGCCCAGGCGCTGAGGGGCGGCCTGGGGGGCGTGGCTGGAGAAGAGGCGTGCCACCACCTGGGCAGGCATGGGCAGCAGCCAGGGCAGCCGTCAAAGCACGAGAGGCAGAGCGAGGAGCCGAGAGACAGACAAGGAGAGAGATGGGGGGCGAGAGAAAGCGAGGGAACAAAAGGAGCCGAGTCTCCAGACCAAGAAGCACAGAAAACTACCCCAAGGTACCGCCCTGGGTCCGCGGACTCCTTTTTCTTCGGTCTGGGGGACACGGGCACTAAGGGGGGCATGGTCACCAACCCTAGGATGACCTCGGGAGGAGGTGCCATTTGACAGACAAGGAAATCGGTCCCAGACGGGGAGGTGGCAGAGAACACGGACAGGAGAGCCAAGCAGATGGAGGTGGGGGCGGGGCGGGCTGACCAGGATGAGCAGGGAGAGACCCAGCGAGCCAGGGCCAGCCAGGGCCTAGCCCTCTAGGGCGGGGCCAGGAAGGGAGAAAGTACAGACCGGAGCAAGCCTGCGGGTGGGGTCAGGGTTGGGATGGAACTGGGACCCCCCTTTCTCGGAGGAGCATGCCTGGCTGTGGGCTGTGCTCTGGGCCGACCAGGACGGGGAGGGAGGCCTGCTCACCCGCGTCCGGCTCCGAACGAAGAGGTCCAGCACGTCCTGCCGCACCTGGTCGTGGTTCTTGTCCAGGAACTTGTGCACCTGGGGAGGGGGGGCAGGGCTGGGGCTGGAGCCTTCCCATGCAGCCCGGTGCATCAGTCTGCCTGCTGCTGTCCTGCTTCCTCCCTGAGCCCTTGGGGGACCCGGCCCTGCACCTCCAGGCCACTGTCACCGTCTGTCTTAGGAGGGACCGGACCCCTCCCCCTGGAGGTCCCCACCGCCCTCCCACTCCCAGGACTGGCCCCGGTCTTGGCCCCACCCTCAGTGGAGGACACTGTTCTGTGTGCGGCCTGCAGGTGCGGAAAGAGCGGCCCGGATGGGGACAGAAGCTTAGGATCCCGGCCCAGACAAAGCCAGGGCAGGAATGTGCCTGAGACAACAGCGAAGAGACTTCCCTCGAGACACTGCTGCTGCTAACAGCCCCCCTTTGTCAAGCCCACCCTCGCCCTGGGCTCCTCACACCCGTGAGACCGACCCCGTTATTATCCCCCCTTTCCAGGTGAGGACACGAGGCTCTGAGCAGCGAAGGGCCTGGCCCAGGGTCATACAGCCGAGGGTCAGCAGGGCCGGAGCGGGAACCGGGTGGAGTGTCTGGAGCCCGTGTTGTGCCTCCGACCTCAGGCGCGGGCCTCACCTGGTAGGTGACTTTGCCCGCGTAGTGCCTGATGGTGAACTCGGGCAGCGGCATCTTGGGTTTGGAGTACAGAGGGTTGGCGCCGTGGTGGTAGTGGCACTTCTGCAGGAACGTGTGGTCTGTGGCCTGGGGGAGGCGGGGTTCGGTGGGTGGGCAGGGGCCGGGGCACCCTGTTCCTGGCCTCGGGGCAGATTCTCCAGCCCCGGCTGATCCCCAGTGATCACAGCTTCCCCTGCTGCCCACTGCCCTGGCGGGAGCCTGAGGAGGCCCCTCAGATGGTGTGTCTGGTCAGCTCCCAGCCGCCTCCCCTCCGGCCCAGCTGACTCTGCACTCTCTTGTCCACTGCCCAGAACACCATCCCACCCTTGTGTTCTCCAGTCAGTATGTGAGGCCCAGCCCCGAGGCCACCCCCTCCAGGAAGCCCTCTATGATTCCCATGGCTGGTGCGGCCCCTCAGGACACCTGCACCCCCACCCAGGCTGTGGTGGCAGGCTGGGTGTCCTGAGCCCCCGCCCGCGCCAGAGCAGAGAGGAAGGTGGGCCTCAGGCCTGAGGAGGACCCGGGGCTCAGAGACGGGAGCCGCCTGAGCAGCTCACCTGGGGGAAGCAGCACTGGTCGTCGAGGATGCGCAGGATGCCGTAGGGCTTCAGGGAGATGAGGTTGATGCAGGGCTGGTTGTCAGCGAAGGCGACCTCCCGCCAGCCGATCTGCTCGCGGAGGTACTCCTCCTGCAGTCAGCCCGGGCTCAGCGCCCACCCCCCCACCCACCCCCCGCCGCCGCCCCCTCAGAGCCGTCCCCCAGGAGGAGCCGCCTGAGGAGGCCTTGCCCGGGCGCCTCTGCCTGCACACCTCCTAGCACGGGGCTCACTTCCTAGCAGGGCCACTTCCTCCCTCCACCAGGACAGCTCTCCGGGGCGGAAAAAAACCCCAGCTGGCTCGGCCCTGGGCTCATCCCCCACACCTGCCCCGCAGAACACAGGCCTCACGTGCTGCCCAGCTTCCCGCCTTCCCTCCCTGGGCCTCCGACAACCTCCCATCCGCCCTAACGACCCCGAGGCCCTCCTGGCCCCGAGGCCCCGGGCCGAGGACCGAGGGGGCGTCCGGCGCCCGCTCACCTGCTCCTCCTGGAAGACGATCTTGTTGAAAAGGTACTGAAGGTTCTCGTTCGCGTAGTTGATGCACAGCTGCTCGAAGCTGTTGAAGCTCAGGTCCTGTGAGGCAGGGATGAGGGGCCTCAGCCATCTGTCCCTCCCAGGGCCCTGCCCCCCAACCCCCCCCAGCTCAGGCGCAGGGCCCTCCTCGCCATCCACGGTCACTGCTTCGGGAAGCGGGAGCCTGACCACAGGCCCTGCTCAGCACCCGCTGTGGCTCCGCTATGCACAGGCGGAGGGAAGCCTGGCAGGCCGGGCCCAGGGAGGCAGCTTAGGCCGTGGCTAAAGGCCCAGGCCCTGCGCCCTAGCCCATCTGGCCCTTCTAGGAAGTCCTCTCTGGCCCCTGCCCGGCTAAGATTTTCTTCAGCTCCACCAGTGCCAGGCTGCCTGTTACGGCTCTGACCACATGGTTTGTCCATTTCTGCCCCCCACGCCCACCCAGTGCCCAGGTCTGGTCCTTTCTGGGCCCCTTGTGTTGCCCGCTCAGAGCTGGCACCGGAGGCCTCAGGGCGGGCCTGAGGGTGAGGGAGGGACATGGGAGAAGACCAGGGAGATGATAATAAGGGAGGGGCCTGTGCTCCAGGCCGAGAGCTGAGACGTGAAGCCGAATGCCCCCCACCCGCTCAGGAGCCCCACCTCGAAGCCATAGATGTCCAAGATGGCGATGGACAGTGCCTCCTGCGGCGGGGAGACCAGCGCGTTGACCCTGGCGATGAGCCACCCGAACAGCAGCGCATACAAGACCTTGGCGATGGCATCCCTGGAGCAGAGTCGGTGACGGGGGTGGGCACGGGGGTGGGCACAGGGGTGGAGCTAGCCATCGGGAGGCTCAGGGAGAGAGGGCGCAGCCTCACCTGGCATCCACGGCACTCTCCACAGTCAGGGGGGTGAAGATCTTCTCTCGGATGGTCTCCTAGGGAGAACATGGCCCTGAGCGACAGCAGGCTGGCCACCACCTCCAGGAAGTCCTCCGAGGATTGGGGGTTGGGTGGGGAATGGACATGGAGTGACTGGTCTTAGGTCGACAGTAGGCCGGGGTTGAACATATGGCCCTCGTCCGCCCTCCTGCCTGGCTGTGCTGGTCAGGGTGGGGCTACTGGCCCAGTGGGAGAGGCAGGGGCATGAGCAAACAGGACGCAGCGAGACGGGCCTTGGGAGGGGAAAGAGGGCCAGGGCTGGGAGGCCACGGAGGCACTGGCTCAGCTGGGGGTCAGGATCAGCTCCCCGGAGGTGCCAGCTGTGCTGGGGCTCAGCATTCCAGGCAAAGGCCTGGAGCCTGGGCACCGAACGCCTGGGTCTGAGGTTAACCCCTCCGGGCCTGACTCAGAAGGTGGATGGACAGGGAGGAGAGGGAAGGGGGAGAGGGCCCTCAGGGTGAGGCGCACAGCAGTGGTGGCCAGCGCTGGCCGGAGGCTTTGACAGACCCCCAGGCCCGGACTCACGGTCACTTTGAAGGTGATGGCCTTCTGCAGCCCCTCAGGGGAGATCTGCAGCAGCTCGGCCACGGCCTGGATCTCCCGGGCGCTCACCACCGAGGCCACCTCCTGTGCGTCTGTCTGCAAAATACCACCCAACTGTGCTTTGCGCTGAGGAAGTACATTTAAAGTTCATATAAAAAACATAAACAAACTGGAAGAACCAGGAAAATTCTGAAATAGGAGTGCAGGGGGATCTTGGAGATGGTTGAATGTATTTCAAAGTTACAATAATTAAAACAAATAGACATATAGTACGTAAGCAGATTAATGAAGCACAATAGGAAGTCTGGAATTAGGCATAAGTACACATAGGAAGTTAGTATATGACAAGTATATATATACTTCTCAAGTGGTGGAATTACTATAAGTAACTGCCTGGGGGAAAAAGAAGTTGAGTCCTTGCCACATACCTTACCAAGATAAATTCCTGATGGACCAAAGATTCACACGTTAAAACAACAAGCCATGAGAGCCATACGAGATCTTGAAAAAAGTATTGGCGAAACTGTTATAATGTAAGAGACAGGTCTCTTTAAAAATGCTTAGAAAACTCTAAAATTTATACAAGATTGATTAAATTCCTGGAAATAATTTTTAAAATCTGAAAGGCCAAAGCAAACAACCACCATGAAAAACGAAACAAAAAAAACCAACACCAAGATACCTGTAAATAAAGTCAAAATATATATATGATAAACCAGAAGACATATTTACAATTCACATCAAAGACAAATTCACATCAAAGACAAGGGCTTATTTCCTTCACATAGAGAAAGAGCTCTCATACATCAATAATAGAAGGCTGGTCTGGCTGCTGTGGCTCAGTGGTTGAGCACTGACCTATGAACCAGGAGGTCACTGTTTGATTCCTGGTCAGGGCAATGCCCGGCGTGTGGCTTGATCCCCAGTAGGGGGCGTGCAGGAGGCAGCCAATCAATGATTCTCATCATTGATGTTTCTATCTCTCCCTCTCTCTTCCTCTCTCTGAAGTCAATAACAATCTATTTAAAAAAATAACAATAAAAAGATGAACAACCTCAAAGTGGAGGGAAAAGAGCGATTGAGCTATGCTGGTGCAGCCTGAGAGCCAGACACAGAGCACTGCTCCGGAGAGACGCCGGTGCCCACGGGAGCCGGGCCCCGGGAGCCGGCCGTGGCGCTGCGACCCCTCACCTCGTACTTCTCGAAGTAGACGTTGCCCAGGTGCAGGATGGAGGCCAGGATGCGAAAGATGCTGTCCTGGTCCTCCCCGCTGAAGCCCAGCACCTCCATGGCGGCGAGCAGCCGGCGGAAGTCGTCCGCGTCACTCTTCCCCGCGATCTCGCAGTTCCCGCCCTGGGTGAGGGCAGGCCGGGGTCAGGCACCCAGGAGGCGCCGGGAGCCCGGACATCCCTGCAGCACGGCCGGGCCGTCACTCAGCACCTCCGTTCCATGGCCGGAGTCTGAGCAGGCACCGTGCCCAGTGCTTTGCACACATTTCCTTCCTTAAATCCTCACCACGTCCCTGGCAGTGATACTGTTCGATCCCATTTTACAGGTGAGGAAACTGAGGCACTAGAGGGGAAGTATAGTAGCTCCAGGCTAGTACTTATTTCTGTTGTGGTTTCCAGAACAACGGAGAATCCTGTAGGCCTCCTGTGCCCTGTCCACCTGCCACCATGAGGCACTCACATCCAGACGTGCCCTCCCAGCCCTCCATCCTCTTTGCTGGACACACGGCTCGGCTCTTTCGGCCCCTCGGGCTGCGGGTGCTCACCTGGTTCAGGTAGTAGTAGGTCTCCGCCTCCTGCAGGCTGAAGGCCTGCCGCAGCGGGGCGGGCAGCCCAGCCAGCAGCTCGTAGAAGATGTGGTAGTTCCTCTCGTTTTTGGCCTGCAGAGCGGGGGTGTGAGTGCCGAGAGGGAGCCGCCCCCGAGGCGGCCCCCACACACATACAGGCCCAGGTGCTCCCACAAACACAAACACACTCCCAGGCCTGCAGGTGGGCCTGACCCTCTGTGCTGAGTGAGCTCCCTGCCTCTCGGGTGGAGAAGCCGGGGGTGGCGGTGGGGCGGGCATTGGGCAGAACTCAATCAGAGGAAGGCGCTGCTCTGGCCTGTGTGCTGGCCACACACGGCCATGCACGCCTCTGCCCAGGGAGCAGACACGGGCCTCCGATGGCTCATTTAGCCAGCGTGGCTCACACCCGACTCCAGGCCCAGGACACAGAGGGGAACAGGCAGACAGGAGTCCCTGCCTCATGGACCACCTGCCAGCTGGGAGGCAGATACTCAGCAAACCACTGGCTAAAACACATGTGTCAAACACAAGGCCCGCGGGCCAAATCCGTCCCGCCAGGCCTTGCAATGTGGCCCGCACCGCGCTGTCATCACTGCACTCCGCTGCGTTTCCATCACAATGACAGTTTATGACTGTTCAGTAAACCATTCGGCCCGCGATTTAGGCTGGATTTTAGATTTTGGCCCCTTCTCTGATTGAGTTCGACACCCCTAGGCTAAAACATAACACAGGTCAGGTGGTGAGGGTGCTCTGGGGAGGCAGAGGCAGTGAGGGCGTGGGAGTCCACTCTGAAACGGGACGGCTCCCGCAGGGCTGGCGTTTCGGGCGGATGGAGGGGGCAGGGGTGGCTTCTGGAAAAGAATGCTCCGGGAGAAGGAGTGTCAGTGCCCAGGCCTGGGCAGGTGGGGCCTGTGTGCTCAGAGACAGGGAAGAGCCATGTGGCTGCAGGGCATGATGGGAGGGGGTGGGGGAGGCTCAGTCACATGCCACACACACATACATTGGTTCATTAATTCACCCTTTACCCAGCCAGGCCAGGTGCCAGGCTCTGAGCATCTGCACACACACACACACACACACACACACACTCACTCACACATGCACACACACACAAACACACACGCATGCACACACACTCACACTCTCACACGCACACACACTCACACAAACACACTCACGTGCACACACACACTACACACACTCACACATGCACACACACACTCTCTCACACACACTCACACACACACACACTCACACACGCACACAGACTCTCACACATACACACACACACAGACTCACACACACACAGACTCTCACACACTCACACACACACTCACACACACACAGACACACACATACTCTCACACATGCACACACACACACACTCACACACACACTCACACGCGCGCACACACACATGCACACACACGCACACACAGACTCACACACTCACACACACACACACATGCACACACAGAGACTCTCACACACACACACACACGCACTCAGAGAGACATTCACACACACACACTCTCACACACACACACACTCACACGCACACTCACACGCGCACACACACTCTCACACATGCACACACACACTCTCACACACAGACTCTCACACACACAGTGGAGGCCGGCCCACCTGAAACACAATCCTGGACTTCTCGAGCAGGTACTGGGAGGTTATGGCACCGGAGATCCCGCCCCTGTGGGGAGGCTCAGCTCAGGCCCGGGCTGTGTGGACTCCGCGGGCTGTGCCAGGACACGGGGTGCACCGCGGGGTTTTGGGGGGTTCCTCCACTGTCCCACTCACCCTTCCAGAAAGATCTCCACAAACTTCCCGAAGCGGCTGGAGTTGTCATTCCTGACAGTTTTGGCGTTTCCGAAGGACTCCAGGAGGGGTGTGGCCTCCAGGATCTAGAGCCCAGAAGAGTGGACGTTATCCGGGCTGCCCCCCGCCCCCGGTTTCCCAGACACAGAGCTCCCCGAACTCCCGTTTGTGGGGCGTGGTAGAGGTGGGCTTCCTAGAGCCCCGGGTCTTTCTCGTCTCCCTCATCGCTCCGCCTCATGCTCCCTCAACGCCCACACCCTGCACACAGACCCCAGCTCCCGCTCCCAGCCCGGCCTCCCACCAGGGCCTGGCCAGGTGTGAGACACTGCTGCTGGCCAATCCTGCTATTGCACACGAGTGCGCACACATGCACACCCTCAGAGGCAGGAGCACGCACACACGCTCACATACCTTGATCTTCAGGAGCAGTCGGTAGGAGGAGGAGGCAAAAGGAACAAGAACAGAAGGTCACTGTCGGACTGACCACCACTCCCCCCAAGCACCGGGGCCTCAGCCAGAGGGGCAGCAGAACCACCAGAGAAGACTACAGTCATGAACCCCAGACACTCCCAGGGCTCCGGGCTTGGGGACTGCAGTGTAGCACCAGATGTGGGTGTCTGCTGGGCCTACCAGCCAGAAGGTTCTGGAGTGTCCTCTTCCCCTGCCCTCACAGCCATGGGTCACCTGGGCTCCTGGAAGGGTCTCCTCCCTGATCCTGCCTGTGCTCCCTCCAGGGGTCCTTGGAAAGCTGCATAGTCCCCTTCTCCCTCCGGCTCCAAGCCTAGTCCTCCAGTGAGCTCCAGGACCCTACACAGCCCGGCCTCCGCTGGCCTCCCCGCCCCTCCCTTCCCGCCCAGCACCTGCCCTCCGACTGTGTCCTCAGCACTCAGGCGCACTCCCGCCTCTGAGCACGAATTCTCCCTGTAGCGCTTAGCACCACTGGCAACTTCTCCCATTCCTTTGTCTCTTGTCTCCTACACCAAAATTTCAGCTTCCACACCCAGGAATCTGTCTTTTTTGCACACCTCTGTGGCCCCAGTGTCTATGTAGGACTCAGTGCATAGGAGGCCCTCAACAAATCTGCTAAATAGATGAAATGAGCAACAGTATCCTGTGAGAGCAGAGCCACCCAGGGCACACAGCTAATCACACCTCCCACTTAGTAAGCACCTACTGTGCGCTGGACCCTTTGATCTAATTAACGAGCCTATAAGTAGGCCCTGACATCGCTTCCGTTTTGTAGATCAGGAACCGGAGATGTGGAGAGGTGATATAATGTGTCTGTGAGAGTGAGAGCCCAGCAGCATGATGGGTGTGCACAGAGCTGTGTTTATGGCGTTCTCTGGCTGACTCATCTTCTCAGGATAAATCTTAAGGGGGAAGCAGGGGATTCCCAGGCTCTGCAGAAATAATACCTTGGGGAAAGTGTGAGTTCCTCCATCTGGTCACTCCCATAGACCCGCTTAGTCTAAGAAATATTGTGCCCATTGTACAGAGGAGTAGACTGAGGCCCAGAGAAGAGCAGGGGCCAGCCTGGGGTTGCTCAGTGCGTCAGGGTCTGCCTTGACTGTGGCCTGTGCTACCCCTTAGTTTGGGAGTTCCCTGAGGGCAGCTGAGGGTGGGTCAGCTGCTTTTCTGTCTCTAGTGCCCACTGCAGGGTTGGGGCACATAGCCAGCAGATAGGAGCCAGGGGCAAGGACAGGTAAGTCAGGTGGGTAAACATCTGGCCATGTGGTGCCATCAGCCCAGCCCCCAGGTGGGTGGTGCCTGTGGTTTGGGGTGCAGAGGATCCAGAGAGTGCCCATCTTGGGGGACCCATGTCATATTCTCAGCCCTGCGGCCTGCGGTCCAGCATGACGAGGTCCAGTAAAAACACATGGCAAACCTGCCAACAAGAGAAAGGCCAAGACTTTTTCTGGCTTGCTGGGAGGTATGGGCTGAGGTTCACGGCACCATCATGCTGCCCAATGGGAGACTGGTTGAGGATGGCCCCATAACTGGGGCAGGGGAGCCAGGACAAAGGACATTGGTTAAGACCGTGGATTCTGTATACTTGAAGAAATAATGGCAGAAAACTTCCCTAGCTGGGTGAAGGAAAAAGTCACACAAGTTCACGAGGCACAGAATGTCCCAAGCAAGAAGAACCCAAATAGGCCCATGCCCAGACACATCATAATTAAAATGCCAAAAATTAAAGACAGAGAATCTTAAGGCAGCAAGAGAAAACTGCTACCTACAAAGGGGCTCCCATAAGGCTGACACCTGATTTCTCATCAGAAACTCTCCAGGCCAGAGGGAATGGTATGAAGTACTCAGGGTAACGGAAAGCAAGGATCTGAGACCAAGATTACTATATTCAGTAAGGCCATCATAGGCGGTCAAATAAAGAGCTTCCCAGACAAAAAAAAAAAAAGACTAAAGGAGTTCATTACCACCAAACCAGCATTACAAGAAATGCTAAAGGGACTGCTGTAATAATAAGAAGAAACAGAGATAGAAACCTAGCCATACAGAATTGAAGTGGCAATATATAAGTACCTCTCAATAATAACCCTAAATGTAAATGGATTAAATGCTCCAGTCAAAAGGCATAGGGTAGATGGATGAATATAAAAACATGACCCAATTATATGCTATCTACAAGAGACCCACCTCAGAACAAAAGACTCATACAGGAAGAGAGGAAGGGATGGAAAAAATTGTCCACGCAAATGGAAATTTAAAAAAAAGTTAGAGTAGCAATACTTATATCCGATAAAATACTTCAAAATGAAGGCCACTGCCAAAACCGGTTTGGCTCAGTGGATAGAGCATCGGCCTATGGACTCAAGGGTCCCGGGTTTGATTCTGGTCAAGAGCATGTACCTTGGTTGTGGGCACATCCCCTATGGGGGGGGGGGGGGTGTGTGCAGGAGGCAGCTGATCGATGTTTCTCTCTCATTGATGTTTCTAGCTATCTATCCCTCTCCCTTCCTCTCTATAAAAAATCAATAGAACATATATATATTTTTAAAAAGCTGTGGTACATTTACACCATGGAATACTATGCAGCAGTAAAAAAGAAGGATCTCTTATCCTTTGAGACAGCATGGAGGGACCTGGGGAGTATCATGCTGAGTGAAATAAGCCAGAGAAAGACAAGTATCACATGATCTCACTCAGATGTGGAATATAATGAACAAAATAAACTGATGAATGGAGTGGATCCAGAGCCACGGGAGCATGGAACAGAGTGCGGAATCTCGGAGGGAAGGCAGGGAGGGTGGGTGGTGGGAGTAATCAGTCTTTGTAGGCACTAAGCATGGCCATGGACAGGACATCAGCGTGGTGAAGGTGTGGGGTGGGGGCCAGGGTGGGTTGAGGAATCAATGGGGGGAAAAGGGGAACATATGTAATACTTCCAACAATTAAGTTTTTTAATAAGGCCATCAAAATTTTTGGTTGCACCCCCCCAAAAAAAAAAAAAAATTGGGGAGAGATCACAACACAACAATAAAGATTAAAAAAAAAAAAAAAAAAGCTACAAAAAATAAAATAAAGTAAATAAATAATAAAGTAGGTATTTGCCTAAAATGGACCCAGACAGGCCTGTGCGATGCCAGCAGCAGGGTGAGAGTGGCTGGGAAGGAAGCCCACAGGCGTCCGGCTGGCAGACTCAGGCCAGCACAGAGAGGCGCAGGCCTGCCTGCCCACAGCGCCAAGCACACACCGGAGCCTGCCGGCAGCGCTTGGCCGGGACTCCCATCCAGCCCCTCCGCCCTCACGGTCATCTCCCTCCTGCGGGAGGGGCTCCATGCGCACCCTGGCCTGCCTACCCGGGAGTCTGACCTTAGAGGCTTGGAAAACCCTGCCTGGAGCAGAGGGAAGGTCTACTTAGCCACCAGGGGACTTAGGCTGATAGGAGGGGCTGCCAAGGCCAAGGTCAGCAGCAGAGGGGCCCCGCCAGGAAGTACCCTTTGGACCTGCTACCCCCAGAGGGCTGAGCAGCCCCTGCCTGATGCCCCTAAAACCACCTGCTGGATTGCCATTGGCTGCGTCACTGTGGCCAGTTAGAAACCTTCAAGGGCCCAGAGTGGGTTCTAAGCTGGTGGGTATTTGCCTCCAGCCCCACCTTCCAGGGCTCCAGGTCATGGGGCAGCACCTCCGCCCACGCCATGTCTGTGTGGATGCCCAGCAGACACCTCCCGGCACCCTTGTCCTCTCTGCAGCCCTGCTCGGCCAGCTGGCAGCCCTGTGCTGCCCGTGGCTCAGGCCAAATGCCTGGGGTTGCCCTTAGACAGTCCCCCTCTGTTACAACCTTGTCTGTGGCCTGTGCTGTCCCTTAGTCCGGGGGTCAGGAAGTCACTGGCTGACTGAACTGCCCTGGGGTCTACTTCCTTGGCCTGAGCCACCGTCCTGCCTCAGCCGGACTCCATGCTGCCGCTCGGTGTCCTGCACACCCCAGACCTGTTTACCCGGGGCCTTTGCACTTGCTTCTCTGCCTGCCTGCTCCCCCCCCAGACATCCTCAGGGCCCGCTCCCTCCTCTCTGATCACCTTTCCAAACCACAGCCCCACAGTCCCCTTCCTCCTCCCTCGTTTTCTCCACACTTAGCACCTTGTGCGCTATTTCTTCTGTCTCCTCCACTAGAATGACATCCCACGAAGGTGGGCACATGAGTCAGTCTGTGCTGCTGCTGCTGCCTCCCCAGAGCCCAGCGCAGGCCCCGCACACAGTAGGTCCTCGGGAAACCTCCAACATCCTCAGGTCCCGAGGACTTGCACTCTGAGCGGACCTCCAGCCCTGCAGACTCTGGCCTGGCTTCCTCAGCATCCCAGCACCTGCCAGCCCCACCCCCAGGGCCTCCCCCAAGGTGCTCCTGGGAGGAAAGAGCGGGCCCCAGGTCCTAAGAGAACTCTCTGTGCAATCCTGGGCTCATTCTCCAAGCCTCCAAGTGGAGCCAAGAAATCTCATCTCCGGGAGCACGCCGGCCTCAGCTGAGGCCCCGGGAAGGCAGACGCTCACCTGCTGCAGGAAGCCCTGCTTCTGGTTCACGGAGGCCAGGTAGCGCAGGATCAGCTTCGTGGCCTCGGTTTTCCCAGAGCCGCTCTCGCCACTGGCCAGGCAAAGGGGCAAAGTGAGCCCCAGAGGCTCAGTGCCTCCAGCTCCCGTGACCCCACCAGGGCACCGAGGACATGGGCAGGCTGGCAGCTCAGAGACGCTGAGCGACCCCGGCCCATCCACACCCGCACAGAGGCCCTCAGCCCGGGCGCTCACCTGGTAACTACATGCTCACCTGATAATTATGCACTGGTTCTGTTTGGCATCGAGCATTTTGGCGAAGGCGAGATTTGCGATTGCAAAGAGATGCCTGGAGAGATGGGGCGGGTGCTGCCGTGGCCATCCTCTGAGCTTCCAAACCTCCCAGAGGGCAGGGGGTGGCCTCTGTCCAGCCAAGCCTGCTCCACCCCCTCCTTGGGGAAATACCCCCGATCCCTCCCATGGTCTGAGCCACAGTAGCCTCCAGCCCAGCAGGGCACGGCCAGGCTCGGGGAAGCAGTGTTGGGCTGAGCAGGTGGACTGCCGCCGCCGCCATCCCTGACCGCCGGCTGAGGGGCAGCCCGAGGCTCAGCGAGCTCGGAGAGAGACCAGGAGAGGCCAGTCCAGGGGGTACTCACGGGGGGTTCTCTCCCAGGGCCCGCCCTCTGTACTGGTGCACCTGCTCCAGCCCGTAGATCCCGAACATCCGGTAAGGGTTCACTGACACCAGGATGCTGCCGATGTAGGTCTGCGGTGCGGACAGCGGCCTCAGCCCACGGTCCTCGCAGCCCCGGGGCCCCCCTAGCCCCGGGGCCTGGGCCCGAGTCCGTGGGGACAGTGGGGCTGCCTGAGCTCCGTGTTCGGACCTCGGGCCCTCTGAAAGCTCCATGGGTCCTCCGTCCGGCAGTGGGGCTCCTGGCACCGCCCCAGGCGGAGGCTGGGAGGGCCGAGCGTAAAGCCCGGTCATGGTTCTGACCGCAGGCTGTACGCTGAGGCCTCCCTCCCGAGCCCGGTCGGAGCCAGGGTTCCGGTGCTGCGCCTCGCCTAACGCCCAGCCTGCACCACCGGGCGAGGCAGGGCGGGAGTGCAGGGCTCTCACAGGAATCAGCCTCCCGGGGACCCCGATGCCTGCGCTGTGGTCAGGGCTCCGTTCTGCTATTCTGCTCCCGTCTGCCCCTCGGCAGCCTGTTCTGGGACCCAGGTCTGTGGACTCCAGGACTCTGGGAGCCTGCCATTGGGCTTCCGGTCTCCAGGCCGCTCCCCCAGCGCCCACCACTCTAACACCGTATGCGCAGGCCCTCGGATGTCAGAGCCCCTGGCTCCAGTAGGCGTTCTCAAATAGCGGACACCTCAGAGGTGAAGCGGGGGCCGCTATTCTGGGCCCAGCAGATCTTTGCTTCCCACCAGGCCCCAGCGACAAGGCGTCAGCGACGGCCAGACGCAAGCCCAAGGCAGAGCCACCCACAACTCACGTAAATGAGGTTCCGTTCAAATCTGGTCTTGAGGTTGGACAGCACGGTGGTCTCCTGGAGGTCTCTGGGAAAGCAGGCAGGAGGGCAGTCAGGGTCCACTTTCCCCCAGGGCAGAGCCTTGGCCAGAAAGCCTTCTCTCTGGCACTAACCAACCATGAGGCCTTGGGAAGTGACTTAACCTCTGTGCCTCAGTTTCTTCATCTGTCCAATGGGTATGATTAGCAGCACCCGCTGGGCTGGCGATGCTCTGAAGCAGCAGATGTGAGGGCTGAGTCACCATCATGGATAACAATACGGACCAGCACAGCCTCACATTTTGGGCACCTTCAACGTGCCAGCACGCTCATACCATAGCCACCCCGCCCGCCCGCCCGATCTCACAGGTGAGAAACTGAGGCACAGAGCGTGAAGCGACTTGCCCACGGCCCTGTGGTTGCTAAGTGGTGGGTGGGATTGAGCCCAGGCCCATCCGATGGCAGAGCGGAGCTGGCATCTGGCTTTTGTGACCTGTATGGCCCTCACTTTGCAGACGAGAAAACAGGCTCTGACCACGTTCCAGGAGATGAGAGGCACCCCTGGTGAGAGGGGGTGCTCCCGCTGGGAGTGTGGCGACCCCCCCACACCCCCTCGCCGGCTGCCACCCCACCACTCACTCCAGCTGTGTCATGTCCTCCACACCGTCCTCCCGCTGCTGCTCCGGGAACCGCGCGGACGGCAGGTTGCGGATGGAGTGCATCTGTGAGAGAGCCCCCGGTCACCGGCCTCAGCCAGGACCCGCTCCTTCTGTGAGGAGGGAGCCCCAAACGCAGCCGGCTGGGTCCTGGGGCCCTTGTCCTGGGATGCCAGGGGCTGTGCAGCCTGTCAGGGCCACACGGCTGCCCTCTACCCGCGAGGCCCCAGGGGCCCCAAGCCCTGCCCATGGGCGCTGCTCCCTCTGCCTTGCCAGGAGCCCTCCGACCTCCCCCTCCCAGCCCTTTCCAGGTTGGAGCCAAGTCTTTGCTCTTGAACATTTGTATCTTGGTGCATGGGGCCTCTGGTCTGCATCGACTGGCATCACTGCTGCCCCTGCATGTGCCCGGTGCCAGGCTGGGCAAACAGGAAAGCCCACACGCACAGACCTACACGCAACGGCATTTACAGGTCAGACAACTCCCATGCACACCTGTTGAGATATGTGAAGGCCCGTGATGCCAGGCTGGAGGCATGTGCTCTCAGTGTCCACGTTCTCATGTGCATGGACACCTAGGGCTGCCCCCACATCTGGGGTCTTGAGACAAAAGTCCCAAAGCCATCTTTGGGCTGCGAGGTCCACTGTGCCTGGCTATGTGCATGCGCAAGACCCCAGAATGCCACAGCTGCTCAGACCTTGATGGACGCACACGAGCACACACGCACACTTTCCTTGTTTGGCTGTGGTACACCCATGCACACACCCCAGGCACACAAGCATGCATGTGACCCACGTGACCGAGAGCACACATGTGCACCTTGCCTTCCCACACCTCCCTGCGCAGGGGAGGAAAGGGGACACCAGGAGGGGCCTGTGCTAAGTAGGCCACGGGGAGGATCACCCCGGCCTGGCCTCCCGCCCACTGGCCTGCCCGTGTGTGCCAGTGGCCGCGAACCCTGAATAATTCAGCCACTCACGTATTCGAGGGTGAGGAGGGCCCAGGCATCCTTGCCCCGCACCCCAGGGCGCCCCGTGGCCCGCTCCCGCAACGCTGTGGCCCACACGGCCCTGGGCACCCGCCGCCGGGGCCACGGTCCCCCTAGCAGCCAGGCCGCCCCCGTTGCCATGGCCGGGCTCGCTGGCCGCCCGCTCCCCGGGCACCGGTCTGCATAGGCTGAAAACCGCCTGCTGCCCCTGCGTGTCCGCCCGCCCAGGAGTCCCGGGGGAGGCTCCGGTGACCACCCCCCTCCGCTGACAGCCACGGGCTCACATTCCAGCATGAGCATGGCAGCCAGGCCTGGGCTTGGCACCCCTCAGAAAACGGCTGCCCTCACCTTGCAGGGGCCCAGGCTGGAGAGGCCTGCTGGCTCTGCCAGCCCTGACCCACTGTGTGACCACTGTGTGACCCACTGTGCGACCCACTGTGCGACCACTGTGTGACCACTGTGCGACCCACTGTGCGACCACTGTGTGACCACTGTGTGACCCACTGTGCGACCACTGTGTGACCACTGTGTGACCACTGTGTGACCCACTGTGTGACCACTGTGTGACCACTGTGCGACCCACTGTGCGACCACTGTGTGACCACTGTGTGACCCACTGTGCGACCACTGTGTGACCACTGTGTGACCCACTGTGCGACCACTGTGTGACCACTGTGTGACCCACTGTGCGACCACTGTGTGACCACTGTGTGACCACTGTGTGACCCACTGTGTGACCACTGTGCGACCACTGTGTGACCACTGTGCGACCACTGTGTGACCACTGTGCGACCACTGTGCGACCACTGTGCGACCACTGTGTGACCACTGTGTGACCCACTGTGCGACCACTGTGTGACCACTGTGTGACCCACTGTGCGACCACTGTGTGACCACTGTGTGACCACTGTGTGACCCACTGTGTGACCACTGTGTGACCCACTGTGCGACCACTGTGCGACCACTGTGTGACCACTGTGCGACCACTGTGTGACCACTGTGTGACCACTGTGCGACCCACTGTGTGACCACTGTGTGACCCACTGTGTGACCACTGTGTGACCACTGTGTGACCACTGTGCGACCACTGTGTGACCACTGTGCGACCACTGTGTGACCACTGTGCGACCCACTGTGTGACCACTGTGCGACCCACTGTGTGACCACTGTGTGACCACTGTGTGACCCACTGTGTGACCACTGTGTGACCACTGTGTGACCCACTGTGCAACCACTGTGTGACCCACTGTGCGACCACTGTGTGACCCACTGTGTGACCACTGTGCGACCCACTGTGTGACCCACTGTGCGACCACTGTGTGACCCACTGTGCGACCACTGTGTGACCACTGTGCGACCCACTGTGTGACCCACTGTGTGACCACTGTGTGACCACTGTGCGACCCACTGTGCGACCACTGTGCGACCCACTGTGTGACCACTGTGTGACCACTGTGCGACCCACTGTGCGACCACTGTGCGACCACTGTGCGACCACTGTGTGACCACTGTGTGACCACTGTGTGACCCACTGTGCGACCACTGTGTGACCCACTGTGCGACCACTGTGTGACCCACTGTGCGACCCACTGTGCGACCACTGTGCGATGAAGGGGCTGGACGTCTCGCTCCTGAGCCCTCACCTCAGTTTGTCCAGAATCCGTAGCCCAGAAACTGCCCTATGCAGGAACCCCAGAGAGAGAGGACCCCATCGCGGGAGTCAGGAGGAGGCCAGAGGAACAGTGTGGGTGGGAATGTGGTGGGTCAGGTGGCAGACAAGTCCTGCAGTTTTGTCCTCAGCCCAGCTCTCTGGGGGCAGCTGGGGGTGGCGAAGACAAGATCCCTTCCCCACAGGGACCTGGAAGAGCTCCCGTGCCTGTCTGTGCTGGGCTTCCCTTGTCCAAGCCTCCAGGGGCTTGGGAAGCCCGGGCCGTTCTCCCCCAGTTACAGCCGGGTCCTGCGGCTGTCTCCTGCCCGGTTCCCCGGGACAGAATCCCACGCCTCTCTGTCCTGTGCCCCCATACCTTGTTCCGCCAGCGTTTGAGGCTAACCTCTTCCCAGGGGCCCCTGTGGGGCAGAACGGCAGCTTCGGGGCCCAGGCGGCAGGAACGGGGGCAGGCATGCACTTGTGGCCAGGGCGGGTGGGTCTTCGCTGGCAGCCAGAGCGTGGACCAGAGCACACTCCAGGCTCTGGGCTTGAGGCTGGGTTCTGGGTCCGTGGCCGGCTGGGTGGGGGGCCGCAGGGTGGCAGGACCAGGGCGCTGGGGAGAGCTCGGTTTTTGCACCTGAGGCAGGACCACAGCCAGACGCCCGGGGCCTGCGTGGTGCCGCTCAGCTGCCCTGGGCGGGGGCCCTGGGACACCAGGGGGCTGCAAGGGGGCCGGGGCCCTGGGCAGTGTTCCCCAGCGGCGCCGTGGCGGCCACGTGGCCCTCATCCTATCGCGAGCGGCCAGAGGGTGGGAGAGGCTGAGCCTTAGCGCCTTCTGCTCTGGGGGAGAGCTCTTGGGGGGCTCTGGGCTTGGGGGCTCAGGCTCTGCTGGTGGCCCAGGGCTCCCGGCGAAGGCCTCTTCTTTGGGCTTCTCAGGGCTGGGGCTGGCGGATTTGGTGAGCTCTCCAGGCCCGGGATCATGGTGTCTACCCAGGAAGACATCAGTCATGGCAGGGTCTGAGTCTTCCAGCTGGGAGTCCGGGGCCGGCCCAGGGCCGAGGTGCTGCAGAAAGGGGTTTTCGGGTATGGGCGGCGGCCTGGAGAAGCCGCGGCGGCTGCCTGCCCGGGCCGGCCAAGGCGAGGAAGGGCGCTGAGGCGGGGGCACGTCCACGTCCCAGCTGGGGACCAGCGGGGGCACCGTCCAGGGCACGTCCGAGTCCTCAGGCTCCTGCCGGCCCTCCTGGAGCTCCGCGGCGGCCGAGGCTGCAGCCACTGCCGCGGGCCACGAGCGCGGGCCCAGCGACCTCCGGAAGGGCGGCCGCACCCGGGGCTGCACGGCGCGGGTGGGCGGCTCGCTGAGGCGGCGCCACGTGTGCGGGAAGCGCGAGGGCAGGTTGAGCGAGCCACGCCGGCGGGCGCCCAGCAGCGGGGAGGGGAAGGGCGGCTGCGGGGGGCCCGGCCGCCGGGAGACGCGGCGCGGGGACAGGGGCTCCCGCAGCGACTGGGGGCGGCGGGGCAGGGGCGAGAAGGCCCGCATGGAGAGCTGGGGGGACAAGGGCCCCAGGGGGGAGCGGTAGCCCAGGCCGGGCAGGCTCCGGAGCGAGGGCTGCGGAGAGGGCAGCGGGGGCCAGGCCTGCCTCCGCGACGCCGGCGGAGAGGCCCCGGGGAAGCCGAAGGTCGCCCCGCGCCGTGAGCCCCGGAACGAAGGCCGGGGTCCAGGGAAGGCCAGCAGGTCGAGGGGCACGTCGGGGCTCACGGGCGGGGGCTCCGCGAAGGCCCACCAGGCGGCCTGCGGGGGCAGCGGCACGTGCGCCGGCGCGGCCCAGGGCGGCGGGTGGCGGCGGAGCGAGCCGTAGGGCGAGGCGGGCGCGGGCGCGGGCGCGGGGCTGGGGGCGCGGGGCGCGGGCGGGGCGAGCAGCGCGCTCCAGTGGGCGGCGGCGGGCGGGGGCGCGCGGGCCGGGGCGCCGGGGGGGCGCGCGCGGTCGTGGGCGCGGCGCAGCATGATGGGCGTGTTGGGCCGGTCGGGGTCCATGCCCGCCAGCTTGTAGCCGAAGCGCTTGTAGGCCGCCTCCCGGACGGCGGGGCCGCCACGCCGGGCCTTCTGGCTGCCGCCGAGCCGTGGGACCGGCTTCTTTTCCGACAGCGTCTTCTTGAGGAAGCGCGCCAGCGACGTGGCCGGGCGCGGGGGCGCGAACTCGGGGCCGAAGGCCATGCCGCGGGGGGCGCGGTGGGCGCCGAAGGCCGACAGCGCCCGCTGCAGGTTGCGCTGGCGCGGAGTGAGGAAGCCCCAGAGCGGGTGCGCGTAGGGCCGGGCGCGCGCGGGGGGCACCTCCTCCTCGTCCTCCTCGTCCTCCTCGTCCCCCAAGGGCAGGGGGATGTCCAAGGAGGGCGGCAGCGGCACCTCCAGCTTCTCCTTCCCGAACAGCTTCACCTGGGGCCGCGGGAAGAGGCGGAACCTGCGGATGAGGGAGAGCTTGGACCTGGCGGGCTTGTCCATGCCTTGCTGTTCGAAGAAGGTGGCGCTGGGCAGGCGGAAGGAGGTCTCCCGCCGCTCCCTGGGCGCCTCCTCCGGCTCCTCCGCGATGTCATCCATGGGGTAGGCGTAGGGGTTGTGGGGGGACAGGATGGGCGGCGGCACCCACGGGTATGCGAAGGCCGACTCCTCCGGGTAAAGATAGGGCACCTCGGGGGGGTAGATGGCCTGGTCCCCGCCGCCGTAGAAGCCTTCCGCGTAGGGGATGCCATAGGGGGCCTCATAGGGCGCCCCGTAGGGGGCTTCATAGGGCGCCCCGTAGGGGGCTTCATAGGGCGCCCCGTAGGGGTCCAGGGAGGGCACCCCGGGGGGGTAGATGGCCGGGAAGTCGTAGGGCAGGTACGGCGCATCGTAGGGGGCGAAGGGGTCCAGGTAGCTCTGCGGGTACGGCTCGGCGTCGTAGTAGCCGTAGGGAGACGCGTACCCCCCCGGGGGGGCGTAGGGGGGCTCGTGGTCCTCGTAGCCGTAGCCGTAGGCGGCCGCGGGGTGGTAGGGGCCGCCGTAGTAGTCCAGGGGGTAGTAGTCGTAGGGGCCCTCGGGCGGGTAGGCCTGAGTGTGGTCCCCGAAGGGCGGCCAGGCGGGGCTGTAGGGGCCGTAGGCGCTGTAGGGGCTGTAGGGGTCGTAGGGGCCGTAGGCGCCGTAGGGGTAGGGGCCGTAGGGCGCGTAGGGCGCCAGGCCGGGCTCCCGCTCCTCGAACTGGGACAGCGAGCGCTGGTCGTAGTAGGCGTCGCCCTCGCGGTGGTAGTCGTAGTACTCGCCCAGGTCCTGGAAGCCCTCCAGCCCGTACAGCGAGCGGCGGGAGCCCGTGTGCCGGAACGGGGCCTCGTCCTCGAAGGGCAGGAAGCCCACGGGGTCGCCGGACTCGTAGATGCTGTGGCTGCGCGGGAACCTGCGCAGGCGGCCGCCGGGCCGCAGGATCTCGGCGCCCGAGGGGAAGGGCAGCTTGCGGGAGCCCACGCGCGAGCCCGGGCGGCTGAGCCAGGCGTCCAGCACGGCCTGCTCGCTGCCCGCCTCCTCCGCCTTCTTGAGGAGGAAGCGCTTGGTGAGCCAGTTGATGGCGGTGGAGGCCTTGCTGAGCGACTGCGCGCGGGGCTTCAGGCGGCCGTAGGCGCGGCGGCCGGGGAAGCGGATGACCATGAAGGACGGCTTCTTGCCCCGCATGGCGCGCTTCTTCTTGCCCACGCGCATCTGCGTCATGAGCTTGGACGTGGACTGCAGCACGGTGCGCGCCTTGCGCTTGCGCTTGGTCTTCTGCGGGCCGGTGTGCAGCCCCCAGAAGAAGGCCGAGGCGCTGCGGAACTGGCCCTTCTTGGAAATCTTGGGGGTGCGGTCCCGGAAGCCCATGAACAGCCGGGAGGTCCCCTTCAAGCTCCGCTTGGGCTTCTCGGGCTCGCCCTTCTTCTTCTTCTTCTTGGCTTTCTTCTCTTCGTCCGCCATGGCGGCTGCCTATCCCCGCCGGCCGAGGCCGGGCTCCGCGCTCAGGGCTCGGGGGTCGGAGACGGGCCTGCGGGCCTGCGGGCTGCGGAGCGGCCTGGGCGCTGCACCGCGGACCGGACCGGCCTGTGCCTGGGAGGGAGCCTGCGCCGCTGGTCCGGCCCGGGCTGCCAAGAGGGCGGATCCATAATTCATCCGCTTCAGACGCCGCCTTGGGTTTCACCGGCAGCCGCGGTGGAAAGTGCGTGGGCGCTGTTCCCGGAGCCGGAGGCCTGCGCCGGGGACGTCCTGGCCTTCGGGGTGATGACCCTGCCGGCGGGGCGCCCCCTCCTGGGGCCCCCCAAGGGAAGGCCTGGGTGACGCCCAGCCCCGGAGAGGGGCAACGCGCCCCAACCGCCCGCACATCTGGAGCTGGCGGAGCGCAGCTGCGCCTCTGGAGCCAGGGCGGGTGTTAAGCCCCCTGGTTGCCTTGGAGAGGAGCCATGGACCTCCATGTCCTGAGGAGGGAGGAGGGGAGGCGCCGCAGGGGCCCAGGGCTTTGGTCCGTGTAACTGGAGCCGGCTGGCTTTGGGAGCATGAATAATGCACTGGGAGAGCCAGGCCGTGGGCTCGGAAGGGAGGGCAAGGTGGGCATCTCCGTGGCACTCCAGCAGAGCCTTTGAGGCACATGCCGGGGGCTGAGGAGCAGAAGCAGAAGGTGGGCCAGGCCTGGCTCTGGTCCCAGCTCGGCCGGGGACAGGTTGTGCGGCCTCTGGAAAGCCCTTGCCCTCGCTGGGCCTCATTTTCTCCATCGGGGGGGGTGGGAGGAGCAAGCTGTGCCCTGGGCCTTCACAGGAAGGGGCAAGGCCTGAGGAGCTGCTGGGGAGCGGCTGGCACCTGCTGCAGGCAACCCCCAGGGAACAGAGGGAAGCTGACAGAAACTGGAGCTTCCTGGGCGGGCCTCCTGCAGGGGGAGATTTTGAGGGGCATCCCTCCCCCTTCACCTCCTTCTATGCTGCCCATTCTGCCTCATTCTGGGCTGTGGCTGCTGCCCGCTTGAGGGAAAACAGAGGGGGGTCATTCTGTCCGAGCCCACCCCTGGCGCGCTTCCTCCCACAGCCCCCCCCCCCTGCCCCTCCTGGAGCCGGTTTTCAAACCGAGCTACTATCTATTATCTCATGCGATTAAGAACCATCATCTCCATTCTCCAGATCAGGAAATGGTCTCTGAAGGTCAAGTGACTTGTTCAAGGTCAGCCAGCTGGGGAGGGTAGAACTGGCTCGGACCCAGGCCTTGGTTCCAAAGCCACCTTCCTTGCTAGGCTCTTGGGTCCTTGGCCATCCCGGGGGAGGGCAGGTGGCTCCTCAGTTGCCCTGCCCTGACACGCAGGCCTGAGCCAGCACACGTTTGCCTGGGCACTCACTCGTTAATTAGGAGTTTATGTTGCACACCAGGCTCTGTCTTACTGGGCTTACCGCTAAGAACAAAACAGAAAGCCCAGCCCTTGTGGGGCTGACACATGTGGATGGGAGTTATCACAAACAAGGAAAATGAGCAAGAAATGTGGTTGGTCAAGGGGTGGTAAGTGCTGGGATTGGAACAAAGCAGGGGAGGGGCGTGAGGCAGTTGTGAGGAACAGAGAATAGGCGGGGTGGGGGGGGTGGGGGGAGACCACCTGCTGGGAGGTGACCCTGGAGTTGAGAGTGGCGGGAGGAGAGGGAGGAGCCAGGCCGAGGAACAGCGAGGCAGGGTGTGTGTGGCGGGGCAGGAGTGCAGTCACGTCAAAGGGGAAGGAGAAGTGGAAGCTGGGGCGGAGGTACAGGCTTTGTGGGCCCCAGCAAGGACTTGGCCTGCCTGCGAGTGAGGCTGGAGCCGAGGAGCGTCATGGAGAGAAGGGGTGCAATTGGACCTGTCTTCACAGGATCCTCGGGGCGGCCGTGGCCTGGCTGGGCGGGCGGTGGAGTGGAGAGAAGTAGATGCCAGCACCTATGCAGGCAGAGCCCATGGGGTTCACTGGGACTCACAGGGACCTCCAAGGCGTGCGTAATCGACGAGGGCGAAGACGGAGAGGCCTCAGCTAACATGAGAAGCTGCGGTGGTGCCCACGGAGGAGGAAAGACCCCTGCCAGCTTTGGGTGATTGGTTTCAGATGTCTGTTAGGCACTGCCAAGGGGGAGGGGAGTGGATTTCAGAAAGCAAGGCTGATGACATCATCAGAGAGTGGTGGGGAAGCCACAGTCTGGAGGATGGCACAGCGAAGGGTGCAGGTGGAGACGGCCCAGGAATGAGCCCTGGGCCCACACTGCTATTCAGCCTCGCTGAGGACTTACTTTCCCCTTGATTTTCAGAGAGAATGGAAGGGAGGGGAAGACAGAAAGAGAGAGCATCGATGTGAGAGAGACACATCGATTGGTTGCCTCCTGCATGCACCCGGCCAGGGCTGGGGATGGAGCCTGCAATTGAGGTGTGTGCCCTTGGCCAGAAATGAACCTGAGGCCCCTCCCTCTCCTCCTGCAGCTCTTAACTCTAGGGTCACGTCAGTATCCACGGAGCCAAACTGGCTAGGGCTGCACTGTTTGGCTCAGAGATGAGTGGCTGAAGAGGGCAGGGCAGCTGCAGCACATGGCACAGGGGTAGGTTAGCGGAGGACGGAGCTGACCCCTGGAAGCAGCTATATCAGTGATAAGGGCGGAGTGAAGGGATACCTGACAGGAGAGGGCTCAGGGAGGAAGGCCTGAGTGCTCACAGGGCATGCGTGTGCACACTCATGGCGCGTCAGGTGCTATGGGAATATCCTATATAATAAAAGCCTGGCCCTGACTGGTTTGGCTCAGTGGATAGAGCGTCAACCTTCAGACTCAAGGGTCCCAGGTTCAATTCCAGTCAAGGGCACATGCCTGTGTTGTAGGCTCCATCCCCAGTGGGGGATGTGCAGGAAATAGCCAATCAATGATTCTCTCTCATTGGTGTTTCTCTATCTCTCCCCCTCCCTTCCTCTCTGAAATAAAGATATATTCACATTTGCTCTTATTTATATGTAGAAATACTGGAAAAGATACCCAAGAAATTGATGAAAGGTTATCTTATTATAAACATTTCTGAGGCTTGATTTTTGAAACAGGACCTGCCCACATGACCCTTCCTTTTTTCTTTCTTTTTTAAAATATATTTTATTGATTTTTTACAGAGGAAGGGAGAGGGATAGAGAGCTAGAAACGATGAGAGAGAAACATCAACCAGCTGCCTCCTGCACACCCACTACCCGGTACATGCCCTTGACCAGAATCGAACCCGGGACCTTCCAGTCCACAGGCCGACGCTCAATCCACTGAGCCAAACTGGTTTCGGCCTTTCTTTTTCTTAATTTTTTTAAAATGTTTTATTGAGAGGAAGGGAGAGAGAGAGGGATAGAAACACTAATAATGAGACAATACTTGATTGGCTGCTTTCTGCATGCCTTACACTAGGAATCAAGCCTGCAACCCGGGCATGTGCCCAGACTAGAAATCGAACCATGACATGGTTCATAGGTCAGTTTTAACCAGATCCATGCCAGCTGGGCTGCCCACATGGACTCTTTCTGGTCTCTGGGGCCCAGGCTTGCCTCCAGGCAGTGCCCCCAGTCAGAGTCCGTCCTCCCTCAGGCTCCCAGCCCCCGCAGCAAGCACAGAGGGGTGACAGGGAACAAGTATAATTCATCCCTCAAGTATTGGCTGTGCACGTATGTGCCAGGCACTGCGCCAGGTGCCAGGGGGTCAGTCAAGTGGAGCTCCGTGGCACGGGGCTTGAAGCAGAGGGAGACTGCCGGCCAGGCTGCACGCAGGTGGGCAGACCCTGCGCTGGAAGCCAGGGGGTGCCCCTGGTGAGGACCCTGAGCCAGGATCTGAAGGATGAGAGGGAGCTAATCAAATGGAAAGGACGTGCCCAGCAGAGGGAACAGTCTGTGCAAAGGCCGGTGGGGAGCGGTGATGGGGCAGGAGCAGGGGAAGCAGCCAGGCTGGCAGGGAGGCCCGGCCCCTGGGGCTGTGGAGGCTGGCAGAGCCCTGGCCCAGCCCTGCAGCAGTGGGGCGTCATGGCAGAGGTTAACACTGTCAGTATTGTGTCAAGACCTGCGTTTGACAATAATAAAAATAATCAGCTGCCGAGTTTTACTGTGTGCAGGGCTCAGTTCTGACTGCTTTCTGTAGCTCGCTAGATTCTCACATTATTAACTGGGAGCTGCTGTTCCCATTGTATGGATGAAGGGCTCGTCCTTAGAGGTTCGGGCTCTCGGCCCAGAGCCCACGAGAAAGCAATGGAGCCTGTGCTGAGCACTACCAGGCCACACCCACTTATCCACCCCCAGCACGACCTCAGGAAGCAGGGGCTGTTATCCTCCCCACTTTATACATGAACAGGCCCAGAGAGGTCTAGAGAGCTGTCTGAAGCCACACAGCTGGAAGTGGAATTTGGCCCACGTTCTCAACCACGGCCTCACATTGCTTTTGGAAGGAGTTGTGGAAAAAGCTCTTGAGCTACTGCGTGGAGGGGCAGGGGCGCACAATGGAAGCAGGAGAGGATGGCTGGCCTGGGACAGTGCCATGGACGCATTCAGTGAGGGGCCGCACGGGGCTGGCGTGAGGGTGGAACCTGGGTCCCTTGGGGTCAGCTTGGGGCAGCTGAATGGACTGGGAATCATTCTCTGAGGCAAGGTGGGTAGTACGGAAGCATGACAGGAGGTTTTGGGGTAACTATGGGACATCCAGGTGGGGAGTCAAGGAGGCAGTTTGGACCCACAGATTGGGTGAGACGGAGTCTGGGGGTGCCTAAGAGGAGGCCTCAGATTTGGTCCTGAGACTACATAGGAAGAAGCTGCCAGAGAAGGGAGCTGCCACCAGAGAAACCAGCCCTGCTGACGACTTGATCTTGGACTTCACCCTCCAGAACAGCGAGGGAGCGAGGTTCTGTGCCAGACCCAATGCTGGGTGCCAGGGGAGGGGTCACAGCTGGCCCAGGACAGAGCACGGGCTGGAGGGCAGTAGGAAATCCATGGGCAACTTCTGACTCCCCAGAACTTAACCACCAATAGCCTACTCTTGACTGGAAGCTTTCTTAATGACATAAACTCAATTTACATATTTTGTATGTTATATATATTATATACTGTATTCTTACAAAGAAGTAGGCTAAAGAAAGGAAAATTTTATTAAGAAAATTATAAGGTTTGTCTGTTTTCTCAAATTGTTGCAAATCTCCAAAAAATTTTCCAACATATTTCCTGGAAAAAATTCATGACAAGTGGACCTGGGCAGTCCAAGCCTGTGCCATTCAAGGGTCAACTGCAGTCAGCAAAGCAAGAGACCGGATCCTGCCCGGCCCGCGTGGCTCAGGGGTTGAGCATCGACCTATGAACCAGGAGGTCAGTTAGATTTCCCGTCAGGGCGCATGCCCAGTTGCAGGCTCAGTCCCATCCCCTGTGGGACATGCAGGAGGCAGCCGATCAATGATTCTCTCTCATCATGGATGTTTCTCTCTCTCTCCCACACCCTGTCTCAAATCAGTAAAAAACAGGTGCAGGAAGAGGTCAAGCGTTGTGACTTTGAGGTGACACGAGGAGGTGCTGTCAAGGAGGGAGAAGGTGCAAACGGGGGTTTTCTAGCCAGGGTCCCAGGGGAGCTGAGCAGGCTTGGAAGAGCTGCTGAGGGGAACACGGGGATTGACACCGGCCCTTGGGGTGCAAGCCCCCCAGCAGCTCTCCTGGGCGGGACGGATCGAGGAGAGATGAACTTTGGGTTTCCTGCCAAAGGGTTCTGAGATGAGGCCCTGTGAGGGCCAAGCTGGAGAAGGGGCATGATGAACCGCCCGGGGCTCCTGATTGTAAGCTGCAGGGGGTCACCTGTGGGCGTGTGTGCGCGCGTGTGAGTGCTGAGTGTGCGCGTGTGGTGGGGCAAGCAGTCTGAGCAGGAAGGGGCTTCGGGTGGCCCACCAGGGCCTCCCCACACAGAAGGCCAGGGCAGGGAGGGATGGGAACAGGGTGCCAGCCAGGCCCCTGGGAGTTCACCTGGTGGGAGGTGCTGGGGGAGGGGGTAGGACGGTGAGCACAGCGAGCAGGCCTCTGGCGCTCTCAGGCTGAGGGCATGACCACGCCAGCCGCAGAGCAGGCCGAGGGCTGACGGCACGGACGGCCCTGAAGTGTGAGCACAGACCAAGCCCAGGAAACAAGAGCCCCCAGCGAGCAGCCCTGGAGCCCGTCACCGCTGCTGTGACCCTCCGAGCTCGGGCCTCTCGGCCAGCTCGGGGGACAGAATCGCTCTGCACCTGACGGCTTGTGAACCAGGGCCGTCCCTGCCTGAGAGGCAGGAAGCGGCAGCAGCCTCCACCCAGGCAGACACCCTCACTCAGGACCCATGGCCAGACCCCGTGGCAGTCGGCAGAGCGAAATCCCCGAGCTGTCTCAGCGATGCCCGCAGGAGCTGCACGGACATCATGCCCATTTCATAAACGAAGAAACTGAGCCCCAGAGAAGGACCTCACAGGCCCCCTCCCCTCCTGCAGACGAGGGTGAGGGCTAGAGGCAGACCCCAGGGGCCGGGCCGGGCTCCCTTACCTGGGTCCGGAGGCCTGCGCCGGGCCTGCATGCCGCCTGACGAGGGTCCCGAGTGCCGCCCGAGCACGGCAGCCCGAGCAGCAGCTGTGTCGTCAGGGAGGGGGAACGAGGCCCAGCCCACCGCGCCTACCGCCTGGGCCGCATGTATGTTTAATGATGCCTATTATTCCCGTTTTGTCTCTGGAAGAGGCTGAGCAGCTGACAGGACCAAGAACAGCCCCCAGAGCTGGGCAGCAGGCCTACCACTCCAGCCCGGCCCCGAGACCCCTGGGAGCTCTTACCCCTCCGCAGGCCCAGCCCTGGCAGCCTCACTAGACCTGTTACCGTTCACCCCGAGGCACACTTCCTCCAGGAAGCCTTCTCTGCGCTCAGGCATCTTAACCTGCGGTTCAAATCCCGCCTCCGCTCACAAGCTGGGCAGTGCAGGGCAGGCCACTGCCCGGGGACAGGCTGCTGGGGAGGGCTGCGCACAGGCCCTGGCACACCCAGGGCTTAGAGATCACCCGCTGCCCCTCCTTGGCACCATGCCAAGACCCTCCAGCCCGCCTTCCACAGCAACAGGCCGCTGTGTCCCCTATGGGCGGTCAGTACAGGACTTCTGGGGCTGCTGCCCACCTCAGCAGCCAGGCCTGGTCTCCAAGGCGCCACCCATCCTGGAGTCCACGTTCTCCCCAGCAGCCCAGGCTTGCGCCCGGTCTGATCGTTGGGCTCATTGCTGCCCACAGACCAAACCTGGCAAGAGTTCAGAAAACGTACAAAGTTGACCTCACTCTGAACAGGAACTGTCCTCATCCTTTATTTCAGAGCAGAGCTCAGAGGGCTTAGAGAAAATAACCCAAACCGCCGTGCCCCAGGTCTGGCAGGGCCTGGGCTGCCCTGGGAGGGTGCCCTCCAGACCTGTCAGGCTGTGGAGGGCATGAACTGGGTCTTTAAAACCACTGGCCTCTGCTTTCCATCATGGGCGGCCGGGGGACAAAACAGGGGACAGCTTTTTGCCCTGGGAGGCCCCTTCCTAGGTTCGAGAAGCTGCAGGAGCGGACGGGCGAAGTACCCCTACAGCACCACCACCTCCCGGACCCTGGAGGCCTGGCTCACGCCGCACTGAGCGGCCGGCGGCCCTGCTGGGAAGTAGGGGGCGGCGTGCTCTGTGCCCAGGGCTGGGTGTGGGTGTGGGCGCAGGGGTCCCAACCCAGAAGCCCCCCAAGGGGCTCGTCTCATGGGAATGCCTCCAGCCCAACCTAAGGCCCCGCCCTCTCCCTCAGTGCCACATACTCTTGTCCTTTATCTACTGAAGATATTTCCGGAAAAAGCAGACTTAAGAGACCCCTTCCTGGAATACATGTATTTGTACTCTTCCTGTTTGGGCTTCAGTGGGTCCCACTGGGTCCGAATGCCCAGGGAGACGGGTGGGGCCCGGCCCGGCTACTTCTTGACAATCTGGATGACGTCTTCGTGCTCCATGGTGTGGGTGAGGCCCACCCGCTGAGGGCTGTACTTGGTGCTGGTGCCCTGGGAAGAGGCAGAGGGCAGCGTCAGATTCAGTCCTGATCAAGGCCAAGCCTGGGCAGCTGCTACTAGAGGAAGGCGGGGTCTAAAGCGGGTATCCCAGCACCGGCGAGCACCGCAGGCCTCGGCCGACTCCCCTGGGGTCTAACACCTCTGGGTCCCAAAGTGGAGAGGCCTGTGTCCAGTGTGGGCAGCGTGCACGGGTGGAGCGGGACAGACACACTCGGGCCCACATGGGAGCACAGGGACGCTGCACAGGAGTGGGGGCACCGTGCTCCCTCCTGCCCCAGGGTGAAGTTGGGCATGCCACCCGCCCTCACTCACCCACACCAGCGCGTACTTGAACTGGCTGGCGAGCGACCGGTGAATGCGGTGGCACTAGTGGGAGGACAGGAGAGTCAGCGGGAGGTGAAGTTCCATCCAACCCCACCGAGCAGTTCCCAAGGCAGGTCCTCAGAGCTCTGCCTCATCAGGGACACCTGCCCCTCCACACACCAGGTCTGCCAGGGGCTGGGCCTGGCTAGCTGTCAGTGCCCTCTGCCCACCTTGCCCGACAACAGCCCTGACAGATGCTTTCAGGCCACCACGCCTCAGCCTGGAGTCACCGTGCTTGGTCACTCTCTCTCATGCCTTCGGGTACAGCTGTAACCTGGAGCCTCCCACACCACCACCCACCCTCCACCCCCAGCCTGCGGCGTCAGCATTCCCATGGGAATCCCAGCACAGTGGTGAGGCTGGAGGCGGCCTGGGAGAAGCCCTTCCCTGGGAGACGTGGGCCCCTGGGGCTGGGCGGGCAGAGGAGGCGAGCCAGGGAGCAGATGGGCCAGCACTGCTCTCCTCCCACTGAGGAGCCACAGCCTCAGGCCCTGGAGGGGACCCGCCTCGGCCAGCACTGGGACAGGGGCAGGCAGGGGCTTGCAAGAACATCTCCCAAGGAGCCACCCTGACCGGCCTTCTCCAGGCGAGTGAGGATGCTACAGCCACAGCCACACACCGCCATTCCCACACCCGCCGCTTTCCAGGCCAGAAAGCACATCGGATGGCCCAGAGGTCAGCTCTGCCTGCAAATGGCGTTAAGTTTTACTCAGTTTGCCCGACAATAGAAGCGAACCCACTGGCAGTTTGCAAAGCCACTGCACAGTCAGTCACGGGGTCCTCCTGGCGTCAGGTGCGGCAGGGGCTCTCCCTGCACCACAGGCCGTGTATCTGACACTACGGGGCTGCACGTGGCTCTTGCCCTGGGATGAGTATAAGGTCATGCAAGGTCAACTCGTCAAAATGGGAGCAGATAGCCTTTGGGATGGGAGGCTACTGCTCCTCAGAGCGCCTGCACCTCTCACTTCAGAGAGCCTACATGACGGCCAGGGCTCCTCACAGGCCAGGCATTGGTCAGCTCAGTGAAGACACAAGAGCCTGGGCTGGATTGGACTACGAAGGCCCTGGATAAGAACACCGAGGTACAGGGAGGCTGAGTATGGGAGCTGCAGTACGACCAGGGCTGCCCGGCACAGGCAGGCCTCTCGGCACTTTCGGTGGCACCTGGACGGCAGGTGTCCCAGGAGGAGACAGCGAGGAGGGGCTGACCCCTGGAGAGCAGGCCTCCACAGCCCCTCCCTACCCCACCAGCCTCGCACCTGCAGCTTTAGACTCCATGACAGCTAACAGTGAGCAGTCACACTCTCCAACTCGCTCCTGCCTCTGGGCATTCGCACCTGTTACTTCCTGCTTTTCTCCCCAGGCGTGGCTAAACCCCACACGCCTTGGGCAAGCAGCTGCGGTTCTGAGGGTAGAGGAAACTGTCCCCAAAAGGTGCAGGGTGACCCCAGGGAAGTCCAGCTCACGTGGGCACCTGTCAATGGCCGCTGGATCCCAGCAGGAGACAGTGCAGTCACAGGTTCCTCAACTCCCACACAGCACTCTGCGGAGTGATTTGAGGGACCTGGGAGTGTGATCTTGAGTTTCCTTGGCTTTGTTCTGCCTGGCAAGCGAGCTTCCAAGGCCAAACTCGACCCTGTTTGCATCAGCATCTCAGGGCAGCAAAGGCCAAAGGCTGAGCTCCCAGAATGAATGAAACACTGAGAGGCCAGATTGCAGCCCCACTGGCAACAGCTCAGATCTTGAGGAAAAATGAGCCAGACCAGCGATTTTCAACCCATGTGCTGCAGGAATGTTTAAAACACACAATACCTGACTATTTGTCAGGGGCACTGACCCCTTCCCTTCCATTTTCAAATAAAGAAATGACAGTAGCCAACACAATAGTCGTCTGGTGTGAATGAATCAAAATTATGCCCTATTACTACTAGAGGCCCGGTGCATGAAATTCGTACCTGGGAGTGTGTGTGGGGTGTGTCCCTCAGCCCAGTCTGCACCCTCCCTCTCCAGTCTGGGAACCCTCTCACAGTCCAGGACTGCTAGCTCCCCCTGCTCCCCTGCCAGCCTGATTGACACCTAACTGCTCCCCTGCTGGCCTGATTGCCCCAACAGCCCTCCCCTGCAGGCCTGGTCCCTCCCAACTGCCCTCCTCTGCTGGCCTGATAGCACACGACTGCCCTCCCCTGCTGCCACTTTGTGGTGGCCACCTTGTGTGTTGGAGTGATGGTCAATTTGCATATTACCTCTTTATTATATAGGATTATTATTTTTATTAATCCTCAGTTGAGGATATTTCAATTGGTTTTTAGGGAGAGTAAAAGAGAGAGGGAAAGACAAAGAGAAACGCACTGACTGGTTATCTCCTGCACGAGCCCTGACCAGGGCCCAGGCTGCGGAGGAGCCTGCAACCAAAATACTAGAATTGAACCTGGACCCTTTGGTCCACAAGCCAATGCTCTAGCCACTGAGGTAAACTGGCTAGGGCGATTATACTTTGGCCAGATCAGCAAACTATTTTTTGGTGTGCCACAGAATTTAGTAATTAGTTTATGTGCTATGAGACAGAAAAGGTTGAAAATTGCTGAGCTAGAGGAAAACAGAAGTCCAAGAGGACGGCTGAGTGACCTGGAGCATAGTCTGGCTCTCGGGTTAACACCTGCTCTTCCAAGTCCCAAGGTACCTTCCCTGAAAGATGGCACAAACACCCCCAGGGGAGAGGTGGCTGTGCCTCTGACAGCTCCAGACACAGAGGGCCCTTCCTCTCCGGACCCACAGGCTCGCCCGGAGCCCTGTCTCAGGGCCTTTGCAAACACACTCTCCTGCTGGAGGGCCTCTCCTATGCCCAGCTCCTCAGTCAGTCCTGTGTGGTCACCTCCTCCGAGACCTCCTGGCCTCTCTGTAGACTTGGTGCCAACCCTCCCTACTTGCTGTGTGGCTGCTTGGCTCTGAGATTGGGCATCTGGCATCTGTTGACCCCAAAGGACCCTAGTTTTGGCAGGAACTGGGTCTTCTTTGTTGATGCTCAACAGACAGTGCTGAGTGAAGAAAGCATTCAAGCCGCCTCTGGGTGAGGGCAGGCTGTGGGGGCAGGGGGGCAGGACATGCTGGGATGCATGGGGACCCAGAAATCAACAGGGGCCAAGAGCAAGGAGGTGCAACTCCGAGTCCTCGGCCTGTGTGGGGAGATATGACTTACAGTGGACACAGGAACACCAGGCAGAGCCGCAGTACAAAGCACCCTGGTGGCTCAGACTGGGAGGACCGCGTTTCCAGGACAGCTGCCACACCGCAGGCAGATGCGAGTGCTGTGCACACCATTCTGGGCCCAGCACCGGGGCCTGCCCAGGCACTTGGCACTGCAGCCTGTCCGGGCCTTCAGGCAGGACCTTCCCCCAGGGGACAGAGAGCTCCTGAACCCTCCTCCAGGCAGGTCTCAGGAACTCACCACATGCTCCACGGAGGCCCCTCTCCGGAGGATGATGGCGTCTGTGAAGTCCGGCCGCTCTGCACAGGTAGAGACGGGGTGGGTGTGAAGCAGTCATGGCCTCACGCTATGTGGTTCCTTCCCAAAGGGAACAGAGGCCCTTCCAGGCTCCAGCCGTGGGCTAGCCTCCCCCTTTTTTAGCATAACCTCATTGTAGAACCCCATGCAATCTCCTACAACCTTGACCTTAATACAGATAAAAATAAATCCAAGTCCAGGATTCAAACTGCCTGCAACCCAGTCAGCCACGAGAGCCCCAGCTGAAGCACCTGGAAAGTACTGGCAAGACTGACAGCTGCAGCATCCAGTCAGGGACAGCTACACAGCTGCCCTTGCTTACAAGGTCAAGGTCAATGAAAACTGACAAAACTCAGCAGCTAGGTCCCTGTGAGTGTAAGGGGTGGGACACGGGAAAAGCTCTGGTACACGCAGTCACCCACAGTCCTGACGAGGAGCCTGCCACTGCTGGGGCAAGTCGGAGGGGTTACTGCTGTAGCTGTGGGGACTCAAGAGCAGCTTCTATCCCACTGCCCCTCCCCCGGCCCCACCAGGGCACCCTCAAGACTAGTAGCCCCAGAATTTGGCATTCTTGGTCACGAGGGCTCAGGCTGAGGTCTCTACCAGCCTGGGGCAGAGGTCAGTGCCAGCTCTGAGAAGGGAGAAGGGTGGACACAGCTGGGCTCTGGGGGGGCCGATTCTTGGCTGAGGCTGCTCCACTCACGTCCTCTCTTCTTGGTGTAGATGCAGGTCAGAGCCAGGTATTCCCAGAGCATTTCCAGCAAATAGTCCAGGTTCAGCTTCATGCCACAGCTGCCAGGGGGGAAGGGGGCAGTCAGAAGGGCCATGGGCTGAGGCCAGGGAGCGCTCTCTCACTATGGCAAGGGACAACCTCCACCTGGCTGGGCACAGGCACCAGGGCCTGTGGCCCCCTGGAGCCTGTGAGCACCGAGCTCCAGCCGGGGGCCGCGTGATCTTCAGCCACTGCCTCTAGTCAGCAATCAGACCGCCAGCAGAGCGCAGCGTCTCCCGGGGCCACAGCTGCCCCTGCATTCGACACAGGGCCTGCTGTGTGGGACTGCGCGGGGCTGGGAAGGGATGGACAGAGGGCTATCCACAGCTTGCCTCCTCAGAGGTGGGAGGGGCTTCCAATGCCCAGGGCAGCCCTGCAGGGATTTGAGCACCAGGGGTCGGGTGGGGCTTGCTGTGGCCATTGGCGCTGTCTTAGCTGCACCGATCCTGCCTGATGAGCAGGTGACAATGCTCTCAGAGCCCAGGTGGGCTTAGGGTGCCTGGGTGTAGCAGGAGGTGGAGAGGAGCCGAGCTGTTCTAGGGAGGGAGGTGGCTTTGCTGCTCTTTGCAGCAGCTGGCAATGCCCAGGACATGGTCCTCGTAGCACTTGCAACCCACCATTTGCACAGTCACCCCCACCTGGTCGCTGAGCGTCTTCCTCCCCATAAGCTAAGCCCCACTGTGAAGCTACAGAGCACCTTGTTTGGGCTGGGAAACCAGCAACATGGAAGCCACGAGTCAGTGATGACAGGAAGTGAGTGCAGGAGGCCCCAGAACCCACCCCTCAAGGACAGGGAGCCACGGTCCAGGATGGCTGTGTCCACCTCATAACTCAGCTCCCTTCCCCTCTGCTGTGCTGAGCGCCAGGTCATCCCAAGTGTCAGGAGCACTGGCTTACTGTGGGCTGCCTGGGGGACTGAGAGTGACTTCTACATTATGGAGACTCTTGGACATTCCTAACCACTTCCCCTGATGGACAAAACACGTTTTCTTAACCAGAACCCACCCACGTTACCCACTCTGCCCCTGCCATCAGGGGGGACTGAGCCAAGGTCACCAGCAATGGGGAGGGTCTCCCCTGCCGGCTGTGCGGGGGGGGGGGGGAGGGGTGGCAGGGAGGCCTCAGGATGGGCTCACCCCCAGAAAGGATGGGCTCACCCCCAGAAAGGATGGGCTCACCCCCAGAAAGGATGGCGAGCCTCACCTGATGACCACGCTGTTGGGTTTCCGGGCCAGGCGATCCACTTCCTCCATCGAGATCTGGTCAATTTTGTTATAAACCTGGATGGAAGGCGGAGGTGGTGATGGGGACAGAAAGAGACAAGAGGACAGGAAAGGGCCCCATGTGGCCACAGCCCTGAGGCTCCTCCCTCTTCACACCACGATCAGGCTGAGGCGGAGCATCTCCCTCCCCCGGGCAATGGTGCGGAGAGCTGAAAGGAACAGGCTGGGCCAGAACCCGCCTGAGATGTGTGCGACAGAGGGGAGGAGGGCGCAGACTGCTCTGTGCCTCGCAGAAGCCGCCTGGGACCAGGCGCCCCCCACAGGGCAGGGCGGGACCGGGCACTTACATACAAGCAGGGCATGTACACCCGGTTGCCCACGATCACGTCGATGAACTCGTCCGGGGAGCAGTCCTCTCGGAAGAGCACTTCGGCATTAAAGATCTCTGAGGGGCACGGGTCAAGGGCAGTGTGCGCTAGCAGCCCTGGTGCCTAGCCAGGGAGGGCCTGAGACAGCCACCAGGGAACAGACTGGCCAAAGGGACCTGGGAGGCCCTCTCTGCTCGCACGGTTTTACAAGATTTTAAAGTCTGGGGAGCCCCTCCTGCTTTTCAAAAGAAGCCGCAATACGTAAAAGCTCCAATCACCAGTTCAAATCTTCAAGTCTGCTTGCCAGAACCCAGAGCGCCTCAGAGGGGCAGGCGTCAGTGCCAGGAGCAGCTGAGGGCCTGGCCTCTCACGGCCCCTCTCCCCTGTGCATCCTGCCTGCGTCATACCTCCAGGGAGGAGACGAGGCCGTGCCACCTCGAAGGGGCCGTTTCCTCATCAGCTTTCCGTGCTGAGCTCGCCTCTGCCTCTGCCGTCCTGTCCTCTGGTCCCCAAGCCCGCCTGCCCCCCGACAATAATTAGCGGGTGTGCGCAGGCCCCGGGTCTCCGAGGCTTCTCCAGACCGGGAGCCGTTTTCCTCGCTGTCTCATCACCGCCCAGAGGGACCGGCTGCCGCAGCACCCAGCAGCCGCCCAGCAGCCCGGAGACCGGTCCAGGCGTGGCTGCCTGCAAGCCCGGATCGTCGAGAGGGGAGGCGGAGGCAGGCGGCACCCATGCCGTGCGGCAGCTTTCTCAGGGCCCGTTCAGGGTGTCAGGCCTGGGAGTCTGCCGTGACCCTGGGCCCAGGCCTCAGGCTCCGGAGGCCCGGCATCTCCTTCGGGAAGGATACTGTACTCGTGCAGGATCAGCTGCACCAGCTTTTCCGAGCACTGGGTGAGCGTGACTGTCGAGTTAAAGGAGATGCCACCGCCTTTCTTGGGCTGGAGAAGGGAGAGCTGCTGAAGGGTCGGCTGCAACTGCCCACAGGCTCAGATCCTGCCCGATGCAGTGCACACACCACCGCCCGCCCCGCCCCGCCCCCAGCCCGCAGCGAGGGGCCTTACCTTGAAGTAGATGTTAGGCTTGTGCTTGTTGAGGCGGATGCCCACCGACTCCAGTTCCTTCTCCAGCAGAGACCTGGGCAGAGCCCCCATGCGCCTTCACAGGTGCCCAGAGGCAGGCTGCGCAGCTTCCATGGACAAAGGAAGCCCCTCCCACCCAGGCCCACACCCTCCTCTACGCGCCCCATGCAACCTGGCCTTCCTTCCCAACGACCCTGGGCTGCCGAGAGTCCTCTGGGCCCCGGCTAGTCCATGGCAGACTGGCCAGGTGTGCAGTCCCCGGGCAGAGGCGGGCATGAGCATGGGGCTGGGCTCCTGGCAGCGACTAGGCCACTGGCTTCCGCAAGCAGGAGCCAGAGCCAGGCCACGCTCCTTAGGCCGTGAACGGCCAATGTGGCCGGGACTCCGGCTACGAGCTCCAGCCCCGATGCTGGAGGCGAGCCTCCTGGAGAGGACGCACCGGGCGGAGAACACGGGGTCAGCCGTGGACAGTCCTGCCGCTACTGCCACGCAACAGGGCCCAGCACCACTCAGACCGTCCACCACGAGCTCCAGGGCCTTCCCAGACACGCCAGCCTGCCCCCCTATCCCACCCCGCGGACCTCTGCACCTCTCCCTTGGTGGCATCCAGCATCATGATGACGACGTCAGCTGTGCGTGCCACAGCAATCACCTGCCGGCCACGGCCTTTCCCTGGACAGGCAGAAGGGTCACGGTGACACAGTGACAGGCAGGACCCACGTGACCCCCACCACCCCACAGCACCCAGACTCCTGTCCTTCACAGACCTGCCATGGGGTCTGCCACCTGCCACCTCCCAGGCTAGGGTTTCTTTGGCATTTTTCTTTAATTGAGATGCGCTCTTACTGTGGAGACTTGTTTCATAAGAAAATTCAGCATCACCACCTTAGGAGGGTGACATCCTCCCCCAGGCCCTGTGCTAAGAGCTTCATTTACTCATTTGATCCTCAAAACTATCCCAAATGATTGGTGCTATCATGCCATTTTACAGATGAGAAAACTGAGGCTTGGCTTAGACACAAAGCAGCGTGGTGCCAGGACTTGACACTATCTGCCCTGTCAGGAAAACAGGGCGACAGGAGGCCCACCCGGGCGGCAGGGTCACAGACCACCCAGGAGGAGGTGCCTCAGGGGTGGCCAGGCCTCTTTAGTACCAGATGACCAAAGACGCCAGGGTCCTCACCAGGGCCAACGTTGGGGACCAAAGCTGCAAGGCTCTATGCAGTGTGGTTTCACTATGTCCTGCCCCCTCTTCTGAGAACCAGGGTGACCCACTCCCCGGCTGCCTCTTGCCTCCAGCAGGCGCACTTCCCACAGGTGGCCGGGCCACCTCAGGCCCCTCATATGCTGGCTGGGATGGCATGGGGACCACCACCACCACCACCAAACTCAAACCTGCAGGACCTCAGCGCCATGGTGACGGCAGGGCAGGGGAAGGCACTAGGAGAGATGGCACTGGACACTAGGGAGGAGGCCCACTGCCAGCCCACGCAGGCTGCTAGCAGGCAACTCCATCCCACCTGCCACTCAGCAGCTGAACAGTCAACGAGGCAGACCTCTAGCTCGCTGCCCCAGCGCCCTTCCTGGCTACGGAGAGGAAATGAGGCACTCCCTAAGCTAGGGGTGTCGAACTCAATCAGAGAAGGGGCCAAAATCTAAAATCCAGCCTAAATCGCGGGCCGAATGGTTTACTGAACAGTCATAAACTGTCATTGTGATGGAAACGCAGCGGAGTGCAGTGATGACAGCGCGGTGCGGGCCACATTGCAAGGCCTGGCGGGACGGATTTGGCCCGCGGGCCTTGTGTTTGACACATGTGCCCTAAGCCAAGGGCTGTCTGAGCATTAAGTCTGATAATGGTCAGCACAGAGCCCAGAGTTTAGCAAGTGCTGAATAGCCAGTAGCTGTAACCATCACTGCAAATACTGGATGCAGCCACCTGCCACCAGAAGCATAAGCATGTCTCCATCTCAAAAAAGACCCCCAAAACCTGAAACAACAATAACAACAACAAAAACACCCCAGGCTGAAACTGGTTTGGCTCAGTGGATAGAGCATTGGCCTGCAGACTGAAAAGCCCCAGGTTCAATTCCGGTCAAGGGCATGTACCTTGGTTGCGAGCACATTCCCAGAAAGGGGGTGTGCAAGAGGCAGCTGATTGATGTTTCTCTTATCGATGTTTCTAACTCTCTATCCCTCTCTGTGAAAAATCAATAACATATATTTAAAACAAAATAAAACAAACAAAAAAACCGAAACAACACAGGACAGAACTAGGAGCACTGGCTGAGATCACAGCTGAGAGGGTCCATCCCTCCCAGGGCAGCGGAGCACAGGGAGGGGAAGTGGGGTCAAGCCTGTCTGGTGAGCTGTGCGAGTCATTTCCCTGCCTCAGTCATTTCCCTGCCTCAGTCTCCTCGGCTTTAAGATGGGTCTCTCAGGACTGTAAGGGGCCAGAGTCCCTTAAGCACAGAGCACCGAGCACTGGCCCCATCTGCCACCCCTCAACAGCCAGCCCAACTCCCATAGTGAGGTCTGCTGCATCCTGAGCAGGAGGGCCTCTGGGAGCCCCGCTCGCACCTTGTGCTGCGCCTTCGATGATTCCAGGAAGGTCCAAGAGCTGGATGTTGGCTCCTTTGTACTAGAATGAGAAGGGAGGACGGTGAGGGGAGGAGGGCCACTGGGCAGGGCCTACTTGAACACAGGACCCTACAACAGCCTGCAGCGAGGGGCTGCTGAAACCCAGGCCAGCCTCCATGGCCATGTCTGAGCCTCCTCACCCACTGTGAGCTGAGCCACCTAGAGGAGAGCTCTACTTTACCACCCATAGCACTCCTCCCGATGGCGACAGCCCTTCACAGACAACGTGCTTCCCCGGGAGAGGCTCCAGACTGGAACCCAGCCACACGTTCCAAAGCTTCCCAGGAAACTGATCCAGCCCCGCAGAAACGAGTGACGGGCTGGGGGCGTGGCCGCGGAGATCTGCACACACTGGCCTGTCCCGGCACCAGCTGGTGTCACAGGATGGGCTGGGCATCTCTGGGGTCTCAGGAGCCAGGATCCCCGGAGGCGCCAGTGCCAGGGCACACCAGCTCAGGACAGACACACACAACTGGAAACACAAGCGCATGCCCTTCCCCTCCTGGGATTCAGCCAACTCTTACTTACTTCAATGACCCCTGGGATACACGTCAGGGTTGTGAATTCATAGGATGCAGCTTCGCTGGCTGTGGAGGTCATTAGACTCAAGAAGGTGGACTAGGAGAGAAAGCAAGTCATTGCATGAGTCTTGTCCCATCCCCCTGGAGAAGCCCATGGGCTGCAGGCAGCCGGGAGGCCCCCTCCCCCCGTTAGTGATGGGGACACGTGAGGGAGAATAGCTGGAATGCTGTCTCAGGCCCCGCCAAGGTGGAGATGGCACCGGAGGACCCTCTGCTCCTCAGTGGCCCAAGTCTCTCTCAGGTGGACACAGGGACCTTCTTCTCAGTAGGTTCTTCCTTAAATCAGGGGCCACTCACAGCTCCACAAAACCCTCACCCTGGGCCCAGAGAACTTCACACAGGTGACAGCCACGGCACTCAGAGTGGCTGCTCCCAGGAGAGGCGAGATGTGCCGGGAGATCCTGACCTTTGGGCTCAGACAGAGCCCGGCGGGAGGAAGGGGTGAGTGGAAAGAGCCTGGGTGGAACCCTTATGCCATGGTCCGCTGTGGGAACGGGGCTGCCGCTTGGCTAGGAGACAGAGAGGCCTTGGCCCCGCCTCTGCTGGGGGACCCTGGGCAAGAAACTACATCCTCTAAGCTTCAGCGTCCTCACACGTGGAGTGGGCATCCACTCCATCTCTTTCTTTTTTCTTTTTTTAAAATATATTTTATTGATTTTGTAGAGAGGAAGGGAGAGAGATAGAGAGTTAGAAACATCGATGAGAGTCATCGATCAGCTGCCTCTTGCACACCCCCTACTGGGGATATGCCCGCAACCAAGGTACATGCCCTTGTCCGGAATCAAACCCGGGACCCTTCAGTCCCCAAGCCGACGCTCTATCCATTGAGCCAAACCGAACTCGGCTCCATCTCTTTCTTGAGGTACTGCATGGGGATCAATAGAGATGATAAGGCATGTGGTCTACTGAGTCCGGGGCACAACCAGTGCTGGATGCAAGGCCCAGAACACAAGCTAAGCGGTGGGCAGTGCCGGAGAAAACCCAGCCCTGGCTGCAGGCGCCCATCTGGTCAGCACGGCACCGGAAACAAGCCTGGGACGCAGTTCCGACTGGACAGTGCTGCCTAGATCTGGAGCCGGTGCCCTCTGGACTCTGCCCCTCGCTGGCAGGCAGGCAGGAAGGCTGGGACACACCTCCCTCACACACCCTCAGACTGAAACCTAGAATGCGCCATGTGAAGGAAACGCAGGCCTCAAATCCAGAAACTCTCTGCCCTGGGGACCTCCTGAAGGAGGGGGACAGAGCAATGGAGCAATGGCCCTGAGACACCGAATGGCCCTGAACTCCTAACAGGGCGGCGGGATCTGGCCACAGGTCCCAGACTCCAAGGGCACGGACCTTGGAAACTAGAGTGACTTCTCTCAGCCTGAGCTTCTCACCTGGAAAGGAAGTCTTTGGTAGGATGGAAAGTAAAGTGGAAAGAAAAGACAAAATTAATGAGCCCATAAGAACACTGAAGAGCTGAAGCCTGGAATCCTCACGTGTCACTGGGGGCCAGCTGCGAGCCAGCAGCGGCCCTGCCTTTCCAGGTGCAACTTCCTCAGAGGAACCACGCTGCCCCGGGGAGGAGGGAGCTGCTACTTACAAGGCACGTGAGCTACCAAGTGAGGAAGGAGTGAGAGAACTGGAAACAGCTACTTCACAAACACTCCTAAGACCCCGGCAAGGACAGGCATCTGGGCCAAGCCACCAAAGGATGCTGACAGGGCGGATTTCTGCGAGCTGCGCAGCAGCGCCCTGCAGGTGACTGCCCGGTGTTCTGGCATGGGGGAACACAGCCACACGGGGGGACACAGGGTGCGATCCCCTTAGTGCAGTGGCCCTGGACACGCAGCTAGCCCTCGGGTTTCAGCCATGCCCATCACCCACTCGTGAACCTGGCCAGTTCCCGGGAAACAGCCATCGGACAAGCGGCAGTGCACCGTGAGGAAGGAAGCAAGCAGAGCCGGGACCGGTTTGGCTCAATGGATAGAGCGTCGGCTTGGGGACCGAAGGGTCCCAGGTTCGATTCCGGTCAAGGGCATGTACCTTGGTTGCGGGCATATCCCCAGTGGGGGGTGTGCAAGAGGCAGCTGATCGATGACTCTCTCTCTCATCGATGTTTCTAACTCTCTATCTCTCTCCCTTCCTCTCTGTACAAAATCAATAAAATATATAAAAAAAAAAAAAAAAAAAAAGGAAGCAAGCAGATCCCAGAGCACAAACGTCCCACCAGGCAATGGCCTGGTCTCTTTGGCGAGGCAGGGGCCTGACAAAGGGGTTGGTCTGGGTAAAGCAGCCTTCGTGACTACACCGGGCTACATGTGGCCAGAGCGGGCCCCAGTCTGGAAGACCAGCTGATTGGAATATAGTCTGGCCATTAGAGGATCACTGGGTCACTGTTCATTTTGTTTGGTATGCTATGCCAGTTTGTGGCTAAGCAGGACATTTTTCTTACTTACTGGAGATACAAGCTTAAATATTTAGAGGTGGAGGGCCATAAAGCATGACACCTGTAACTTACTCCCAAATGGTTCAGTCAAACCAACCAACCCCCCCCCCCCCCCCCCCACACACACACAGAGCAATATTGCAAAATGCCAGAGAGAGGGCAGACTGTACTTGTTTTTCCACCTCTTATACCTGTTTGACATTTCTATTATACAGAAGTGGGGGAAATAAAAAGACAGGGGCCTGGGTCGGATGCCAGGGTTGAAGCCTGTGAGGCACTGGGCCTGCGGAGGGCTCACTGGGGAGTCCCCCCTCGGGCAGCAAGGGCTCCTGCAGCGGAGCGAGGGCTGCTCCTTCGGAGGGGCTGGAGCGGGAGGCCCCTGAGCGGCTCTGTGTCTGGCTTTTGTGAAGTTGGGGAGTCAGGAACACCCCACCACTAAAGGAATTTGAGGCCCTAGTTGGTTTGGCTCTGGTGGATAGAGCCTCAGCCTGTGAAGTGAAGAGTCCCGGGTTCAATTCCAGTCATGGGCACATGCCTGGGTTGTGGGTTTGATCCCCAGAACGGGACATGCAGGAGGCAGCCAATCAATGATGCTCTCTTATCTCTGATGTTTCTATCTCTCTCCCCTCTCTCCCTTCCTCTCTGAAATCATAAAAGTATATTTAAAAAAATAAAGGAATTTGAGCGCAGGCTGGAAAGCTGCTCAGACTTTATGGAAGGAATGAACTGCCAAAGGCTTGAAGGAATAGGAGCTGCAAATAAAAGCTTCCAGTCCATTCTACCTGATTCAGATAACATGGCACTGTATTTCCCGAGCCCACACCATTGGAGGACAGGAGAAAAGGACAGTGAAATCCAGCTGGGGTATGTGCCTGAAGACTAACAAGCACTTAAATGCACCAGGAAGGAATCCTTCTGCAGCTTCTGCAGCAGCCTGGTCTTGGTCCAGCCTGCACCCGCACCAGCCCGCACATCCCAGCTCAGACACAGCCCTGTGGAGAGAGGGTACACCAGAAAGCCTAGAAAACGTTCCCATCGGTCCCCAGATGGAGTCAGCTGGAGTTTCCTTGGTGCATAATTGGCCAGGCTGATGGCTGCTTTAAACACCCTGAAGCTGGAGCTGCTGTGCCTATGCCTAGGATCGCTTCCTGCAGAAACACCTGTTCCAGCAGCAAAGCGGCGAGCAAAGAGCATTTACCACAGCACCGTGGGCTGCAAGCAAAGCCTGGGCGGCTGGCCACCACCATGGGGGGGGGGGGGGGGGAGGTGTGTTGGTGATCACATGACCATAACACGGTGTTCCAGGCAACAGTTCAGAGATGAGGGGATATACAAGATGAGCCTGAAGCATTTTGCAGTATCAGAAGTGCTGAATAAACACAACAGGAGTTTGTCAAAAAGCCAACTGAAACAGCTAGAAAAATCTGAGTAACATTAGAACCCAAGTATACAACAAATTCCCACGAGTCCACATGGATACAAATATGATTCAGCTGCAGCATGGTGGTCCCTCCTTTGGAAAACTGCTGTTTGAACTACTCTGTTATTTTTAGATGGTCTCTTATTCTATAAAATATAACTTTGTTTTTAGCTTGAATAATAGAAAAGATTAACTTAACTGTCTGAACTTGCAAGCTAGCCATCTAAAAGGGCTGATACACTGATACTGATATTAATTCACATATTCTGCCAAGTGTTTGTTCATCCAAGGTTACAGGTGTCTATATAGATATGATATGTACTCAAAGTTATGAGTTGTCTGTATAGATATGACAGGTGTTTGATTAGATATAATATGTACTCAAGTTGGCTGTATAGAGATGACAGGCGTTTGTTAGATACGATATGTATTCAAGGGTACAAGCTGTGTCACACAAAGAACTAGAAGGATATAAAGAGGAAACACTCCCTCCTGTGTTCGGAATGTGACAGGTAATCTGCTCTGAACCTGCACACAATGAAGAGGACTCCTAACCAGGGCTCATTAGGCTCTTGTCCAGCGCGCTGATTTCAGATACAAAACAAAATGGGAGAGAAGAGACAAATCTCACGTATGAACTCTGAATAATTTGTGTAGCTCAAACAGGTGGACCTAACTCCTCCCCTTAGTGGGCTGCACACAGTGCCATCCCTTCTAAGAGGACACGAGAACAAGAGAAAAAGAGTGAGTTCACAGAGGAGAAACCTGACAAACTCGCCCTCACCAGGTGGTCAGGGTCAACATCAACTGATGACGTGAGAAAAGCGGCACTTCACTCCTGCGGCATCCCTCCCGCACACCCATCTGTACACATGAAAGGCTGAGCCACAGCCTGAGCAGGAGACAAGGTCAGACAAACCCCAGCGGAGAGACATTCTACAATAGCCCACTAGCACTCCGCAAGATGGCCAGCCATCCAATCAAGGCCAGCCAAGGAGAGCCCAGAGGACAGGACCGCTGAGTGCGACGCGGGCTCCAGGCAGGAGAACAGAACTCTGCTCCAGCCGGGCGTGCGGCGTGAGGGAACTCTGTGCTGGCAATGCAGCTTCTTTGCAAATCCTTGACTCTTAAAAAGCTGGGCAGCTCAGTCCCTTTTCTGCTCAAAACCCTTCCATGAGGTTTAACTTACTCCCCACTCAAATATTAAGTATGAATTTCACACTAAACTAAGAAGCTTACAGAAGAAACCTAAAAAACTCTGCAGTGGCTCCTGCTTCACCCTATTTCACTCAAGGCCAACGTTGTATGACGGCTCCAAGGTCACCCACCTCTGTGATGTGTCTCCCACTGCGGCTCACTTAGACCTGGCTGCCTGGCTCCCTTAAACACAAGCCCCCGCATGGGCCTTTGCACCCACTGCTCGCTGTCTGGGAGGTCCCTTCGCAGGGCCCTGCAAACTTCTGCACCACCTTCAGGCCTCTGCTCAAACCCCCGCTCACCAGGGCAGCCTTCGCCAATCCCAACCAGAAACCGCAGGACCACGGTCCCCACCCGCCCTTAGCTGACGGTCTTTTCTCCTCGAGAGGGGAAGCCTGTGTGGGCAGGGACAGAACACTCTCACTCCTGCTGCATCTCCAGCAGCTGGCACGCGGTGCACTCAATGAATGTGCACAATGGATGAGTCAGAGACAGAATGCAGCTCTTTCTGCTAAAGCGGAAAGAAAGCTCTCCGTGTTAGGATGATACAGGGATGGGCCCGATTCTGGGGGATGCTGCGTCTTCTCTGTCCCTGGAGCTAATCCAGAGGGACAGGGAGAAGAGCCACAGTCACTCTGAAAGCAGACACTGTCTTCCTCCCCAAAGCCCACCATGACCATCACTGACCTTACCCACAGAGGGAAATCCGATCAGTGCCACCCGGGCGTCGCCCGACTTCATGACATCGAAGCCCTCTCCTTTGGACGAAGCCGATTTGGATGGTTCCAGGAGCTGGGCCCGATACTTGGCCAGTTTTGCTTTCAGCAAGCCCAGGTGATATTCGGTGGCTAACGGACAAAAAGCAAGACAGAAGGTAAATGTCTAAAGTATCCAAGCCCTCTGAGTCAAGTGGGGCCTCACACACCACCGAGTGCTAGCCGGGACTGTCAGACCCAACGGCAACCCATGTGAAGATCAGGAGAGAAAAACACCATCCCTGTGCTGACAATGCCTCCTGGAGCGGCTACAGGGTTAAGCCTTGGACTGACCTGTTGGCAAAGCCACAAACAAGTCCCAGTTTAGAGGGCACAGTCCTCTTAGCATAATTAAGCTTGACCATATGACATTCCCTAGATCCTTCCTGGGTCGCTAATGGGCTGTGGGGGTGCAGCAAGTGCTGCCAAAACAAGTGAAGCTCATAAGAACATGGTAACTATGGTGACCACTACTTTGTTTACTTCTGACTGTAAAATAAAGCATCAGCTTGCAATCTGGATCTTTTCTGTGGCCTTAGCCAAGCACAGAAGATCCACCTAGACCCAGCTTATTCTCTTTGTATTTTCTTCATCCTTCACCAGCCCCCCTCAGGCTTGCTGAACCCTTGGTTGTGCTGGCATGGCATACCTTGGCTGCTCACTTCATCTGTATATGTAAAAGGCTAAGTGACTGTTCGACTAGTTGCTACGATGTATACTGACCACCAGGGAGCAGACACTCATCTCAGGAGCTGCAGGGATGCGCACTGGCCATTTAAAAACAAATGGCACCATAGACCCGGTGCCAACAAACCAACACTCGGCTTCCTCCAAGTGTGACACAGGCCCTGACACCACCCCAGAATGACACCCCACCAAATCACAGCCAATGCTGCCAAGACCCCAATACTCCATGGCGCAAAATGTGGCCCACCGCCCAGCCTAGAAAACTGTCACTGTGGGCACCAGTCAATGAAGTCACATAGCAATGCCCGGCTTCTTCTCCCTAGCAACTAGCCTTCTTGGAATTTCTTTAGCCCAGGAACACAACTTGCTTTATAGCCAGGTGCACACATTTCACAGTTTGACCAAATATTTGTGAAGCATTTTCACGTGCCTCATCTCATTTGACCCTCACAGAAGTCCTGGAGGACCCTGTTTCCCCGAAAATAAGACAGTGTCTTATATTAATTTTTTTCTCCCAAAGTTGTGCTAGGTCTTATTTTCAGGGGATGTCTTATCTTTCCATGTGCTAGGTCTTATTTTCGGAGGATGTCTTATTTTCTGGGAAACACGGGTAGGTAGAAAAGAGGCTCAGTGGAATCCTATTCTCTTTTCATTAGCCAGAAAACGGAAATTTAGAAAGCTCAGAAACTTGACCCAACTGAAAAGAAGTAAGAAATGGTGGACTTGGAAAATGACTTCAGGTTTTCTCAATATATTTTTTCAGAATATAGTCAAACACTGCTGCAGTTACATATTTTACCCTTTGTTCTTCCTGTGTGATCTACAATAATAATCTGCTTCATGTTGATATTTACTGCTGTGTTGCTGACAATTACCTGAAAGAGAAGTTGGGGTGCTTCATTGGGCTGGAAAAGTTTAGCTGCATCAGAAAGCAGGTCTAATGAAGCAAGTCTGTTCTATATCTATAGGAAGCTAAGTTGACTTGCACATGTTCAATACACGAGTGTTTCGATCTGTCATTGTCGATCATGAATTTGGTTGACACTACTATTAAAAAGGGTGAATAGCAATATTAAAATAATCTTCTAATTAATTAATTTCCTTTCATTGTGCACAAATCTATTCACCGGGCCACTAGTCTTATATAATAAAACCCTAATATGCAAATCGACCAAATAGCGGAATAACCGATATCTATGAAGCACACTGACCACCAGGGGACACCAGGGGGCAGGTGCTCAACGCAGGAGCTGCCCTCTGGTGGTCAGTGTGTTCTCACAGGGGAAGAACAGCTCAACCAGAAGCTGGGCTCATGGCTGGTGAGTGCATGAGAATGAACAAACCATCTTTTCTGTCAAAGAACATTTTAGACAGCCGCCATTTTGGACTGCAGGACTAGGCAGCCACCATGTTGGCCACATGGCTTGCAGCTTCCCTGAGGGCCGCCATCTTAGAACAGCAAAGGCCAACCCCTCCCTTTGAATTAGTCAATTGCAAAAGACTGCGCCTGAGTTCCAATCAAGACTAAGGGATAGCCGAAACCAGTTTGGCTCAGTGGATAGAGCATCGATCTGTGGACTGAAGGATCCCAGGTTTGATTCTGGTCAAGGACATGTACCTTGGTTGTAGGCACATCCCGTTAGGGGGTGTGTAGGAGGCAGCTAGTCGATGTTTCTCTCTCATCAATGTTTCTAGCTCTCTATTCCTCTCCCTTCCTCTATGTAAAAAAAATCAATAAAATATATTTTTAATAATAATAAAAAAAAGAGTAAGGGACAGGTCACGTGGGTCAGGGGTTATAAAGCTGAGCAGATGGCTCTGTGCACATGCTTCCAGGCCATGTGTGTGCACCCTTCTATGTAGAAGTAAAGATGTTTCACCTTGCTGCCTGGCTTCCGAGTATGTTTTGTGTTCTACCAGGACCCCTGACTTGGGAGGCTCACCTTATTTCTAACAAGTGTAGCAATGGTGGCAGAACCTCTCCCACCTCCATGGCAGCGTTAGGGACCCCTTGGGGGTACTGGACTGCGAGAGGGCCCAGGCTGGGTTCAGGGACACCCCCTCCCCTGCCAGTGCATGAATGTTGTGCACCAGGCCTCTAGTTTATAATAAAAGTGAGTCTCCTTATTGAGGCTTTGAGACCCCATGTCAGTGGTTCTCAGTGAATCCGGCAACACACCCTGAGGGTTTTCTAGAAATTCCTAGGGATGTTTTCCATTCTCATTCTGTTGGTGAAGCCAACTGCCCTACCAGGTGTGAGTCAGCCTAGCACAGTCAAGAGTTGTCTTGTGTCCCACATGACTTTGCATGTCCCAAGGACATCCAAAGAGAAAACCTGGTTAGGGTCACAGGAGCCTGAAATCTAACTGCTTCACACATGTGTCCACACAGGGATTTTCTGCAGTGTGAATACACGCTGAAATTTCCAGGAATGCAACTCCTGTGCGTGTTCAGGGAAGACTATGGTATGTTTTATTTGAAACTTTACCTAAAGCGGCTCACCATCTTGGGATTCTATGCCACCAACAGTGAACCCACTTGTAGGGAGGCACTAACACAACATACCTGCACTGCCAGAACTGTGTTGGCCACACCCCATTCTACCAAGAGGTACAAGCTTCATTATCACTTGGCTGTGGCCCAACATTTGCATATTGAAATACACAGTATTTTTATTATAAATTACTTTCCCTTTCCCCCTCCTTTATATTACTATTAGGGCATTATATTGATATTTTTCAAATCCTTTGTGTATGAAAGTTATACTTTCGATTGGGAATCACATTTCAGAATGGTAAAAGGGTATTACAAAGTCTTTACTATAAACAGAAGCTGGGACTGACAGTAAGACGCAGGGCTCTAGGTGATCTGGCCCCTTCTACTTCAACAGCATCTCTCACCACGCCACTTTTATTCACACATTCCAGCCGTGGCTACTTCAACATTTCTCACCACGCCACTTTTATTCACACATTCCAGCCGTGGCTACTTCAACAGCTCTCACCACGCCACTTTTATTCACACATTCCAGCCGTGGCTACTTCAACATCTCTCACCACGCCACTTTTATTCACACATTTCAGCCGCAGCGGCTCTCTCAGCACATGCTGACCCCTTCCTGCCTCTGACCTCTGCACTTGCTATTCCTTCCATTTAAACTTTATCTCTGCAGGGCTCACTCCTTCTCAACATTCAAGGCTCAGCTCAAATGTCACCTCTTTAAGTCTCCCTACCAGTCTTGGGACAGTGTCACCCAGAGGTCCACCCTGCTGTCTCTGCCATTTTGCTTTGGGTAAATTACTTAGTCTCCTTGTGCATTAGTTTCTTAACCTGCAAAATAACTACTTCACCTGATTTCTATAAGAAAGCACTAAGAACATGTCTAGCACATAGTAAGCACCCAATAAAAGTTTGTGATTATTACTATCTACAGTAACCCACCTCTCCAGCGGCTCGGTCCTAATTATTGTCTGCATGGCTCTTATCACTACTCAAAACTGTCTGGCTTCTTTAGTTCCCCCTCTAACAGGGTAGGGACGGGACTGCCGAAGTTGTGTCCTCAGCTTCTCGCACAGGGTCCGTACAGGGCAAGCGCTCAGGAAATGTTTTAATAAGCAAATGAGTGAACTGGTGACATTGAGAAATGGTCAAGAATGGGTTCAGCAGTAGTCAGGTGGACATGGTCCTTCCTGCCATCCCAGCTCATCAGATTCTGAGCATCCCTGAAAGGAAGGACTAGATCTTAATCATCTCCACTGTCCTTCCCCACCCACTGCTAAAGCGGCATCTCTCGCCTCCCCTAAGCCTCTCTGCTCCTTTGCGTCCAGTAGATGATACTCCACTGGGAAACCAGAGAGGGAACTTTTACAAACAGAAATCACACTCTCCTGCTTCACACCCTCCATGAGCTCTTACTGCCCTCAGAACACAAGTCAGACTTGGCCCAGGACTACACGGTGCTCCCTGACTGGGCTCTCCTTTCCCATCACTGCACCCAGGCCCAGATCTTTCCTTCCTTAAACACACCAGTGTCCTGCCTGCAGCCTTTGCACCAACTGTTCCCTCTGCGTGTACAAATGCTGGTCTCAGCTCACATGTTCCCTCCTCCTGGTCTTTTCCGATCAGTCCCCACTCCTAACACTCTAGTTTGTCTTCACAGAATTCATTGCTGAAATTGTCTTGTCTGTTTAGTTACTGATGTACAGACTGTCCACTGGGAGGTCAGCTCCACGAGGTCATGGATGTCACGCAGCAAGCGCCCAAGAAAGATTTGCAGAATGAACACATGATAGACGCTCCCCAACTCCTTAGTCTTCAGAACTAAATGGAGCCATGGAGGAGAGGTCGGCCACCCAGCATTCCTTGCTTCTTGCTCCTGCAACCCCACAGCAGGTCCGGCTGGGCCCTGGGCCTTACCACCTTCACCAATCGTATTCCCCATGGTTTCCAGACCCTCCTTCCAATCTAGACTGTTCTCTCTGTTCCATGAATACAGTGTGCTCAGAGGCCCCCTTGCCTTTGCCCCCCACCTGTAATACCTTCCCTCCCCCAGCTCCAGGCCCACCTCCTCCTGGACGCCGTCTAGGTATCACTTTCTTGTCTTCTTACCTTTGAGCTCCTCCGGCCCTTACAATCTGAAGCCCAGATGGGATGCTTCATTACGTGCTTTCTGTAGGTTTTCTGTCCACACTGGGTGCTGGCCATGCGCCTAGTGCTCTGCACACGCTACCTAGTGTAACTCAGCTGCGAGCGAGCACGTGGGGAGGGGGTTCTCTGTGAGCAGATGAGGACCCTGAGGCTAAAGGAGGTGAAATGACTTTCCACGGCTTCACAGCAGGTAAGGGGTGGGACCAGAGTTCAAAGCCAGGCCCGCCCGATGCTGGAATCCAGACGCCTCCTCTAGCCACCCAGGTCTTCGGCTGCGGGTGAGTTTACGTGAGAGGTCACCCCCAGACTTCCCAGCACAAAAGGGGAGAGCGCCAACGCGCCGAGCCCGGCCCCGGGGAAGCCGGGGTTCCAGCCCTGGCCCCGCCTCTCTCTGGGTCAGACGCAGGCGCTGTGACTGGGTTTCTCCGCTCGGTCTCTACTCTGTCACCGCCTGCCTGGCTCTGAGCAGCTCTCCCGGGGTCGTTGGCCATCAGCCGGCGCGGGGCCCACCCCGCCCGGCCCGCCTGGGCGCCGGCGGCGCTGCTCCGCGGCCCCGGCAGGCCCAGCGCTGCGCGGGCGGCCCCATCGCACCGACAGCAACGCGGAGGCGGAGGCCGGGCGGCCACGCTCACCCTTGTTCTTCTGCGTCCGCGCGATCTCCTTCTCGATCTCCGATATCTTCTCCAGGATCCCCATGGCCGCGCTCTGCTGGGGCGCCCAGACCCCGCGGCGCTTCCTCCAGCCCGGCCCGCGCGGCCTGCAGCGTGCGCCCGGAAGCCTGTGCCCGGAAGCCTGCGGGTTACAGCGTCCGCCGGCGCTCGGCCGTTCCGAGTCCGGGCGGGCCACGTGGAGCGGAATGCCCGACGCGATTGGTTCCGCCCTCTGGGCTGGGAGCCCTGGGAGACGCGACACTGGACCGGAGGGGGGGTGGGGGTGGGGGGCTGGGGCCGGGCATGGGAGACGGAGGGAATCTTCGGGGATCAACTCTAACCTGACGTAAAGAAAAGAAGCCGAGCTCTTATTCTATGTGGAGGTTAAAGTGGGTCCCCCTTACCACATTAACCAAGTGCCAACCTTAGCCCTCCTCTCCACCATCAGATAGCTCCTGATACGATGCAGTATGCAGTAGACAACATTTCCTATGTGAAATTCTTGCAAAAAAAACCCACAAAAACAAACAAACAAAAAAACACACACACCAAAAAACAACCGTTGTATTTGAATTTAGAAACAAGAAAACATAAGATAAATCTAGAAAGTGATGCATTTTGTAAAACAAGTGGCCTGAGATCTTCAAAATTGTAAATGACCTGGGGGAGGGGAAGGGGGCTGTTCTAGATTAAAATAGCCTATATAATAAAAGCCCCAAATCCACTGAACTGAGGAACAACCCGGGAACGACCTTTGCTACGACAGGCACTGACCACCAGGGGGCAGACACTCAATGCAGGAGCTGCCCCCAGCTCGCAGGCCCCAATTGGCAGTGGTGGGGTGTGCCTAAATTCTGGTTGAAAATTTTAAAAGCAGCTATAAAAAGTAGAACAGTTGGGGGAACTTTAACTTTGGATAAGATATTGGATATTATGGAGTAACTGCTAATTTTCCTGGTGTGATGATGTAGGAGATGTTTTTGTTATTAGCAGATGCATGCTGTGGTATTCAGGGGTTTGCTCAGGCAAACATAACAAAATGCCACGTGTTGGGTGGCTTAAACAACAGAAACTTTCTCAGTTTTGGAGATTGGAAGTCCAAGATGGGGGTACTTAGTGTGGTTGGGTTCTCATAATGGGATCAGTACCCTTATAACAGATGCCAGAGAGTTCTCTCTCCCTCTCTCTCTATCTAATGCTCCACCTCCCTCCTTCTCTCCCTCTCTCCACACATTCAACAAGAAGGTGGCAGTCTGCAAGCCAGGTAGAAGGCTCCTACCAGGCTCTGAGCTAAGTAGGGGCTTTTGTAATTTTGAGTTTGCGTTCTCACCCACATTTTACAAACTGAGGTTACAAGCTTGCAAAAGAGCCTGGTGTGGTGGCTCAACTGTTCAATCAGGGGGCTGAAATTCAAAGCAAGAGTTTTCAATGCCAAGCCCAGTGGTCCGTAGGGTAACTTGGCCGAGCGTGGATAGGAATGTTTACATACAAGCTTTCTGTGAGGTCAAAGGTGATAGGAACGTGCTTTGGGACAGGGAAGCACATGCCGTGTGGGGGCCTGTAAGAGCCCTGGCCCAGAAGTGGATCTCTAACTCCGCTCTGAGCCCAAATGCTACGTGATGTGATTCCCGAGCTCCACTTACTGCCGCACTTGTGCCCACAGAAGTGTGTTCACTTCCAGTTTTTGTTTGAGGCGTATGACTCACCTTCCCAGAGTTCTGGCCTCTCCGCTATTGTACTGATTCAGTAGCAGTCCCCAGGGGCTTCACAAGCAACGTGGGGCTGTGCCTGCTTCAAGAGTTATGGAGCTTTGGAGCTTATGGAGCTTTCTCAGTCACCTGGCCTTTCCTGCTTAGAGGGGCTGGGTCCTCCAACCCCAGACTCCGGGGGCCAGCTGCGAGCCTCGTCTTCATGCTGCGAGCCTCGTCTTCATGCTGCGAGCCTTGTCTTCATGCTGCCCAAAGAGCCTGAGGTGGGGGGTCGGGGCATCGGAAGTTGCAGCAGTACCGCAGTACCTGTGGTTTCAGTTACCTCGGATCATCTCAGTTCAAAAATACATATTAAATGGAAAATTCCAGAAATAAACAATTCCCGAGTTGTACATGGTGTGCCACTCTGAGCAGTGTGCCAAAACCCGGCACGATCCCACTCTCCCTCAGGGACGTGAACCATCTCCATGCCGCACACCTGCCAGTCACATGGCCGTCTCTACTCTGTTCCGGGGTGCACTGTGGTGGTGTTGCAGGGTTGTATTCAGGTCACCCTTTTTCTACTTAGTAATGGCCCCAAAGAGCAAGAGTAGCGATGCTGTCACTCATCTTCCACAGAGAAGCCGTGAAGTGCTTCCTCCAGGGGAAGGCGTGTGTAGAGGAAAAAACAGTATATCTAGGCCTTGGTACCATCAGAGGTTTCAGGCACCCTCTGTAGTCTTGAAATGTATCCCCGTGGATAAGGGGGTGGGCTACTGTATTATCAACACAGAGAAAAGGCAAACCATGGAATGGGAGAAAATATTTGTAAATCATATATCTGATAAGGGGTTAATATCCAGAATATAGGAAGACCTGAAAGTCAACAAAACAACACAATTTTTAAAATGTGCAAAGGACTTAAATAGATACTTCCCCAAAGACATACAAGTGGACAATAAGCACATGAAAAGGCATTCAACATCACTAATTAGGGATATGCAAATCCAAACTACAATAAGACATCACTTTACATCCATTAGGATGGCAATTATTTTATTTTAAAATACAGTTTTATTAGTTTCCAAGAGAAAAGGAGAGGGAGAGAGAGAGAATGATGAAAGAGAATCATTGATCAGCTACCTCCTGCCTACCCCCCACTGGGGATGGAGCCTGCAATCCGCACATGTGCCCTTGACCAGAATCGAACCCAGGACCCTTTAGTCTACAGGTCGACACTCTATCCACTGAGCCAAACCAAATAATAGGCAGAATGGCTATTATTTAAAAAACACACACAAAAGTTCTGGTGAGCCAAAACCGGTTTGGCTCAGTGGATGGAGCGTCTGTCTGTGGGCTGAAAGGTCCCAGGTTTGATTCCAGTCAAGGGCATGTACCTTGGTTGCGGGCACATCCCTGATAGGGGGTGTGCAGGAAGCAGCTGATCGATGTTTCTGGCTCTCTCTCTCTCTCTCTTCCTCTCTGTAAAAAAATCAATGAAATATATTTTAAAAAAACTTCCGGTGAAACTGCACTGTTGTGGGAATGGAAAATGGTGCAGCCACTGTAAAAAATAGTATGTAGGTTCCGCAGAAAATTAAAGATAGAATTAACATATGGCCCAGCAATTCCACTTTTGGGTATAAATGAAAGCAGGGTTTCAAAGAGATATCTGTACACCATGTTCACAGCAGCATATTCACAAGAGCCTAGAACACTCAGGAGCAACCCAAGTGGCTGGCTGATGAATGGATGACAACATGATATGTACGTTCAGTGGAATATTATCTGCTTTAAAAAGGAAGAAAATTCTGACACAGCCCTAGCCAGTTTGGCTCAGTGGATAGAGCACTGGTCTGCAGACTGAAGGGTTCCAGGTACAATTCTGGCCAAGGGCACATGCCCAGATTGTGGGCTTGATCCCCAGTAGGGGGCGTGCAGGAGGCAGCTAATCAATGATTCTCATCATTGATGTTTCTATTTCTTCCTTTCCCTTCCTCTCTAAAATCAATTTAAAAAATTAAAAAAATTCTAACACAGGCTAAGTAAAGTCACAGAAGGGCAAATGCTGTACAATTCCATTTATATGATGTACCCAGAGCCATCAAACACATAGAGACAGCCTATCAGGGCTGAGGAGGGAAGAGAGGAGTTGGTGTTCAATTGGGACAGAATTTCCTGGTTGGCATGATATTCTGGAGATGGATGGTGATGATAGAGGCACAACACTGTGAAATTACTCAATGCCACTGAATTGCCATTTTACTTATTTATTTAAAAAAATACATTTTATTGATTTTTTTACAGAGAGGAAGAGAGAGGGATAGAGAGCTAGAAACATCAATAAGAGAGAATCATCATTGATCAGCTGCCTCCTGCACACCCCCTACTGGGGATGTGCCCACAACCAAGGTACATGCCCTTGACCGGAATCGAACCCGGGACCTTCCAGTCCGCAGGCCAACGCTCTATCCACTGAGCCAAACCAGTTTCGGCTGAATTGCCACTTTAAAATGACTAAAGTGGTAAGTTTTATATTTTACCTCAATAAAAAACCTTGTCACATATGATAATATAAAATAATTTGCCTTTAAAACCCTCCCAAACCCTGTGACTGCTTTCCCTCTCGGTGATTTCTTGTTTATTTGCTTTTCCTAGAGCAAATCCTGCCAGCTGCCTGATTTGTCTCTTTTCTCCTCCTTTCTCTCCTAAACCTGCTATGACCCCACTCTGCCCTACCATTGCATGGGAGCTGCTCTCGGCAAGGTCAGAGGGGACTGCACGTAGCTGTGCCGTGGTCAGCCTCCGTCACTGACATCCTCTTCCTTCCCCAAAGTCCCTGTCAGCATGTGGCTCTCAGGACACAGCTCGCCCGCCACCTCTGACCTCGTTGGCTGTTCCTTCCGTCTCCACTGCTCAGTCCTCTCTCCCAGGAGTTGCTCATGTTGGAGGGCGGGCCCCTCCACCTACCCTCACCTTGGTGATCTCATTCTATCTGTGGTTTGCTTGTTTTTTAATAGATTTTTACTGATCTTTTTACAGAGAGAAAGGGAGAGGGATAGAAAGTTAGAAACATTGATGAGAGAGAAACACCAAGAAGCTGCCTCTTACACACCCGCAACCAAGGTTTATGCCTTGGTTGAACTGGGGACCCTTCAGTCTGAGGGCAACCCTATATCCACTGAGCCAAACCGGTCAGGGCCTATCTCGTGGTTTTAAAGACCCATCTGGGTGCTGACAGTTGTCAACTCTGTATCTCCAGTCCCGATCTTTCCCTGAATTTCAGGTCCATATACCACCCCTCACCACTTGGGAGTCTATTGTGTATTTATCTCAAACTTTATATGCCGTGCTCTTCCTTCAGACCTGTCTGTCCACAGCTGCTGCCCCTGATATGTGGTTCCCCAAACCTCTTTCCCTGTCCTCTGGGCACCCAGCAGCTGGGTGTGGGCATGTGAATGGGCAGAAGCAATGTCACCCCTTCCAGACCTGGCCCACAGAGACCCATCACTCCATCCTCTACCCGCCCAGGGCAATCCCGGAAGGAAGGCACAGATTAATAAAGACGGCACAGCTCCTACCAGCTGGGTCCCCGATGGCTGATGGGGCAGAGCCCCAACCCAACCTGTGCCAACTGGACTTGATGTAAATGAGCAACACATTTCCGTAGGTCAAGCCACGGGCGGTTAGGGAATGTCTTTCTAGCAGCTGGTGTATGCAACTACTCTGTTTTCTTAGATTCATCATAGGGCCAAGTGTTATTATCTTTTTAAATATGTTTTTATTGATTTCAGAGAAAGGGAAAGGGAGAGGAACATCAGTGATGAAAGAAAATCATTGATTGGCTGCCTGCTGCATGCCCCCCACTGAGAATGGAGCCTGTAACTTGGGCATGTGCCCTTGATCAGAATTGAACCAGGACCCTTCAGTCAGCAGGCTGACGCTCTATCCATTGAGCCAAACCAGCTAGGGCAGGGCTAGTAATTTTAGCTATGTTTTCTTATTTCCCGTATTCTTGACTCTTTGGCCTTGTGGCCTGGCTGACTGGGAAGACACCACCCCTCCCAGGTCTAGCCAATCCTTAGAGCTCAGGCTCCCACTCCTTCCACATGCCAACAACCCATCCAGAGACTACACCCTGCCACCTCCTGACCCAACTCTCAGTGCCACGCCAGCATTTCCCTCCCCAGCCAGACAACTGGGACAGCCTCGTGCCCTGCACACACCGGCATGATTTCAACGAGCCATTCCAGAACCGTCCTCCTGCCCGGGACTGGCATCCTGATGCTCCTTTAGCCTCCTGTCAAAACCTCGTGCCCCAGCCGGCAAGGCAGGCCCCTCCTCTGGGGAAAAACAATCTTCTTCAGTGGCATTGGCCAAGCCATGTCTTCGTTTAGTCGCCTCCATAAATTAAAATAAAATGAGATGGTAACCTTGACAAACACAGTGGGCTCTTACCCTCTAGCTCAGGGGTGTCGAACTCAATCAGAGAAGGGGCCAAAATCTAAAATCCAGCCTAAATCGCGGGCCGAATGGTTTACTGAACAGTCATAAACTGACAATGTTAACCAGAAATGTGAATTTAAAATGAGTGGAACAATCTTTTCCTTAACAGTGCTGTTAACCAACTCACATGCTATCAAGCAAAACAGTAATATTGGTATCAAGCAAAACAGTAATATTGGAATGTACCTAAAATGCTCATTGTTTTGTTTTCTGGCTAGATGTCTGACACCGTTTTCCCCGGATCAATGAGTCAATGTTCGGTTTTATTTCTTGGGCTGTAGCAACCCGCAAAACAGCATGGAGGTTGTCATCGGGAATGCGTGATCTGTGCTTGTTTTTGTTCAGATTCATTATTGAAAACATCTGTTCACAAAGACAGGTGCTCCCGAACATGGATAGAATACGGGCAGCATGAAGTCGGAGCTCTGGCATTGAGTCAGGGGGCAGTAGAGGGTAGAAGTCCTCAATTTCAACATCCTGAAACCTTGATTTCAGGCCACTGTCAGACTGAAGCTCGATTATCTCCATCTGAAGGTGATGGGGCACATTGTTGACATCAACTGTAAAAGGATTGGCAAAGATGTCAAAGCCTGAGGGCTGTGTTCTAAAGTCAGAGAAGCGCCGCTCAAATTCACTTAGTAAACGGCTAACTTTGGTAGCCAGCCGACTGCAAGGAAAAGTACCAGAAATAGTGGTTGAGATACTCAAACAAACGGGAAAGTGGGCAAGATTGTCCTGTTCCAGTTGGGACTTCCATAGTTGAAGTTTACGCTGGAATGCTGTGATCATGTCAGACATCTTCGTGATGACTTGTTTGCGTCCCTGCAGCTTCAGATTCAGTTGGGCGAGATGCTCGCATATGTCACACATCATAGCAAAATCACATAGCCAGGCGAGATCCGACAGTTCAGGCAAGGGCTTTCCTTTACTTTCCATGAAAAGAGCAATTTGTTCTCTGAGCTCAAAAAATCTTTCGAGGACTGCGCTCTTGCTCAGCCATCTTACTTCTGTGTGGTATGGCACGTCTCCATGCTCTGCACCCACCTCCTGTAAAAACTGCTGGAACTGGCTATGATTCAGGCCACGTGCCCGTATAAAGTTAATAGTTTTAATGACTGTGGTCATTATGTCATTCATGTCCAGAACTTTTCCACACATAGCCTCTTGGTGGATAATGCAATGATAAGTAATCAAGGGTGTGTGGCAGTGACTTTTTTGCATTCTTTCCTTCATTAGTCCAACCCTTTCTTTTCTCTGCACATTGAAGGTGCGCCATCGGTAGTTAGCCCCACCAACTTTTCCCAGGGTAATTTAAAATTATTTATAGATTTCTCCACAGCCTCAAATATATCTCTACCAGTCGTCGTCCCATGCATGGCAGCTACATCCAAAAGTTCCTCAGTGACAGAGAGGTCGGTCTTCGTAGCACGTATAAAGATGGACAGCTGCGCTGTATCAGTGTTGTCTGTGCTTTCATCGATAGCAAGTGAAAAAGCGAGATAACTGCATGCCTGTTCCGCCAGCTGTGATGATAAATTTCCTGAGAGTTCTTGAACTCTATCTGCAATGGTGTTTCTTGACAAACTGACATTTTGAAAACTCTGTATCTGGTCTGGGCATACTTGCTCACACACTTTTAGCATGCATTGCTTCAAAAAGGCACCCTCTGAAAAACACCTTGAAGTACGGGCAATTTCTTCAGCCACTATAAAGCTTGCTTTCACTGCAGCATCATTTTTCGCTGCAGCCTTTGTAAACATTTGCTGCTGTGATTGTAGTTTGCCTTTTAGTTCTTTAACAATTTTATGCTTTTCTTCCAAAGTATATTTGCCATACTTAACATTACGTTTGGTGTCAAAATGACGACGTATATTGTACTCTTTCATCACCGACACTGTCTCATAACACAATATACACACTGGTTTGCCCTCTCTAAGCACAAACATGTATTCATTTTCCCATTTGTCATTAAATTGTCTGCCTTCACCGTCAACTTTTCTTTTCCTGAACATTTTGGGATCAATATTGGCAGTAAAAGATGTAGTTTATTGGAAATCTGCGTTAGAAGGAAAAAGTTGAAAACTTCACAGGGATAGCTTGATTTGGCAGATGGAGTGGAGAAAAAAAAGTCAGTCAATAAATGCCTGGCTGGGTAGATAGCAGATTCTGTTGCGATTTTTATGCCTGCACTTTATGCCAGAACTGGCAGCTTCTGCTGTGTATTTTTTATGCCCGCACACTCACTCTCTCCTCTGCTCTGCCACCCGCACAACCACATCGGATGCCGGACTATAGGTCATGCCTCCTGAATCTCGCATGACTTGTTATCTATGCGCATGCGTAATAGATAGCAAGTACAGGCGTCGAGGCTGCCGGCGAGATCACAAGCCTCCTATGTCACTGCGCGTCATTGTGATGGAATGCAGCGGAGTGCAGTGATGACAGCGCGGTGCGGGCCACATTGCAAGGCCTGGCGGGCCGGATTTGGCCCGCGGGCCTTGTGTTTGACATGTGTGCTCTAGCTCCTGAGGCGGAAAGTCAGGGCCGGAACCCCGGACTGCTGTGTGGTTGCACTTCACACCCAGCCCGCCAGCAAGGCCTTTTGACTCTGCCTTCAGAATCGAACTGGGGATCCTTCAGTCTGAGGGCGACGCTCTATCCACTGAGTTTCTCTGCCACACCGCCACTCTTCTCTGCCTTCTCTGCCCTCCGTGGGCTTCGCAGCAGCCTCCTCACTGGTCCCTCTCAGACCCTTTAGAAACCAAAACATGACGCTGCCCCTCATGCTCGCACCCGCTGATGACGCCTCTCGCTGGGAGTGAGAGCCAAGGTCCTGATGACCTTCCACCCCTCCACCCCCCAAGGATATTGTCACCTTTATCCTCCTTCCTGTGACTCACCTCCTTGCTTTTCCTTTAGCACAGCTGGCTCATACCACTACTTCCAGGTCTGCTCAAATGTCACCTGCTCGACGAGGCTTAGCCTGACCATTTTTTAAACAGTTGCAACCCAGAGCCTGCCACACCTGGAACTCAAACCCTGGCTCTGCTCTTTCCGTCCTGCGATGCTTACCACTTAACTTCTAACATCTACGTCAGGCGTCTGCTCTGCGACGGCGGCCGCACACTCCACCCCAGCAAGAACACAGCTGTTCTTAGGACCTCTCCCAGGTGTGCACACTGCATCCCCAGCACACAGTAAGTGCTCACATTTGCTAAATAAAAGGGAAGTCCTGGTGAACAGGAGCGCTGACGCGGTATGGATAGCGTTGCCCCTTCTTACTTCCCAAGGGCTTGAAGTGCTACATGGGGTGGGTCTTGACTGCACACTAACCAAGAACCAAGGCTGGTGTTTTGCTGCTTTGACGTCATGCTAGTGGAACCCTGCACTGCCTCTGCCTGTGGGAACCACACTCAGCGAACCAGCATCCCAGCATGAAAGCCTTCTTACTCCGGTGGGGGGTGGGGGGCCCTCAACCACTCGGCCTTCCTGCACATCATGTCACCTGGGAACTTGAAGGCTCTTGGGATCGAGATCAAACTCGTCTGGAGCTGCCAAGCTTCAGTTTTCATAAGCTCCCAGGTGGCTGCAATGTGCAGCCAAATTTGAGAAGCTCCCCTCCAGTCATGGCAGTTAGAGAGGTGTGGAGGGCGGGGCTGTTGAGCAATTATGCAGAGAAACAATGACTAATGCAGTGAATGGTGAGGCAAACCCAAAAATCAGAGGAGAAAAAATAAACCTGAACTTCGGCAAATGCTTCTCTACAAATGAAAAGCCTTCCGTGATTTTCCTGTTGTACACAAAAGGGAAACTTCAATCTTCAGATGTTTTGGAAGGAAAATCTGGAGGAAAGCTTCTCAATTGCGATCTAGTTTCCAGCACTTTCCCGTGGCAAAGCCAGCTGTGGGTCTCATGACAATGCCACGCGGTCCTCCCTGCGCAGCTGAGCCAACGAGGACAGATGTTATCATTTCCCCTTTGTTCTGTCTTGCATTTGCCAACTCCACACATTTTCTACTGTTCCTATGGACGGCTTAAAAACAAAGCAAGCCAAAGGTTAAACATTGGGGACCTGAGAACTAAGATAGGAAAGAGGGGTTAGCGCTGGGGATCAGACAATTTCCAATCTATTCCGAACTCTAGGAGGCCGTGATGCATCACCCCAGCGCCTAGAGTGGCCACTGCAGGCAGCAAGCCTCGTTTCAGCAACAACTGCCATTTACAGGGTGAAGCCTTTTTATATTTATAAAGTGCTTTTAGGAAAAGCACTGGCTGCTCAACAATGCGAACCCAGGGAGAGGCTGCTCCTTCCACCTCCCGCCCAGTGCACGCACCACAGTCAGCCTTCAGCTGGTGCACAGGCCATGGGAGGCAGCTGGGAGGACCCTGGCATCCCATGGCCTTTTCACTCTGCAAAACAACTGATAAATGTGTCTTCAACTAAGAGTCCAGCATTACGAGGTGTGTTCTTTCTTGACACCACATCTTGGGAAGAAAAGAGTTCATTATTATTGTCCAAACAATATGAGATCAGATGATATTTTACATAAAACGGAGTTTCACCCTGATATTAATGTAAATTCTCTTAGGATTTCGTCTTAAGATTTACACCCTTTTAACACTATAAATATTTCCTCAGAAGCTCCGATGATGTTTCCATCCTGTCTTGACGCTGCCTGGGGGTGGTCGAGACCCAGCACTCAGCAAGGAGGCCCAGGGGGTCTGCATTCGTCAGCATGGTCTGTCAGTCAGTCAAGTGGAACAGGCTGTGGAGAGGTCAAGGGCCAGAGCTTGCCACCCACACCTGGCTTCAGGAGTGGCCTTTCGGGAGCCCAGGTGCTCTGGGCATCCCCTCAGAGGGGCAGGCATGAGGGGAGGGGGCCCCAGCCTGTCCCCATCCATAGTGCCTGCCAGGCTATGGAGCAGCTGGTGAGCCAATAGCTCCATTTGCCTCTTCTCTGTGTAAATAGAAGTACAAATCCCGCACACATGCAAGAAAGCACAGAAATTAACAAGGAGCCGCAATAGAGTGCCGAGCGCCTGCCCCACACGAGGAGGAAGCAGGCACTGCATCAGGGCCCAGGGGGCCTCAGCCCTCGCAGCCCTCAGTGTCTGCGGCCTTCGCTGGCCCAGAAATCTCCAGAAACACAGGCCCCGAAAGAGGACTGGGGTCTTTAACAAAAGGGGTTTTGATTTAGAAATAAGACAGACTCACTGCTTAAATACCTTTATTATTTAAAAAAATTATTTGGACATTGATAGCTCTGCAAAATACTTCTCCCATCCCAAACCCTCAAACCTTTTCCACACATCCTCCCTAAAAGACAAAATATTCGTACTTTGCACCCATTCACATCTAATTTTTAAAAACATATAACTCAAAGTGAAATATTATTTTTCTTTTTCAGAACTCATTAGTTATTTTAAACCACAATGCAACATACTTAATGGCATTTCTTTTTAAAAATTAGCTTATCAGACTATTTTATGAGGAAAAAATCAATTCAAGGCCTTAAAGAGACTAGACATTCCTTGTTTCTGAAAGCAGATGACACTGACAGCCCCCGGAGTTTGTAATCCACACTACCAACAGAACCGCTCCCGAGGACATCTGCTCCGCCGCAGCGCGAGGTGCTTCGGGGCTGCAGCGAGGAGCTGGGAAGGTGGGAGGGTGGGCGGGAGGATAATCCCAGCACAACAGAGTGACAGGCCGGGAGCCCGAAGGGAAGCTTTCTGAGCAGTGCAGTGAAAGCCTCTCGGCAGGCTTGCTTGGGGCAGAGGAAGATGTAGGAAGTCTGCACTCACTCCTGAAGGACGAATACAAGTGTCAACAAAAATATTGCACATCACACCAGAGGCACGAGACCACTGAGAAGGCTCCAGAAAGAGCAACTGCAGATGGAGATGAGCCCCAAAGTGTCTTCGGAAATGAGCAAGAGAAGAGGAGTCCATGTGGGCGGCACGGTTACTGAGAGGAGGCAGAAAACATTCCCTTCCTTGTCCTCAATGGGCAGGTTTTACTTGGACAAATCTTCATCACAGATGTGTCTGAAAGATCTAAGGTATCACTTCTTCATTTCCCCCAATACAGCCAGTGCACTTCATTACATGGCTAAAACAGGAAGGAAGAATCCTACATAGAACCCATCTGGCTAGCTGAGCACCATCAATGTTCACAAATGTCCTTCCCTGGCTATGCAACCCACCCACCAACCCACGGGCCTCTCAGAGCCACGCGGAGGCCCTGCCAGCTGCAGGTGGCCTCACCTCCCAGTGCCCTGCGTGAAGCCTGTATCCTTCAAGGAGCTTGCAAGATGCAGGTGATGCTTCGGAGCATGCTGTGGGGAGAGCGAGGATGACCTCGGAAGGCACCTGTCCCTCCTTCACACTCAGGGATGCTGGCCAGCTAAACTGAGGCCTCATCACTGTCCATCAGCTGGGTTTGACCCAGACCCACATATTTGTTGCCGGAGTTTTAAAATCAAGAAAACATTTCTAATTCATCTCTGAGAATGGACACAATTCATTTCTCCACTGAAGTCACTGAGGCAACTTTCTAGGGCTCCACAGCCCTCGCCTGACTGGATGGGCTGGTCACGCCTCTGCACAGAGCCAGGCACCCAGGCTGCTGCTGCCCACACACTTCTCCCGAAGGCCTCCCTGACATGCACTCTCAGTAACGAGCAGTCCCTCTGTCGTTAAAAGGAAAGTTGCTCTTGAGTAAGACTCCCAGCATTCATGTGGGCCCTGAGTCCTCACGGCCGGGGATGCGCCTGGCAGCGTGCTCTGCTCCTCCCGTGGTGCGCAGCGGGGGCCTGCGCTCTTGCACTCTGAGTCCTGTAAACCACTGGACGGTGCCAATCCTCCCAAACCCCTGCCACAGCTGTGGCCGCAACTGTTGCCAACCTATTGAGCTTTTAAAACATGAAACAAAAACAAACACACACACACACACACACACACACACACACACACTTACTTTGGCACGTGAGCCTTGAGTTACTTGAGCATATTCAGGCCCCTGCCCCTCCTGTCCCAACATTTCAGTCGCTGTTGGGAGAATGAGGCCCTTCTGTGGATGAGAGATCACCGTGAAGCACTGCTGTTCCGAGTAGCAAGAGGAGGAGCTACAAATGCTAAACTGGCCCCCAAACAGTCCTCACATTGAGCATTATACTCTATGCAATGCTGCAAAACTTCTGTACCAGGACAACCAGTTTCAAACTGCTGGTTGATTAAATATACATTTACATATAGATATAGGTATAAAAATTACTAAGTCAACATTTGCTGTTTTCAATGTGAAAACAATGAAATGTAATTCTGAATAATTGTGCCTTTACCATAAGGTCCTTGTTAAAGGGGTCATAAAAATAATTTTGCAATAAAAAAAACTTTTTAAAAAAGTTTAATATTGCCCTCAAGTTCAAAAGTTTGGAGCAAATGTGCTGAGTAAGCAGGACTGGCCTCTGTTCCTGCCACGGACCTGGAAGCTTTACACTGAGCGACCCCTGATGCCGGCCCAGGGTGCCCGCCAGCCACCACCAGCTTGGTGTGGCCCTCACGCGGCTGGGCAGCGCCAGGACTCGGGCGCGCTTCTCTGGCGGACGCCGCTGCAGCTTGCCCCCTCCCTGCTCGGAGCTCAGGCAGCACCTCGTGCTGGGCTCTGGAGCACCCAGACTGAGCCACTGGGGGCGGGGTCTTGGTGAGGACCACTGAGCACCAAGGCTGAGGGTGACCGGGCTGACCTTCTACTCGGCTGGAGGCAGGGATGGAGAGGAGATGGGCATTTCAGTGACACAGAAGTTAGCTGTGAGGAAGGAAAGTGCATATAAGGTAGCTTAAGAACAGGTTAGAGCAAACTGCCACAGAGAGGGAGGAGAATGGAGCCAATCCCCGCCTGCGGCCGGCCTGCCCCGCGGGCTGACATCCATGCTGTCTGACGTATCGCCCATGAAGAAACGGGCACATGTTCTCCTGGTTCCGGCAAGCACACAATTTTCTTGGCAAAGTTCTTTTTTGCCAAGTTCAGTTTTATTTGGTTGCTGTTCTGAACCACTGTCACCGGAACTCATAGATGGGTGCGCTGTGTTCAGGAACGTGCGTTAGGTTGAGCGACTGATACCTGCAGGGAGACAAACGGAAGCGGCAGTCTCAGCATCCTGACCACTCCACAGGGATGTGTGAACACCCAACCGAGCACCCGCACGCCACACACTGGCATGGAATGCAAACCCACCTCCGACGTCAGGTGACCCACGCGTGATTTACTTCTATGTCGTTACTCTCCTCCTGAGTCAAGCATAAAGTAAGACGTGCAGGCTCCCGCTCTAATCAGGAGGCAATGCCAGTGGGTCTGATAAAAGGAGAGGCTGCGCAGCTCTGAGAGAAAACAGACTGGAGCCTGCCTCTTGTGGACGCCCAGCACCCAGCTCCCTGGAAGGCAGGCTGTGTGTCCTCAGCGCTTCTGGGAGCGCAGGCACAGCATTCCCCGGAGCCCAGAGAGCCTGGGAAAGAAAACGGCACCTTTCGCTTTCATCCTCCCGCCCCCGGACATGGTGCCGGACACAGCGCATCAGAGCCCCGCGGTGGCGTCCGTGTTTCCCTGGCAGGTGGAGGAGAAACAGAGGCCAAGACCCGCCCACAGGAGTGCTGACCCTCGAGGCAGCTCGAGTGCTGGTGTGGTGCCAGCTCTGGCCTGACTTGTTTCACACAGGAGAGAGGAGAAGGACAGCAAGAAGCCGATTATTTCTTACCCAAAAAACCACCAAGAAAGGATTATGCCTTGGCCACCAGAGGATACTATAATCATAAGCCATCATAACAAGTATTGCCGAGGATATGGAGAAAGTAGAAAAATTGTGACTCGCAAACATTGCTGATGGCAAATGCGAAATGGTTAGCTGCTGTGGAAAGTGGCCAGCTGCTTTTTGGTGGCTTCTCAGAAAGTTAAAAATAGAATTACCAAATGACTCAGCAACTCTCCTCCTAGGTGTGTGCCCAAAGGAATTGGAAGCAAGAACTCAAAAAGATACTTGTGCACCCTTGTTCAAGCAGAATTAGTCACGGGGCCGAAACGGGAAAGCAGCGCAAGTGTCCATAAAGGGATGAGTAGACAAACAAATGTGATCTACATCCTTACAATGAAACACCACCCGGCAATAAATATGAAGTATAATACTAATACATGCTATAAAGTGGCTGAACCCTCAGGCCATTACGCTAAGTGAAAGAAACCAGGTGTGCCCTGGCCCGGTTTGGCTCAGTGGATAGAGCATCGGCCTCTGGACTCAAGGGTCCCAGGTTCTATTCCAGTCAAGGGTATGTATCTTGGTTGTGGGCACATACATCCCCAGTAGGGGCTGTGCAGGAGGCAGCTGATTGATGTTTCTCTCTCATCGGTGTTTCTGACTCTCCCTCTCCCTTCCTCTCTGTAAAAAAGCAATAAAATATGTATTAAAAAGAAAAAAAGAAAAAAGGAAGAAAGAAAAGAAAAGCCAGGCACAAAGGCCACATAGTGTCTGATCCCACTTCCATAAAATACTCTGAGAACGGGCAAATCTGTAGACGTAGAAAGCAGGTCAGGGCTGCCCTGGGCTGGGATGGGCTAGGGAGTTGGAGTGATAGATGAGGGAGCACAGGGCTTCTTCCTGTGGTGATAAAAATGTTCTAAAACCATTTGTGATGGTTGCACAAATCTGTTCATATACTAAAGGCCACTTACGGCATTGTATGCTTTATGATTTATATCTCAATAGAGCTATTATTTGAAAAAGAATAATGAAAACTTTTGAAAACAATTTATTGAAATCCTAATTGTGGCTCTCACAGGAGCTGGGACTACCCTGAGCCCAAGGGCACTGAACAAGATATCTGAGTCAACCCAGGGTAGGGTCACTCACAAGCCACCAAAGTGTGAACACTCTGAAAGGAAATAAGGCTGTTCGATACTCAGAGGAGAAATCGAGTATTTTGTGAAATGGCTCACCCTTCCTGTAGAAGATGCTTAAAAAGCAGCAAGGCGGCAGGGGAGTCCTCAAAAAGGTGTCAAAAATGAGCACTTTGCTTTGTGGTGGCATTGGGTTACCTCAAACCACAGGGCAGGCCTGTCAACTCCCACAGGCCCCTCGGTCACCAGGCTAAAATCAAGTGCACAGGAACCTGCAAATTCCTGTGACCAGGAATGTGACCAACAAAATTAAAAAGGCTGCTGACAGCAAAATTCAGACTGCAGCTGGATCTGACACGTTAGTTGCTGATTAAATTTGGGAGGAATAAGTACAAACACAAGACTGAGATAAACATTGCTAAGCACAGCAGAGCCTGCACACACTCAGCAGTGAGTGCTTTCACCTCATGCTGTTTCCGTCCCATTCCCTCTGCTCTGTGGATGGCGATGAGCGCAGTGTGAGCAGCTGGCACCATCTAAAGAGGCGCCAGCATCCAAACAGAGCGTGGCACCCACGCAGGGACCAGCACAGGTTTCCTTTGGGATGTGGTGAGCCCAGTGAGAGCTGGGGCCTCGGGCCTCCTTACCATTCGGAGCTCCGATGGTAATAGTAGCCCTCTATGGAGGCTGCCGACTTCTGGAAGCAGATGTAGTAGAACCCGGCAAAGGAAGCACCGCTGATGTCTTTGATTGTGTGGTCTGGGACCAGGAACTGTTCCTGCACACAGATGGGCAAAGTCAGAACTGTAACAAGCACTCTGCCCCGCTCCAGGGAGTCCTCGTTAACCATCAGACGGCCAAGGCTCTGCCATCACACAGGCTGGCCCACCGGTGCGTTTTCTCCCGCCTTGTGAACAGCATTCGTAGGCCATTCGAGCACCCCACTTACTAATACAGAAAGCTGTCTGGAGCTCACAAGGATCAGCACCAAGAGAAGGTGCGATGGCCCACACATCTCATAAATGAACCTATACGTATCTGCCTGCCTACCTTTCAGAGCCCACAGGCAGGACGACCTGCGAGTAAGTTTGTGCTCCACTTCAGGAACTGTCACTGGTTCCTGATCGCCTCTAGAACAGTGGGTCACTTCTGTTGGCCTGTGGATCACTCTGAGGGCAGCTCAGTCATCAGTAGCCCCAGTAATACCCCTTTCAAAATCTCTACACTTCATCAAAAGTAACCAGAACGTTCCTGCTCTTGGTCAGCACTTACAAAAGGCAAGCTTTTATCTCTGGTTGGAACCAGGAGTGGAAAGGCTGCATCCTGTTACCTGTTCTTCCGAGGAGGTCTAACAGCCACTGGGAAATTCACCCTGAGAAATTCTTTGCAGAAAGCACAACCATTGCTTTTTTTATCTTTCCTCAACCTCTGAAATTACAGTTTTAAAAACTAACTTTAAAATTAGGACCTTACAAGGTACTTCTTTTAATGTGTTACCTAGGTGGCTATCTCCAGTAGATGGCAAGCTCACTAGTGCAGCTCAGTCCATGTCAACTCTCCTGGAGGGTAATGACTTCCATCCCCCAAACTACTAACTGCACCAAGCGAAGGCCAGGAATGACTGCTCTCCATGTCCTGTGCCTGTGAAGCCAGCAGAACTTCACGGTAAAACAGCTATTTCCTCTAGACTGGAAAGCAGGGCTTGGAGGGAGGTCTATGCTCACAAAGTGACTTACAGACTTGTTCCATGACTTTCCTGTCCTATGGCCCTCACACATCAGCTACCACGCTACCAAAGCAGGGAGCACATGTGACTTCTCTGCTCAAAGCCAATTCAGAGTCCCCCTGGCAGAGTTCTCGGGCTGGTGAGTGAAAAACCTGAATTCCATTCCTGGCTCCTCACTTCCTGAGCTGGAGGGAAGCAGCGGAGCTGACTGCGCTGGGTGAGCCCTGCGCAGGCCCTAGTGGCGGAGCATCACTGACATGGCAAGCCAGCCATGGCTGAGGAGAGGGGATGGAAGATGTCTAAGTTTAAAGAGCATTAGGCTCTCCCCTGAACACACAGAACACGAGGGCTGATTCACCTTGGAGAGCCCCAGGGAAGCCTGTGGGGAGAAAGGAGGGAGAGAACCGAACAGCAGTGTTGGGGTGACTGCACTGCTGTGCTACACAGGCGTGGCCAGAGAGAACCCGTGTGGTGTCAGCAGTGAACCGAGGAGCCTCGGCTGTGCCTGTCCCTCATGAGTGGGAGGAGCCCTGGCCAAGTAGACAAAACTGTAACAAGCACCGGACACAGGAGCAGATGGGCGTCCTACAGGAGCTGCACCACCGAGAGCAGCCTGCAGGGGCTTACCTTCCACCGCATGAAGACATAATCCCCATTCTTCAGCTCTTCATAATCAAAGTCATCTGAGTTAAATGATTTTGCATATTGATAAAAAGCCAGAAACTTGCCCTGAAAGCAAAGAGGAAGAGACCAGGTTAAGAGGAGGCTGGTGTCAGGCTGCCCTCCGTGCCCGGTGTGATCGCCGTCTCAAGGGCCCACAGCAGACAGTGGCGGCGACAGCAGAGCACTGGGAGAGGAGTCTTTGATTGTCCACTGATCAGGCCCAGCCTCTGGACAGATACCGGCACGGCCCGCCCAGGGACCTCTGCCTGAGGGAGCAGCAGGATGGAAACACACAACCCAGGAGCCTGTTCCCAGAACTCATCACTGCAGGCAAAGGCGGAAGCAGTGGAGGATCCCTGCAAGCCTGAGGCGGGCAACCAAGAGAGGGCGGGCGGGCGGGCACGTGCATAGAGGCTGGAAAGGGCAGTGTATGGTTAAGCTTAAAAAAGACTAAAATAGGTTACAAAACAGTATCTTCTGATCTCAGTTTTGTAAAAATAAAGTATAGATATTCAAATGGGATTCAGGAAAAGGTTCATAACCTGTTTTAGCTTTAGGTATTGTCATTATAGACAATTTTTTTTCCTTTTGCTTTTTCATTTTTTCAATTATTTTTAAAACAAGAATGTACAGATTCTACAAGAGAACATCTTAAAAAATGAGTATCTAGAGATATTAAGTCACAGAGTTTGTTACACAGATAAAGTATATGGAACCGTGACTTTGTAGTCCCATCGTAATACCAACTTAAAACCGGCTCAGGAGAATCTGCGGGTGTGCTACAATGTTTCCGATTCCAGTGCACAGAGGAAAAGGGATATGAGGGGGGAGGTTTATCAGACACTGTAACTCCCTGGCAAACAAAGGCACAATAGGCCTCGGGGAGTGCTCTGCGGGGCCTGAGCGTTCTCGGGGGCTGGGGAAGCCATGGGGGACGCTGTGGGCTGCAGTCCGCAGTCCCCCATCATCTCCCCATGCCCAGCACGCCAGCGCCAGGTGGCCTTCTTCGTCCCTCTTTCACCCACAATGCTAGCCCAACAGAGGCTGGAGTCCCAGATGCTTCCCCGAGTCCTAATGGGAAGGCAATGGGGAATAAGAGCTGCTGGCCAGGTACTTAATGTGCAAACAATCCAGCCTAAAACTACGGCTTCCTTGGGCCCCAAAGACCCTGCTTTTGGCAGAATCAATCTGGGACGGAAAACGAAGCTGAATGGGAGACAAGGAAGAACTCTGTCACTGGACTGCCCAGGAGGGGAAGGGGCCCCCTCACAAGTTGGCATGCCCTACAGAAAGAGCCAGCACTGGGCAGGGGACCAGGTGGTGCCACAGAGCCCTCCAACACTGCTTTGTGACACTGGCACCACTGGCCCCCAACCTTGTGGATTCTCAAATCTTGTTCATTTTCTCATATGACGGAGAAATGAATGACTAACTCAGACGAGGATCTGCAGTAGGAGCCTCCTGCAAGGCCTGCTGGGCCAGATTGAGGAGAATCTTAGAATCTTCCTTACCAACACAAGCAGTCATTTCTGGTTGGCTGAGAGGGTGAACACAATGGACTTGCTCAGTGTTAACCCAAAATTCATTGTTGCCATGGCCAACTAAGCCAAAAGGCTACGACAACAGGCTGAGAAACGGATGTGTGTGACACCTGAAGGAAAGAGGGGAGGACAGGAACTCTATGCTGCTCACTGCTGCTGAAGAGAGATGCTGCCCTGGCTGGTTTGGCTCAGAGGATAGAGCGTCGGCCTGTGAACTGAAGGGTCCAGGCTTCGATTCTGGTCAGGGGCACATGCCTGGGATGCAGGCTCGATCCCCAGCAGGGGTTGTGCAGGAGGCAGGTGATCCATGATTCTCATCACTGATGTTTCTCTCTCTCTGTCCCTCTGAAATCAATAAAAATATATTAAAAAAAAGAAAAAGCCGAGACCGGTTTGGCTCAGTGGATAGAGCATTGGCCTGCAGACCAAAGGGTCCCGGGTTTGATTCCGGTCAAGGGCACGTGCCTTGGTTGCGGGCACATCCCCGGAGGGGGGTGTGCAGGAAGCAGCTGGTCGATGTATCTCTCATCGACGTTTCTAGCTCTCTCTCTCTCTCAATTCCTCTCTGTGTAAGAATCAATAAAATATATTAAAAAAAAAAAAAAAAAAAAAAAGGAAAAAGAGAGCATGCCCACAGCTGACAGCTGGGGAGGCGGGGGGAGACTCTCCAGCAGCACCTGCAGGGCGGAGCCTGGGCCTGTCTGTCAGGAGCTGGGTGAGAAGAGCTTCCTGTGGGGTGGCCTCGGGGAGGCACAGCTGTCTAGGAATTGCATCTCGACCTCATCCCAAGCCAGGGGCCATCACTGCACCTTTCACAGGACTCCCCCAAGGACAGCATGGGAAAGGAACATGGACAGGGAGATGAGACAGGTCCTGGGTTCTCCTCGGTGGCCCAGGGCAGTCAGAGACTTACTCACCCAATGTTTCCGATCAACATCTTCATCCGCATCCCACTTTCGAGTTAAGAAAGGGTGTTTTTGGCTGATTATTTCTCCTTCAAAGAAGGTCGTAAGGGTTGGATACTCCTATGGTCAAAACCCAAACATCAAAAACAAGATGTCAAACAGGAGTTTTAACCTTTACAAAGGAAAATTAACCTCAATTTCACTTCGTCCCCATACTTCCAAAAGAATGATCTCTCCGCTAACCAACAATAAGCAGAGTTTGACCAGTGGTCTGTGGATGCTGTGGACACCGGAATGGGGGCCGAGATGGGGAGCCCCAGGCTTCGGGCTTTGCCAGAGCAGAGAGCCCTCTGTGACTTCGCTTCTGTGCTGATTGCTCCAAAAGGAATCTGGACAATTCTCACAGGTAAGTTCTGAATCTCCAGCAGACAAGGAAGGTGGGAACGAAGTAGATTGCACTTTCCAAGGAAAACACCCAGAGAGCCTCCAAAATTAGAGCCTTCACAGCTGCTCCCTCCAGCAGAGGCCTCGCCCACTGGTTCTCACACTGGCTCAGTGTTTTGTCCCTTTTATGCCGATTCTTCAATTTTCTAGGGGTGATTTTTTTTTTTTGTAAAATACCTTGATGTACTAGATACATTTAATTCTATCACCATAGAAACAAAGATGATTTACTCTAGAAAATATATGTAAATTAGGCCTGCAGTGGAAAATCACAACCATAAAAAAATTCTGCTGGAAAAAATAAGTAAGCAGCGTCCCTGCCCGAGTGCTTAGAATGCTCTTGTTCATTTTACTGCTCTGTGCTCATTGACTAATAAGGAGACACCCAGTCAATGGAAGAAAAAGTGACACAGCAAACAGTCTACCATTTCTCTGCATTTGTTAAAACCCACCCACCCATGCCTCCGGGGTGGTGACTGAGAACCTGCAAACCAGTTCACAGCCCCCCTGGGATCAGAGGGCCTGCTTTCTTCTTCAGACCCATGTGGGACCCTCTGGGTCTGCAGCAAACACCCACTCAGATTTAAAGTAAGTCTGTTCTGATGGCTCTGCCTCTTCTCCCAGCTCGACTTGCCACACAGCACAGGACCCCTGAGAGATGCTGCCCACAGACCCAGTGGTGACGGGGAGGTGGCATTGCCGCCTTCTGTTCTCAGCAGTGAACTTCCCAAAAGCAGAATTTAACATCCCCAAACCACAACTTCCTTGCTCCTGGGTTCTCCATGCAGATATTTATATAAAGAGAGTGAAGAAATAAAATGGAATAAACGAAAACCTCATTTTAAAAGTATAACCTAAATTACACTAATCAGTCTTAGGAAAGAATACTAAGGAGAAAAAATAAGCATCTGACTCGAGATTTTAAATTAAGCTATATAATAAATAATAATATAAGAATAAACTCCGAACCCCAGCTGGGTGGCTCAGTTGGTTGATCATTGTCCCATGCACTGAAAGGCCTTGGTTGATACCAGCACATACCTGGGTTGTGGGTTTGATCCCTGGTCACAATATGTACAGGAGGCAGCTGATCAATGTTTCTTTCTCACATCAATGTTTTTCTCTCTCTCCCTCTAAAAATCATTAAACATATTAAAAAAAAGAATAAACTGTGTTTTACATACTCATACTGTAATTTTCTGAGTTTCAAACTTTAATATTTCTTTTAAACTTCCTTAAAAGGGAAAGAAAAAAAAAAGATAAAGTGGTCCTACTTAATGCAAAAAATATTCATATGGTTCAAATCACATTTTCCTAATGAATGATTCTGCATTGACTTCTCCCTAAAACGCTTTATGCTGTATACCAGGACTATAAGGTTCCCAAAACCCACAGAAGTGAATAAAATACACAATAGATGACAACATGTACAGAAGTTACCAAAAATATCTGTTAGTGCAGGAACAGGAAACGCAAGCACCTGAATACGGCCTGACTGGTAGCGCATCGAGCCAAAGAACAACTGGCAGCAGCAGGAGAGCAGGAATGTTAGAAAGCCGAGCCAGAGCGGCTAAGCCAGCGCCAACCCCTCCTCCAGCAGGTGCTGCTTCTTGTGGTGGTGGTGGCCAGACAAGTAAGCTCTACACTAGGGGTGTCGAACTCAATCAGAGAAGGGGCCAAAATCTAAAATCCAGCCTAAATCGCGAGCCGAACGGTTTACTGAACAGTCATAAACTGTCATTGTGATGGAAACGCAGCAGAGTGCAGTGATGACAGCGCGGTGCGGGCCACATTGCAAGGCCTGGCGGGACGGATTTGGCCCGCGGGCCTTGTGTTTGACACATGTGCTCTACACCGACCCCGCTCACTGATCCCAGGCTCACCAACAGTCTGCTGATAGGTCTGGCTTTCCACAAAGACCTGCCTTTTGGGGAATCAACATTCAACTAGCCAGCAAGTCAAAGGGAAACTCCAGAACCTGCATGTGCCTCATTAGTAAGTGCACGGGCCAGCACTGGCCAGCACTGTCACACACGGTCTCTGCGTGGGTAGTCAGTACGACCTCCCCCGCTTTCCCAGTGAGGTTAGCACCACCTCGGGGGAGCTTCGAGCCTTTCAACCTAACTTGTCAGCGAATGAGCCCAGTGTGCGTGACTCCCCAGGGCGGCTCATCCTGGCCACACCAGCTGCCAGCTGCCTGCCAGCCGCCTCCCCAGAAAGAGCCTCTCCCTACTGCTGAGTCAGAGAGGCAAAGAGGATGTTATCTGACACCCCTTCTTCACAATTCTGGGGTCTCCTTTCCAGAGGCACACAACCTTCAAAGCTGTGCTTGTTTGTGAACGTGAGCTAGCAAAGAGGCAATTACCGCCAACTTACCAGTTCCATATTGTAAATACAAGGAGGACTCTAACTAAAAACCAAGCCATTTATAGTAAATAGTTCTATTCACAGCTATAAATGAAAAAGCAAACAAAAATGGATAACTGCATTTCATAATACAGGTATAAAACCATTCTAGGAATGGTCACCCTTTTCTGCATTTTACTAATTATCTACAGTGACCATGTATTACATTTATAATTTTAAAGTCATTAAGACATTGCACAACACCATGCCTATAGTAAGAGCCAGTGAATAGTACATCTTATTTTTTTTCCTGCTTATTTTTTAAAAAATAAATCTTTATTGTTCATATTATTACAAAAGTTCCTCATTTTTTCCCCCTCCACCAGGTTCCCACCCCACCCTCTGCCCTTTCCCCTCCCCCCACTGTCCTCATCCATAGGTGCACAGTTTATGTTCAGTCTCTTCCCACACCCCCTACTCTTTTCCCCAAAAATTGTCAGTACACTCCCCTTCCATACCTCTGATTCTATTATATTCACCAGTTATAATAACCAGTTATAATAAAAAAACATTGTTCATCAGGTTTTTTAATTTCCTTGGTTTTTAGGTTCACTTGTGGATAGTTACATATTTGTTGTTCATAACTTTTATCTTTATTTTCTTCATTTTCCTAAAGAACCCCCTTCAGCAATTCATATAATTCTGGTTTGGCGGTGATGAACTCCTTTAGCTTTTTTTTATTGGTGAAGCTCTTTATATGGCCTTCAATTCTGAGTGATAGCTTTGCTGGGTAGAGTATTTTTGGCTGTAGGTTCTTGCTATTCATCACCTAGAATATTTCTTGCCATTCCCATCTGGCCTGCATGGTTTCTGTTGAGAAATCAGCTGACAATCGTATGGGTGCTCCTTTATAGGTAACTACCTGCTTTGCTCTTGCTGCTTTTAATATTCTCTCTTTGTCTTTTGCTCTTGGAATTTTAATTATGATGTGTCTTGATATGGTCCTCTTTGGATTCCTTTTGTTTGGGGTTCTGCAGGCTTCCTGGACTTGTAAGTCTATTTCTTTCACCAGGTGGGGGAAGTTTTCTGTCACTATTTCTTTCAATATGTTTTCAGTATCTTGCTCTCTGCCATCTTCTGGGACCCCCATAATTCTGATGTTGGTTCACTTGAAGTTGTCCCAGAGGTTTCTTATACTATTTTCAACTTTCTGGATTCTCTTGTCGTCTTGCTTCTTCGGAGGAGTGTCCTCTGGCTCTTTGTGTTCCAAATCTTTGACTTGATTCTTGCAATCTTCCATTCTGTTTTTAGGACTCTATATTTTTTATTTCAGAGAATGTATTCTTTATTTCTAGTTGATCCTTTATTATTTCTAGTTGATCCTTTTTCATGTCTTCATAGGTCTTGTTTATTTTATCGGCCTTTTCTAGGAGATTCTTGAAAAACCTTATAAGCGTGGTTTTGAACTCTATATCCAGTTGCTTTTTGTCCTCCATTTCTTTTGTGATGTTTCCTTGTCTCGGCATTTTCGCTGCTTCCCTGAGTTGGTAGGGTGGGAGGATCAGCTGTATCTATGCCAGGAGACAGCCTTATTCAAATAGACTTGGAAAATTGCAAGAGCCTCTGTGCTCAGCTTGGATGGGGCGGAATTTCAGGGTAGAGCCTATAGCCTTGGCTTCCGGTTAGCCCCGCCCTATGAGGTTCTTGAGGCTCAGTGTTCCTCAGTGTTCTTTGGTACTTGCTGCAAGCACCTCTGAGAGAAAGGTGCCCTAGAGCTTTGCCCGCTACCAGACAGTCTAGTCTCTCCCCCAACGAGCCCGCAACTGGGGTGCAGTGCAGTTGGAAGTGGGGTTAAGAGCAGTCTGGAACTTATGTCTCCTTCCCGCTAGGGCAACCCAGTGGCTCAATCAGCAGTCTGTCCTCTGCCCGCAATGTGCGCGACTCCGGGGCTCTGCCTTTCAACGCTCCTGAGCTTCCTCCTTACAGCCCAGATTCCCTCTGTATGAGCCTGGGGCCCGAGGGTCTCGCCTAGAACTGGTTCAGTGTAGTTGGAACTGGGGCTCAGCACAGTCTGGAGCTTTTGTCTCCTTCCCGCTAGGGCAATCTAGCAGCATAGTCAACAGTCAGTCCTCTGAGCACAATGTGCGCGACTCAGGGGCTCTGCCTTTTGCAGCTCCCCTGAGCTTCTGTCTTACAGCCCAGATTCCCTCTGTATGTGTCTGGGTCCCCAGGGTTTTGCTCAGAACTGGGGTTCAGCACAGTCCGGAGCTTTTATATCCTTCCCACTAGGGAACACCAGCCAGGCACTCAGCTGCCCCTCCTCTCTGGCTCCGTCCTCTCCGCACACGCAATGTGTCTCCATACCTTAGGCTTTTACAGCTTCTCTGATTTTCCTTCTGGTTTTCTCTTTCCTTCGAGTTGTAGAATTCCCAATCAGTCAACTTTCCTATAGTTCTGGATAATGTCCACTTTATATTTTAGTTGTATTTTTGAAATTGTGTGAGGCTGCAGTTAGGTGGTTACCTATGCCGCCATCTTGGTTTCTCTCTCTTTCTCTGAATAGTACATTTTAAATGGGTAAAGTGTATGGTATGTGAACTATATCTCAGGAAAGTTACAAAAAATGTTTTTTCAAAAGGTGAATTCAAAGAATCCTGAATTGGAGCGTGACTTAGAAATCTCTGACTGAATGGCACCATCTCTGAGTCCACCACCATGGGCAGGCGCTCCAGGGGCAGGCGGGAAGGACGGCCCAGCAGGGTGATTTCCAAGTCCCACCACAAAGCCAGGTTGCCCTTGGCTGGACCCAAGGGAGACCACACCACCAGCCTCCTAGGTGAGCGCTCACACCTCAGAGGTGCCCCCTTCACTAGGGTTATTGTTCCTGGTGGAAAGTTCACTGCATTTCTGTACATTGTTTGGGGATTGTTAATGCTACTTAGCATTTCTGTGCGGCTTTCTAGCACTAAAATGCTGGTTTTTAGAAGCAGCAGTAAATATTCTACATTACAAATGTTCCTGGTTACCTCCTGAAGTTAAATGTTCATGTTCTGCACTCGATTAGCGTGGCTGTCTACAAGGTGAACATACTCTGTTTACTATGTTTTCTGCTACCACAGATTCAAAGGTTAGCATCCATTTTCCTACCATTTCCTACCCTGCTTGACTAGAAACATTTCCAAAGGAGATGAAGATATTATCTTTTCATCTCAATAACAAACTTCACAAGAAATTCTCAATTACACTTCTTTTTTTGTTGTTTGTTTGTTTTTTAATCCCCATCAGAGGATATTTTTTCCATTGATTTTTAGAGAGTGGACGAGAGGGAGGGGAAGAGGAAGAGATAGAGATAGAAAGAGAGATCAGTTGCCTCCTGCACATACCCGACCAGGGTGGGAGATTGAACTTGCAACACAGGTTCGAACCCATGATCCTTTTTTTTAAAAATTATTATCTATGTACATATTTTAACATTGCCCCCCCTCCCCAGAGTTTTGTGTCCATTGGTTGTACTTATATGCATGTATACAAGTCCTTCGGTTGATCTCTTATCTCCCCCAGATCTCCCTACTCTCCCCACTGTAATTTGACAGTCTGCTTATTGCTTTACTGTCTCTATATCTATCTTTTGGTCAAACCCATGACCCTTTGATGGGAGGACCGACACTCACACCAACCAAGGCTCAACCAAATTTCTGCACTGGGTGGAAATATTTATACAAATATATATATATATATATATATATATATATATATATATATATATATATATATATATATTATTGATTTCAGAGAGGAAAGGAGAGGGAGAGAGATAGACACATCAATAATGAGAGAGAATCATTGATTGGCTGCCTCCCACATGCTTCCCACTGGGGATCGAGCCCAAAACCAGGGTAGGTGCTCCTGATCAGAATTGACCCCAAGCCTTTTAGTCCGCAGGCTGACACTCTATCCACTGAGCCAAACCAGCTAGGGCTCAACCAAATTTCTAAAACAGAAAAGAAGAATCAGATGGAATCAAGGAGATAAACAATTGTTTCGAGACTAAGGGATCATCACGCCTTATTAGTATTCCACATTGTATTCCATTATAATCTACCACGGCTGTTACATTGCTTCCTCCTCACTAGAACAAGCTCCTTGACTAGGCAGAGCAGGTATTTTTAATTCTTATTTTATACATGAATAAACTGCAGGAAAATTAAACGCTATGGAATCAGTAAGGGACACTACGAGAATGTCACCCAGCTCCTGTCCACAGCATTTCCAAACCCCCTGGCACCGGGACTGAGAGCTGGGCAGGTCCACAGCACACAGCCAGGCCAGCCCAGGCCGCACTGCGGAGTGAGGTGCCAGTGCAGTTACCTCCTTCCTCTTCCTATTTACTTACTAGTGGGAAAAGAAAGGATGCTCTTTCTTGCTTCCTATATTTCCAGGAGTTTCGAGGTTTACAAAGTTGGTTCAAAGAAAATACAACAGTCTACATTTAATAGAAGCTAATTTCTGTTAGGAAACGATCACTTTTCATTATTCCAGTGAACTAAGGGGTTGAAAGAACTTCAAAGAACTCTCAAAGAATTGATGCTTATTTCAGAAATTGTTAAAACTTCTGAGGGTGATAGCTATATTCTTACTATATCTTACTTTCTTAAAAACGATTAAAATGAAAATAGTGTTAGCCACATTGTGACTTATTTGTAAACTTTAAAGATTTGCGAATCTGTATACTTTCCAAGAGGACACATGGAAACGGCATGCTTTTCGCTCCCTCCAGTGTAACAACACTGAGACACAGGGCGCCTCACCCAAGCCTCAGCGCGAAGCGCCTGCCCCTCACACGGAGCCTGCCAGGCGGGTGCAGCCACTTCCTGGTCCGGGACATGAGTGCTTACCTCAGTAAGGCCTTTGATCTTCAGGTACCCACAAAGGTAAGAGTTCCCCGTGTCCACGTGCTGGAAGAAAGGACACACAGCCTCGTTACAAACGGAGGGACACAGGAGACAAGCTCAGCGGTCATCCTTGAGACGAAGGGGAGGAAGGGGGTCGGCAGGTCAGCGCCCACCCAGCGCAGCAGGGTCAGCTGTATGTCTTCTCCAGCCACGCGCTGGTCCAGATGAAACTCAACTTCACTCACTAGACCCAGTCCCCTGTGGACTAGCAAGCTCCCGCCAGCCTCATCTCTGCACCAGTCTCCTTCTGACTAGATTTTGTGCGTCCTGGCCAGTAGGGCCTCCCTTCCTACCTGCGTCCTTCCTCACCTGGGCTTCATCTGCTTTCTGATGCTTTTTTTGGCCTGTTTTTGCCTCCATGCTGCTCAGTCACTGGCCTAACAAGTCCACTCCTTCCCTGCATGTACACTAAGCACATCTTGCATTATTTATGAAATGGGCAGAATATTCAGGGAAGACATCTTTCAAAGACTTATGTGGTATAAATTTGTTATAAACCAAAGTGCTGACCCCAAATCAGAATACACCGTGCATGCCTGCTCTGCTCTCTTCATGTACAGATGCTTGTATTTCTTGATGAAGGGACAGCCTAAATAAATAGAAGTGAGTAACAGGTATAGATTTTGAGGTTTAGCAGCCACCCAACAACCAAGTTCCTACTTTTCCACACTGCAGGACACAGATCCTGTACTGGCACCAACCCTGGCCCTGCAAGACCTGCTAAACCCTGATGGATCCAAGGCAAACAGGAGCCCCAGCCCCTGTGAGCTGTCGGTTTAGGGGTGAGGGACTCAGTTCTGGACAGTTGGATGTGTGTATGTCTCCTGGTGCAGCTGGGAGATACTCTGGCTGTTGGAGAGGCTTTTTCTCCCCACTGTGGTGGCAGCATCTGCATGCAGTGATCTTGATCAAGGAGAAACAGGCCAGGAGATGCCAAGGATGGCAGCACAGAAAGATGGAAAGAAATGAGCCCCTGGATGAGCCAATTGGGAACCAAGCCACCTCTCAATTTCTTGTAATGTGAGATATGGGTCCCCTTTTCTCTAAGCTACTTTGAAACGGTTACTTGCAGCTATATGCATACAAACTAGTGCATTTTATCTCAATCTATACAGAGGCATCCTGAATAGGCAGATTTTTCAGGTTTTATGACAACTGGATTAATTTACAAAGTAAAACCCAGGAATTAAAGCAAAATAAAGTACAATGGTGCGGTAGCACATTTATATTTTAATATGAAATGACTTCTAAGACACTAGAAAAGTTTTGTGGAATTTATCAGATTTGGGACTCAACTACTTCCAATTACACAGTAAATCAAATACTAAGGTGATCCTCAAAAACTGCAATGAACTCACTCAGCCAGATGAGGTCAGCACCAAAGCAAATGGGCTTCAGTGAAGCTAAAGTGCTCCCAGTTCGGTGCGGGTGACAGAAGTGTTCCATGTGAAAATTGCCAAAGCATTTTCAAATCCCATCTGCTGACCCTGCCCTGGATGTTACCTGAAGCAGCTGATCCGCACTAACAGGGTTCTGCAAAGAACTTTTATTAAAAGATACACAACTCCAACCTGCGGTCTTAGATTTCATGTATGCAGTTCTCACTTAATTCAATTCACCACTGCTGGAAGGGCATCAGGTGGCAAAGATACTTGCTAATAAGATTAAAACATAAGCCACAAATTGGCTATCATTTTGCATGGATTATCACAGAATCAGAATTTTAATTTGCCTTCCATTCAACCATGTGTCTCTCCCATTTTGCCCAAACTGATCGTGGTGACGGCTGGTGAACTCCAATGCACCCAGTGTATAGAGCTTTAACCAAAGGGCAGGCCAGCGTCTCAGGGAGAAGAGTAAGGAAAATGCTCAGCAAGAAGGTCTCACAGCGCAGTCGTACCCAACAGCTGCTCTTTGTAATATTCTTCTCATGCTGACCTGGCCCTCACTTTACTCTTGGTTTCTTAGATGGCAGGAGAGATAAACAACAACAACAATAACAACCCCAGTCAGAATCTCACAAAGTCTGAGGTACTCTTTAAACTGGAATCTCAAAAAGAGAAACAGCACTCCAAAGAGCACAGGCAGAGCCGTGCAACATCACCAGTTGTCAGGGAAACGTAACTCAAAACCACAATGAAGACACCACTTCACACCCTCTAGGCTGGCTACAGAAAAAAGATGCACAACAGCAAGTGCTGGTGAGGATGCGGAGCAACTGTGACCTCCATACACTGCTGGTGGGAATGTAAATGGTGCAGTCACTGGGAAGCAGGATGGCAGTTTCTTAAAGTGTTAAACAGTTACCATGTGACCCAGCAATTCCACTCCTAAGTATCTATCCACGAGAAATGAAAACATATGTCCGCACAAAACTTGTACATGCATGCTCACAGCAGCAGCATTCTTAACAGCCAAAAAGTGGAAACAACCTAATGTCCCTCCACTGACCAATGGATAGGTAAAATGTTGTATGCCCATGCCATGTATTATGCAACAATGAAAAGGGATGAGGCAGACACATGCTAGGATACGGGTAAATCCTGAAAACACGCTCAGTGGAAAAAGCTAGACTCAAAAGGTCACATATTGTACAATTCCATTTACATGAAATGTCCAGAATTAGCAAGTCTTAGAAAAAAATTAGTGTTTGCCTCGAGTTGGAAGGGGTTTGGGGTTTCTTTTCAAGGTGATGATGCAGTGATGATATACAATTTCTGTGAACATTCTAAAAACTATTGAATTGTACACCGCAAGTGGGTGACTCTTATGTTAAGTGAATTATCCTATATAATAAAATCAAATATATATAGTTATATGTTATATTATATTATATAATATGTAAATCAACCAAATGGAGGAACAACCAGTCACTATCATGCACACTTGACTACCAGGGGGCAGATGCTCAACACAGGAGCTGCCCTCTGGTGGTCAGTGGGTTCCCACAGGGTGAGCTCCTGCTCCTTAGTGCTTGCTGCCTTGGAGGCGGGAGAGGCTCCTGCCATTGCCGCTGTGCTCTCCAGCCATGAGCCCAGCTTCTTACTACAGGCAGGCGGTAAGGAGCAAGAAGAGGTCCCGGATGGCGAGAAGGCCTAAGCTGGCAGCTGGACATCCCTTAAGAGGTCCCAGACTGCGAGAGAACACAGGCCAGGTTGAGGGACACTTCCCCTCCCCCGGTCAGTGCATGAAATTTCATGCACAGGCCTCTAGTATCTAAATAAAGCTGTTGTGTCCTAGCCGGTATGGCTCAGTAGATAAGAGTGTTAGCTCTTGGACTAAAGGGTCTCTGGTTTGATTCTGATCAGGGGCATATACGTAGGTTGCAGGCTGGATCCCTGGCCCCAGGTCAGGGGTGCATGCAGGAGGCAACCAATTGATGTGTCTCTCTCACATCAATGTTTCTTTCTGTGTCTCTTCCCCTCCCTTCCACTCTAAACATCAATAAAAAAATATCCTCAGGCAAGAATTAACAAAATAAGTAAAAAATAAAGCTGCTGTGAAAAAAAAGAAAGCAAGCAGGAATGAGGATGCATTATAAAAGGCAGCAGTATTCTAAGAAACCAGCTCTGGCTCGAAGAACATATGATGGGGCAATTCACATGCCACTGACTCTCAGTAATGGACCAGCAGCTCACCAATCCAGACAGAGGCCAGCATTCCTGGGCATGGCCACCCCCACCACCACACATCCTACTCAGGAGCTCCCGGCACCAGCCAGATTTCTGCTCTGGGCCTCCTAAGATCCATCAGTCATGTACCAACTCCATCACCACTTCTACGGGTTCACAAGGAAACTGGCACCTGACAGAATTCCAGAAACCACACACCAATGACGGCAGACGTGTTACCGCAGTAACCAGAGCGACTTCTCTTAGACACTTTGCTACCCTGCCAATTGGTCCCTATCACACCAGAAACCATTATATTAAACAATGGACACAAATTCAAGATCATTCCAAAAATGACCCACATCAGGGATCGCACTTTCAGAATTTTATGATTAGTTGCAAAAAAACCTTCATACTAAATTCTTACATTTCAATCACCAGGAGGTACATAATTATGAAGACTGAGATTACAACAAATATCATGGCTCATAATAGAACTTTAAGTTTATGGCTCAAAGATACAATTAACATGAAGATGCAACTTTCCCAATCCAAAAAAGGGGGAAATGATTCCCACAAAAGAGAGGAAAGAGGCTGATGAAAGCTTATAGTTAGCAGGAAATGTTTCTCCCATAGTCTTTTGGATGGGAGACCTATTTGCTCAGAAGAGAGACTGTTTAAGATTTAAAATGTATTAGGGCAAAGGGCAAGTGTATGGCGAAGACATTCTACATGCCGTCTCACACATGGCAGCAGTGAGCACCTAGGACCTCAAAGCTTCCGTAAGGACTTCCACAAGGCATGTTGGGAGGGGCATCTGGAAACAGCCTAAGAGGTGGGGGTCAGGCTAAGGACAGAGGGGCAGGTGAGGGGGAAATGGTTCTGGGGCAAGCAACAGCAGCTACAGCGAGGGACATTTTCACAGGGAAGAGAGGAGTGTTAACCACAGCTGATCGCCTTTGGCTGGGCAAACGTCAAGTGTACCAGCATTTGTGTGAGGGGAAAGGGGAAGGGGTGTGGAAGGCGAGGCAGGTGAGGCTGTCTTTTCAAAGCTGTCGGGCTGACTGCAGGTACTCACAAATCCAGGTCAAATGGGGGGCGGGGCAGGCTAGGAGGAGGTCAATGGGGGGGAAAGGGAGTATGTAATACTTTCAACAACAATGTTTTAATTTAAAAAATGGGCGGAGAGGAGACTGGAGGAAGCCTTGGTGGTGTAGATAAAAGTTAAGAACCCGCAGAGGGTCCCCTGGAGCTGGAGAGGGAGATAGCAGGAGGGGGAGGACTGGCGGAGAGGCCAGAGCACAGGGGGAGACGGGGCCAAGGGCCTGCGGGGAGACCAAGAAAGACACGGCGTGCGGGACGCGGCGGGAGCCCCCGCAGCACCGGTCGGGGATGGGGGCCCTCAGGCTCGGGTGGTGGCGGGTCTGAGGAGGCTGGCTGACAGGGGCAGGGGGGCCCCGCATCAGGACCCGGGATGAGGAAAGGAGGCCCGGGCACGTCTCAGGGCTGGGGGAAAGCCAGCACAGGCCCTGCCGGGAGGGTCCCGTCGGGAGAAGCCGACGGAGCGTTGTTCAGGGTGTGAGGGGCGGCAGGGAGGGCTGGCCGCGGTGACAGGTCACGGAGGGCAGGCCGGCGGGGGAGGCGCCCGGCGTGGGGGCTTCCGGGTGCCGGCGGCGCGGGGCGCGGGCTGCCGGGCGGGAGAGGTCGGTCCGCCGGGAGCCGCTCGCGCAGGCTCCGGTTGGGGGCCGGTCGGGCTGGGACAGTGTGCGGCACCGGCGGGGAAGTCCGGGAGAAGCGCCGCTGCAGGAGGCCCGGCGGCCAGGGCCTGGTCCCGGCTGCGGGCTCGAGGCGAGGAGCCGGCAGGCTCGGCCTGTGAGCGCCGCGAGGAGGCCCTCGGGCCCGCCCGCCGGCCGGCGCTCACCTGCAGCACCACCTCTACGTCGTACGAGTTCCCCTTGCTCTTCTGGTGGCCGCGGAACTTGGAGCCGCTGTAGAGCAGGCTGGTGGCCACGCCGGGCTGCTGCGTGTTGATGGGCGGCGGAGGGATGAGCGAGGCCGCGGAGGCGACCGAGGCGCCGGCCGGTGGGGGACACTCAGTGCGGACCGGCATCGCGGGGTCCCCCGGAGCCAGGGCTGGGGGAGGGGGAGAGGAACCGCCGCCGCCGCGCGGGAGCCGAGGAGGGCGGCGGGGAGGGAGGGGCCGGGCGCGCACGCGCTGGCCTGGGGCGGGAGCCGCGCACCACCCGCCCGCGGCCTGCGGGCCAACCGCTCCGGCCGCCACCGGGACTCCGGGACCTGCGAGCGGGGCCCGCCGGTCTGGAGTTGAGTCCCCTTCCTCACTTGCGCGCGCGCCCGTGCGCGCGCCCGTACACTCACACACTCACGCTCACACACACTCACACACACTCACACACAAACACACCAGCCCTTCCGATTGGCCAGGTAGCGCCTGAGGGGCGGGAGCAGACTGAGGCGGTGCTTCCACCCATTGGTGAGCGAAGAGAACACGTGACGTGGTGTGCGAGGCGCCCTCTGGGACTTGTAGTCTTCCTTAAAAGAGCGGCTCGGAGTGGGTGGGGCCAGGTGCTTTCGCGACGCTGATTGACTAGGGCGTGCGCAGCGGGCGCTCGGGAGTGACGGCGGGTCGCCGGCGACTTGCGGAAGATGGCGGCGTCCACGGCCGTGTGAGGGCTCTGAGGAGGCGGAGAGAGGTTTCCGAACAGCCGGAGGGTGCAGCTTGGGGATCCTTCCGCTGTTTCCTGCTCTCAGGTTTCGCACCAGCTGTGCCGCCATGCCCTCCGGCGCGATGTGGAGGAGCTGCCTCTGCCTGCGGCATGGGTGGCGCCGCCTCCTGAACCGACCCCCCGGTGGTCCCACGGCCTCCGTGGGGAAGAGGGCAAGCATCCCGATCCCATTCCGGGCCTACGCTCCCCCGGCGGGTAAGGGAGGCTAGGGCACGTCCCCCTTTGGCCGGGGGCCGAGCGGGCGAAGGTGGGCTGAGAGGTTTGAGGTGCGGGCGGGGTACGGGGCGGTGGGGTTCCCGGGCAGTCGGCCCGGTTACTGACCGGGAGAGTCCCGGCGAGGGCAGGGACCCCGGAGGGTGCACAGCCACACAGCTCTTCAAGGCAGGAGCCGGGAGTTGACCTTGGGCACGTGCGGTTTTCTCAAAGTGTGTGGCCTTCTTCTCTTTAATAAGGAAAGCAGGAGCGATGCATGTTTTCAGACCGGGAAACTCGGGTTCTGTGCCAGGACCACTCCAAGGTCACAGAGCAGCCCCGGAGGTCAGCGGAGGCGGAGGCGGGCGGCACCGCCCCGCCGCTTTCCCCGCAGGCCCCGGCCCCGCCGGCCCGCACAGCCCCGCGCCTCCGCCGAGGGGGCCATTGCGGCCTCGTGCCTCCTCCACGCCGGCTGAGGAGACCTGGGAGAAGGAGTGACTTTGTCATTGCTTCTAGCGAGAGGTTAGGGCTGAGCCGGAGAGACTCACCTGAAAGAGAGAAGAGTAGTAACACTCTGCTACATTCGGACAGTTTTTCTGTGCTGAGGGCAGGAGGCCCAGTGATCCTCGAGACAGAGACCTCGGTCCTCACCCGATGATGCTCACTGCCAAGTGCGGAAGGTTGTCACACCCGCGTTAAGCAGTAGCTTAGCCCTGTGGCGCGGGAAGCACAGCACAGGGGGCTGTGCGGACAAAAGCCCCTACACCCCAATGGAGTGTCTAGAAAGGGTCTTGGGCTATGAAAGAACTTTAACCTGATTGTTGGTGGATGAGTAGAAGCTGATGTAGAGGAGGGAAAGGTAGGCAGCTGGAACATATCTGGAGATGCAGTGGTGAGGGTGTTGCTGTGATGCTGCAGGCACGTGGCCGTGGCGGGGCCCAGGCCGGGGTCTGGCGCTGCTGGACCTCTGAGGTACTGTGTGATCTTTGGCCTCATTTTCTTATGTGAGTTGAAGGACTAGGTTGCCTGTGAGGGTTCTTCGTTTAAACTCCATAACTTTATACACATGTTGGGTACAGCTGGGCGTTGAGGTGTCACCTTTCAGGGCCCAGGTGAAGGGAATGGAGGTAGGCCCTGAAGAGCAGTAAAAAGGAAGAAGGAAGGGCATCTGTGATAATTGTGATGTATTGTATAATAGCCCTGGCACACAGTTCCTAAAAGCCAGAGAGAATCTTTTGCTAAAATAGTTGCTCTTTTGTCCTCAAGGAGCTCCAGAGTGAGAAAGATGAAAAGAGTGTCTTTCAGCCACACCCGAGTTTATGTCAGTGAGGTGACTTTTAGAAAACCCCTAAGGATGGGGACTGGTTGCCATGGGAACCAACCTTGTGCTAAGGAGGTTGAACTTTCAGCCCTACCCTCTGACCTCCAGGGAAGAGGGGCTAGAGATTGACTTGATCATTCATGGCCTGTATGCCTACTTAAGGAAACTTCCCTAAAACCCCTGAGCCATGGGCTCTGAGCGGTTTGGAGAGCTTCTGGGTGGTGAGCACGCAGAGATGCCCGGAGTGGCATGTCCAGAAAGGGCCTGGAAGCTCCTCACCCTCTTCCAGGTGCCTTCCCTTTGCATTTCTTCCGTCTGGCCCTTCGCGTTAGATCCTTTTATAATAAACCCCTAATCTGGTAAGTGAGATGTTTTACGGAGTTTTGTGAGCTGTTCTAGCACTTAATCAAACCCGAGGATTTGATTGGGACCTCCAGTTTATAGCCGGTTGGGTTGGTCAGAAGCACAGGACCCTGAAGGGGTGGGGTGGGTGGGGACAGGTTGAGATGGGCAGTCTTGTGGAACTTAACCATTAACATGTGGAATCAGATACTAACTCCCAGTGGATAATGTTAGAACTTAATTGAACTCTAGGACTCCCAGGTGGTGTTACAGAGCTGGTTGGTGGAAAACCCCACACGTTTGGAATGTCTGTGTGAGTGTGTAAAGGAAAATGAAAGGTGGAGTTCACTTAAGTTGGCAAAAGCAGAGGGTTAATTTAGGTTAATGGATGCCACTTCCCATTATGGTGGTACTTCATCCTTTTTTTGTGTGTGTGAATTTTTTAATTGATTTGTGAGAAAAAGAGAAAGAGAGAAAGAAATATCAATTTGTTTCCACTTATTTATGCATTCATTGGTTGATTCTTACATGTGCCCTGGCCAGGGACTGAACCCACAACCTTGGCATATTGGGACAACACTGTAACCAAGTAAGCTACCCAGCTAGGGCTCCGTTTCCTTTCTACTGCAGACGTACTAGTTTGGGCTCTTGGAAGTACTTGGCACACGGTAGGTAGTCAACTGCGAAAGAAATATGAATGAAAGAAGTAATAAAGCACAGTGGAGTGAGATACGTGAACCAGGCCTATGAGTGATCTACAGAGATTTTGCTAATTGTGTGATTCTGAGAGCGTTTGGAATGGCAGGAGGTTAAATCCAAAAGGGGCCTTGCTGAAGATTTCTGCTGGTAGGTATTGATAGATAGATGGTCTTGGCCTCTTAGGAGTGGCCGTGTCATTGAAGAAGAAGGGGGGTTAAGCAGGGCCGTTGGGTGCTAGAGGAGGTGCTGCAGGAAGGAGACCTGTGCCAGGCTGTACCCGCTGCGTGGAAGGGAAGGTGTTGTGGAGGGGTAGCCTGTGTGGCCGAATGCAAACACCCAGTGAAGTCAGGTTTAGAAGTCTTGTCTGCTCCCTCTGCAGCTGTCACCTGGACAGTCATTTAGCTTCTCTGCCCCCTCAGGGGCATCTTTCTCATGGTTGCGGTAGAGAGAATCTGTAGATAAGGCATCCAGCCTGCCACCTGTTTTCCTACTAAAGTTTTATTGGCACACAGCCACACTCATTCATTTACATATTGTCTAGGGCTACTTTCACTACAGTAGCAGAGTTGAGTACAACAGAGACCGAATGGCCTGCAAAGACTAAAATATTTGCTATTTGGCTCTTTACAGAAAAAAATTGCCAGCCTCTGCTCTAGATGCTATAACACTTTGGAAAAAGTGTGTTTAGTCATTTAGCCCACTTACATTAATTGCTATGGCAGCCGGAACCGATTTGGCTCAGTGGATAGAGCGTCGGCCTGCGGACTGAAAGGTCCCTGGCTCAATTTCGGTCAAGGGCATGTACCTTGGTTGCGGGCACATCCCCGGTAGGGGGTGTGCAAGAGGCAGCTGATGGATGATTCTCTCTCATCGATGTTTCTAACTCTCTATCCCTCTCTCTTCCTCTCTGTGAAAAATCAATAAAATATATATTTTAATTGCTATGGCAGATACATTCGGTGTGAAGAATTTTATAACAGATTTAGTGAGGTATAATTCACTTATTCACTTATTTATTTTAAAAATATATTTTATTGATTTTTTACAGAGAGGAAGGGAGAGGGATAGAAAGTCAGAAACATCAATGAGAGAGAAACATCAATCAACTGCCTCCTGCACACCCCCCACCGGGGATGTGCCCGCAACCAAGGTACATGCCCTTGACTGGAATTGAACCCGGGACTCTTGAGTCCGGAGGCCGACGCTCTATCCACTGAGCCAAACCGGTTTTGGCTATTCTTCACTTATTTAAAGTGAACAATTACATGGTTTTTAGTAGACTCACAGAATTATGCAACCATCACCACAGTCAATTCTAGAACATTTCTATTTTGTCAAAAAGAAACCCTGTGCCCTTTAGCTATTGCCCTCCCATTGTCCTCTCTAGCTGTAGGCAGCCACTAGTTTCTGTTTCTATAGATTCCCCAATTCTAAACATTTTATATAAATGGAATGTGGTCTTTTTTGATTGGCTCTCCCCCCCCACTTAGAATGTTTTCAAGGTTTATATAAGTTGAAGCATGTATTAGTACTCTGTTCTTTTTCATTGCTGAGTAATATTCCATCTTATTTATCCATTCACCTATTGATGAGCATTTGTGTTGTTTGCATATTTTGACTGTCTTGCATAATGTTGCTATAAACATTGGTGTACAAATTTTTATATGGGTATATGTTTTCATCCCTCATATATCCAAAATATAATTCTGGGGTCAAATGGTAACTATTTAATCTTTTGAGGAACTAACACACTACACTGCTTTCCAAGGTGGCTGCACCATTTTACATTTCTACTGGCAGTGCAGGAAAGTCCCAATTTCTTCACATCCTCGCCAGCACTTGTTATTACCTGTCTTTTTTATTATAGCCATCCCAGTTTTGATTTGTATTTCCCTGGTGATGAATGATGTTGAGCCTATTTTTATGTGCTTTTTGGACATTTGTATATTTTCTTTGGAGAAATATCTATTCAGATCCTTTAACCATTTTTAATTGGGTTATTTGTCTTTTTATTGTTGAGTTGTAAGAGTTCTTTATATTGTTGGCCTGAAAAATTTTGATACCAGAAACAGTTGGTCAGAGCCCCCTCTTCTCCCTTTCTGAGCTGAGGCCTATCCCTAGAGAGGACTTCAGTTTTAAGGCTTAAGCCCCGCCAGATGGCACTGTTTAAAAAGATAAAGGTACAGAAGGCACTTCGGTTCCTGGTGCTCAGCGGGAGCTGTAGCTCTGAGTCCTTACAAAGCAAAGGCCGGCTCGGTAATTGGGGCTGACAGGTCATTTGCCAGCCCATGAGGCCTGGGACAGGAGGAGCAGTGTAGGACCAAGCGACAGAGAAAATGCCTGCTTTTTAATATGGAGCAAAGCAGCTTCACAGGAACTGGGACCCAGTGGTCATTAATGTCTAACTCAGCACTCTTCACAAGAGCATATTTTCTTATTAACTTCTCTCTGCTTATATAGCCTGTGTTCTTGTGGTCAGCTTTTTAAATTCAGCACTTATTTACTTACCTATTTCTCTGTATCTACATGGTCCACAAAATTGTCTCTTAAAAGCCGCTGGGTATGTTTTTGCCACAGAAACAGATGTTGTGTAAAGGGAGTGATTCATACTCAAAATAGACCCGAGTTCTGTGTGCTCCTACAAGGTTAGGCTGTTTCTTCCCGTTAAAGATGGTGTTCCTGGTTTTTATTTTTATTTATTTATTTATTATTTAATAAACCTTTATTGTTCATATTCTTACAAAAGTTCCTCATTTGATGGTGTTCCTGTTGCTGTCGGCTAGGCCTGTATTAATGGAGTCTATGGGGGTTCATAGGCTTCTAATGGCCTCATGATTTGTCTTATGGACCCAAGATCTTTGAGTGCCCAGGTGAAGAACCTTTATCTTTTGTCATTGTTGGGGAGCCTGACTCCCACCAAATGAATTTCCAGGTCATATTTGCCTATGAGAATGCCTTACCTGACTCCCTCTCTCCTCCTTACTGTAACCTACGCCCCTCTGGCACCTGCTGGATAGCTACAGTCTTCTCTGACCCTCTTTCTAGTTCTTCAAAACTCTGTGCTCTCTTGAGGCCCCAGACTGGTGTCAGCTGTTTGCTCTTTTTAGACACCCTCTAAAAATGAACCCATCCATGCAGACTGACTCTCTCCTTCCTCTGCAGGTCTCAGATGGAACTTGCTGCTGGGAGCTCTTCCTTTAGCCCACGATGGGACCGAGCTTCCCCATTGTGTGTCTGTTCCTTGACTTTGGCCATCATGCCCCTTTCTTGTTTGGCTGGTTTAGTGTCTGTCTTCCCGCAGGAGAGTTAGTCCTTCTAGGGTGGGGGTGAACTTTGAGTCCTGTTGCCAGGACTTACCACACTTACTAAAAAGAGATTCATGCCAGAGTTTATTTCAAAACTTCCAAGCCTGGAGTTAGCCCTCTACCTGCCACTGCTCCCTTCAGGAGAAGGCCTGTCTGGAGCACCTGCACATGTGCCCAGCAGCCTTTGATCTCCTTTTGCCCAGTTATCTCTTGGTTTTCTCCTATTCAATATTTTGAGCAATTTTGGTTGCCCCTTCCTTGGCCATGCATCCACCCCACTCCCTTCTAGTTTTTTCTTCCTCTTAACAGATAAAGAAGAGGGACTGGCCACGTCAGAGGAGCCAAGGCCTGGCCTGCAAGGCAGGAAAAAAAAAAAAGCGACTCTTCCCTTGTGGGAAACCCTGCTGTCCTGGCACCTTTGGATGGTTCAGTCTGTGCTGGCAGAGTCCATTCCTTGGCCCCCAGGTCTCCTGGACCCATTTCTGAGGGCTGTGTGCTAGAATGCTCTCCGTTGACACTTCCTGCTCAGGGAAGGATCCCCAGCCACACCCCAGTGATGAGTCAGCTCTCAAAGCTCTTCCAACTTCCTGCTTGGCCTGGCTGCGGACTTGCTGCCCAGCCCAGACATTGGAGAGCACCCTGGCTGTCATCTGGATGCCGTGGTCCAGACCACACACACAGGAGCCTCCGAATGCTCGCACCTGCCATGTGAGTGTGACCGCCAGCCTGTACAGTAAGGACATTTACAAGCAGCAGGGTGGGTAAACCTCCTGATGTGTCAGCTGTGAGGGACTCAGGATTACGAGTTCAGATGAAGATGGCATATTGTGCTGTAATAATGTAGCATCATCTTGGTAGTTAGATCTGATCACTTTAAAAAGAAAATTTAAACTCTATGAAGACACGAATTTTGTTTTATTCACTGTTTCATCCAACGTACCTAGAATAGTACCTGATAAAAGTTGGCACAAATATATTTTGTGGGAAACCAGTTTGGGTCTTATTTAGTAAGTGCAAACATGGGACTGTAATTTCCATGTGTAAGCATTAATGATAGCAAGTGAGATTCATGAAAAAAAATTTGCAAAACAAAAATATGTTTGTAGTAAGACCAGATACTTTCTTTCCATCCTCTGCTACATAAACCAAGTTTTTGTTTTCATAGTCTATTTGAATTAGTAAAACTTCAACTGAGCTTGGCCAGTGTGGCTAGTGGTTGAGCATCAATCTATGAACCAGGAGGTCATGGTTCAGTTTCCAGTCAGGGCACATGCCTGGTTGTGGGCTCCAACGCTGGTAGGGGGCTTGCAGGAGGTGACAGATAGATGATTCTCTCTCATCATTAATGTTTCTGTCTCTCTCTCTTTTTCCCTTCCTCTCTAAAATCAATAAAAATACATTTTTTAAGAATTAAAAGAACTCAAAAAAGCTTTAAAAACTACTAATGAATCTCCTTTTCCTTTACATGCTACATAATCATTTTCAATAACTGACTTTGGTCAGACTCTGAAGGCTTTAGGTACCAGATGAATAATATGTGAAAGAACAAACACATGAATGAATGAATGATTTTGTTTATCACAGATGTAAGGACTGGGTTATGGTTTATAATTTCCAAAATGTGACCTATTTGTTCTTTATTAATTGAAGGAATCTGCATAATTCCTTATGCAGTACTCCTGTTTTCTAATCCCCCCAGGTGAAAGAGGAGAATGTGTTTATATTTTTATGTAAGATTTTATTCAGGTTATTTTCAGAAGAACAGGACACAGATTTTTCCTTCCTAAAGGAAATGTTTGGAGTTCCTGTTGAATACACAGGCAAGCTGGTAAATTAGGTTAATTAATTAGTATAGGGGATGGAAATGCTCCTGGGATCTCTGCTTACTGCTTGTGCATCACAGTCATGGATATGCACGTCACGTTCACCCTGCCTTCCACTCCTGCCTTGAATGGGTCTCTGGCTTTATCACACCAGAGGCCATCTTTAGATTTGGGCACATTGTGCTGGCACGGGGCGGCACTCGTGGGGCTGGTGTGGGAGGAACATGCTTAGAAGTTAAAGCAGAAGGTGCTGGAAAAGTCTTTCGGGTCATTCGGTCTGCAGGCTTACGATGCTGCGTGATCAGACTGTCCCTGGGCTGGCGGGGGCTTGACCAGTTGTTCTCTCTTCTCCCTGGAGAGGGAACCACCAGCTTTAATCAGAAGCTGTTGATTATGCTACAGAGTAGGGCAGACCTTGACTAGTGATATGACAATCAAGCCAATCAGCCAGCATTAGCAAGCTGGTCTTGTTGCTTCCTGAGCTCTCTCAACATGATTATAACTGCCTTTTTGAAAAATCTTTCCCACAGAAAGGAAGAGATTCTATCAGAATGTCACCATCACACAGGGTGAAGGTGAGTATCTGAAATTTTGACACACACACACACACACACACACACACACACACACCCCGGTTGATGGGTAGAAACATTTTTCATCTCCAGCCAGTTGGGTGGTGAGCTGACCTTCTCACTTTTGTCGCATATGTTTCTATAAGTCCCCCACGGAGGGACTCGGTTGTTTTTGCTCCAGTTCAGGTAGCTAAATATAGAATGGTCACTTGATTCCACTTAACAGTCCCTGAGAGGTTTTCATTTGATCTTTCAAGGTGGCTTTGAGATAAACCTGGACCACAGGAAGCTGAAAACTCCCCAAGCCAAGCTCTTTACTGTCCCCAGTGAGGCCCTGGCCATCGCAGTGGCCACTGAGTGGGACTCCCAGCAGGACACCATCAAGTTCTACACCATGCATCTGGTAACAAGTTTGCACACCTATACTTTGATGCCTGCTCTTGGCTTTCTAGGCACCTGGCAAAAATCGGGAGATTCCTACCTAAATTACAGTAAAGTCCTTGGGGATGCTGCTGCCTCACTTGCCTCCTCCAATGTGCCAAACATTCCCCCATGGCCTGGCCACCTGCGGTCTCTGCTCAGAGCGCTGTGCTGGCTGGCGGGCTGCTTCTCTGGGCTCAGGCAGATGTGTCCCGCTAACTGCCCAGCTGTCTTACTGTCTGTCATGCAGCTGGCTTGTTCCATCAGCAGCACCATATAGTGTTTGCATTGGGGAAGCACAGACGGGCAGGACCATGCCTGTCTGATGAGTGTTGTGAATTACGTTGGCAGTCAGTACTGGTTGAGTTCAAGAGCCCAAGGGGCAGGTGGGTGAGGTGAGGAATCCCATGGAGCAGCCCCCATTTGCACGGGGTGGCTCACTGAGGCACTGGAGCAGTGAGGAAGAGTCAGCTAGACTGGGCTCAGGCCCTGCAGCTTCCAAACCGTAACCTTGGGCAAGTTCCTGCCCGTTTCCGGCCCCATTGTCTGCCATCTGTGAGAGGTGGTGACTGCCCCCTCGTGGAGTGGTCAGATGGGGTGAGCTGACCGTAGAAAGGCCTGGGTGTGGTCCCTGGCACCTACAGAGAGGGAGCAGTCAGTCAACACTGGAGTTAGTGCTTCATCCTGTCCCCCCTCAGCCCCCCCCCCCCCCCATCACCCGGCTCGGCCTGTATACCAGCACGCTTCCTCAACACCTTCCCAGCCGGCTGTGTGCGGGCTGTGCCTTTGACTGTCTGATGACACAGGGGATGGGCTGCAAGCTAACGGTAGAGTCCCTAACAGCCACTGTCAACAAGGCCAGTCTGGAAAGTAATCCTGTTCTGCTCACTTGTTCCCCTGCTTCCTGAGGTGTGAATGGAGCCAGCTGGTGAGTTTTTCAGTCAGATTTGAATTCTAGTAATGCTTATGTGTCTTATTTACTGAATTTGACCTCTCTGGGACTCCATTTCCACATCTCTGAAATGGGTATAATGGTACCTATCCAAAGGGTTGTTGTGAGGATTCAGTGGAATGCAGCAGTCTGGTAGAAGAGTATGAGACCTTGGGAAGTACGCTAATCCTAGGCCTCTGTGACTATCCGGAGCCATGAGCTGTCACCGAGTGCTCTGGCACGGAACCTGCTGTGGCAAGCTCTCACTAGATGTGCTGCAGCTGAGGCTTTAGGTCGAGGGCTTTGGCGGGCACTGCTCCTTGCTGGGTGTCGCTGGCTGGTTCTCTCTGATGCTGTGGGTTGGACACGGTGTCCTCGGGAATGCGGTGGTTTTTGCCTGGGCCCAGTGGGTGGTGACAGGGCTCTCTGCCTTTTGTTTCAGACCACATTGTGCAACACATCTTTAGACAATCCAACGCAACGAAACAAGGACCAGCTGATCCGGGCAGCTGTGAAGTTCCTGGACACAGACACCATCTGGTAATTGACGTTTAGATGAGCATTCTCCTTGGACCTAGTGAGTTCTTTGGGCTGTTTCGCCTCATTTGCCCAGTTATCAGTAGAAGAAGAGGCGATTTTCCATTATCTCACTGGGCAGGGAGAGCAACTAGCTCGCTCTCAGCTGCTCTGCAAACCCCGAGGAAGGAGAGCTCCTGGCTGGGCACAGCTCTTCCGCAGCCCAGCAGCCATCCCTCGGCTGGAGCGGGTGGTGGGTGGTGGGTGGTGGGTGGTGGGTGGTGGTGGTGTATGCAGCTCTTGTAGGCTCCAGGACTAAGGGCCACTTGCCAGTCCCCAGCAGGGCCTCTGACCCTAGGCTACCAGATCAGTCTCACGTCGGCATCCTTCCCATTCACTGCTTGTCAGCCTGGACAAGGATGGCCAGATGTTGATATTCAGGAGCTAGCTTCTTCCACTTCTAAATTTTCCCATCCTGTCTATGTTCTTCGTTTTTAATTTAAAGAAAAAAAAAAAAAGAATTGATTCACTCAATTTTAGAGGCCAAGCAGCCTCACAACCTACAAGCTAGGGAATTAAAGCCGGTGGCATAATTCAGTTCAGGTCTGAAGGCCTAAAAAATGCATATATCTACACACACACACACACACACACACACACACTTATTACAAACCGTGACTCACGGACTGTGCAGACTGAGAATCCCTAGGTCTTTAGTCTGTGAACTGGATACCCATGAAAGCTGCCATGTATCTGTCTGCGTGCCAGCAGGCTTGAGAACTGGGATGAGCCATTTTTAGTCAGTCCGAAGGCAGGGAGAGAACTGTCCCAGTGGAAGGCATCAGGCCGAAGGAGTTCCTTCTCTGTGTCCTTCAGCTAATTGGTTAGTGATGCTGAGGGGATCGGAAGCAGTGCTGAAGCTGCCGAGCTGCATGGTGCCCGCTGGCTGAGTTCTCACGGATGGCATGTGAAGCCAGCAGTGGGCTGAGGGGAGCGCCTCCTGGAGAGGCAGCCAGCAGTGCGAGCTTCGAGTTGCTAGTCAGAAAGTCCCCATATGTGTTCGGGGCCATTTGATTGCAGGGAACAGAAGCTATTCAACTTAGCTCAGGTAAAAGGGTTTTCTTAAAAACCACACAGGGTCCTGATAAGAATGAAGGACAGTTGGTCACCTGGTATGGGAGCTGGGAGATTGGCTACCAGAGTTCCTCCCTGTGCCTTGAGGGGATTCAGCACACTTGTCTGCTCCTCGGCAGCCCAGCTTTGCTTGCACTCTCATGATTTCTCTGTTCCCCTCTGCTCACACCAGACTGGTTTTCCACAGTGCCCACTTTGGTTCCTGTCCCATGAAGCCTTGCAGCTAAGCTCCCCTCAGCCGACTCCATCTCTTTGTCTCTTATTCAAAACAAGTAGTGTAGCCTGGCATCAGGGTGTCAGGCCTCTGTGGCAGCAGCTGCGTCTGTAGTCAGGAGGCAGGTGGGCTCATGAAGTCCAAATCGGCAACTTGGTCTGGCCAGGAATACACTCTCTTGGAAGGGCTGCAGGGAGGTAGGGATGCAGCGACAGGTCCAGGTAGCATTCACGGTCAGCCTCCTAGGACTGAGTAGATCTGAGAGTATGATATTAGTGTTTAGAATAATACTAACATAGTGCCGCCAGCCTTCACCCGTCAAATAATCAGGGACATTTAGGACAGTGGTTGTGAAAGTCAGGTTCACATTAGAACCCCTTAGAGGGCTTGTTAAAACACCTCCAGAGGTTCTGCTTTCTGAAGGTATGGGTTGGGGCCTGAGATTTGCTCTTAAGTTCCCAGATGGTGCTCTGCTACTGGCCCTAAGGCCTCCCTTTGAGAACTACTGCTTTAGGAGAAAGATCTGTGGGGCCGGGGCAGTGGTGAAGTTCTCTTTGCTGTTGCTTTTTGTTTTTCTGTTGTCTGTCACTGAATGAAGGAATTGTGCTTTTTATTAATGAAGGTGATTTTGCAATGAATTAGCTACAGGGTGGAAGAACCAGAGACATTAGTGGAACTTCAGAAGAACGAATGGGACCCAATCCTAGAATGGGCTGAGAAGAGGTAAGACATGCAACCTGGTGTGCTGGGCAGGCTCTTAGGCCAGGGGCCATGCTGGATAAAGCAGTCCTTAGCTGGTAGACTTCCTGGGTCCAGAGCACCCTTAGGATTTGGCACCCTCAGATCATCAGGAACGGGCCACCTTGGAAAAACTTCCTCACATTTGTCTCAGCCATCATGCACCAAGTAGGCATTGTGCCAACTATAGGTATGGGGCCCCAGTTCTGCCATGATTATCTGTGTGGACTTGATCTCCCTAAGCGTTAGCTTCTTTGTGTGTGGGGTTTTTAATCCCTACCTCTTAGGGTATTGTGAGGACTAAATGAAGTGATGGTTAGCATCCTTTTTGGCACACAGTAAGTGCTACATCCCGGCAGTTATCCTCTTTACTGTTGTCACAATTGGTACACTATTAAAATAAATCAGAAAACGATTTATATGATATTAACTCACAGAGAAAAGTCTGAACAGCATCCTATAAAATTTTAGGTAACATTTATCCTGTGGATATAAGGTGTCCGGGAATTGATGCTTCCTTAGCAAGAAGATTCTTTTGTGCAAACTGAATAGAATATTGATGTTGTGGCAAATTCAGTTTCATTCCAAGGGGACTTTGTAAGGGCTACTACCTTGGTACTATCTTGACCCCACAGTATTTCATAAGCTTATATGGAGTAGTTTTTGGCATAGCTTCCCGCTCCCTCTTGCCCACAAAAGTGATGTCTGTCAGTCAGTCTGTGTCATTTGTACACATTTTTTGAGTGCCCACTATGTCCCAGGCATCCTTGGTTTCTATAGTAAAAGGCATGGATCAAGTAAAATGTAACAAATATAGTACTGTTTAAGAACTATGAGAATACAATGCCATTTTAGTGTTTAATGAAATACAAGAATATTTAGGTACTTGGAAATCTTTGTTATTATACAAAATTGTTAGCTTTTTTTTTTTTTTTTGAGATTTCTTGTTAATAATTTACAGAAAAACTGGGCCATTTGCTATGCTTCATTTGTACTGTTAGAAATTCAGAAAGAATATTTCTAAACCAGTGGGGAAAATCAGTGATATGTGAAAGTAAATACGGCTTCCGATCAAATGGCGGAGTAGGTAAATGTGGTACTTGCATCTTCCTATGACCACATCAAAATGAAAACTAAACTGAAGAACAACTATTGTTGAAAACTACTTGATATTTAGCTGAACAGATGTTCCCTAACTAAGGATACACACAAGAAGCCACATAAGACTGGTAGGAGGGGTGGAGATGCAGGACAGGTAGGTCCCACACCCACATGAGGTGGTTAAATATCAGGAGGGATATCTCAGCTATGGAGGTCCCCCCTCAAGAGAGATGGATCCCAACCCTACAACTTGCTTCCCAGTCCACGGTTCTAGTGCATGGAAGAGAAGCCCCCATAACCTCTAACTGTGAAAACCAGCAGGAATTGTGGGTGAGTGAGGGAAGTCCCAGGTGTTCCTCTTAAAGGGCCTGTGCACAGACTTATTAGCTCTGAGCTCAGTTAGGGTAGCAGCTCTAAAAGTTCTCAGTGAGAACTTCAACAGAGAGATAGAAAACATAAAAAAGAAACCAGTCAGAAATGAATTACATAACTGAAATGAGGAATACACTAGAAGGAATCAACAGTAGAGTAGATGAAGCAGAGGATTGAATCAGCGATTTGAAATATAAGGTAGGAGAAAACACCCCATTAGAACAGCAAAAAGAAAAATCAATTAAAAAAAATGAGGATAGTTTAAGGGGCTTCTGAGTCAACATCAAACATACCAACATTCACTTCATGAGGGTGCCAAAAGGAGCAGAAAGAAAGCAAGGAATTGAAAACCTGTTTAAAAAAATAGTGACAGAAAATTTCCCTAACTGGTGAAAGAAAAAGACACACAAATTCAGGAAGCACAGAGAGTCCCAAACAAGATGAACTTAAGGAGAGCCACACCAAGACACGATAATTAAAATACCAAAGGTTAAAGACAGAATTTTAAAAGCAGCAAGAGAAAAACAGTTACCTACAAGGGAGTTCTCAAGACTTTCAGTTGATTTCTCAACAAAAACTTTGCAGGCCTGAAAGGAATTGGCATGAAATATTTAAAGTGATAAAAAGCAAGGACCTACAACCAAAATTACCCAGAAAAGCTCTCATGTAGAATTGAAATTCAGGTAAAGAGTTTCCCAGATAAGGAAAAAAACTAAAGGAGTTTATTACCACCAAACCAAAATTACAAGTAATGTTAAAGGATCTTCTCTAAGAAGAAAAAAAAAAGAATATGAATAACAAAATGGCAATAAATATATATCTACACTAATAAAAGAGAAACATGCAAATTAACCCCAAGCTATGCCCACCAGCCAATCAGGAGTGAGTATGTGAATTAACCCAACCAAGATGGCAGCTGGCCACAGAGCTTGAGCAAGTAGGAGGCTTGAGTTGCCCCCAGTAATGGAGGAAGCTAAGCTTCCTGGCTGGCCCTGGCCTCCACTCAAAGCTACAAGGTTTCAATTATAGAAGATAAATAAATCCTAGATACTTGCTTCCAGCTGGCCCTTTGCTCAAGGAGGCACTGAAAAAAAAGAAAAGAAAAAAGGAGGGGCTGGGACCTTGGGTCACCCGGGGGGGTGATCAGGCCAGGATGGGATGGCAGGGGCCATTGGGGGTAAGCAGACCAGCAGGGGGGCCAGTTGCGGGTGAGCAGGACAGCAGTGGGGGGGGGGGGGCAATTTATTTTTTATTTTTATTTTTAAATATATTTTATTGATTTTTCACAGAGGAAGGTAGAGGGATAAAGAGCTAGAAACATCGATGAGAGAGAAACATCGACCAGCTGCCTCCTGCACACTCCCTACTGGGGATGTGCCTGCAGCCAATGTACATGCCCTTGACCAGAATCGAACCTGGGACCTTTCAGTCCACAGACCGACACTCTATCCACTGAGCCAAACCGGTTTCGGCAGGGGGCGGGCAATTTAGAGTGAGCAGGCCAGCAGGGGGGCAATTGGGGGTGAGCAGGCCTGTGGGGAGGCTAAGTAGGGGCGAGCAGGCTAACAGGGGGTCGGTCAGTTGGGGGTGAGAAGGCCAGCAGACAGAGTGGTTAGTGGCAATCAGGCAGGCAGGCAGGTGAGCTGCTGGAGCCAGCAGTCCCGGATTGTGAGAGGGATGCCAAACTGCCGGTTTAGGCCCAATCCCTATAAACTGGCAGTAGAACATCTTTTGAGGGGGTCCCAGATTGCAGAGGGTGCAGGCTGGGCTGAGGGACCCCCCACCCCCAATGCTCGAATTTCGTGCACCGGGCTGCTAGTCTATCTATTAATAATTACTTTAAATGCAAATGGATTAAATAACCCAATCAAAAGACACAGAATGCCTGAATGGATATGAAAGCAAACATATATATGCTATCTACAAGAGACTCATTTCAGATAAAAAGATACATACAGACTGCAATAAAGGGATGGGAAAGTTATTCATGAAAATGGAAACAAACAAAAGCTAGAATAGCGATACTTATACGAGACAAAATAGACTTTAAAACAAAGGCTACAACAAGAAATAAAGACTTAGCTGAAACTGGTTTGGCTCAGTGGATAGAGCGTCGGCCTGAAAGGTCCCAGGTTTGATTCCGAACAAGGGTATGTACCTTGGTTGTGGGCACATCACCGGTAGGAGGTGTGCAGGAGGCAGCTGATTGATGATTCTCTCTCATTGATGTTTCTAACTCTATCTCTCTCCCTTCCTCTCTGTAAAAAAAAAAAAAAAAAAAATCAATAAAATATATTTTTTTAAAAAGAAAAAAAGACCCTGCAATTCCACTTCTGGGTATTTATCTAAAGAAACCCAAAGACATATGTGTCTATATTTTCATTGCATTATTTACAGTAGCTAAGATATGAAAGCAACATAAGGTGCTTCCATCAAAAGACAAATAGATAAAGAAGATATGGTACATATATACAGTGAAATATTAGCCATAAAAAAGAATGAAACCTTACCATTTATGACAACATGGATGGACATACAGGACATGTGCTCAGAGAAGGACACATACCATATGATTTCACTTATATGTAAAATGTAAACAACAAAATAAAGACTTACAGAGAAAATTTTGATAGTTGTCAAAGGGCTGGAGGCTATGTGAAAAAGGTGAAGGGACTAAGAAGCACAAAATATTGCTCGCTGGCTGGTGTGGTTCAGTGGTTAGAATGTTGGCCCATGCACTGAAGGGTTGTGGGTTTGATTCCTGGTCAAGGGTTACAGGTTCAATGCCCGGGCCCAATTGGGGCTTGTGTGGAAGGCAACCAATCGATGTTCTCACATCCATGTTTCCCCCCCACCCCCACCCCCCTCTGTCTTTCCTTTTTTAAAGAGCAATGGAAAAATATTCTCAGGTGAGGATTTAAAAAAAAAAGCACAAATTGGTAATTACATAAAAGTCACGGGGATGTAAAATATAGCATAGGGAATAGGGAATATAGTCAATATTTTTGTAAATACTATATATGGTGCCAGATGAGTACTAAATTGCTTTTATTCCATTATGTTTTTCCTGTATTTTATGTAGTTATGATTGTTTTTGAAAATACATCATTCTTTTTTTTTATTTATTTTTTATTGATTTTGTACAGAGAGAAGGGAGAGAGACAGAGAGTTAGAAACATCGATGAGAGAGTCATCGATCAGCTGCCTCTTGCACACTCCCTAGTGGGGATATGCCCGCAACCAAGGTGCATGCCCTTGACCGGAATCGAACCCGGGACCCTTCAGTCCCCAAGCCGACGCTCTATCCATTGAGCCAAACCGGTCTTGGCGTGAAAATACATCATTCTTGAAGCCAGCTGATATCCCATGCAACAAACAATGCCTTGTATATAGTACAGGCTTAATAAATATTTGATAAAATATTGAATAATATACACATACACAGGTGTTATTTTAAGGAAAACAATATTTGAAAGAAATCATTTATGAGCTCAATGTGAAAATTGTTTCTTAAAAAATTTAAAAAGCAGGTAGCCCATCCTTTTTTTTATTTTTATTTTTTTTATTTTTATTGCTAGCCCATGCTTTTGATCCTAGGCAAAGAGAATTCCCTCCTGGCACAACTTGCATAACTGTGCCTCCATTCGGGATAATTACTTCTTTAAAAAATGTATTTTATCTTATTGATTTCAGAGAGAGTAAGGGAGAGGGAGAGAAACAGAATGATCAGCCGCTGCCTCCTGCGCGCCCCCCTCTGGGAATTGAGTCCGCAACCCGGCATGTGCCCTGACTGGGAATTGGACTGTGTCCTCCTGAGTCCTGGGTCCGTGCTCCTGGAAGGGTGTGAGCCTGCTGTCCCCTGATGGCAGTTTCTTGAGCCTCTGGCTTTGCTCATGATAAAAATTACTAGGTCAGGAGGTCACTGACCACCGTGGTAGTTGCTCCCAGAATCCTCGAGGCCGACTTCTTCACCACTTGCCCTGGAGGGGTGCACACCTGCTGAGCAGTTAGGGCTTTGCTTCTGGGCAAAGCTGAGGTGCACAGCAACCAAAGCCTTTCCTTTCAGGTACGGCGTGGAGATTGGCTCCTCCACCAGCATCATGGGGCCCAGCATCCCCACCAGGACTCGGGAGGTGCTCGTCAGCCACCTGGCATCTTACAACATGTGGGCCCTACAAGGTATGCAGGCATTTCCTAGGCCTGGGGTGTGGAGGGATTGGCATGGGTGTCCGTAGCCCGAGAATCACAGGAGCATGCTGTGGGGTGGGTCTGCTGCTCACTTTGCTCAGTTTGAGGGGACAGCAGGCTCACACCCTCCTAGGAGAAGGTTGGCTTTCTCCAGAAGTTCAAGTCTCATCGGCCCATCCATGAACCAGTCACTGGGGCAGGGCTGGAATGGTTCCAGTCATGTGCCCACCCAGGCAGGAGCAGAGGAGGACTCTCCCCTCACGGAGCAGGAGGAGGAGGAGGGACCTAGGGCCCATCAAGAAGCCCTGTGACTCATCTCCCCCACCTCTAGGGTGTAGGAACGCACAAGGAGAAGGTCTAGCCACTGCTTTGTTTCAGGGTGGCGGTGTCCTGGGTCCTGACTTGGCTTATGTCCCTGCAGGGATTGAATTTGTTGTGACCCAACTCAAGTCCGTGATGCTGACCTTGGGCCTGATGGACCTGCATCTGACAGTGGAGCAGGCCGTGCTGCTGTCCCGCCTGGAGGAGGAGTACCAGGTGAGGTTTGTAGCAGCCCAGAGGCAAGCACTTCAAGTCCCCACCTTACCCTCCAGATTCAGACTACCTGGGGTTCGGGGGTAACCCATCTATTTTATTACTTTTGCGTAAATAACAGAAACTGGAACAGCATCGAGCTCAGCTCTCCCTCATTGCCTCAACCCCTCTCCCAAACAGCCTGATCACGTGGGGGCTGTTGTTATGCCCATTTACACACTAGGAAACCGAGGCACAGGCCAAATCCTCAGAAAATGCTGGAGCCAGGTGACTCCAGGTCCAGGCCTTCACCCCCCACCCAGCACGTGGCAAATCAAGATCCTTTGGGCCTGGCACATCTGAAAATGGTCCGTTAAAATGGCTGGAGCCACGGGGTTGCTCTTGGAGACAGCCTCTGTGCCCTGACATCCATGCAGGGCATACAGAGCGAGCTGCTGCTGTGCACAGGCTGATGGAGTGCTGATGTAGGGTCAGTTCTGCTGTCATTTGCTTTTTAATTTTTAATTTTTTTTTATTTTCAGAAAGGAAAGAACAGGGACAGAGGGAGAGAAACACTGATGAGAAAGCATTAATTAGCTGCCTCTTGTACACCCCCTACTGAGGATTGAGCCCACAACTTGGACATGTGTGCCCCAACTGGGAATTGAACCAGCAACCCCTTGGTTCACAGGAGGACACTCAACCAACTGAGTCACACTCGCCAGGGCTGAATTATCATTTTTAAATCCTCCCCCGAGGACATGTGCACTGATTTTAGAGGCGGCGGGAGGAGGGAGATTGACATAGATGTGACAGAACATCAATTGGTTGCCTTCCGTACGTGTCCTGACCAGGGATCAACCCTGATACACTGCTGTGCAAAAATGATGCTCTAACCACTGGACACACCAGCTGAGCAGGGTTTGCATTTTTTTAAACTGAGAATTATGACAATCTGCAATCTTTGTTGTTATTTCTCAAACTTCCTAAGGTTAGTCGTTATTAGAAATCAGTCTGTAGCACGATGAGCCCCTTTTATAATGGCGGTACTGCCCAAGTTCTTCTGTCACCTCTCCAGAAGAATGCCTGGGGAAACTATCACAAAAGAGGCTAGCTGTCCTCTGAGTGTTAGAAGCAATTATGGGGTAGAGAGACGACCTGTGAGGGTGAGACTGGGCAGGCTCTGAGAGGGAGGGAGCCAGGAAACCTGGTTTCTGGTCTGGGCTCTGCTTTTGACGGTGGGACCCAAGCCAGGCTGCTATTTTCTGAACTTCAGGTTTGAACAAAATGGGAGCCACCTGGATTGTGTGCACGTGCTCCCTGAAAGGAGAGCGTGCTCTTCAGGTGGCCAGTCATACTTGTCCAGGTGAGACGAGGAGCCCAGAGGTGCGAGAGCTGCTGTGGCAGGCTGACTCAGTTCCGAGCAGGTGGGCAGCTGGGCCGGGCCAGGAGGAGTCAGCAGGGCGGAGGACAGCTCCGCTGACGTGTGGACAGCCACGTGTCCGGGTTTCTTCTGTGGCTTAGAGTCTGGAGAGAGTCTGCAGCCCTGCCCTAGCAGTCACAGATGAAGTGCCGAGTGGCCGTGGTTGATGTTTTCTATCCCACTCGCAGAGGTGAGGCAGCGCAGGAGAGGATGGCATCTATAGGTTGCCTGTGCCGGCCTCCTTGTGGGAAGACGTGTGAGAGAGGGATGGCACACAGGTGGGCCTCAGGGCAGATGTGGTTTTGGTGCCTGGCCTGCCTAGTAGTGAGTGCCTGCTGTCCGAGCCTGGACTGCACCCTCCTAGACCATCCACACCGCGTGGAAGGCGGAGCCTGCTCTGGCCACCTGTGTGCGCTTCCCACAGCCTCCCCAACACGTGTGTCTTGTCTGTTTGGAGTTGGGAGCCTGTGGCCCTCAGTCCAGCTGTAGGGGTGGTATGTGGCTCAGGCCTGCAGCGGCTGGGCACTAAGCTGCTCACTAACATCCCTTGTCCTTCCCTCAGATCCAGAAGTGGGGCCACGTGGAATGGGCCCATGACTATGAGTTGCGGGAGCTCCGGGCACGCACGGCTGCCGGCGTCCTCTTTATCCACCTCTGCTCCGAGAGCACCACGGTCAAGCACAAGCTCCTGCAGGAGTGAGGCCGGCGGTGCGCGTGGCATGCCGGGACAGGCTGAGCCCCGGCTCCCAAGCCAGCAGACATGGCCTGGCCCCACACGGTGTCGACCTGAGGGCCTGAGACGCTGTGGTGGTCTGGTCAGCTTGAGGCCACCCCGGGCCCCTGCCTATCCAGCAAGGGGATCAGGTGTACGAGTGGCTTTCTCCACCCTGACTGCATTACCTACTGCTCTCCCCGGGAGAGACGCTGAGCCCTGTTTTCGTTGGCGCCTCCACATACCCTCCTCTCCTTGTTACACTGGGTCTCACCTAGACCCCCAGCAGTTTGGTGCCTGCCGCCTCTTGTCAGGCCGTCAGCAAATAGCTCCATGAACTGTGTCTCTGTGGGGCCCTCGACCCTCAGCCCAAAAGCTTTCCCCCAGGCGTTTAGTCAAACGATCTTTGGAAAGTGTGTCCTTTTTGGTCTAAGCTGATTGTTTCTACTATTTCAGGAAAAAAGTAATAATTTACTCTTGAAAGTAGAAACGCCCATTATTTCTGGACTGAAAGCCCGGTGGCCTGGGCAAGGCACCCTGATGAGCACGTGGCTGTCCACAGTCCTGGAGGCACGGCGCCGCGGGCCAGGGCCCAGGGCACGGAACCGGTCCGGGTTCAGGAGCATCGGCTTTCTGAGTTGCAAAAGGCATCACTCCCAGTCCGGGGCCTGGCCACACGCCAGGTGCTTGGCCACTCGTCCCTCGTCCCAGGCTTGTGCTCAGAGGAGGCATGCTCACGCCCGCACTGCACCGCAGTTCTGGCTGCAGGGGTGGCGTGGACGCCCGCTGTGCTCTCCACCTCCGGAGGGTCCCTGGGCCAAGCTGTCACAGCCGCAGCCTCTGCTTTGTGCTGCTGCGCCTCGGCTTCCCTCCTCAGCACCCAGAGGAGGGCAGTGGGGTCCATACTGGCCCACTCCCCTGCAGCTGCAGCCCTCCGGCCCGTCGGGAATGGTGCACGGCCAGGAGCGCAGCCCTCGGCCCACCCTGGGGAGTGGCTCTCGGGAGGCCGGCTTACTGCTGCTCACACAGGAACAGGAAACTCATACCTCTCTAAAGAATGGAGAAACGGTGACACCGGTCCTTTATTTCTGTCTACATTTGGGAGTTGGTGCAGGGGTGGTGGGAGGATGGGGCTGGGGGCTTGGGGCTGAGTCCCCACACTCTCCTGGCAGGGCCCAGTGCCGTTTTCCGAGGGATCCTCTGGGCAGACTCCTAATCTAGAATGTCGCCACTGTCAAGGTTGTCCAGTTCATTCTGCAGGTGGTCCATGAACTGATTGATCTCCTTCACTCGCTTGCGGTTCCTCATGGTCTCGTCCTGGTGAATCTGAGGGTGAGACCAAAGCCCAATTCCCGTAGGTCAGAGAATTGATTAATATCTCAGTGAGTCCAGTTTGGGGAAAAGGAAGGTAATTCTTTGAATTTTGCATAGTTATGTCTCATTTACCCCACAGCTCCCTGGGTTCTGCTTAATCCATCTACATGCAGGTGTCCCCCAAAAGTGTGTACACACTGACTCATTCCAATGGGTCAAATCTGAAAGGAAACCAACACCAGTTGACCTATCAGCTGTTAGAGTGTGGGTACGTTCTGGGACACCCTGTACTGAGTTAGAAGAGAGATGAAGCACATGACTGGGCAACGTGCAGTCTTCAGCGGAGAATCCGGTAGTTTTACTTTCTGGCTTCTTACCGCAGAGTTCCCACTCCTCCCTGGCCACGCTAGAGGCACTGAGGCCGCCTGCCGGGTGCAGCTCACTCACCTTGTCCAGTAAGTGTGTGCACCAGGAGTTGACTCTGGTCACCAGCTCGTCTTCTCGGTTGTCAATCTTGAGAAGGTGGATGTCATGTGATGTCCCAACAGCATTCACAATTGTGTCTTTGTCCACAAAAAGCTGGGGAGCGGGATGACATGAACAAGTGTGTCTCGTTACTCCCTGAGCAAAGCAGGGAGCCGAGAGGAAGGAGCCCAGAGCGGCCGGCTCGTGGGGTGGTGCTGTGCTGCTGCCCGCGCCCGCGCCCGCGCCCGCCCGCCGAGAGCGTGGGGAGTGTCATGGCAGAGTCAGCCAGGCAGACTGCAGGCCCAGGGAGGAGGCAAAGGGTGCCTCGGGCTGCCCTCACTGAGGACATGGGCTCTCGCCTGGACCCTTGCAGCTCGTGTGGGAAGTGCGAGGCTGGTCAAGGGTTTGAGGCTGCTCTGAGGACACAGACCCTGCCAATGGGGCGCCCACACCACGCTGCTACTCCACTCTGTTCACACCAATCAACTTCAGCCTGGCATCGCTCTTGGGGTCCCCTGCCTTCTTGCATTCCCGACCTTGTAAAAAGTTGGAAACAACCCCCCTCCATGAGGCCTGGCTGGTGCTAGGCGTTCACACTGGCGCTGTGCCTGGCACAGTTGAAAACCAAGTGGCATCCATCGCTCCTCTTTGGATTAGTCTGACAGCTGTGAAAACAAACTCGGAGCCAGACCCCTGATGGCTCTCAAAGGTTAAGGCAAGATTTCAAAGAGGAATGAAGCCCACCCAGCCACATTGCTTTTCCTTACACTCTTGTTATTAACTATAAGCCAATGATTCAACTGTAGGTGGAGGAAGTTTTGTTAGTAAAATTTGATGTAAAATACTTTATGTAATATTTTTTATAAAAAAGAAAAATGTTAAGCGGCATCATGTCCCGGGCAGGGAAGCCGCCGAAGTGCTCAGCAGCGCCGCCCAGCCCGGGAAGGGCGGCCTGTGATGCCCAGACGGCACCGCTGGAAGGTCCTGCCGAGGCGTGCAGGGAGAGTGCGTGTTCATTCTTCGGGATGGCAGTGGTGAAGTTAATAGCCTCCAAAATACGTTCTGTGCAAGCTTGAGATGTTAATATTTCTGGAAAAAAACCCACAACATTGGTCAAATATGTTTGCACAGCCTGGATTCCATGGTGCACAGAGCCTTCCAGCGACAGTTCTGGGAAGTCCTGTGGAAAAGAAACAACTTTTTCTCTCAGTTTTGCAACTTATCTGGCCACAGACTTCTTTTCAGAGTCAAATCTGTTACTATTTCATGGGATGCTGGTTTCCACAGGATCCCTAACAGAGAAGCCATGCCGGCTGATGCGGGGAGTGGGGCCTCTGGGGGAGCAGCTAGCACCGTCATACAGAAGTGACAAGATGTCATTACATTCTTCCTCTGCACAGCAGGCCCCAGGCCAGGCTCTGGGAAGGTGCAGACACACGTTGCCCGCCTGCGTGAGCCTCGGGCAGCAGGCACTGCAGAGGCTGTGCCAGCTGTTCCCAAACCAGCACAGCCACAGCATCCACCCAAGGTCCTTGTTCATTTTAAAAAGTGAGTTACAGCCCTACCCGGTTTGGCTCAGTGGGCAGAGTGTCGGCCTGCTGACTGAAGGGTCTCGGATTCCATTCCAGCCAAGGGCACATACTCGGGTTATGGGCTTGATCCCCAGTAGGGGCGTCGGGAGGCAGCTGGTCAGTGATTCTCATCATTGATGTTTCTATCTCCCTCTCCTCTTTGAAATCAATAAAAATATATTCAAAATAAATGAGATTCTCCCCTTCAAAAAAGGTGGATTACAGCTGATCTCTTAAACCAGAACATCCTTCTGAAAATGCAGAAGACTGTTTTAGAAGCTGTGGGAAGTGGAGTCTGCTTGGGATGGACGAGATAAGAATTGGTTATGAAAGACTGTGACTGTAAAATACAAATGAAAGGAGTCAGGTTTAAAGAAGTGATTTTAAAATGCAAGTTTCTGGCCTAAAATGGTGACTGTCAATGTGCCTTCAAGCAGTTCCTGTGAGGGGATGCTCTGGATTCCCCTCTGATCCTGCAGGTCAGAAGCCCTACAGAGAGCGGGGTGTGCAGGCCCTTGGCGGTGGCAGCCACTCTCCTGTGGGCCGTGTGGCCACAAAGAACCTTTCAAAGTGACGTGTCCGGGCGGGAGGCTGGAAGTGTGCCTCCCAGGGCCACTGGGATGCTGGTGGCTGGAGGATTGCTTGCTCCGTGTCCACGTGGGATTAGATCATGCTGCCACACCCATCCTGGGCGCCTGCCCACACTGGTCCCCTCACCACAGAAATGAGCAGAGGTCCTGCCTGCGCAGTCCCCGCTTGGCCAAGGGGGCAGTGACCGGTGCTGCCTGCTCCTCTGCCGAGGGGAAGCCCTCAGGTCCCAGGCAGGATCCTGTCACAGCCACCCTGTCCAGGGACTGCTGGCCGGGTCCTACCTGCAGTCAGTTAGGGACTCTGAGCCTGCCCCTGGGTGGGCAGGATGAGCGCCCAGAGCTCCTTGCTGTGTAGTGCTCCCTGCGCAGTGCTCTGCAGTTCAGCCCAGGGGGCGGGAGCAGAGTGTTCACTCCTGCTGCCGTGCCACGGGGCCTTCCCTTGCACCAGCGCCGGGCTCCGGCCCTGTGCGTGTGCAGTCAGCTTTTCCCGGCCAAGAGGTGAAGGACTTTACATAGAGAGGAGGCCCTAGATGTGGAGGAGCTGGTCACAAGCTCTCCGCTGGGCAAGCGTTTTAAAGAGCCTCAGCCGTGTGACTTGTGGTCACACCCACAGAGCCAGGCTCTGGGGCCGCCGGCCTGCTGCCTCGGCTGAACCCCCTCTTGCTACAGGCACAGTAGACATTTTGTGAAAGGCTTTGAGTCAAGCCTGTTCCGGTCCCAATCCTGCCACTTCCATGCTATGTGTCTTAGGTGGGTTACTCTCCGCTCTGTGCCTCAGTTTGCTCATCTGTAAGAGGGAATCATAATGGCACTGATAATACTGTGGATGTGGAGATTAAAAGAGCAAATATACGTCCAGGGCCTCAGAGACGCAGGCGTAGGGAGGCCCACAGAACTGGCTGTTGGTGTCATCATTACTCTCACAGCCAGGGCGTGCTCTCCCAGCTCAGCGTGCCCACGGCAGTGCTGACCTAAGGCACACCCGGGGGGAGTCCTGGCGATGCTGCAGTGCATACGTGCCCTGCCGCACCTGAGCGCTCCCATTGCCCAGGGAGGCGCGCCTGGGCCCTGCTGGTTGTCCCCCGCAGGGAGCCCTGGTCTCAGAGCGCAGCCCTGCCTCCCTAGTGCATGGGGCCACAGACAGACCGACACCTGCTGCAGGCCAGCTCAATCCGGGCCAGCTCCGCGCCTCAGACAGCCTGCAGCCACTCAGGTCCTCACAAGTGGGCATCGGAGACCCAGTTGAGTGGTGCTCCCACCTACCAACTGTACCTGCCGGGCCCATTGCCAGCCCTGGGAGCCACCTGCCGTCCCACGCATAGCAGTCACATCAGCAAAGCAGCGCTGCAGCATGAGACTGCGACGAGGGCTCTGCGTGAGGCCGGGACAGACCTGGTTTGTCAGGAAGGTGCGGGGGAGGCCTCTGCAGGAGCTGACATTTGCGCTGGAATCTGAGTGGCAAGAACCAGCCAGACACAGGAAACCCGAGGGAAGAGCATGCCTGGCAGGCGGGATGCCATCAGAGAGGGGCAAGCTGGAGGTCTGGGAGGGGAGGCTGCTGGGCAGCAGGCTGGGCACAGGGTCTGGAGCAAGCATGTCCAATGCGTGGCCTGTGGGCCACATGCAGCCACAACAAATATGTTTGCAGCCCAGCCAACGAAGCGGAGGCACTGGCTGGGATGAACGATGAGGAGACCAACTGCTCCTGACGGGAAGGTATCTGGGCCCGGGCCTCCTCGCGCTGACCATGGTCTTCCCAGAGACCTGACCCCTGCTGCCCACCCAGTGCCACGCCCTCCTGCCCCCCCACGGGCGGGGGCTGGGCAGCGTGGGGCGCCGTCACTGGCTGTGCTGGGGAAGGGCCGCAAGGTGCTGGACCCGCAATGGCGCGGCTGCTCCCCGCTCAGCAGCCTTCTCCCGGAGCTGGGGGCTAACGGCCTCGGGGAGTGGACCCGGCTTCTCTGTGCAGGGCTCTCCTGGGAAAGCCAGAGGCCCCGCAGGGAGCTCTGGGAACCCCCTGCTGCCAGGCGGGAGGAACGCCTGGTCGTCACGCACCTCTAGCTGAGCTCCCCGCCCGCAGGGTTTGTGAGCCTATTTCTCCTGCCAGATGGCGTGACTGTCCCCTTTGGCAGAGGAGGAGACTGAGGCCCAGAGGTTTCCAGGCTTATGGGAGCCACAGAGCTGGAGGACTCTGCCTGGCTCGGCCCCCACCAAGCCTGCGCCCCGCGCCCCGCGCCCCGCCCCGCCCCCCGCGCCCCGCGCCCCGCCCCGCCCCGCCCGCTCACCGCCCGGACGTCGTCAGGCAGGTCCTCGTCCAGCTCGCCCTTGACCACCTTCTCCAGCGTGTTGATGGAGATCTCCAGGAGCTTCTCATGGTGGTGGTTCTCCAGGTCCCGGCACTGAGCCATGGTGCGGAGAGTTAAGCAAAGGCCTCAGGCTGGTCGTTCTCGTGAGGTGAGAGCAGACTCTCAGGGCCAAAGGCGAACTCTGGGCGCAGTGGCCTTCACAGCTGTCTCCCCACGCAACCTGCCCCCGGGCCAGCCTAACCCCTTCCCCATTCACATCCCTGCTTCTCACTGACCCTGGCCCCGGGCTCCCCAAGTGTCCCTCCGCTGCCCACTTCCCTCCATCCTGCCTCTTCGCCTGCCAGCACGCTGACTGGCTGGTGCTCCGGCCCTTCCCCATGGCGGCAGCGAGGGGCTGGGGGCGGGCAGGTGCACACGTCCCTCCTGCACTCACCGTTCTCTCTCCGGAGCCCCCCGCTCTCCAGTGTGGCCACGGGCCTCCTCTCGGACCCGAGCTCCGACTCTGCCTCAGGACTTGGCATGGGCTGCCTCCTCTGCCACGCTCCCCCTCAGGCCCGCCTGTTCCTGTGGGGACTCCCCCTTGGGGGGCTGCAGCCTGTGTTTCCTGTGGCCCCGGGCCCGGGAACGCAGGACCGGGCTTACTTCTGGGCAGACCCGGCAGTTGTGTCCCACAGGACAGGGCTCTGGGTCCAGGCGGCAGAGGCGCTGCTCACGCCCAGAGGTGGGCCTGCCCGGCTCCTTAGGGGGAGTTTGTCCCGCCCGCTGGGTGTGTCTGCCTGCAGCACAGGGCGGGGGTTCTGGGATGTGGTCTTCCTCCAGTGCCACTCATTTGGGAATAGCCTCCAGGACTTCTGCAAACACAGCTCCTGCTGCCCCACCCAGAGCAGCAGCCCTGCTGGCCCTACAGGAGTAAAGCTGGGGACCTCCCCCTCTCCCCCGGCCCGGCCAGGGAGCTCTGAGGCCTCTGCCAGGCTGGCTCCGCCCTGTGAAGGGAGAGTCTGTCCTTGGTGAAAGCAGGTTTGGCTTTCCTTCCATTGCAGGGCGGAGCGCCCCGCTAGGCCGGTTCCTGCGATGGACCGAGGAGCGTCTGTGGAGGCACAGACCTCCCTGCGGGCAGACGGCCCGTGGTTTCTGGGAAACAGTGAGGTGCCAACTCCTTTCTCTCTGACAACTGTCGGTGGCACTGGTGGCAGCGGAGGGCAGGCGCCCGACCCCGGTGCCGCCTGGAAGGGAGCCCTGTTTGTGGGCATCCTGCCGGGTCTGGCTGAAGGGCTGCCCTCCCTGCCTCTGCTGAGGGGCCAGCCGCCTCCCCCGCCCCCGGAGGATAAGCCCACGCCCGGCAGCGCCTCCCGGCCATGCCGCGAAGGAAAGGATATAGGCTTTGGACATTTTCCACAAAGAGCCCCACCAAGTCGATGATGTTCCTCTCGAACATGTTTATCGTCTCCTAGGAACGGAAGGAGCAGGGTTAGCGTGTGTGCTTCACAGGAACGGCTGCCCGAGCCTCAGAGCCAAGGCCGCACTGCCTCTGCTCACAGCTTCAGGACAAGAAGCCATCGGGCCTTCTCGGCGAGGTGGTGCCCTGACCCTCCTCCCTCCTGACCTGTCCCAATCCCCTGGCCTCTGGACATTTCAACCCACTCACTGCCCTGGAACAGTCCCTGTGGTGCTTTCTGCAAGCCTCTGCCTGCTCCCTCTGCCAGGAACACCGCCACCCCCAACACACACACACACACACACACACACACACACTCACACACAGTCACACACACTCATACACACACTCACACACACACACAGTCACACACACACACACACTCACACACACACACACACACACTCACACACACACACACACTCACACACAGTCACACACACACTCATACACACACTCACACACACACACACAGTCACACAGTCACACACACACTCACACACAGTCACACACACACTCATACACACACACACTCACACACACACACACACACACTCACACACAGTCACACACACACACTCATACACACACTCACACACACACACAGTCACACAGTCACACACACACACAGTCACACACAGTCACACACACACTCATACACACACACACACACACTCACACACAGTCACACACACACACTCACACACACACACTCACACACAGTCACACACACACACTCATACACACACACACAGTCACACACAGTCACACACATTCATATACATACACACACACACTCACACACACTCACACACACTCATACACACACACTCACATACACACACACTCATACACACAAACACACACACTCACACACATACATACACACACACACACTCACTCACACACACAAACACTCATACATACACACACACTCACACACACACACTCACACACACTCACACACACTCACACACACACACACACACACTCACACACACGGCTCGTCTCCTCCTCTGGCCTCTCCGTGGCATCGCCTCCAGATAACAGGGAGGCATCAGTGAGCCCGGACCGCCCACCTCTGCACGTAACCTCGCTGGGCCTCGCCTTCCCCATCTGGGATATGGGCTTCCTTTTAGTGCCTGTCTCAGGGAGCTGTGGTGAAGCTAAACTAGGTGACTCACACAAAGGGCTTCACAAGGTGCCTGGCGGAGAGCAACCCTCAGTAATGCCAGCTGTGGCCTGAGGGACCCTGCAGTGCTGGCCCCTGTGCTCAGCCGGGCACCCGGCCTAACAGGACACACACACACACTCACACACACACACACACACACACACACACACTGACGCGGGGACAATGGCAGATGGAGCAGCCTGCGACCCTAGCAGCCCAGGACGGGCGCACCCTCAGACCGCCAGGGACCAGGGCTGCGGGGCAGGGGCCTGCGGGAGCCTGGGGATGGTCACAGGCCCAGCCACCGCACAGCTTCCAGCGTGCGTGAGTGGTCGCAGCGAAGCACACAGGGCCGTGAAGCCCCGCAGCAGGCACAGCCTTGCCGGCTGTGCACGGGTCTGATGCACCAGCCGATCCCCTGGGCTCCGGAACCCGGCCCGCTGGGAGCCACTGCCTGAGCCGCCTGAGGCCCAGGGCCTGCGGGCAGCGCTGCCCGAGGCGGGAATCTCCGCGTCTGAGGCCCACGGGACGGGACGGGAGGGGACGGGAGGGGACGGGACAGGATGGGGGCGTTGATCAGGGCTATCTCGGCCCAGCCACGGCAGCATCCACCGAGGCTCCACTCCTCGCTGCCCTCAGACTCGCAGCCGCCTGTGGACACCTGTCCCTGGGGTTCGACAGGCCAGCTCAGTGCTGAGGCGCAGGTGCCCGATGGCCACACCGCGGCTGAGAGCCGAGGGGCCTTCGTTTCACCCCGAGGGGGCGCTGCTTGCTCCCTGACACCGGCAGCTCCTTGGCCTAATCAAAACCCTCCCCCGAGCTCTGGCTCTTCCAGGTGGGGGCTTCAGAGGAATGAGCTCCCCCTGCTGCTGCGGGAGCCGCTGCAGTGTAGGGGATCGGGCGGCGGTGTGTGTGTGTGTGTGTGTGTGTGTGTGTGAATGCACGAAAAGCCAACAGGCTGACCCAGGACGCCCGGGCAGCGCTTCCACGGCGGCAGCACCAGCTCCGGTTCACCGGCCTCACTCATCGGCGCCGGGCCCGCACCTCCAGCTGCTCCACCAGCTGCATCTCCAGCGTCATGAGCACGTTGGCCAGCTCGGTGATGTCCTCGCTGTACTCCGAGATCCTCGCCTCCATGCTGGCCAGGTCCGACTCGTCACGGATGGCGGTCAGACTCTGGAACGAGAGCCTGTGGGTCGGCGTCACAGCTAATTGCACGCAGGGCCGGTTTTGTGTTGGGAATGGGACCCTGGGTTTGGACTGCCCACACTCAGGGGTAGCTACGCCTCATGGCAGCACCTGAGCCTCAGCAGCTGCGCGCTGTCTGTCCCCGTGGCTGGGGGCTGCCGGGCACCGTGAGCACTGCCGACCCCCAGCTGGGCTCTCAGCACGGGGCCGGCCGGGCGGCAGGAGCAATGGCTCCCAGAGTCACTCAGCAGCAGTGTCACCTCGAACGAGTCCTTCCTTTCCATTCTCCAAGCTCCAGGCCCTCCCGTGAGGGGAGAGAGCTCCCGCTTCCCAAGCCCCGGGCTGGGCAGGGGGCGCCCCATCACCGTGCAGGCTGCGAGTCTGAGGGCGGCGAGGAGTGGAGCCTCGCTGGATGTTGCCATGGCTGGGCCCTGTCACCACTCTCCAGCCTGAGGCCCGTCAGACCCACAGGACCCCAGCGCCAGGGGGTGAGCAGTGAGCAGGCCGGCGGCGTGGAGAGGGCGGTGCCGAGGCGGGAGGCGCCACCGCTCACCAGGCGGCCCAGGCCCCAGCCGCCACGCCCCGTGCAGCTTGTCTCTGCTGACACTCGTGTTAGCTTAAAGGAAGAGTAACTGGACACGATTTGAGGTGAGTGTCTTTCTAATACTGGCTACCCCACCTGGAGAAAAGTCAGGCTCAATGCCTATCTCGAGTGTTAGATGAAAATAAATTCTGGCAGAGAATCCAAGATGGCTGCACAGGTAAACACCTAGCCGCAGCCGCACACAACAATTTCAATAAAATACAACTAAAATATAAAACTGACATTACCCAGAATTACAGGAAAGTCGACTGACTGGAAATTCTACAACGAGAAGCAAGGAGAAAACCAGAAGGAAGTGTGGAGGAGCTGTAAAAATCTAAGGTACGGAGACACACGGCCTGCGTGGAGAGGACGGAGCCGGAGAGGAGGGGCGGCTGAGTGCCTGGCTGGCGTAACCTAGCGGGAAGGAGATAAAAGCTCCGACTGTGCTAGGCCCCAGTTCTGACTGCTCTGAACCCCAGTTCTCGGCCAGATCCCGGGACCCAGGCTCATCCATAGGGAGCTGGGCTGTAAGGTGGAACCCCGGGGGAGCGGCGAAAGGAGGTCCCAGAGGCGCGCACATTGTGCGCAGAGAAGGGACGGTTGGCTGTGCCGCGGGATTGCCTTGGCGGGAAGGAGACTGGGGCTCCAAACTGCTCTGAACGCCACCTCCAACCCCACTTCCAACTGAACTGAACCCCAGTTCCGGGCTCATTGGGGGAGAGCCTACACTATTTGGTAGCAGGAAAATTGAGGACACCTTTCTCTCAGAGGTGCTAGTAGCGAGTACTGAAGGACCCAGGGGATTACTGAGACTCAGGAACCGCACAGGGCATGGCTGACAGAAGCCAAGCCTGTAGGCTCCACCCTGAAACTCCGCCCCATCAGGGAAGCGGCGAAAATGCCAAGACAACTAAATAGATCACAAATGAAAGAAATGGAGGACAAAAAGCGACTGGATATAAAGTTCAAAACCACACTTATAAGTTGTTCAAGAATCTCCTAGAAAAGGCCGATAAAATAAACGAGACCTATGAGGATATGAAAAGGGATCAACTAGAAATAATAAGGGATCAACAAGAAATAATAAGGGATCAACAAGAAACAAAGAATACATTGTCTGAAATAAAAATATTATACAGAGTCCTAAAAACAGAATGGAAGACCGCAAGAATCAAGTCAAAGATTTGGAACATAAAGAGCCAGAAGACACTCCTCCGCAGAAGCAAGAAGACAAGAGAATCCAGAAAGTTGAAGATAATGTTAAGAAACCTCTGGGACAACTTCAAGCGAACCAACATCAGAATTATGGGGGTCCCAGAAGATGAGAGAGAGCAAGATATCGAAAACATACTGAAAGAAATAGTGACAGAAAACTTCCTCCACCTGGTGAAAGAAATAGACTTACAAGTCCAGGAAGCACACAGAACTCCAAACAAAAGGAATCCAAAGAGGACCACACCAAGCCAAATCATAATTAAAATTCCAAGAGCAAAAGACAAAGAGAGAATATTAAAATCAGCTTAAGCCGAAACTGGTTTGGCTCAGTGGTAGAGCGTCGGTCTGTGGACTGAAAGGTCCCAGGTTCCATTCCGGTCAAGGGCATGTACCTTGGTTGCGGGCACATCCCCAGTAGGTGGTGTGCAAGAGGCAGCTGGTCGATGTTTCTCTCTCATTAATGTTTCTAGCTCTCTATCTTTCTCCTTTCCTCTCTGTAAAAAATCAATAAAACTATATTAAAAAAAAAAGAATATTAAAAGCAGCAAGAGCAAAGCAGGTAGTTACCTATAAAGGAGCACTTATACGATTGTCAGCTGATTTCTCAACAGAAACCATGCAGGCCAGACGAGAATGGCAAGAAATATTCAAGGTGATGAATAGTAAGAACCTACAGCCAAAAATACTCTACCCAGCAAAGCTATCACTCAGAATTGAAGGCCAGATAAAGATCTTCACTAATAAAAAAAAGCTAAAGGAGTTCATCACCACCAAACCAGAATTATATGAATTGCTGAAGGGGGTTCTTTCGGAAGAGAAAGTAAACAAAGATAAAAATTATGAACAACAAATACGTAACTATCAACAAGTGAATCTAAAAACCAAGGAAATTAAAAAAAAATCTGATGAACAATATTAACTGTTGAATATAATAGAATCAGAGTTATGGAAGGGGAGTGAACTGACGATTCTTGGGGAAAAGGGGAGAGGGGGATGTGGGAAGAGACTAAACATAAACTGTGCACCTATGGATGAGGACAATGGGGGGTGGGGAAAGGGCAGAGGGTGGGGTGGGAATCTGGTGGAGGAGAGCAATGGAGGGGGGGAGGGAGAGGAACATTTGTAATAATATGAACAATAAAGATTTATTTAAAAAAATAAAAAATAATAAAGTATGGTAGTTCATTGTAAAAAAATTAAATAAATTCTGGACAGAGCAAATACTTAAAGGTAAAAATTAAAGCTATAAAAGTACTAGAAAATATTGGGGAATTTTAAATAATCTTTTCTTTTTAAAAAAATATATTTTATTGATTTTGTACAGAGAGGAAGGGAGAGAGATAGAGAGTTAGAAACATCGATGAGAAAGAGTCATCGATCAGCTGCCTCCTGCACACCCCCAACTGGGGATATGCCCGCAACCAAGGCACATGCCCTTGACCGGAATCGAACCTGGATCCTTCAGTCCCCAAGCCGACGCTCCATCCATTGAGCCAAACCGGTTTTAGCTAAATAAATAATCTTAAAGTGGAGAAGTCCTTTCTGAGTATAAGCAGAAGAAAAGGCTGATAAAGTCTATCACATAAAAAATTTTAATATTCTGAATGTAAATACACCAGAGACAAAATAACAAGATAAACAGCAAACTGGGAAAGTGCTAACAACTTATTTCATTGACACATGGCTAATTTCTCAATCTATAAAGTGCTCCTACAGAGTAATCCTATTTAATAAAGAGGTAATATGCAAATTAACTCTCATGCCCTCACAAGATGGCTGCCTACGACCATGCTAGCTGGGGGGAGAGGGGTGGTGAGGGATGACCAAATGACTAAACAAGCAGACTTCATGGGGCAACTAGGCTGGCCAGAGGGCAGTTGGGAGTGGCCAGGCCAGCAGGGGGAAAGTTGGGAGTGACCAGGGTGGCAGTGGGGGGCAGTTAGGGGCGCCTAGGCTGGCAAGGCTGGCAGGGGGTGGGCAGATGGGGATGATCAGGCCAATAGAGGGGGCAGTAAGGGGTGACCAGGCCAGCAGCAGGGGGCAGTTAGGGGAGACCTGGCCAGCAGGGGGGGCATTTAGGGGCAACCAGGCAGGCAGGCAGGTGAGTGATTAGAAGCCAGCGATCCAGGGTTATGAGAGGGATGTCCTCAGGCCTAAACCAGCAGTCAGACATCCCTTGAGGGGTCCTGGATTGGAGAGGGTGCAAGCTGGGCTGAGGAGACCCCCTTCCCCCCCTCCCCCCTCCCCCCCTCTCCCCTTCCCCCCTCCCCCCCGCATGAATTTTGTGTACCGGGCCTCTAGTATTGAAAATGAAAACAAAGAAAGAAAAAAAGAAAGGGGAGAGAGAGAGAGAGAAAGTGAGAAAGAGAAACACCAAATGGAAAAATGGGTAAGGGCACGGTATTATGACAATAGTTCACAAATAAGAAATGCAAATGTTGCCCAGTCAGTGTGGCTCAGTGGTTAAGCATTGACCTATGAACCAGGAGGTTATGGTTTGATTCCCAGTCAGGTACATGCGTGGGTTGCAGGTTTGGTCCCAGTAAGGTGCATGTAGGAGGCAGCCAATCAATGATTCTCTCTCAACATTAATGTTTCTCTCTCTCTCTCTCCCTCTCCCTTCCCCTCTGAAATCAATAAAAATATGTTTTAAAAATGAATAAAACCTAAGAGAGAAGAAAAGGGAAAGGGTGGGTAAGAGATCAACCAAAGGACTTGTATGCACTCATATAAGCATAACAAACGGACACAGACAGTTGGGGGGTGAGGGCCTGGCCTGGGGGTGGGAGCAAGTGGGAAAAACGAAGACTTGCAATACTTTCAACAATAAAATATTTAAATAAATAAATAAATCCCGTTGAAACCGGTTTGGCTCAGTGGATAGAGCATCGGCCTACGGACTGAAAGGTCCCAAGTTCGATTCCGGTCAAGGGCATGTACCTTGGTTGCGGGCACACCTCCAGTAGGGGGTGTGCAAGAGGCAGTTGATCGATGATTCTCTCTCATCGATGTTTCTAACTCTCTCTTCCTCTCTGTAAAAATAAATAATGAAATGAATACATAAATCCTAGATAATAAAAGAGCAATATGCAAAATAACCATCACTCCGCTACACCCACAAGCCATGCCCACCCAACCATGCCCACTAACCAATGAGAGCAAGTATGCAAATTAACCAAACCAAGAAGGCTGCAGCCACAGAGAGCAGTTGAGAGGCTTGGTTTTCTCCGGCAACAGAGGAAGCCAAGCTTTCCACACACCCTGGCCAGCCCAGGCCTCCACTCCAGGATACAAAGTTTCAATTACAGAAGGTAAATCCCAAGAAAAATGGTGGCAGTCACGGAGCTGGAGAGAACAGGCTAAGGTTGCCTCTGGCAATGGAGGAAGCCAAGATTTCCACCTGCCCTGGCCAGCCCAGGCCTCCACTCAAGGATACAAAGCTTCAATTACAGAAGGTAAACAAATCCAAACAGAAATGGTGGCAGCCACGGAGCAAGCAGGGGGCTTGGCTCTGTGCCAGGCTACAACGTTTCAACTGGAGAAGGTAAATAATTCCAGATACCAGGGCCTCCGCTTGGGCTGCCAGGGGGCGTGGCCGGCCTACAAACCACCACAGGCCCCTCACCCAGGCTACCCCACGCCCCAAGGGAACCCCACCCTGATCCAGGACACCCTTCAGGGAAAACCAGCTGATCCCCACCCATGCACCAGGCCTCTATCCTATCTAATAAAAGAGTAATATACAGATTGACCATCACTCCAACACACAAGATCCAGATAGCTGCCCCTATGTGGTCAAAGATCCTGCCCCCATGTGGACACAAGATGGCCAGCAGAGGAGGGCAGTTGGGAGGCACCAGGAGGGCACTTGAGAGGGTCCAGGCCTGCAAGGGAGGGCAGTTGGAGGCAATCAACCCTGCAAGGGAGAGCAGTTAGGGGTGACCAGGCCAGCAGAGGAGGGAAGTTGGGGGCAAACAGGCTGGCAGGGGAGCAGTTAGAAATCAATCAGGCTGGCAGGGGAGTGGTTAGGGACAATCAGGAAGGCAGGCAGGCGAGCAGTTGGGAGCCAACAGTCCTGGATTGTGACAGGGATGTCTGATCCTGGTGGGATCCTCGGTGGGATCGGGTCTAAACGGGCAGTTGGACGTCCCTTGAGGGGTCCCAGATTGGAGAGGGTGCAGGCTGGGCTGAGGGACACCCCCCCCTCCATGCACGAATTTCGTGCACCAGACCTCTGGTAAAAAAATAAAACAATCACCCATGTGCTCATTAAACAAAGAGATACAAGTGCTTGTAACCTGTGTGATGCGCACGCGCGCCTAAGAGCAGAGAGCACACACGCCCCGGAGCGGCCGGCAGAGAGGAGACCCCGGCTGAGGCTGCCGCGGAGCAACAGCCATGCAGCTACAGTCACCACCGTATTGGTGACACCACACGTCACAGCAATGACGGCGCTGGCTCTGACCTCAGGCTCCGCCCGCCCGGCCCTGGCCTGGTGGTGCCGTGGCTGGTGGTCCGGTGGAAGGCTGAGCCTCGGCCCACGCCCCACCGCCAGCTCAGTGAGCCCGGCGAAGGGACCGGTGCCAGGGCTCCGGCCGGCCGGCAGAGGGGCAGGCCACCGCCCTGTGGGGGGCAGGGGTGGGAGGGGGCAGGGCTGAGCCTACCAGCAGGTGCTTCTCCTCGAACCTGGCGATCCGGAGCTTGCCCTGCTCCCGGTTCTCCTGCACGGCCTCCTGGACACACGCGGTGAAGGTGTCGAGCTCCACCCTGCGCTTCTCCTGCTGCGTCAGTCCGTACTCGAAGATGTTCAGGCAGATGATGACAAACTTGTCCCTGTAGGTGAGGCTGTTAAGGAAGCTGTGGCTGCTCCGGGCGCCGGGGCGGTGGGGCCCTCGCAGAGCCGGCAGCTGGAGGCTCCGGCGGTGACTGGGGCGGCGCCCCTGGGCTGAGGGAGCGGGGACGGAGGGGAGGCGGCGGGGCCGAGGCGGAGCTGAGAGCAGGGGGAGATGCCAGCCCCGGCCCCCACACCCCTGGGCAGCGGAGGGCCATGCGCTGTCTGCTGTGTTGGCTGGAGGCGCCTTTGCTGGGTCTGTCCTCTGAGGGGCGCTGCAGAGGTGGGGCAGGGCTGGCCGCAGAGACCAGGCTCACGTCCTGGCTCGGGCCGCTCCTCTCCGCCTCTGGGCCTGGGGCCTCGCCTGCACAGGAGGGCGAGGCGAAGGCACGTGGGGTCCCTGGAGGCCTGAGGTCGGCAGGTGCTGCGGCTGGAGGCCAGCCCGGCGGCCGGCTGGCAGGTGTCAGGCCCGGCAGAGCCCGTCGGTCGGACCCGGAGCCCTGCTCTTCCCTTCTGCTCAGCCCACACCCTGCCGGCTCCTGCCCCAGCCGCCGTGTGACCTGGACAGCGACTCTGGGTGAGCTCCCGCAGGAAGTGTGACGCCGTGGGGCGTGGGGCGTGCACTGCACAGCGGGGCCAGCCGCACGTGGGGGTGGGCCTCAGACCCCCGGCGGGCGCTCCCTGAGCTCCCGGCTCCGGAAGCACCCGGCCTGCTGCCCGCTCCGTCCCTTAGCCACCCGCCTCCGCACGGCTGAGGACATCTCCTGGGCACAGGGCCTCAGAGAGAGATGGGGAAACTGAGGCCCAGCGGGCTGGTGTCCTGGGGCCGAGCTCTGTCAGATGGGCAGTGTGAACCAGAAGGATATGCCTCGAGGAGCTCGCCCACGCCTTGCAGGGTGGCCAGCTTGCTGCCCTCCACATCCTCGGCGTACATGCTGTCAAAGAGGAAGGAGCTGTTCAGGTGCTCCACGAAGGCAGCCTGCGGGCAGAGGGAGGGAGGGGTGAGTGCTCCCTACTGCAGCCTGCGGGCAGAGGGAGGGAGGGGTGAGTGCTCCCTACTGCAGCCTGGGGGCAGAGGGAGGGAGGGGTGAGTGCTTCCTACTGCAGCCTGCGGGCAGAGGGAGGGGTCAGTGCTCCCTACTGCAGCCTGTGGGCAGAGGGAGGGAGGGGTGAGTGCTCCCTACTGCAGCCTGGGGGCAGAGGGAGGGAGGGGTCAGTGCTCCCTACTGCAGCCTTCAGGCAGAGGCCCAGAGCACAGTGGGAGCAGGGACTGATTCTGCACTGGTGGGCGCTGGGCCCTGGGCTGCGTGGACACTTGCTCGGGGAGGAGGCCGGCAGGGTGGCGCCCGGGGGCTGCCTGGGGCTGCACTGGCAGGCGGGGGCGGCGGGTGGGGCGGGAGGAAGGCTGAGGGATGTGCTGAACAGGGACCAGAGCCTTCCTGGGGCTCCAAGGCAAGGCCGCTCGGACGGCCTGTTCCCAGGAGGGAGGCGAAGGCAGGCGGGGTCTGGGGGCAGGTGGAGCCGGTGCAGAGGCAGGGGGTGGGCAGAGCACAGCAGGGCCGAGGCCCAGACCTCGGGGGGAGCACAATCAGCTGCTTCAGCAGAGCGAGGCCGCTGCTGCAAACACGCTTCCATCACAGCGAGCTTCCCGGGCTGGGCCCTGCTGCCTCGCTGAGCTTGGCCGGCACCCGGGGCCCAGCCTTCGGAGGGGCAGCTACCTGGTGCTCCTCCAGCTCCGCCTGCCGGGCCTGCTCCTCCGCCTGCTGGGCCTGCATCAGGTACTCGCGGTGCTTCAGCTCGTCGATGCTGAACTGGTGCTTCGCCTCCGCCTGCGCCTTCTGCCGGGCGAGGGGACAGGCGTGTTACAGAGCCCGGCCCAGCCAGGCCCCGTGCGGCAGGCTGTGGGCGACAGCGGCTCATCGCCTCTCGGCCTGAGGCAGGTGAGTAAGAGCCGAGGAAAATCCCCTGGCGGGTGGGACAGGGAAACAGACAAATGGCTGAAGAAGCAGCTGGAATAGCTGAGCAATGAACAGCCAGCTGGTAAATGACACGACTTTCCTCCCCACCAGAGACACCGAGAGCAGTGTTTTAAATCACCCTAGTCAGGGAGAGAGAGAACAAAACACTATCAGAGCAAGAGCAAGCCGAGACAGAGGTGAAACCATCCACTGTCCACTCATACCAACACATCAGTGCACGGACACACCCCCCCCCCCCCCCCCCGAGATCTCCCGGACAGGCTGCTGAGATCCGCCCGAGACGGCCCCCAAGATTCCCGCCTGCAGGAAACAGCAAAACCCACGGACACAGGATGCCGGCCTGAGCTCTCTTTGAGCAAACCTGTGTCCCCTTTCCTCAGGCATGTACTTTGCTTCTTCTACCCTGAGCTCTAAGGGTGCCCACAAGACAAGCACCCAGGGGAGCAATGGGCAGTGCCTGCTTGTCCCAGGCTTGTCCCCTGATCCTGTCTCCAGGGGCCCTTCCATTTCCCGCTGTCCCAAGCTTTAATAATCGTCCTCTCACTTCCACCTGGACTCTATGGTGAAATTGTTCCTGCATGAGTCAGGACCAGAGGCCGCCTGACCCCCGGAGGCCGCCTGACCCCGGAGGCCGCTTGACCCCGGAGGCAGACTCTCTGGAAGGCTCTGGAGGAGGGAGAGGCTGAGCTGTGTGGCACTGGGGGCGGGGGGCTACCAGCACCACTGCCCCCGTGCACAGCCCTCCCTCCAAGGCCAATGTGGTCTCTTCCCGGGCTGGTGACTCTGCTGGTCCCTCCTGTCACTTCCTGAGGCCGCCCACCACAGAGGCCCCAGGGCAGCTGGCGGTGCCGCCTGGGTGGCCCAGAGGCTGGTGTGAGTGGCCTCGGGCCAACACTGTGCCAGTTTGACGGGCATCACCCTGTCAGCACCACCCGCCCTGTCGGTGACCATCCCCTGGGAGCCTGCCTCTTGCAGCCCACGGCCGCCAGGATCTTCCTGTGACCGCAGCCGGCACGGAGGACGGTCTCCGGGTGCTGGGCTCCGTGCTGGGGACGCGACATTGGTGCAAAGGCCCAGCAGAGGCGGCCACAAACCATGGGGCCCTTTGTAGCTCTGAACAGGCAGCGCAGAGCCGGGCCCTGATGTGTCTGACACTGACCAGCGCCCAGTCCCTCTGAAGAGGCCAGGACCAGCACGCCGGGGGTGGGATTCCGTCAGAGCAGAAGCCAGTCAGCTCCACCAGCAGCACCAAAGGGAGGTCTTGCGGCACCAGACCCTGGTGGGCGGCTTCCACCTCCCAGGTCAGCCCCCATGCAGCCCCCAGCGGCCGGAGCATGAACCCCACCAAGGGACGAGCCAACAGCAGTCAAGACCCAACTGCAACAGGAGGGCGTAACCCACAGAGGGACATTCCTGGAGCGCCTCATCAGAGGCCAGGGAGACGGTGCCACTGAGCGCCCAGAAACCGCTGCATCAGGACCCCACCAATACTAGAGGCTCAGCCGAAACCAGTTTGGCTCAGTGGATAGAGCGACAGCCTGTGGACTGAAGGGTCCCAGTTTCAATTCCGGTCAAGGGCATGTACCTTGGTTGCGGGCACATCCCCAGTGGGGGGGAGGGTGTGTGTGTAGGAAGCAGCTGATCAATGTTTCTAACTCTATCTCTCTCCATTCCTCTCTGTAAAAAAATCAATAAAATATATTAAAAAAAAAAAAAAAAAAAAAAAAAAAAGACTAGAGGCTCCGCAGACGTACCTAACACACAGGCACTATCACAGAGAGGCAGCCAAATGGGAGACAGAGAGAGGAGTCCCCAGCTTGGCCGTGCGGGCTGCAGGCAGACGTGGAAGTAGCCTGGCCCCGTGAGCAAGACCCACGTGGGCCATGAGGGTCCTGCCAGGACCGGGACAGCGGCGGGAAAGGAGGGGGGGGGGGAACTGCCCTGCTCTCTGCCTCCGTGTCCCTTCCCGGAAACCAAGGACCCCCGGATGGCCGCACAGAGCTGGGGCACCCAGAGGAGACACTTACCAACTGGTCGTCGACCCGCCGAGAGTCCAGGTACACGAGGTCGGGCAGGAAGGCCCAGACGAACATCTTGTAGTCCTCGGCCTGGGAGATGGGGTTCCCGGAGAGGCTGAGGGCCCGCAGGTCCTTGAACCGCCGCAGGTAGATGATCTGGGGGATGGGGAGAGGACCCACTTTCGTGGCTGCACAGGCTGCTAGCACCCCGGCTCTCCCTGGCCACAACGCCGGCGCCGAGTGGAGTGACAGGTGAGGAAGGTGCAAGGGGCTCCAGGCTCATGGCTGTGCCAAGGCCTTTGGTCAGGCCTGGGCTTTCCAAAGAATCAGCCAATGCTAGCTGTGAGCCTCACTTTCCTCACCTGTAACCTGGGCGTGAGGATGTTATGTTAATATGTTGTAAGGATCAGATGAAATACTATGACATGCATGTAGGAGAGTGCCTGACACGGATTCACAGGATAGCTGCTAGCGGAACATCCCACTGATGCTTTTATTTTTCCTGGACTCCATTTTTTTAATGGGGAAAGTTAACCACACAGTTAACACAGGCATACCTGGGCTGTATTGTGCGTTGCAGATATTGCATTTTTTCACAAGTTGAAGGTTTGTAGCAATCCTGCAAATCTATTGGCACCATTTTCCCGACAGTATTGTCTCTGTGTCACACACAGAAAGGTAATTGTAACTACAATACCTTTCAGTAATTTTCACAATATTTCAAATTATGTTGTCATCATCATCATCATCATCATTATAGTTGCTGAGGTGGCCTGTGATCAGCGATCTTTACTGTCACTATTGTAATTGCTTTGGGCACCACAAGCCACACTCATACAAGTCAGTGAACATAACAGATAAATGAGGTTCATGTTCTGAGTGCTCTACAGACTGGCATTCCCTCATTCCTCTCCCCCTCCTGGGCCTCCTTATTGCTGAGACACAGTGATGCTGAAATTGGGTCAATTAATACCCTACAATGAACTCTAAGTGTCCAAATGAAAGGAAGAGCTGCCCGACTCTCACTTTATTTATTTTTATATTTTATTGATTTTTTTTACAGAGATGAAGGGAGAGGGATAGAGAGCTAGAAACGTCGATGAGCGAGAAACATCTACCAGCTACCTCTTGCACACTCCCTACCAGGATGTGCCCGCAACCAAGGTACATGCCCTTGACCGGAATTGAACCCGGGACCTTTCAGTCCGCAGACCAATGCTCTACCACTGAGCCAAACCAGTTTCGGCAGGAATCCAATTCTTACTTTAAAGCAAGGACTGGAAATGATGAAGCTTAGTGAGGAAGGCGTGGAAAGCCACGGTGAACTGAAAGCTAGGCCTCTGGCACCGAACATTTAGCCACGCCATGAATGAAAGGAAAAGTCTTGCAGGGAATTAAAGGAGCTGCTCCAGTGAACATTTGAATGATAAGAGAGTGAAATTGCCTTATTGCTGATAGGGAGAAAGTTTGGATAGAAGATCAAACCAGCCACAACATTCCCTTAGGCCAAAGCCTAATCCAGAGCAAGGCCCTGCTCTCTTCAAGTCTGTGACGCTGGGAGCCGTGAGGAGGCTGCGAAGGAACGCTGGGAGGAGCAGAGGTTGAGTCTTGAGGTTTAAGGAAAGAAGGCATCTGCATGTCATAGACGTGCACGGGGAGCAACAAGTGCTGACGCAGAAGATGCGGCAAGTCACCCAGAAGACCTAGTTCAGATGATCAATAAACACGCAGTGCGTTGCAGACTCAGGAGCCCTTTTGGGACAAGATCCATCTACGGCTTCATAACCAGAGAGAAGTCAGTGCCTGGCTTTGGAGGACTGGCCGACTCTCTTGTGAGAGGCTAGTGAGGCTGGTGACTTGCAGTCCAAGCCAGTGCTCCCATTCCATTCTAAAGTCCTGGGCTCTTAAGAATGATGCTGAATCTATTCTGCCCGTAAATGGAACAGCACAGCACATCTGTTTACACACGGCTTGCTCATCTTTTAGTGCCCTGTTGAGACCCGCTCTCAGAAAAAAAGACTCCTTTCAGAATAGCACTGCTCACTGACAATGCCCCTGCTCCCCCGAGAGCCCTGATGAGCTGTACGTGAGGTCAGTGTTGCTGCCATGACCGCTAACAACACTCAGCCATGGTCAGGAGTGATGTCCACTCCAAGCCTTTTTAGTTAGGAATGACATTGTGTAGCGCCACGGGTGCCACAGACAGCGGTTCCTCCGATGGGTCTGGGCGAGGTGAATTGAAAACCTTTGGAAGGACCCACCACTCCAGGTGCCACAAGAACATTCCATGATGCGTGGGAGGAGGTGACATAGCAACACTAACAGGAGTTAGAAGAAGGTGATTCAGCCACCTTCCCTTTCAGCAACTGTCACCCTGATTAGGCAGCAGCCACCACCTTGAGGCACGCCCTTTACCAGCAAAAAAGATGACTCACCAAAGGCTCTGATAATGGTTAGCATTTTTTAGCAATAAAGTATTTTTATAGTGAAACTTTAAAAATATATGTGAGTTTGTGGCAATAAAGTGTTTATTTTTTTTTAATGTTGAAAGTATTACAGATGCCCCCCCCCCCCATTGCCCTCCTCCACCTGCCACCTCTCTGCCACCCCCACATCCCAGGCCTTCACCACACAATGGATGGATTATGTATCCATAGGTTATGCATATATATGCTTTGGTTAATCCCCCACCTACCCATTCCTGCTTCCCTCTGAGATTCCAAGCCTGTTCCATGTTTTTATGTCTCTGGATCTATTTTGTTTGTCAGTTCATTTTGTTCATTAGATGCCACCTATGAGTGAGATCATGTGATGATGCTTGCTTTCTCTCACTGGCTTCTTTGGCTTGTTTAATACTCTCCAGGTCCCTGCATGCTGTCTCAAAGGGTAAGAGATCCTTCTTTTTTACTGCAGCAGAGTATTCCATGGTGTCATGTACCATAGCCTTTCATCCTCTCACCAACTGATGGGCACTTAGGCTGTTTCCAGATCTTAGCTACTGTAAATTGTGCTGCTATGAACATAGGGGTGCAAATATTTTTTCTGATTGGTGTTACAGGTTTCTTAGGATATATTCCTAGAAGTGGGATCATTGGTTAAATGGCAGTTTCATATTTAATTTTTTTGAAGAAACTCCAAACTGTTTTTCCATAATGGCTGTACCAGCTTGCATTCCCACCAGCAGTGCACTAGGGTTCCCTTTTCTCCACATCCTCCCCAGCACTTGTCATTTGTTGCTTTGTTGATGGTGGCCATTCTAACAGGTGTGAGGTGATACCTCGTTGTCATTTTAATTTGCAGCTTTCTGATAGTGAGTTGGAGCATTTTTTCATTTGCCTCTTGGCCTTCTGTATGTCCACTTTGGAGAAGAGTCTATTTAGGTCCTTTGCCCATTTACAAACTGGACTGTTTGTCTTTCTTTTAAGTTGCATGAGTTCCTTATATATTTTGGATATTAACCCTTTATTAGATTATCATTGCCGAATATATTCTCCCTTTTCATTTTGTCTATGGTTTCTTTTATTGTGCAGAAGCTATTTATTTTGATGCAGTCCCATTTGTTTATTTTCTCCTTGGTTTCCTTTGCTCTACTCGATGTTTCAATAAACATATGGCTATGAGAAATGTCTGAGACTTTAAAGCCTATGTTATCTTCTAGGATGTTTATGCTTTCCCAACATATGTTTAAATCCTTTATCCATTTTGAATTTATTTTTGTGCATGGTGTAAGCTGGTGGTCTACTTTTCTTTTTTTTGCATTTATCTGTCCAATTTTCCCAACACCATTTATTGAAGAGACTGTCTTGACTCCATTGAATGCTCTTGCCTCCTTTGTCAAATATTAATGAGCGTAATGGGTTGAGTTAATTTCTGGGTTTTCTGTTCTGTTCCATTGGTCTGTGTCTGTTCTTGTGCCAGTACCAGGCAGTTTTGAGAACAGTTGCTTTGAGAACATAGCTTGATACCTGGTATTATGATCCCTCCAGCTTTTTTCTTCTTTCTCATGATTGCTGTGGCTATTTGGGGTCTTTTTTTATTCCATATGAATTTTTGGAGAGTTTGTTCTAGATCTGTGAAATAAGCCATTGATATTTTAATAGGGATTACATTAATCTATAGATTGCTTTGGGTAGTATGGACATGTTAATGATGTTAATTCTACCAATCCATGAACACAGAATATTCTTCCACTTGTTTATATCTTTCTCTATCTCTTTTTTCAACATCCTATAGTTTTTCAAATACATATCTTTTACCTCTTTGGTTAAATTTATTCCTACATATTTTATTTTTTTTGTTGTTGTTGTAATGGTAAATGGGATTGATTTTTTAGTTTCTCTTTCTGAGAATTCATTTTTGGTATATCAAAATGCCTTTGATTTCTGGGCGTTGATTTTATATCTAGCTACATTGCCAAATTCATTTACTAAATCTAGTAGTTTTTTTAAATTATTTTTTAAAAATTGATTTCAGAGAGTAAAGGAGAGGGAGAGATAGAAACAGCAATGATGAGAACCATTGAATGGCTGCCTCCTGCACACCCACCACTGGGGATCAAGCCCACAACCCGCCACCCAGGCATGTGCCCTGACCTCTTGGTTTCTAGGTGGATGCTCAACCATGGAGCCATGTCAGCAAGCAAATCTAGTAGTTTCTTGGTGGAATCTTTAGGGTTTTCTATGTACAATGTCATCTGTGAATAATGAGTTTTACTTCCTCCTTTACAATTTGGATGTCTTTTATGTTTTCTTCTTGTCTGATCCTGTGGCTAGGACTTTCAGTTTTATGTTGGATAACAGTAATGAAAGCGGTCATCCCTGTCTTATTCCTGTTCTTAGGGGAAATGGTTTTTGTTTTTGCCCATTGAGTATGATGTTTACTGTAGGTTTGTCATATATGGCTTTATTATGGGAAGGTCTGATTCCTCCAGTCCCACTTTGGGGAGAATTTTTATAAAAAATGGGTGTTGGATTTTGTCGAATGTTTTTTCTGCATCTATTGATATGATCATATAATTTTTGTCTTTCAATTTGTTTATGTGATGCATCAAGTTTATTGATTTGTAAATATTGTACTAGCCTTGCATCCCTAGAGTAAATTCCACTTGGTCATGGTAAATGATCTTTTTAATATGTTGCTGGATCCAATTTGCTAAAATTTTGTTAAGGATTTAATATCTATGTTCATCAGGGATATTGGCCTGTAATTCTCTTTCTTTGTAGTGCCTTTATCTGGTTTTGGAGTTAGGATAATGCTGGCCTCAGAAAAAGAGTTTGGAAGTGTTCCTTCCTCTTGGATTTTTGGGAATAGTTTGAGGAGTATAGGTGTTAGCTCCTTGAATGTATGATAAAACTCTTATGTGAAGCCATCTGAACCAGAGCTTTTGCTTGGTGGGAGATTTTTAAAAAATTAATGTTTCAGTTTCATCAGTTGTTGGTATATTCAGGTTTTCTGATTCTTTATGATTCAATTTTGGAAGATTGTATTTTTCTAGGAATTTGTCAATGTCATGCACATTGTCCAGCCTGTTGGCATATAGTTGTTCATAGTGTTTTCTTACAATCCTTTGTATTTCTGTGGTGTCAGTTGTTACTTCACCTCTTTCATTTCTAATTTTGTTTATGTGGGTCCTCTTTCTTTGTTCCTTTAAAAAAATTTTTTAAAAAACTGATTTCAGAGAGGAAGGGAGGAGAGACAGAAATATTAATGATAAGAGAGAATCATTGATCAGCTGCCTCTTGCATGCCCCCCACTGGGGATTGAGCCACAACCTGGACATGTTTCCTTGACCAGAATTGAACCCAGAACCTTTCAGTCCTCAGGCCAATGCTCTATCCAATGAGCCAAACCAGCTAGGGCTCTTTTTTTCTTGATGAGTCTGGCTAACGGTTCATTAATCTTGTTTATCTTTTAAAAAAACCAGCTCTTGGTTTCATTGATCTCTTGTTTTTAGTCTCTATGTCATTTATTTCCACTATGATCTTTATTATTTCCTGTTTTCTATTTACTATGAGCTTTTCTTGTTCTCTTTTAGTTGTAGGGTTAGTTTATTAAATTTTTTCTTACTTTTTGAGGTAGGCCTGTGGTACTATGAACTTCCCTCTCAGGACTGCTGTTGCTATGTCCCAGAGATTTTGGGTTGTTGTGTGTTCATTTTCATTTGTTTCCAGGAAGTTTTTGATTTCTTCTTTGATCTCATTGGTAACCTACTAATTGTTTAATAACTTGATATTTAGCCTTCATGTGTTTGAATGTTTTTACTGTAGTTCATTTCTAATTTTATGCCATGTAATCTGAGAAGATGCTTGATTTGATTTCGGCATTCTTGAATTTGTAGAGACTTGTTTTGTGTCCTAACATGTGGTCTGTCTTTGAGGATAATCCATGTGCATTTCAGAAGAATGTATATTCTGCAGCTTTGGGGTGAAATGTCCTACCACATGTCAATAAAATCCATCTGATTCAGTGTGCCATTTAGAGTCTCTGCTTCCTTGTTAATTTTCTGTCTGAAAGATCTACCCAGTGGAGTCTGGATGTTAAAGTCCCCTACTATGACTGTATTATTGTGAATCTCTCTGTTAAAATCCTCTAGAATTTTTAAAAAAATATATCTAGATGCTTCTATATTGGGTGCATATATGTTTACCAGAGTTATATCCTCTTGTTGGATCAATCCCTTTAATATTATGTAGTGACCTTTATTGTCTCTTGTAATGGCCTTCATTTTGAAGTCTATTTAGTCATATATGAGAATTGCTACCCCTGCTTTTTTTTCTGTTTCTATTTCATGGACAATGTTTTTCCATCCCTTCATTCTCATCCTGTGTGTCTTTTGTTTTGAGGTGGGTCACTTGTAGAGAGCATATATTTGGGTCATATTTTCTTATCCATTCAGCTACCCTATATCTTTTGATGGGATCATTTAACTCACATGTGTCAAACACAAGGCCCGCGGGCCAAATCCGTCCCGCCAGGCCTTGCAATGTGGCCCGAACCGCGCTGTCATCACTGCACTCCGCTGCGTTTCCATCACAATGACAGTTTATGACTGTTCAGTAAACCATTCGGCCCGCGATTTAGGCTGGATTTTAGATTTTGGCCCCTTCTCTGATTGAGTTCGACACCCCTAATTTAACTCATTTACATTTAAGGTTATTATTAACTAGAGGCGAGGTGCATGAAATCGTGCACTGGTGAGGTCCAGGCGCCTGCCCCTGATGGGGGCCATCTGAGACGGGCTAGCTGGGGTGAGGGGCCACGGGCAGTTTACTGGCCAGCCCCACCCCCAATTGGGGTGGGGGTGCCTGCTCGGGGGTGGGGCTAACCAGGGAAGGGGCTGTGGGTGTTCTGGTTGTTCTGCCATTAGGTCAATTTGCATATTACCCTTTTATTATATAGGAGAGGTACTTATTTATTGCCATTTAATTCTTTTTTTAAATCTTTTAAAAATTTTTCTTTATTGATTAAGGTATTACATATGTGTCCTTATTCCCCCATCCCCTCACTCCTCTATTTATGCCTTTACCTCCCTGTTACCTGTGTCCATTGATTACGCTTATATGCATGCATATAACTCCTTTGGTTTCACTCTCCCCTTACTCCCACTGTCCCTTACCTTCCCTGAGGTTTGATGTTCTGATTGATACTTCTCTGTCTCTGGATCTGTTTTTGTTCATCAGTTTATGTTGTTCATTATATTCCATAAATATATTTATCTTTCTCTGCCTGGCTTATTTCACATAGTATAATACTCTCCAGCTCCATCCATGTTGTTGCAAATGGTAAGAATTCCTTCTTTATTGCAGCATAGTATTCCACTGTGTAGATGTACCAGTTTTTTAATCCATTCATCTGCTGATAGGCACTTAGGCTGTTTCCAAATCTTAGCTATTGTAAATTGTGCTGCTATGAACATAGGCGTGCATATATCCTTTCTGATTGGTGTTTCTATTTTCTTGGGATATATTCCTAGAAGTGGGGTTTCTGGGTCAAATGGGAGTTCCATTTTTAATTTTTTGAGGAAAATCCATACTGTTTTCCAAAGTGGTTGTACTAGTCTGCATTCCCATCAGCAGTGCACGAGGGTTCCTTTTTCTCCACATCCTCACCAGCACTTGTCATTTGTTGATGATAGCTATTCTGACAGGTGTGAGATGGTACCGCATTGTCATTTTGATTTGCATCTCTCAGATGATTAATGACTTTGAACTTGTTTTCATATGTCTCTTGACCTTCTGTGTGTCCTCTTTCAAAAAGTGTCTATTAGGTACTTTGTCCATTTTTTTGTTGGTTCTATGATTTTTTTCTAATTCACTGATATGATCCTTGAATTCCTCTAAACTGCTGTTTATTCTTTCCAAAGTATTTGTTTTTTAAAAATAAATATATTTCTTTATTGGCTTCAGAGAGGAAGGGAGGAGAGAGACTGAAATATCAATGATGATAGAGAATGTATATTTCTTCTTATTATTATAGCAGTCCCTCTTGCAGTGCTAGTTTGGTGGTGATAAATACTTTAGCCTTTTATGGTCTGGAAAGTTTTTTATTTCACCGTCTATTTTGATTTTGGTTTAAAAAATTTTTATTTTTATTAAATTATTATCTGTGTACATATACCATTGCCCCTCCCCCTCACGGTCTATTTTGAATGATAGCCTTGCTGGATAGAATAGTCTTGGTTTCAGATACTTGCTTTTCATTACCTTGAATACTTCATGCCATTCCCTTCTGGCCGTAGAATTTCTGATGAGAAATCAGCTGAAAGCCTTATGGGAGCTCCTTTGTAGGTAGCAGTTTTCTCTTGCTGCCTTTAAGATTCTCTGTCTTTAATTTTTGGCATTTTAATAATGATGTGTCTGGGCATGGGCCTCTTTGGGTTCTTCTTGCTTGGGATTCTCTATAAATCCCAAATTGTGTGACTTTTCCCTTTCCAGGTTAGGGAAGTTTTCTGCCATTATTTCTTAAAATAGGTTCTCTATCCCTTGCTCAGTTTCTTCACCTTCTGGTACTCCTTTGAGGCAGATATTGTTATGTTTCATGTTGTTCCACAGCTCCCTTAGGCTGGTGTGTGTGCGTGCGTGCGTGCGTGCGTGTGTGTGTGTTTAAATCCTCACCCAAGGATATTTTTTCCATTGATTTTTAGGGAGAGTGGAAGAGAGGGAAAGACAGAGAAAAATATCTATGCAAGAGAATCACATAGATTTGTTGCCTCCTGCATGAGTCCAAACCAGGGCTGGGGAGGAGCCTTCAACAGAGGTATGTGCCCTTGACTGGAACCATACCCAAACCCTTTGGTCAGCAGGCCAATGGCTCTATCCACTGAGAAAAACCAGCTAGAGCTTTAATTGTTTTTTGTTGTCGTTGTTGATTCTCTAATTTTTTTCTAATTAATTAATATGATCCTCGGATTCCTCTAAACTGCTGTTTATTCTTTCCAATGTATTCTTTTTAAAAAAAATATATATTTCTTTATTGATTTCAGAGAGGAAGGGAGGAGAGATAGAAACATCAATGATGAGAAAGAATCATTGATCAGCTGCTTCCTGCCAACCCCCGACTGGAGATGGAGCCCACAATGCAGGCATGTGCCCTTGGCCAGAATTGAACCTGGGACCCTTCAGTCTACAGGCTGATGCTCTATCCACTGAGCAAAGCTGGATAGGGCTTCAATGTATTCATTATTGCTATGCCATTCTTCATTTCAACTTGTCATTTTTCATAGTTTCTACATCTTTTCTCATGCTGTTGAACATTCTTATAATCATTACTAGAGGCCCAGTGCACAAAATTCCTGCATGGGGGTTGGGGGTTGTTTGTCCCTCAGCCCAGCCTGCACCCTCTCCAATCTGGGATGTCCAACTGCTCGTTAAACTGGCAGTCGGACATCCTCTCACAATCCAGGACTGCTGGCTCCCAACTGCTCGCCTGCCTGCCTTCCTGATTGCCCCTACCCACTTCTGCCTGCCAGCCTGATCATCCCCTAACCACTCCCATGGCAGCCTGATTGATGTCTAACTGCTCCCCTGCCAGCCTGATTGCCCCCAACTTTCCTCCTCTGCTGGCCTTGTCACCCCTAACTGCCCTCCCTTGCAGGCCTGGTGCTTCCCAACTGCCCTCCCCTGCTGGCCATCTTGTGGTGGCCATCTTGTGTCCACATGGGGGCAGGATCTTTGACCACATGGGGGCAGCCATATTATGTGTTGAAGTGATGGTCAATCTGCATATTACTCTTTTATTAGGTAGGATTCTTAACTCGATATCTGATAAATTACTTATTTCCATTTCATTTAATTTTTCTTCTGGAGAATTCTCTTGTTCTTTTATTTTGGGCTTGTTTTTGCCTCTCGGTTTTGGCTGCCTGTTTGGGTTTATTTTTATGTATTAGATAGATCTGCTTTGACTCAAGTCTTTTTGGAGGGTCTCTGGTGCAGGACAATGTCAGACACTGTTTGTGCGTGGCCCTGAGTATCCTGTTTGGAGCTATCAGCAATCCACAGCTTGTGGCTCCCTCTGCTGGTGCTGGGTGCCTTTGGAGAGGACCAAGATGCACACCAAGGCCTGCTTTTCCTAGCCCTGTGCCCAGAAGATGATTGGCAGACTCAAAACATCCAGAGAACCGCCTGTGTCTGGAGGCTGATTGTTATTCTCTTAATGAGCCTCAGGCTGGACTACAGCAAGGCATAAGCTCCACAGGATGGGGAGAGAGGCTTTCTAATGGGGGGGGGGGGGTAGTTACTCCCCTCTCCAGGCAAAAGCAGCCTAGATGGCAAAAGTATGCCCGAGCAAGATGTCCTCTGCAGTATGGGGGAATGACTCAGCACAGGAATCCAGTCAACTGCTCTCTGAGCTCTCCCCACAGAGCCCCCAAACCTAGATTCTCCTTACACAGCTCTAGTCCTGCCCTCCCTCTGCCAGAGCCCAAGGTGTGGGGCTGCATAATGAAATTTTGTGTGTTGGTCCTTTAAGAGAGTGCCTGCATTTCCAGCCATCTCTTCCTGGCAGATAGAAACCGGTCTGGTGTTCGCAGCCAGAGGTTATGTGGACACCTTTCTCAGTTCTGGTGCTCTGGGCTGGGAGACCAGCTTGGTGTTTAGACCCAGGAGTTCTCAGTGGGAACCCCACAGCTGAGATCTCACTCCAGAACTTCAGCTGCTGTCCTTGGGAGCCCGGGCAGCACTCTTGCGTCTTCCTACCAATCTCCATGCGACCTCTGCTTTCTGTCCTTTATTACCAGGGCCTCTCCAGCTGGCCTTCAGTTAATCATTAAGGATGGTCTTTCTATGTTGTAGTTGTAATTCCATTTTGGTCCTGGGAGAGTGTCAGTGTAGTGTCCACTTAATCTGCCACCATCTTGGAATCCTCCACAACAAAGTATTTTTTAATTAAGGTATGTACACTATTTTAGACATACTGCTATTAAGCACACCTAATAGACTCTTAACACTACTTACAGTGAACATAACTTTTATGTGCGCTGAGAAACCTAAAATTCACATGACTCACTTATTGTGATACTAGCTTTACTGAGGTGGTCTGGAACTGAACCCACAATATCTTCAAGGTGTGCCTGTATTTCATCTGATAGCATCTTATGGATACCTACACACTGTACCATGCAAAAGATAGAAAAGAAATCTAGGATATTTTTCTGAAGAAATTTGTTACAGCCATTTATGTACATGCCAGGTGCTGGGGAGTCAGGGGGAGCAAAGCCCACATGGTCCCTGCCTTTATAGCAGAAGCTTACATTCTAGGGGCAGGGGGCAAGAGTGTTTTTTTATTTTTTATTTACTTATTTATTATTTTAAAAATATATTCTATTGATTTTTTATAGAGAGGAAGGGAGAGAGATAGAGAGCTAGAAATGTCAATGAGAGAGAAACATCATCCAGCTGCCTCCTGCACACACACCCCCCCACACACACACACTGGATATGTGGCCACAACCAATGTACATGCCCTTGACTGGAATCGAACCTGGGACCTTTCAGTCCGCAGACCGACACTCTACCACTGAGCCAAACCGTTTTCGGCAAGAGTGTTTTTTAAAGTAAATAAAATAATTACATTTTTGGGTAACTACTATCCTATATAATAAAAGGCTAGTATGCAAATTGTCCCGTTGACCAGGAGTTCGACACGGAGTTCCACCAGGGGGCGGGGCCCACCCACCAACCGCCTGGGGCCTCTTTCCCTGCCAACCTGATCGCCTGATTGGGGAGGGCCGGCCAGATCCCACCGGTGCATGAATTTGTGCACCAGGCCTCTAGTAAAAACATACAGAAGGGCCATGAAGGAAATTATGGGAACCCTTTTTCAGTTAGGGAACTGAGTGGTCTCTGAGACTTGAGGAAGCTGGCCACTCAAAAACAGAGGAGAGTGCATTGCTGGCAGCAATAACAGCACAGGCAAAGCCAGGCGGGATGGGGGGGGTGGGCACGGGGGGAAGACTTGGTTTGTACCAGGAACTAGACTGGGTCAGGGAGTGGGTAACTCCGTTGGGTTAAGACTGGGGTAGAATTTGAAGCAAGATTGGAAACAAGGCCAGGGCTGACTCATGTAAAACTTGGGTCAAGTTTGCAGTCACAAGTTTGGATTTTGTTCTAAGAACAATGGAAGACTTTGAAGTTTTAAGTGGATATGGGTGGGGAAACAGGATGTGATTTAATTTTTAAGAGTTGTCCCAGTGAAATTCCATTTTTCATCTTTTAAATGGTTAAAGACTGAATGGTTTGTTGTGGGGGTGAGCAGAAACAGGCCTTCTCATAATTGCTGGCGGGTTTGTAAACAGTTTCATTGCTCCATATAACGATTTGGCAAGATCCATCAGCATAAAAATGCACATGCCCTTAGACTCAGCAATTCCACCTAGGAATGCATCTTTCACATGGACTCTTCCAGGTGCAAACTACACTCTGTCCAAAGACATCATTACAGCCTGGATGTAACGGCACAGGTCAGAAACACCTGTGTCCACATGGGGACTGGAAAAATATGCCACGCTGCCTCTAAGCAATGGAATGGTCCAGCAGAGGGACGGCTGACTCAAAGGAGAGGAGATAACTGAAGGCAGAGATGCTTAGAGATGTGAGAATCAGGTGAAATGTTTAAACAAGATCCCTGGGCCCTAGCTGGTTTAAACTAAGTGGTTAGAGCGTCGGCTTGTGGACTGAATGGTCACGGATTCGATTCTGGTCCAGGGTGCGTGCCATGGTTTTAGACTCGATCCCGGCCCCAGCACACATCAATATTTCTCTCTCTCTGTCTCTCCCCTTCCCTTCCACTTTCTCTAAACAGTCAATTGAAAATATATCCTTGGGTGAGGATTAACAACAATGAAAAAAAAGATGCCTGGAAGTAGCTGTGGCCTCCGGAAGGGGAAGCATGGACTGAGGGAAAGAGGGAGAGGGTTCTTTCTGAAACACCTGTTTGTTCTAATGCAGTGAGCAGGGGTTAACATGAGAAATAAATACATAACAAGAACACGCATAATTCAATGTCGGCTACATCATGCAGACAAGGGCTAAAATCACAGATGCTCGGGGTCTGCAGGCTAGAAGTCAGGACTCCTCGGGTCAAGTTGCCAAAGGGTGGGCACCTTACTAGGTAAAGAGGATGAGGGACCCCAAGAGGCCAGGATGTGGCTGGGCCTCAGGAGCAATGAGATCCAGGCCCAGACACCTCAGGCTTCCCTGGCGGTTTCTCCCGGGCCTCCTCCAGCCCCTCTCTCTGGGACCAGCTTTCCCTGCTTCCCTGCTCGCGAGGGGATGGGTTTCCTCCTGCCCAGCCCTGCAGGGGGTGGGAGGATGCCCAAGGCCCGGGGAGAGGGAGGCCTAGGCCGTGGCCTCTGGGAAGGGACAGGTCCTTGGGCCACTGAAGTCTCCGACGTGGATGACGCATCAGAGACCATTACCTGTAAGCCTGGAGGACTGGACGGGACCCGCTGCTTCACGTCCAGAAAGGTTTTCAAACAGCAAGATTCAGAGCTGTTTGTGGACAGCGCTTAACACATTTCTGAATAACCACCCTTTCAATGTACCTACTGTGTGCCAGGTCCTGTACCGGCACTTAGCACTCTCTGATCCAGCCTTCGACAGCCTCGGAGGCTTGTTATCCCACCTTCCGGATGGGAAGTGGGAGTCTGAGTGCCGGTCCCACAGCCGTGGCTGCTGAAGCTCCCTCTCCACGCAGGTGCGCGGACGCCCTGGGGGTAGCTATCCGCCTGGTGGGGCCCTGGGTGCCCCGCCCCCACAAAGCAGAGGGCAGGCCGAGTACTCAGAACGTGAACCCTGAAAAGACCACCTGCTGGATTCACACCCTCCCGCCTGTGCACAGGGCAAACTCCCTGGACTACCAGCCGGGGGTCTGTCCCCTCCAGACAGACGTGAACGCAGGTGTCTGACTCACTCCAGGTCATCCGTCTGAGCCACCTGCCTGGCACCCCCCGCTCTGATAGCGGGTGAGGGTGGAGCCCTGATCAGACTCAAGGGTCACCGTGGGCGGGGGAGAGTTCCTGTGCTCTCTGCCCTGCTGCCCGCAGACCAAGAAGCCTGTGGCCTTGACTGCTGACTACAACCGTGAGGAGGACCAGCCAGGGAGGGACTGGGAAGCAGATCGGGAGGCAGAGGGAGCCTGTGTCCTGGCAGCCCTGGCGTTAGGCCTGCCTTCCTCGAAGCACCAGTGATCATGGCCCATGGTGTGGCGGGCATTGGCATACCTGTGGCTTCCTGTGTCTGTGGTCCCTCCTGCTGTGGTGCCCCTCATTCCCGCTCTCGGCCTCAGCTCTCTGAGCCCCGCCAGGAGGACAAGAGGGAGTGCACTCCCGGGCTGTCCGCAGCCGCTGGAGGACAGGCGGGCATAAATGCCTTAGGCTCTGGGCCTTTGGGATTTGCTTCCCGAAGGCATTTTGGACACATCCCAGCAGGATGGACGGCATCACCTACAGCAGCAACGCAGTGACATCCCTGCACACCGGCTCTTGCTGCCCTCCGGCTCTTGCAGCTTCCCGAGCTCCTCCCCCCCCCCCCACGCCCGAGGGCTGGCTCAGCGGTGCTTACACACACACACACACACACACACACACACACCCGCGCGCAGATACAGCCTCTCTGACCGCGCTCTCCTGGCCTCACCCCCACTCGATCCACCTCAGGCCATCCCCCAGTGCCAGGGTTTCCTTCCAAACACAGACTTGCCCTGGACACACAGGAGCACAAAAGCCTCCCCAGCTCCCTCTGTCGCCCTGCACCACAGCCCTTGGCCTTGGCCTTGGGCTCCTTGCAGGGGCCCCTCCTGGCCTCTGTTCATGCTGTGCCTCCTCCCAGGAAGCCTTTCCCTTCTGCTCAAGGGCAAAATTCCAATAATCATCTAATGCATCTGAATCAAAAGACACCTCCGTTCTCTGGCTCTTTCTCAGGGAGAATCTCAGCTGCGACCGTCCTTCCTTTGTTAAGAACATATCCCGCCCGGCTGGTGTGGCTCAGGGGTTGAGCATCAACCTATGAACCAGGAGGTCAAGGTTGAATCCCCGATCAGGGTACATGCCTGGGTTGTGGGCTTGATTCCCCAGTGTGGGGGTGTGCAGGAGGCAGCTGAACAATGAGCCTGTCTCATCATTGATGCTTTTCTCTCCTCCCTTCCTCTCTGAAATCAATAAAAATATATCCTATATAATAAAAGCCTAGCCGAAACCAGTTTGACTCAGTGGTAGAGCGTCGGCCTGCATACTGAAGGGTCTCAGATTCAATTCCGGTCAAGGGCACGTACATTGGTTGTGGGCATATCCCCGGTAGGGGGTGTGCAGGAGGCAGCTGGTCGATGTTTCTCTCTCATTAACGTTTCTAGCTCTCTATCTCTCTCCCTTCCTCTCTGTAAAAAATCAATAAAATATACATTAAATAAATAAATAAATAAAAGCCTAATATGCAAATTGTCTCCTTTATTAAAAATATATATATTTTATTGATTTTCCACAGAGAGAAAGGGAGAAGGATAGAGAGCTAGAAATGTCAATGAGAGAGAAACATCGACCAGCTGCCTCTTGCACACCCCCTACTGGGGATGTGCCTGCAACCAATGTACCTGCCTTTGACTGGAATCGAACCTGGGACCTTTCAGTCCCCAGACCGACGCTCTATCCACTGAGCCAAACCGGTTTTGGCCAAATTGTCTCCTTGACTGGGAGTTTGATCAAGGGGAGGGGTTGCTCAGCCAACTGCCTATGGCCCCTCCCTTTAGCCGGCCCACTCTGGCTGGCAATGGTGGCAGGCAGCAAGGGGAAGGGACGCCCTGACTGGCAGCCGGCAGCTGGCAGTCTGCAGCCTCTAAGGACCCTACCGGTGTATGAATTTTGTGCACTGGGCCTCTAGTTTATTTTTAATTTTATTTTTATTTATTTATTTTTTTATTATATTTTATTGATTTTGTACAGAGAGGAAGGGAGAGAGATAGAGTTAGAAACATCAATGAGAGAGAGTCATCGATCAGCTGCCTCTTGCACACCCCCTACTGGGGATGTGCCGGCAACCAAGATACATGCCCTTGACCGGAATCGAACCCGGGACCTTTCAGTCCCCAAGCCGACGCTCTATCCATTGAGCCAAACCGGTTTCGGCTGGGCCTCTAGTTTAGATATAAAAAGAAACAGCCCTAGCCAGTTCAGCTCAGTGGATAGAGCATCGACTTGTAGACTGAAGGGTCCCAGGTACAATTCTGGTCAAGGGTGTGTATCTTAATAGCAGGCTCCTCCCTGGTCAGGGCTTGGAGCGGGAGGCAACCAGTTGATGTGTTTCTTTCACATTGATGTTTCTCTCCGCCTTCCCTTTCTTCCACTCTCTCTCTAAAAATCAATGGAAAAATATCCTCGGGTGGCAAGAAAAAAAAAAAAGAAAAAAAAAAAGAGAACTCACTCCAGCCTGACACTGAACGAGGTGACTCATGTCCATCACCTCACTCGATTCCTGGCAGGAGGGGCATGGCCATTTTCTCCATTTTATAGATGAGGAAACTGAGGCATAGAGGGCTTGAGCCTTAGGGCATGCAGCTCTGTCTGGCAGAGCTGTGCATGGCGCCAATCTAACCGATGGAGGCAGAAGGGGAATCTTGAAAGGCTATTGGACAGCTCCCAGGACTGACTGGCTGGGCCTGTTCCTCCCCATTCCCAGCCGCTGGGATCTTGGGAATGGACAGGAGGCAGTCAACCTTTCTCCAGATGACCAATGACCTCTGCCCCCTCACACGCACACACCCCGGCCCCCCAGGGTGGACACCAGCTTCTTGTCATACGGGGTCTTGATGATATAGATGTGCGCTGGGCACCCCTGAGGAACTGCACCTGTGGGTCTCTGTGCCCACTGAGCATGGGCCACAGCCCCCACCCAGCAGATCCTCGCCTCAGCAAAGGCTGTTAGTGAGTCTGGGGCTCAGGGAGAGAAAGGCCCCACCGAGGCAGGGCACAGCCCGGCACCCACAGGTGGCCTTCATGGTAAGCAGTTGTCTAACATACCGAATCTCTGGCTTTTCTAGGAGAGGGGAAGACCTAGACTGACCCTGTGCTCCCTTTGGCACGACCCCGGCCAGCCCGCCCGGCCTGCGCTCACTCACGTTCATCATGTTGCCGATCTGGTTGTTGCCCAGGGAGAGCACCTGCAGCTTGACCAGCGCATCCAGAGAGTCGATCTTGGAGATGCGGTTGTTGAACAAGCTCAGGTCCTCCAGGTTCACCAGGGTGTCCAGCCCCTCGATGGCCTCGATGTTGTTGAAGGACAGGTCTGGACGGAAGGGGCCAGAGGGTTGAGTGATGAGTTAGGGGTGGACCGTCCTGAACCAAACCTGTCTGGGCTGCCTACGCGCTGTGCGCCAGCACCCAGCTGTCTGGCAGAGCTGTGCATGGCGCCAAACTGTCCTCCGCTCTCAGTTCTGCCCCTCACCCTCCTGGCTCGGGTCCCGTGGGCAAATGCTCACATCCGGGCTCGGTTGCTGTTCTGAGCTGGACATGGTGACTGGCCGGTCTGGCGTGGGAGCAGGTGCGGTGTCCCCTCTGCCCACCCACAGGCCTTTGGGAAGCAATGCTGGCTCTCGCCAGGTGACCACCTGCTTGTGTGCACCCAGACGCAGCTCTGCTGGCAGCCTGGGACGTCTCTCCCATCTCCTCCAGGGGAAGCTAAGCTCAGAAAGGCTCGGTGATTTGTCCAAAGCCACACAGCTAACTGCGGGGTGCCACAGGGCAGCGAGGGCCCCCCCGGCCAGGCTGTAGGCCAGGCCTTCCCGGTACAGTGCGGCCAACTCTAGCTTCCCCCCCAAGCCCAGGCACCCCGCTGAGGCGGCCTGGGCCTCGCCAGCCCACGCTTCACACCTTCGGAACTAAAGTGGACAGGCTTTCGGCTGGGGCTGGGCTGCAGCTGTGCCCTGCAACAGCAATGGCCGGAGGCCCAGCCTGGGGATGTTCCATGAGCTGGAAATCCAGTCCTGGCAGCTGCAAGCGGGCACAGTAAAGAGGTGCTGGGAAAGTGAGTGTGTCCACGTCTTCATTTAGTCTCATGTCGGGGACGCTTACCGGCTGCTGGCTGAGATCAAGGTCGATTCAGTGTCCCTTCCCTGCGCTAGGCCCGTGAGTACATCACCCCCTGAATCCTCCCACAGAGGAAAACCACTAAGTTCTGGACGAGGAAACACGGATTCCCAGGGCCCAGTGGTAACATGCCTACGGTCACAGCGCACACAGAGGGTCAAAGGCGGACACAGCGTGCGCACAATTGGTTAGCAATTGGCTGAGCGGGGAAACAAACCGGGGCCTACTCAATGCCACAGGGCAGCCAGGTCTTCCACCTCCTGGCACCAGCGCTGCAGGCAGGTGTCTAACCGGGGGCCAGCGAGGGGTGCTCCACTTCGCTGTGCTGCCACCATGGCCACCGCCAGGCACCACCGAGACAGCCTGAACGCCAACGTGGACGAGACGTGCAAACCGGCTCTCCCGAGCCTGCACCCGGGCACCCCCTCAGCCCGGAGCGGACTGCGGGGGCCAGAGGGGGGTGTGAGGTAGGGGCTTGTAAACCCTCCCAGGGACCAGCCCTTCCTGGACTGCCAGTGCTGTGGCCGGGCAAAGGCTGGCTGCTGACTCTGAGGGTGCAGGCTGACCTTTTGACAGAAGTTTCCCCTGCTGCTTCCTCACCCCATACCGGGAGCCTGGTCACAGGAGCCCTCCGCAGACTGTGCACTGGTTTTACGGCTGAGGGACGGCAGGCGGGAGCTCTCCCTAAAAGTCCAGCATTCACAGCGGGGGCCTGCCGCACCCTCTCCTCCCCCCCCCCATCCCAGGGCAGTGGAGGCCCTTTCTCCCACCGGGGCCTTTGGGTGTCTGAGCATCATTCGCGGCCCACACACAGCATCCGCTTAAACAGGAGCCTGCTGTGTTTGCCAGACACTTAATTAGCTCACCCTAATGCCTCGGCAGGGCCAGACTAAATCCTCTCTCAGGCCTTTCATGGGTAGAGCAGAGGGTGGTGGCGGGAATGAGTGTGAGCTGCTGGAGATGGGGCCTGGGGCGCAGGGCCCAGCAGACAGGAGCCGGCCTGGGGTCGCCTCTGCTGCCTGCAGCGCGCGCCTCGTCAAGCCTCTCAGCCTGAGCCTGCGGGGCTGCCGAGGGCTGGCGCTGCGGCACACCACACTCAGCCCAGCTGTCTGGCAAACCTGGAGGTCCCCGCTGTGCCGGCTCCGGCTGCGGGACACGCCGGACAGGGTGGAGGAGCCCGGCTTCGGGTCAGACAGGCCCGGTTTGCACCCCAACTGCTCTGGCCATGGAGCTTTGGGCAGTGCCTGGGCCTCTCGGAGCCCCTCCCCATCGGCGGATGGGACTGACAGTCTTGGCCGTAAGAGTTACACAAGGCAGCTCCCCAGCGGCTCCTCCCCGGCAGGCGCCCACCTGCCCCTCAGGGAGGGGAGGCCGCCCCAGCTCGGCAGACGGACAGGGTCATCAGGGCCCTGCGGTCTGAGCGGTAAGGCCAGAGCTCTGGAGTCTGAGCTGGGCTGGGAGCCTGATGCCCACCACGCGCTGTGCCTCAGTTTGTATCTCTACAATGGGGTGCTGTGCGGATTCCCCAGCTCACCCGGAGGCCCATGCTTAGCAGGTAGTAAGTGCTCAGTGCAACTGGCAACTGTGGTGATGCTTTTGGGTCTGTTTGGAGCCCCCATAGAGGTGGGACCCACATTTGCTGTCAGCCTGAGCGCAGGGACTACGAGGAACCCAGGGCTGCTCCTGGACACCTGACTCCCCACTGGGAGCTGCAGCTGGGACAGGACACTCTGCCCATGTGTGCTGTGTCCACCCAGCACGGGGCCCGGGCTTTTAGAAAGAACAGCTTCAGCCTGGGCAGTGTGGCTTGCTGGTGAGAGCGTCGGCCCATGCTGGTGGGTTCGCTTCCGGATTCCCAGTCAAGGGCTCATACTGGGTTGCAGGTTTGGGCAACCAGTCGATGTGTCTCTCACATGGATGTTCCCATGCTTCTGTATTTCTCCCCCTGCCTCCCTCCTTCCCACTCTCTCTGAAAGTCAAATGGAAAAATATCCTTGGGTGAGGATTAACAAAAAAAAAGAACAATAAAAATAAAAAGAGCAGCTTTCTTGCTCCCTGCAGGGCCGGCCCGGGAGACGGACGCCTTGGCGAGGGTGATCTTGGCGGGGTCGCCCTGAACCAGGGCGGTCGCCCACATGAGGGGCCTTACCTAGCCAGACCAGCTGGGTGAGGTTCTCCAGGCCCTCGATCCTCTCAATGATGTTGTTGTCCAGCTGCAGTTTCCTCAGGTTCTCAAACTGCCAGAGGTTGTCGATGCGGAGGATGTCTGAGACGGAGAGGAGACCCGCCAGCTCAGCCTGGGCCTAAGGCCAGAGTGAGACCAGGTCCTGAGCAGGCTCCGCACCCCGCTCCTGCCTGCAGGGGGCGCCCTGGTATGGGCCGGGCACCGGGAGCTCAGGGCACAGGACTCTCGTGCCGCCTCCGGGCCAGGCTGAGGGCTGCCCAGGAGCCAGACAACGGGGGCACTGGGCACAGCAGAGTCGCCTGCCTCCCCTCTGTGGAGACCACAGAGTCCGGGCTGCGGGAGGAGGCTCCTGTGCAGGGTGGTGGTCAGTCGACTAGTTCAGCCGCTTTGGAGGGCAATGTGGCCACATTTACTGAAATACTTAATGTCCGCCCTTTGACTGCGCAGTTTCTCTACTTGGGATCTGTCTGCAAAGACACGCTTGTGTATGTGCACAAAGAAATACCCCTAGGAACATGATGGGCAGAAAGAGAGGGGCCCCAAGCGCCATATATGGGGGTGCTGTCCCGCAGGGACAGGCAGGCTCCGTGAGTCACAGAGGCGCCCACGTGTGGTCCCTGAAGGCCCTCCTGGCCGGGCCAGCCCGCGCTCTGGCCGCGCACACAGGCCTGCGCTGCCAGGCTCAGCCAGGGCTCTGGGACCCTGAGGTCCAGAAGCATGTTGTGTGTGTGCGATTCTAGCGGCTAAACGTCCCAGCTCAGTCCAGAAGCTACAAGCCACTCTGCTGCTCACACGCCCCTTGTTCTCATTTGCTGTGGTAATTACTTCCGGAGCGTGGAACATGCTCACTGAAGACGGAAGTGACATGGACGTGAAGGGGGAGGTGCCCTTCATGCCCACACGTTTGGGGCAGCAGGTTCCGTTTTCACTCGGGGAGGATGGTCACTAGGTCCTGGGAGACACAGCACCCTCCCCCTGCCCCTTCCAGCCCCGCAGCCTTGGGTGCGGGTGGGGTGTGTGTGTGTGTGTGTGTGTGTGTGTGTGTGTGAGACTGCATCTCTCTGACCCGGAGTGAGCCGGCCTCTCTCAGGCCCAGGGCAGGTCCCACCGGGTCTGTTCTGCAGCTCTGTGGCCAGATCCCCCGCTTTAGCTACCGCCCCCACTGTGCCTCTGGGGGGGCCGTGCCACCAGATGCCGCCACCTCCCCCAGTCTGAGTGCCCAGGCACCTTCTCTGAGCCGGGCCTGAGGCTGCACCAGGTGCAGCTGACCTGCAAACACCGCTCCTCAGGGTGCTGCACACTCCTGGGTGCTCTCCGGGCACCCGGCATGCGGGCTTTCCCTGCACCTCAGCAGTTCCAATATAAAAGCCGAACACACCACAAAACCAGGATCTCCTGAACGAGTTACCAGCAGGATAGGACTGCCTCAATGCCTTTATCTTCAACACGGACACAGCCTCCTCACTGCCACCGCCTGGGTCTCAGCCCATCACCAGAGCGCCTAGACTCCTTATTCCCCAGGCCCCAAGTCTATCCTCCTGCAGCGGGCGGGACCCTGTGAAAACCTAAATCCCATCCCTGCTCTGCTCAGGACCCTCCCCAGGCTCCCACCTCACTCACTATACTTCCCACACCCCGTCCACCCCATCATATAGACCACACCCCCTCCACCCCTCCATACAGACCACACCCCCCCACCCCACCATACAGACCACACCCCCTCCACCCCTCCATACAGACCACACACCCCCAACCGCACCATACAGACCACACCCCCTCCACCCCACCATACAGAACACACCCCCTCCACCCCACCATACAGACCACACCCCCTCCACCCCACCATACAGACCACACCCCCTCCACCCCACCATACAGACCACACCCCTCTCCACCCCACCATACAGACCACACCCCCTCCACCCCACCATACAGACCACACCCCTCTCCACCCCAACCATAAAGACTACACCCTCTCTCAAGCTGACCCCCTCTCTGTCCTGTCTCCACTCATGTCTGTTCCGGGACTTCTGTGCTGGCTGTTCCCTCTGACATCAGCACCTTCCTGCATCTCCCCGCGGCCCCTCCTCTTCCTCCCCTCCTTCTAGTCTTTGCTCAATGGTCACCTTCCTGGTGGGGCCTCTCACCTACCATCAAACACTGCGTCCCATCTGCAGGTCCCCTTCCCCCTCCTGACGTGTTCCTCTCCACCCACACGCACCTTCAGCGGACACTGTCATTGCCCTCCATTTTAGTTTACCTGCGTCCCTCACTTGAATGTCAAGCTCCGGGAGGACAGGCTTTTTTCTTGTCCTTTTTGTTCACAGTTGAATCCCTAGTACCTAGAATCGTGCCTGGCATGTAACAGGCACTTGATAGATTCAGGCTGGGAGGGGAAGCAACAGGAAGGGGCAGTGCAAACCTCCCTCTGGTGACAGCCATTCTGCAGCCCTTAGCCCTTCCCCGCCAAGGCCAGGCTCACTGCTCTGGGTGGCCAGCTCCTGCAGAGCCGGGGTCTCCCTGGAGGCCTGGCTCTGACGAGGCCTGTGTGCTCTGTGGGCTGGGTCAGGGCCTTGCCCACTGCTGGTCCCCAGGGTCTGGCCCAGACCAGCTGAGGCAGAGCCTCGGGGAAGACAGAGAGGGTAAAGGGAATCAAATATATGGTGACAGAAGGCGATGAGACTTTGGGCGGTGCACACATGCTAGAGTGTACGAATGCTGATGATAAAGTTGTAGACGCTACTACAATCAATTTAATTTTTTAAAAAATAGAATAAATCCCCCACCAAAACCAATCAACAGAAAGAAAAGGAAAGGAAAGGAAAGGGAAGGGAAGGGAAGGGAGGGGAGGGGAGGGGAGGGGAGGGGAGGGGAGGGGAGGGGAGGAGAGGAGAGGAGAGGAGAGAAGGAAAGAATTCCTTCTTGTTGAGCAGACGGCTCAGCAGGCGGCTGGGAACCCAGGCAGAGCAGGCCTATGCATCTGACCAGGTGACCCGCCTGCAGGTGAGAACAAACAAGGAATCTTTTCTGTCAAAGAAGGGAGTTTAGGCAACTGCCATTTTGAAACCGCAAAGGCCAACCTCCCCCTTTTTCCTTTAAATTAGCCCAAGCATGAGAGCCTAAACACCGACCATCAAGAGTGAGGGACAGAGGGTGTGCGTCAGGGATACGCCGTTCGGCTGCACACCCTCCTGCAGGAGCAGAGGGATCGCCTTGCTGCGGGCTCCCAGTGTCACCTGTGCTCTACCCGGACCCCTGCTTCAGGGCTCGCCTTCTTTCTAACACGCACAATGCCTGGCCGCGGTCCGGGCCCCTCTCTCTTGCTTCCTCCCACAGCTCTCACCGGCCTTTGTTAATGAGCCCAAACTGTGCAATGTTGTCTTTTTTTTTTTTTTTTTAAATATATTTTATTGATTTTTCACAGAGAGGAAGAGAGAGGGATAGAGAGTTAGAAACATCGATGAGAGGGAATCATCGATCAGCTGCCTCTTGCACACCCCCTACTGGGGATGTGCCCGCAACCAAGGTACATGCCCTTGACTGAAATCGAACTTGGGACCTTTCAGTCCGCAGACCGACGCTCTATGCACTGAGCAAAATCGGTCCCGGCTGTGCAATGTTGTCTTACCTTGTCCTCCCAACCAGCCCTTGGCCAGGGACTACAATGATCTCATTTCCCAGATGGGGATGCTGAGGCCCTGAGGTTCTACCTGGTCCCAGCCACATCTTCGCAGTAGGCTACCCAGCCACTCTTGCCCAGCTCCCTGCCATGCCCTGTGCCACTCCTGTCTTCTGCTCCTCCCCCAAAGCGGCACATCCTCCTTCGCACCCCCCCAAGTGTGCTGTTTGGGACCACCCTCCAGGGGTCCTCCACCCCGTGACACTAAGGCCTCGGCGGTTCGCTTAGATTTAGAGAGGGAGAATTTTACCTTTTTATACGGACTTTGCATGGAATCCTGGGGCTGGGATGAGGATTGGAGAGTCAGGGGCCCGCCCAGTGCCCTGCCCGCCCCGGTACGCACTCTGGAAGTCCAGCTGCAGGGAGAGGACGTCCTTGAAGAGGATGCCCTCCTGCTTGGCCAGCTGCCCAGCCTCCTCCTGCGGGCCCTGCTCCCCGACAGCCAGCTTCAGCATGTCGTCGTTCATCACTCTGGGCTCCAGCGAGTTGCACAGCCGGTTCATCTTCCCTAAAAACAGTACGTCTGTGTTCCCTGTCTGTTCTCCTCTGTCCGAGGCGGGGCTGTGGGCCTCCTCTGACAGTGGGAGAGCACTGTGCGGGCAAGGGCACACAAACGCTGCCCTCCTCCCGCTGCTTAGGGCATTTGCACTAAGGCTGCGCCAGGCCTTCCCCAGGCAACCACGTGGGACCATCCTGCCTGGTGCCCTTCCTTGGCCCCAACCATAGCTGTGACCCTGCCGGGCCAAGTGGATGGTGCCACACGGGACTCCTAGCCTCTGGAGCACAGCTTCTCTCTGGCCATGGTCATCCGGGCCGTGGGCTTCTGTGCCACCTTGTACAGGTTTATTGGTGCCAACCACTGCACTCCCTCAGCAGCCCCACCAGGCCATTAGCCGGCAGCCGCCTTTCCTGAGAGCCTCAGCCAGACAGATAGCCATGTCCATGTCACTCCTGCCCAGCCCCCCCCACCCCCAAACTGGCCCATGTGTACGTGGATACCCTGAGAAATGTGAGCGTGGGCCCAGGATGGGAGTGCCCAGCAGAGCTGGTTGCATGAGCTGGGGAGAAACCGCGGGCCGATGAACAGAGAGAAGCAGAGATGGGAACCTGGGGGTCCGGGGGGAATAGGCAAAGGGACAGACAGACTAGCACAGACAGAGGCTGCCTTCTTGTGGCTTTCCGGCCCCTAATGTCCCCGATTTCAGGCCTTAGGGTTTCCTGCTTCTGGCAGTGAATCCTCCTTCCCTTAAACTATCCCAGGAGGGTCTGCTGTTCACGGTCCAAAGGAAGCAGGCGGCGATGCCGCAGGCAAAGTGGAGCCGGGACTCGGTCAGTCACACTGTGAGGGGACCGGGCTGCCATTCCTGGCTGGGCAGAGCCACAGCCCCAGGAAGCCAGGGCATCCGGCCTCCTCCTCATCACCGCCCTCTGAGTGAGGACCTCCTCCTCCTCACACCGCCCTCTGAGTGAGGACCTCCTCCTCCTCACACCAGCCTCTGAGTGAGGACCTCCTCCTCCTCACACCGCCCTCTGAGTGAGGACCCCCTCCTCCTCACACCAGCCTCTGAGTGAGGACCCCCTCCTCCTCATCACCGCCCTCTGAGTGAGGACCCCCTCCTCCTCATCACCGCCCTCTGAGTGAGGACAGCCTCCTCCTCACACCAGCCTCTGAGTGAGGACCTCCTCCTCCTCACACCAGCCTCTGAGTGAGGACAGCCTCCTCCTCACACCAGCCTCTGAGTGAGGACCTCCTCCTCCTCACACCAGCCTCTGAGTGAGGACAGCCTCCTCCTCACACCGCCCTCTGAGTGAGGACCCCCTCCTTCTCACACCAGCCTCTGAGTGAGGACCTCCTCCTCCTCACACCAGCCTCTGAGTGAGGACAGCCTCCTCCTCATCACCGCCCTCTGAGTGAGGACAGCCTCCTCCTCACACCACCCTCTGAGTGAGGACACCCTCCTCCTCACACCAGCCTCTGAGTGAGGACCTCCTCATCATCACCGCCCTCTGAGTGAGGACCTCCTCCTCCTCACACCAGCCTCTGAGTGAGGACAGCCTCCTCCTCACACCAGCCTCTGAGTGAGGACCTCCTCCTCACACCAGCCTCTGAGTGAGGACCTCCTCCTCCTCACACCAGCCTCTGAGTGAGGACAGCCTCCTCCTCACACCAGCCTCTGAGTGAGGACCTCCTCCTCCTCACACCAGCCTCTGAGTGAGGACAGCCTCCTCCTCACACCGCCCTCTGAGTGAGGACCTCCTCCTCCTCACACCAGCCTCTGAGTGGGGACCTCCTCCTCCTCACACCAGCCTCTGAGTGAGGACAGCCTCCTCCTCACACCAGCCTCTGAGTGGGGACCTCCTCCTCCTCACACCAGCCTCTGAGTGAGGACAGCCTCCTCTTCATCACCGCCCTCTGAGTGAGGACCTCCTCCTCTTCATCACCGCCCTCTGAGTGAGGACCTCCTCCTCCTCACACCAGCTTCTGAGTGAGGACCTCCTCCTCCTCACACCAGCCTCTGAGTGAGGACATCCGGAGACCAGGCTGCAGGAGGGCACATGCTCTTGTCAATCTACTGGAAATGCCCAGATCCCGCCTCCTGAACCTCTGGAACCAGTTCTCCCTCCTACTTCCCACGCTGCTTCTCGCCTCACTGCTGACATCACCTGCTTTCTCTGTCTGCCTGTGTCCCCACCATCGGGCCTCCCTGAGCCTCCTGTCCTCCCTGCTCTGCTAGTCCTTGACCTGGACAAGCCTCTGTCCTCTGCCCTTTGTCCTCTGGGTTCTGTTTGGAGAGTGCTGGTGGTATGGTGCGCATCACATACCCGATGGGCCTGGCAATCCTGCCACTTGGCCTTACACTGCCACTGCCAGCTGCCCTCCCCTCTCCCCCACCACCCATTGTAGGCAGCTTACGTAAATATGCATCTTCTGTTTCTGGATTTGCATGACCAGATGTCCCAGTGCTTTTAGCTGTCATGCGGCCTTTCCTTCTACCCCCAGAGGAGGCACAGCCTACCTAATCCCAACCCCATCCCTTCTGCCCTCCCCATGCCCGTGCTCCGCCTGCACCTCCCATCTCCCCATTCCTCCCATTGTCAACATTACTACATTTCCTGCCCCCAAAAGATGTTTCCAGCCCTTTGCCTTTCTCTATCTCCCTCCTCTTCTGAAACAAATTTTTAAAAATATATATATTTTATTGATTTTTTACAGAGAGGGATGGAGAGAGAGAAACATTCTAGCTAGAAACATTGATGAGAGAGAAACATTCACCAGCTGCCTCCTGCACACCCCCTACCGGGGATGTGCCCACAACCAATGTACATGCCCTTGACCGGAATCGAACCTGGGACCTTTCAGTCCACAGACCGACGCCCTATCACTGAGCCAAACTGGCTTCGGCTGAAACAAATTTTCTAAAATTTCCCATAACTTGATACCAAGTTGCCTTTGGGGAATTTTAATGTGCTGTATTTTGCAGATATCAACTGCAAGGTGCTTGTGCTTTTTCAAAGAAAGGTTCTGTACTTGGGAAAATTATTCTTAATTCTGACTTCAAAACTCCAACTGACTTATCATCCCTCCCACATCAAGGCCTGGCACTTAAGCCAGAACAAGCTTGCTTTCGGTCCAGCCCAATGGCAATGTGGGGCCGCTGCCCAACCCACCAGGGCAGGGCTTAGACCTGACTTTGCATCCTTTGGCAACTCACCTCCCCTGGCTAAGCCTTCAGCTTCGCATCTATACTAGATGAATAATGCCTCCCTCCCACATTTGTTTAGTCTACACACATGTGATGAATATCTACATGTTATGACTACAACAGACAGATCTCCTTATCTCTGTTTCAGATGATCATATAGTCTGTTTCAAATGATCATATAGTCATACAAATGTTTAATTAGAAACAATGACAGCCAAGACCGGTTTGGCTCAGTGGATAAAGCGTCAGCCTGCAGACTGAAAGGTCCCGGGTTCGATTCCGGTCAAGGGCATGTACCTTGGTTACGGGCACATCCCCAGTGGGGGGTGTGCAAGAGGCAGCTGATCGATGTTTCTCTCTCATCGATGTTCCTAACTCTCTATTCCTCTTTCTTCCTCTCTGTAAAAAAGTCAATAAAATATATTTTTTTTAAAAGAAAAGAAGCGATGACAAATTAGTAAGTATAGGGAACTATGATAGTATGCATTAGGGGCACTTGGCCTGGCCGTGGAGCTGGGGCTGAGATCTGAAGGAGGAGCAGGAAAGGAGAGGGAACCACACATCGAGGCCCTGGTGTGGGAAGAGGGCCTGTTCCACTTTGGCTGAAGGGATCCAGCTTGGAGGGGCCTACAGGAGCTCTGTCATTATCCTAGGAGACCTGGGAGCTCCTGGGGCTTAACAGGGGCAGTGACACGGTAAGGTTTTAATCTTAAGATGCTCACTCTGGTTGTACTACTGAGAATGGCAAGAGTCATGAAGTGAGAGATGACCAAGTGACCAAGGGGGTGGTGAGACATGGATTTGAAAGATCTCTAGGAATTTATTTTATATGTAGGACTAGTCATTGGCAGCTTTCAGATAAGAAAATGGAAGCTGTTAGGTTAAGTAAAATGCCCAAGTTTATACATCTAGTAGATAGCAGAGCTGGAAAACAGGACTCCAGAGCCATTTCTTAATCATGACTCAGCTGTTCCCAGGTCACTGCAGACCATCACTGTCACTGCCCAGAGTGTTTTCCACGGCTGTTCTGCGTCAGGGTCAAGGCCCTAACAGTCCTCCCACAGGGTTTTTATCATAATTCACCACCCAGCCTGGGCTCCTGATGCCTTGCCTGTTGATAGTTTTGTTGGTGAAGACCACAGGTAGGAGGTAGAGAATGCGCCTCAATGGAGTCTCCTCCTCAGGAAGAAACAGGTCCAGAACTGTCCTAGGAAACAACCAGCTGGGATCAACTGGATCTGAAAAATAAACAGCTTACTTTACTGAATGCTTACTGTGTACCAGTGCTCAAGTGTTAATTATGTCAGCTCTGGAGGCCATTAGAGAAGATCCCTATTGCCTTAATTTCCCAGATAGGAAAACTAAGAGTCATCAGGAAAGAAAATAGTCTAGTCATACAAGTAGCTACTGACAAGGAACAGACATGGAACTTGGATATCCATTTGCCCAGCCAAAGTACTTTAAATAGCACCAAGATGAAGAGTAAAAATAAGAGGAATAATTTAATGATACTTGTGAAGTGGGATATAAGAGTTAAATTCTTGAAGAAGTTATTAATGGATTTTTCTTTCAAGTTCCTTTCTCTCTATGAAAGGGATCAGGCCAGAAGCCTAGGGGATGAGACTCCTTAAAAATCTATAGGGGCCGGCTAGGGTGGCTCAATGGTTGAGCATCAACCACTGACCCAGAAGGTCACAGTTGGACTTCCATCAGAGCGCGTGCCTGGGTTGTAGGCTCCATCCCCAGGAGGGGGTGAGTGGGAGGCAACCGATCAATGATTCTCTCTCATCAATGTTGTTTCTCTCTTTCTCTCTGAAATCAATAAAAATATATTTTTAAAAAAATTCTTCGGGCCCTGCCCGCTGAGGAACTGCTTCCTTAGTGTTTCTTTTTAACCCAGAGGCTTGAAAGCCGAGAACTAGAGTTTTGCCTGTCTCAGAGCGGCTGGCAGAGGACCTATGTGCTCACTTTATAGATGAGAAGGGCCGGGCCAGGATCCTCGGAGAAAAAAGTCGGAGAAAATAGTCGGAGAGAAGAGTTAAGTTGGGCGCTGTTGGCTCTGTCAGTCCTCCCAGAGCTTCAGCTCCCGAGTCTGACCTTCTCAAGCGCAGGCTACCCGACTGGTTCGCGCAGAAGTCGCTTCGCTCAGTTGCTAGGAGAACCAGAAGACGCCACTCCGTTGCTAAGGGGAAGTTAGGAAGTAAACATCCTGGGTGAAAGTTGATAAGTCGCCTAACAACATTCCTGGGTGGGGAAATATTCCTTTCACCAACTAGCTGTGGGGAAAACAAACGTTCCTCCAATCAGCACTTCTCATGGGCGGGATCTTTCTAGCCTCGTCTCCTTCCAGTCCCGTACTTGAGTGATTGACTCATCTGCTCTCCAATAACAGTAGGGATTCTAGATTGACCAATATATAGATGAATCAAAACACACGGACTTGTTCGGAGGCGGGCCAGGGGAGGTGCCCCTCGCTAGCCGGCGATCCCTGCGACTTCGCTCGCCCCTCCGCCCAATCGGAAGCCGGGGGCAGGTGGGTCTTCGTGGGGGACCAATCGGAGGGAAGCCGGGCAGGCGTTGCCCAATAGGAGTGCTGCAGGAGCGGAGGGGGCGGAGCGTCCCGAGGGTGGGGCGGGGGCAGGTGTCAGTCAGGTCGGGAGCGCGACGGGGACTGCGGAGACCCGGCGTCTGACAGGGCGTCCGCTGCTGCCGTCTGTCCGCCCAAGATGGAGTTCCTGCTGGGGAACCCGTTCAGCACCCCGGTGGGACAGTGCCTCGGTAAGGCCGCGCCGAGGACGGCGTCCGGGTGGGCGGCGGCGGCGGCGGCCGGCGGGGTCCGCGGCCTCTGCGGGTCACCGGTGCCCCCCTCGGGCGGGCCGGCATCCTTGTCGTCGGGCCTCTAAGGACCCGCTGCGCGCGGAGCCCGCGCCGTTCTGCCAGGCGGCGCCCGGAGGCCCCGCGGGGACTTGGAGGACCTCTGCGCGTCCCTCTCCGTTGGGGCCCAGCCCTTCCCGGTACCTTTAGGTGGTGCCAGCGGCTGGGCGGCTCCTGGGAGATGCCACTGCGTGCGTCCCCACCGAGCTCGCAGCCGCCGTCAGGACCCGCTTCCTCACACCCTTCTCCTTCATCCCCCGTCCCTCCCGCTGGGCACCCTCCCAGACAAGGTTGCCTGCTCCAAGGCTTGCTAATTAGAACCGCGACTCAGCCGGCTGCGGGGGGGCGGCGGGGGTGGGGGCGGGGATGGTTCCCGTGTCTGGGCGGGGGGCGGGGGCCTGCTCCCCGGGAAGGAAGGGAGGCCGCGCTACTTAATGATAAGAGCCCTGGACGCTCCCTGTGACCTTGTGCAAGTCACTGCCCTTTCTGGTTTGACGTTTGCCCGGTCTGTCAGGTGAGGTGTGTGGAGGTGAGATGTAGGTTCCTTCACATCCTAAAGTTTCTGATGCTCCGTGTGGCGGTCCCTGGCACTGACTGCTGCTTCCCTGCAGCATTAGACTCGCCGAAGTGAAGTCTGAGGGTGGCCTGTGGAGAGAGGGTCCTTGGAGTGCCTGCTCCTCCCGGAGAGGCTGCCGGCGCCAGAGGGGGAAGGGGGCAGAGTGGCCACCGTCTGGGATCTCCTCACTAAAAAGCAATTTTGCCTTTCCATCCAAGCTTATGCCAAGTGCTCAGTCAAGAATGTTGATTAGTTTCTTTTGAAAATGGGTTCCTCCTGGCTGGTGGAAGGACTGGTAAAAGTCTCTGCCTTTGGAATCCCTAGGGACCTGGCTGGTTAGGCAGCAGTGTTTATTTCTTGCTCTAAGAACTTCCAGCTTACTTTTCGGCCTTACTTCTCACTGGCATTTGGGAACCTTTCTTCTCTTGTGTAACATCTCGGATAAGGGGTGATGGACACTGGGTGTCGGGAAGTCTTTTCTCACCGTTACACACTGCGAGTCTCCAGATTCTCGCCCCGTCCGCCTCTCCCTGTGCTCAGGCGCTCACACGGCAGCCAGGTCCCCAGCACCTTTTCTCAGCTGGTGTTGAACTCCAGCCAGGTACCGAGGGAGCCGTCAGCTCGGGGGAGGGGCAGTTCTTTTCTAGTTCCTTTACAACAGGAAGCTTCGAAATGCCAGGACAGTTGAGAGGTAGAAATTTAAGGGGATTTAAAAATATGCAAATATAAAAATATGCAAATATAAGGGATGTAGGGATACAGATCCAATGGGAAGGACTTGGTGCTGTGTCAGGAAGACGGGGCTCTTGACTTTTGCCTTGCCCGTTTCTTGGCTATGGGACCCCAGAAAATTGTGTAACCCTTCTGAGCCTTAGTGTGCTGAGAGAGGGAAAGAGGGAGGGAACACAGTGCCTGGAACGTAGTAGAGGGTCAATAAATTGTAGCTCTCACTGTTAATAACAGAACAAGTAAGTTAAGTGGAGAGGATGTGTGGGACAGCTGGCCCATCTGTGACCTTGCAGGCCCCATCACTTACAAAAAGCATACCTGACAGCAAAGAGTGAAGCCTCCTCCTTGCTAGTCAGTCACCTGGCTAATACCTATGGAATTTCACATTCAGTTCAGTTCTAATGTGTATTCTGTACTGTGGTGACAAAGTGTGAAAGTGATTTTCATGACGTTCAGTACAGTTAATATTCTTTTAAAAGTATGCCCCAGGGGGTTGGGAGGAAGGGGAATGTGGAAATACAACAACAACAAAGCTAATGATTAAAAGCAGCAGCTATGGCTTACACACAGCAATTCTCCAGCCATTATTTACCCCTCACAGCTGCTTTGTGAAGACGTCGTGTTGTCTTTCCACATCAGAGAGAGGACACTGAGGCTCAGAGGAGTGAGTGACTGATTGGCAGGCAAGAGGGGGAGCTGGGGTTTCGCAGCTGCCTGGCCCCCAGGACACTTGTATATCGAGAGAGGACAGAGCTGCATGGAACAATGATGACTGGAAGAGGCCACTCCTGGCTAAGTGCTCTTAGGAGTCCAAAAGAATTCGGAATGCCAGGGTGCTGGGACTAGCTTCCTTGGGACTGAGGGTTCCAGAGGCCAAGAAGAGGATACCGTGTGCCTGGCCACAGGTAAATGGGGGTGGGTGCGGGGGTAAGGTGTGGGCACATCTGTGAGCACAGTCTGAGTGGAACAGAGGTGGCTGTGGGAATATAAGTAAGTATGGTTTGGGCCAGTAGGAAGCCTCGTTTTGGGTGGCTGACATCAAAGACTACATCTTAGCTAACTCCACTTTTAGTCTCTCTGGACTCATTTCCTCACTCATAAAAGACTACCTCTCAACCGCTCCATGGGCTTACACCTAAAGTCCATCAGTCCAGTTCAGCAGGCTTCTTGAGTGTCTATGTGTGCCAGGCTCTGGGACAGAAATATTAAAAAGCTGCTCCTAGGGACCCTTCAGCAGCGGTAACATGCCGGCCAAAGGTGTTCTGGAGCTGTGAAGCGTTGGCTCATAGTAGGAGAGCCCGCAGAGTAACGACTACTCTGTCAGGCCTGGCTTCATGCGGACGTTCTAACCTGGTGCTGTTTGGTAGACACACAGTCTGCCCATCTCAAGCAGCAGCTAAGCCCACAGCCTGGCGTGCGGAGTCTGCATTTCCTTCATCCGTCCTGCTCTTCATTCTGGAAGGCGGTTCCTGAGTAGGATGTGCGCTTCAGAGAGAGCCAGCAATGGTGTAAGAGACTAAGTATGGAGAAAGAAAAAGTGCTTGCTTTTATTTTCACCTTTTCTCTTCTGAAAAAAGCTTCAAAGTGGTGATGGTCTTAGTCTCAACCCTCCACGACCAGCCACCGGGAGTTGGATGTGATCGGTCGGGAGTTCCCTATCCATGTGCTCTGCAAGTATTGGCAGTTTTTCTTGCGGCTGAAAGACATTTTTAGATAATCCTTTTCCAAGACTTGGATTCATTTGCACGAAGAGAACAGTGAACAGTTAGTTAATTCTGACCAGAATATTGGGGGATGGGAGAAGGACCATCTATTGTCTCCATAGTTGTGCTTTGATGAGCTGTAAGGAGATTCTCTGCCGCAGGGTTTGTTGTAGTGGGTGGGGTTGGGCAGAAACCGCTTCCTTGTGCCCCTTGAACACTAGGCATCGGATGCTAGCATGGCTGTTCGAACCAAGAATGACTTGTCCTTGCTCAGGTTGCTATGGCCGTTGGCAGTTTGCAAAACTATATTATTGCAGTAATTTTTTTTTTTTTGGCTTCACAATCCTGTGAGAGACACAGAAAGAAAACTGAAAGGAACTTATAATTATTAAGCTCCTACTATATGCAAACTCTGCTCATGGGATCTCATTTAATCCTCACAACATTTAAGTATTTGAGTGCTTCTAAGGAAGTTGTGAGGTTAATTACTTGTGCAAGGTCAACGACAGCTAAGCCCAGAGTCCACTCCTGATCTAGTGCTCATCCTGTGATTCCATGTCGCTTTCGGCTCCACAGATCCCGGATTCAGACTCATCAGAACCACCTGGAGAGCTTGTTCCAACAGTTGTTGGACTCCACCCTCAGAGTTTCTGATTCAGTAGCTGGGTCCTAGCATTCTAACAAGTTCCCAGGTGCTGCTGCTGCTGCCGGTCCGGGCAGTACATTTTGAGAAGATTATTCTAGGTCAGTGTTCTCAACCTTTCTAATGCCGAGACCCTTTAATACAGTTCCTCATGTTGTAGTGACACCCAACCATAAAATTATTTTCATTGCTACTTCATAACTGTAATTTTGCTACTGTTATAAATTGTACTGTAAATATATGTGTTTTCCGGTGGTCTTAGGCGACCCTGCTAGCGGTTCTCAACCTGTGGGAACCTTATATAATAAAAGGCTAATATGCAAATTGTCCCCTTGACCAGGAGTTAGCAGGCAGGCTAGCCAACTGCCCATGTCCCCTCCCCCTGGCCATGCTGGCCGGACCCTACTCATGCACGAATTCATGCACCAGGACACACACACACACACACACACACACACACACACACTCACACTCACACACACACCCTATCTAATAAAGAGGGAATATGCTAATTGACCATTACACCCTCACAAAATATGGCAGCACCCACAGCCAATAAGGAGGGAATATGCTAATTTACTGTCATGTCCTCAGAGATGACGGTGCCCAGTCTGCTCTGCCCCGCCGGGGCAGCAGGCACATGGCACGGCCAGGCACGGCCCCAGGCGGGTCCAGCTGCTCTGTGCGCCTGCCTCTGGAGTCCCCCAGTCCCCCCAGCCGCCCAGAGCCAACCTGAGGTGAAGGCAAGCCTGGGATGGCGGCTGTCCAGCTGCCCAGGGCCTCCCAAGGCTCAGGTAACCAGGGCCGGCCAAGGCTTGCCTGCAAAGGTGTGATGGGGGTGTTGCCTTCCCCTGATCTCTGGGTTGCCTTGCGCCCCTGAGGGCTCCCAAACTGTGAAGGGGACGGGCTGGGTTGAGGGACCACCCCCCCTCCAGTGCATGAATGTTCATTCACCAGACCTCTAATATATATATATATACACACACACACACACACACACGCACACACGCACACACGCACACACACACACTGAGTGGCAAGATTATTATGCATTCAGAGATCATAATAATTTGGCCACTCAGCGTATATGTCTGCAGTCCTTTAAACTTCACAGTCATACTATGAGTAAGGCACTGTTATGTTTCCATTTGCAGGGGGCACTGCAGCACGAGGTCACACAGCTCGCAGTGAGGAGCTGGAGTGGAACCCAGTATTCTGCTCCCGGCTGGTGTTCTGTTACCTGTGGGCGGGGAGGGAGAGCACAGAGAGGTGGGAGGAGGGACTCTGAAGGACGCAGAGATGGTGGTGCTGAGCAGGGCTTTGACAGATGGGTAGGACTGAAATTCAAGATAGCAGCCTGATTGAAGGCTGGGCATTAGGGGTCGGTGGGAGTTGGAATTGGTTCTTTTTGCCTAGCAAGGGGAGTGCTGTGGAAGATGAGACCGGAAAGGTAGGATAAAACCTAATTGTGGAGGGCAAGTACAAATAGTTTGGACTCTTACATTGGCGGTACCGGGGAGCCATGAAAGATTTCTAGGGAGGGAAGCGATACGAATGTCATTACAGAGGCAGGGAGGTTTCTCCTTGACAGTCACCAAAAGGTCATTCTTTCTTACTCTCAGAGCCCTCACCTGTGCAGAATGGGGCCTGCAAGGAAGTCAGTATGGGCAGTGCCAGTTCCTCAGAGGCCTGTAGCCTTCCTGTGAGCCCCTCAGAGATGAGGAGGCACACCAGCGATGCATCAGAGATGCCAGGATGATGGAGCTCTGGGCGAGGTTTGGCATTCTGAGAGCTGGACAGCATATGAAGCACCGGACACCAAAAGCTGTGTGCTGGGGCACCTGCTCCTCGCCTACCCTGCTCTCCATGTGCAAGAAAGAGCTGAAACACAGGCCTCACTGAGGGCGCTGCTGCTGAGAGCGGGCACTTTGCGATGTTAACAGGCTCATAGAATTGTGCTCTTAGAAAACAGTGTGTGCCCAAGCAGCAAACTTGAAAAATGTACAAAAATGCAATGGAGAAAAAAAAAATCATGACATGCTTTTTTAATACACTCATTGAGATTCTTCTCATTGCATATACCAGTGGTCAGCAAACTGTGACTCACGAGCCGCATGCGGCTCTTTGGCTCCTTGAATGTGGCTCTTTCAAAATACCACGTGTGGGCACACATGTTCAGCACAATTGAAACTTTGTGGCCCATGCGAAGAAGTTGGTTTTCGGCTCTCAAAAGAAATTTCAATTGTTATACTGTTGATACTTGGCTCTGTTGACTAATGAGTTTGCCAACCACTGGCATATACCAAGTATAATACATGTGTATTTCATTTTTCATTTTCTCATACTTTGGAGTTGCAGCATTGTGTAAGCATTTTTAGCACATTTCTACAGGGTGTCCCCCAGAAAGTATACATGCTTTAACAGCTGAGAGCTCAATTTTGAAAATGAAATATATTTTAATAAACATTGACTTGAAAGAACGAAGATGGCAGCGTTAGGTAAACACTCCTAAACGGCTGCCAGGCACAACAAGTCCAGAAAAAAACCCTATAAAACAAATGTCTATCTTCCAAAAACCAAACGAAAGCTGGCTGAGAGGAAGCCCTACATCTAGACTGAAAGAGAAAGAGTAGAATCCTGGGCACAAGTGCTGAAAAACTGAAGTAGGGGGGGCGCGGATGTGATATGGGCTGGCGGAGGATCCCGGCGGGCAGAGGGCACTGCTTTCTTCAACCGAAGAGAGACAAGCGCCTGATCTCTCTGAAATTCTGGGGAGAGGCTAGACTGTCTGCCATCGGGTCAGAAAGTGAGGCTGGCTTGCTTGCAGAGCTGAGATGTTTACTGTGCTGTGGTGCGAGATGCGGGGAGACATGGGGACGCCATCGGAGAGGCGGTGGATGGGCAGCCATCACTGTTGGCCACGCCCCAGCCTGGTGATGCCCTGAGACCCCACCCTGAGACTCCGCCCCTCACAACACATCCAAGCTACAAGCATCAGACTTTGCATATGAATGGCCCTCTCTGGTGCAGTTTAGCAAAATTGCAACCTGGGGCAAACAGATCCAAGGAGGACAGGACTGTAGTTCACGCTGTAGCTTCTGCAACCATACTGGCCTCAGACAGTAGCTGAACTGCACCTCATTGAGACCCAGAAACCAGAGTTCTAATGCTCAGTTTCAATCCCTCACACCCATAAGTGACACATTCGGGAGACGGTATCAGTGAGCACCAAAGCCCCACTGAAACAAGGTGTGTCTCCAGAGCAGCAGTTCTTCTTTTATAGACACAGCGGATCCTCACAAACATTGGCCTGGAGATCAATTCCTCACAGTGTACCAACAGCAATCAAGGCCTAATTACACCAAGACTTTGCACTAAGCCCACAAAGGGATATAGCAAAAGTGACCACCTCAGGTGATTGGGGAAGCTGAGCTACTGACCCCTATAGGTCACTGACCACACAAAGCTACTCCATCAACACAGAGAGGCAGCCAAAATGAGGAAACACAGAAGCATGACACGAATGGAAGAGATGGAGGAGAGTAAACTACTCGATGACACACAGTTCAGAATCACATTTATAAGATTTCTCAAGAATCTTCTAAAAACCTTTGAGAAACTTGATGAGACCTCCAAGAAGTTTGGTGAGACCTTCAAGGACCTTAATGAGAATACAAAAAAAAAAAAAAAAAAAAAAAAAAAAAGGAAAAGGACCAGCCAGAAATTAAGCATACAAAGTCTGAAATAAAGAATACACAGAAACTCAACTATCAACATGCCCCAAGAATCAAACCAAAGAACTGGAATATAAGAAAGCAAAAATCACCCAACCAGAGAGGCAAAAAGAAAGAAGAATCCAAAAGTGTGAGGATAGTGTAAGGAGCCTCCCGGGAAGGCTTAAAATGTACCAACATCCTGATTTTTGGGGTGCCAGAAGAAGAGAGCAAGCAGAATATTGAAGGCTTAATGAAAGAAATAATGACAGAAAACTTCCCCCACCTGGTGAAAGAAATAGACCTACAAGTTCAGGAAGCGCACAGGACCCCAAACAGGAGGAATCCGAAGAGGAACACTTCAAGACACATCATAATTAAGATGCCAAGAGCAAAAGACAAAGAGAAAATCTTACAAGCAGCAAGAGAAAAACAACTAGTTACCTACAAGGGAGCACCCATACGACTGTCAGCTGATTTCTCAACAGAAACTATGCAGGCCAGAAGGGAGTGGCAAGAAATATTCAAAATGATGAACAATAAGAACCTACAACCAAGATTACTCTACCCAGCAAAGCTATCATTCCGAATTAAAGGTCAGATAAAGAGCTTCACAGACAAGAAAAAGTTAAAGGAGTTCATCAACACTAAACCAGGATTACATGAAATGTTGAAGGGTATTCTTTAAGAAGAGGAAGAAGAAGAAAAAGGTAAAGGTAAAAAATTATGAACAACAAAAAGGCATCAAATACATACCTACCAATAAGCGAATCTAAAATCAAGAGGAGAATAAAAAAATCTGAAGAACAAAATGGACTGGTGAATATAATAGAATCAGGAACATAGAAAGGGATTGGACTAACAATCCACAGGGGGAAAGAGGTCTGAGGGGTGCGGGAAGAGATTGGACAAAAATCTTACATCTATGGATGAAGACAGTGGTGGGGGTAAGGGCGTGGGGTGGGGTTTGGAATCAGGTGGAGGGGAGCTGGGCAGGGGGGGGAGAGGAACACCTATAATAATCTGAACAATAAATATTTAAATAATAATAATAATAATAATAAAAAGAAGACAAGAAAAAAATAAATATTGACTTTATAATTATTCCAAGTATGTGTATACATTTTTTAAAAATAAATCTTTAGCTGAAACTGGTTTGGCTCAGCAGTAGAGCATCTGTCTGCGGATTGAAAGGTCCCAGGTTTGATTCCAGTGAAGGGCATGTACATTGGATGCGGGCACATCCCCGGTCGGGGGTGTGCAAGAGGCAGCTGGTCGATGTTTCTCATCAACATTTCTAGCTCTCTATCTCTCTCCCTTCCTCTCTGTAAAAAATCAATAAAATATATATTTAAAAAAAAATCTTTATTGTTCATATTACTGCAAATGTTCCTCATTTTCCCCCCCATCCATTGTTCTCCTCCACCAGGTTCCCATCCCACCCTCTGCCCTTTCCCCACCCCCCATTGTCCTCATCCATAGGTGTAGTTTTTTTGTTTTTTTTTTCACAGAGAGGGAGAGGGAGAGTTAGAAACATCGATGAGAGAGAAACATAGATCAGCTGCCTCCTGCACACCCCCTACCGGGGATGTGCCCGCAACCAACGTACATGCCCTTGACTGGAATCAAACCTGGGACCTTTCAGTCTGCAGATCTATCCACCGAGCCAAACCCGTTTCAGCAGGTGTACAGTTTTTGTTCAGACTCTTCCCGCACTCCTCCACTCCCTTTTCCCCTAGAATCGTCAGTCTACTCCCCTTCCCTATACCTCTGATTCTATTATATTTACCAGTTAATATTGTTCATCAGATTTTTTAATTCCCTTGGCTTTTAGTTTCACTTGTTGATAGTTACATATTTGTTGATTATAATTTTTATCTATATCTTCTTCCTCTTCCTAAAGAACCCCTTTCAGCAATTCATATAATTCTGGTTTGGCAGTGATGAACTCTTTTACCTTTTTTTTATTTGTGAAGTTCTTTATCTGGCCTTCGATTCTGAGTGATAGCTTTGCTGGGTAGAGTATTTTTTGGCTGTAGGTTCTTGCTATTCATCACCTTGAATATTTCTTGCCATTCCCATCTGACCTGCATGGTTTCTGTTGAGAAATCAGCTGACAATCGTATGGGTGCTCCTTTATAGGTAACTACCTGCTTTTCTCTTGTTGCTTTTAATATTCTCTCTTTGTCTTTTGCTCTTGGAATTTTAATTATGATGTGTCTTGGTGTGGTCTTCTTTGGATTCCTTTTGTTTGTGGTTCTGTGAGCTTCCTGGACTTGTAAGTCTATTTCTTTCACCAGGTGGGGGAAGTTTTCTGTCACTATTTCTTCCAGTATTCTTTCTGTATCTTGCTCTCTCTCTTCTTCTGGGACCGCCATAATTCTGATGTTGGTTCGTTTGAAATTGTCCCAAAGGTTTCTTACACTATCTTCAACTTTCTGGATTCTCTTGTCTTCTTGCTTCTGCGGAGGAGTGTCCTCTGGCTCTTTGTGTTCCATATCTTTGACTTGATTCTTGCAATCTTCCATCCTGTTTTTAGGACTCTGTATAATATTTTTTTATTTCAGACAATGCATTCTTTATTTCTAGTTGATCCCTTTTCATATCCTCATAGGTCTCATTTATTTTATCGGCCTTTTCTAGGAAATTCTTGAAAAACCTTATAAGCGTGGTTTTGAACTCTATATCCAGTCGCTTCTTGTCCTCCTTTTCTTTTGTTTGTGATCTGTTTCCTTGTCTCGGCATTTTCACAGCTTCCCTGAGTTGGTAGGGTGGCTTTGTGTGCTAAGTTGTCCTATATGGTTCAGTGGGTCAGCCTCTCAGTTACCTGAGGTGGACAGTCTTGGTGTAGCCCTTTGTGGGCTGTGTGTGTAGTCTTGTTGTTAAGCCTTGCTTGTTGTTGGTATCACTGGGAAGTGTTGATCTCCAAGCCAATTGGCTATGAGGATCAGAAGTGTCTCAGCTAGGAGGGCTTCTGTATTCCGCTTGGAGGGGGCGGAGTCTCGGGGTGGCACAGCCAAACTTTGGTGAATCCTGCAAGATTGGTTGCAGGCACGCGCACCTCTTTGGTATAGGTGCAGACAAGCTTTGGATTCCTGTCTGTCCCTCCCTAGGAGAGTCCCATTCGCAGCGAATGAGAAAGCTTGCCACTGGAAGGGCTTATGTGCTCCGCTTGGATGGGGCGGAGTCTCGGGTGGTACAGACAAGCTTTATTTAGCCCCTTCCTATGAGGGTCTGGTTTCTGAGTCCCTCAGTAATGGCCACTGGCTTCACACACCTACGAGAGATCTCTGCCCACTGCCTGACAGTCTGGCCTCTCCCTGTCTGGGGCTGTCTATCAGAGCAATAGGTGGTTCTATTTTCCTCCCAAACAAGAAAGCTAGCCACTCATTAGCTGTCCGCCCTCTCCACGCACAAGGAGTAATCCAGTAGCGAACTTGGCCCGCCCTCTCTGCGCTCGGCAAGCAAGCCAGCAGCAAAGTCGGGTGGCTGCCTTTTCGTGCGCACAGTTCTCTGCACCTTTACAGTTCCTGAGGTTCATTGTGCCTTCTCTCTCCTTCCCAGATGATAGAGCCTCCTCTCAGCTAGCCGTCCGGCGCTTAGGGCGATGTTTCCCGTTTTCCAGTTTTAAATTCAAAATTCTTGTGGTAGGCTGCATTCAGGTGTCTACCCTATGCCGCCATTTTGGTTTCTCCTATACATTTTTTTTTTTTTTACATCCTATATATATTCTACCTGTGGGTTTGTGTGTTTTTTGTGTGTGTGGGGAGGAAGGGGACGAGAAGGGGAGATATAAGGTGAAGAATGGATATGAATACATGAATTAAGGAATGTTGTTCTTGCCTTAGCAGACTTTTTAGGCTAACCTAATGGTCTGGAAAGATATAAATAGCAGGCTGGCTTTCTTGCTGGTCCAGCTTGCTGTGGTTAGAAGAGAGGCCTTTTGAGAACCAGACTCGGAGCTGGTGCCTGTTTTGTGTGCCCTCACTCCTCCGCCAGCCTGGTGTCTGCCAACTGTTGCCTCCTCGGGCCCGCGCTCTTAGACCACCCTGTTATGGTGCTGAGTGTCTTCTCTGAACTCAGTGTTGGTTCCGTATGATTCCTTTGGCTTCCCTCTTGCTTATAAAATAGAATATTATAACAACAAAGAAAAAAAATAAAATAGAATGTTGTTCACCCACCAGGTTTTTGTAAAATCAGTGAGAGAATGTGTGTAAAGTCTCTAGCAGTGTCCTGCCCGGAACTAGTAATATGCTCAGACTTGCTGATTCCTTCTCTCCTGCCTGTGCCGTTTCCTGGTGACATGTTTCTCGTGTCTTCAGGTGAAGGCTGGAGGCTCCGCAGGCAGGATTGGTGCTTTCTACTTCTTTGTGGCTCTCCCAGGGGCTGTTCATTCCAGAGGCTCCTTTCTGTCACTCTTTCTGTAGCATCTCCCAAAGCTAACATATCAGCCATTGTTTACTGTCCCTTCACCATGTGCCATGCACCCTGTAAGTGCTTTACACATTATTTTATTAAAATGTTTTTCTCTGAAAACTCCATTAAGTTAGTGGTATTATCTCCATTTTACAGATGAAGAAATGGAGGCATAGAGGAGCAGAGGAATTGCCCAAGGTGACTCATGTAGGCTGAGCCATGTTCCACACCGAGGGAGTCTTGTTTCAGAACTTCTGTTCATACTGCCTTTCAGATGGCAGCCATTTAGATAAGAAGACCTAACTGGTTCCACATGGAATTCCATGAAGGGAGCATGGTTCCATCAGTGAATTCCAGGGTAGTGTAGATGCCCACTGCTCTCCCTTTGTTCTCTTCCAATTTGGCACTTTTTGTTTTGGATTTGAGTTAGTTCTGCCTCTGCCTGTGTGTGTGACTGCCTTTTGTGAGTCCACTAACTGTTCTAATGCTCAGTTTGCTGACCTGTCAGCAGGGACGAGGAATGTGTGTGCAGGAATGCTTGTTTGTCATATCTTATAGGGCCCTTAAGATGATCAGTGATCTCACGGATGTAAAAGCAAAATATGTTACTATGTTATTTTCTTTCCACATCATTTGGACTAAATGTTCCATGGGGGTACCTGTTTTTTCTTAAATATATTTTTATTGATTTCAGAGAGGAATGGAGAGGGGGAGAGAGAGAAATAGAAACATCAATGATGAAAGAGAATCATTGATCGGCTGCCTCCTGCACACCCCCTACTGGGGATTGAGCCTGCAACTCAGGCATGTGCCCTTGACTGAAATCAAATCTGGGACACTTCATTCCACAGGCCAACGCTCTAGCCACTGAGCCAAACCGGCTAGGGCACAACTGTTTGTATTTGTATTTATTTACTTTTAAATAATTGTGGCAAAATATACATAATCCAAAATTTTCCATTATGATCATTTTTAAGTTTCATGACATTTACTATTAATACATTCACATTATGATGTGACCATTACCAGAACTTTTCTCATCTTGCAAACCTGAAACTCTGTCCATTAAAGAACAGCTCCTTGTTCCCCTATCCCAGCTCCTTGCAACCACCATTCTATTTTCTGTCTATGAATTTACTACTCTAAGTGCCTCATATAGTATTTGTCCTTTTGTCGCTGGCTTATTTTACTTGGCGTAATGTCTATAAGATTACCCATGTTAGAGTTTGTGTCAGAATTTCCTGTTTAAGCTTGAATAATAGCCCATTGTATACATATACCACATTTTGTTTATTCGTTCATTCATCTTTGGACACTTGAGTTGCTTTCACTTTTTGGCTATTGTGAATAATGCTGCTATGAACATGGTGCACAAATATCTGTTTGTGATCCAGAGGTGGAATTACTGGATCCGATGGTAATTCTGTGCATAGCATTTGAGGAAGACTGCCATGCTATTTTCCACAGTAGCTGAACCATTTTACATGTGCACCAGCAGTGAGTGCAGAGGGTCCCACTTTCTCCACATCCTCTCCATTTCCCTAATCATTAGCGATACTGAGTATCTTTTCATGTGCTTATTGGCCATTTGTACATGTTTGGAGAAATGTCTGTTCAAGTCCTTTGTACATTTTTTTTTCTTCGTTTGGTTTTGTTGTTTTTGCCTTTTTTGTTTTGTTTTGTTGCTTTCTTGCCCATTTTTAAATCAAGCTATTTTTATTGTTGTTGAGTTTTAGGAGTTTTCTCTGTATTTTGGATATTAATCCCTTATTAGATACTAGAGTCCTGGTGCACGAATTCATGCACGGGTTAGGGGCCCTCTGGGTGGCCTGTGGGAATCGGACGAAATCCACCGTCCAATGCTGCCTGCAGCTCCAACCTGTTGCTCCCTCTCATCCTGGCCCCTCTGTGCCTCCCCCTCATCCTGGCCCCTAATCAGTCCCGATTGGGAGAGGCTCGCACTGCCACAGCAGCACTCACCAGCCATGGCCCTGCATCTGGTGACTTGCGAGATCAGGCTGAAACCAGCTCTCCAACATCCCTGGAGGTGTCCTGGATTGCCAGAGGGCACAGGCCAGGCTGAGGGACCTCACCGGTGCACAACTGGAGAGGGACCCCCGGAGTGCTCCAGGGCATGTCTGGCCCATCTCGCTCAGTCCCACCTCAGCAGCAAGCTAACCTCCTGGACGGAGCATCTACCCCCTGGTGGTAAGTGCGTGTCATAGTGAGTGGTTGAGCTGCCTTAGCATATCATTAGCATATTATGCTTTGATTGGTTGTTCGGTTGTTCTGCCATTCGGTCTATTTGCATATTGCCCTTTTATTATATAGGATGCGATTTGCAAATATTTTCTCTCATTCTGTGCGTTGCCTTTTTACACTGTTGATTGGGTCCTCTGATGTTTTTAATTTGATGAAGTCCAGTTTGCGTAGTTTCCTGTATCTTTAATATTATGCCCTTATTTTTCAGTGGAGTCTAAGACATGAATAATGATGCTAATAGTACTAGTCAGCATTACTCCCCACTAGGTCAAGTATCTGACATGCATCATTTCCTGGAGTTCCCATAACAGCCCTGTGGGGCAGGTACTCAAATCTATAGAGTAGCAAACTATAGCATGTACCTTCCCCAAGTTATGAGGATAATAAGTAGCAGAGTAGGGACTTGAACTCCAGAGCTAGTACTCTTAACCACTACACTGGAAAGCTCAGTCATTATTTGTAGAATTGAGCAGATGCATATTTGAATAAACTTCGTGGCTAAAAAATCTGGTAATAGTTGTTTCAAATTCAGATCTGCCTTAGTACTAAAAATTATTCTCCCAGCCTGGCCAGTGTGGCTTAGTGGTTGAGCATCAATCTGTGAACCAAGAAGTCACTGATTCTGTTCCCAGTCAGAGCACATGCCCGGGTTGTGGGCTTAATCCCCAGGAGGGGGCGTGCAGGAGGCAACTGATTGATGACGTTTCTCTCTTATCAGTGTTTTTAGCTCTTCTTCTCCCTTCCTCTCTCTAAGAAAATCAATAAAAACACATTTTAAAAAAAATATTCACCCAGTGGCAGTTGTGCTAATGTAATTCAGGGTACAAGATGTCGAGACTGGTTTAGCTCAGTGGTAGAGCGTGGGCCTGCGGACTGAAAGGTTCCGGGTTCAATTCCGGTCAAGGGCATGTACCTTGCTGGGGGTGTGCAAGAGGCAGCTAATCGTTGAATTCTCTCTCATCAATGTTTCTAGCTCTCTATCCCTCTCTCTTCCTCTCTGTAAAAAAATCAATAAAATATATATATATTTTAAAAGGGTACAGGAGTCCCTGTCATCTCAGCAAGTTTTCTGAGAGTTTGGTTAATGGCTTTGATTTTCTGCAACTCCTTGAAGCTCTTCTTGGTAATGGAAGACTATGTCTTTTAATTTGTCTTTGGATTTGCTTTGGAACTATAATGTTTGAAGGAGAAAAAGAGGGGATTTAAACAGATAATAAGTTGTCTAGCTGACCACCTTGCTTTTAAAATATTACATCAATAATTCTGGGAGGCACGTCAACAATTCTGTTTGGGGTTTTGGTGTAAAATGGAGTGTAATGGAGAGAGACTGATTCTTTCATCTCAGAGACTCTGGCTGCAAGTCGTTGCGAGCTGGGGACAAGGACAGGGCCTGCAATTGGACACTGTGGAGTTTCTTGCCACTCCTCATAGGAGAAAGCACGCCAAGTTCTGGCATGTCATTAGAATAGGCAACGGGCCTGAGAAATGGCCTGAGAAATGACGTTGCCTGGTGTTTAAAAGTGGAATTTGCTAGTGTCTTCCAGAGAGCAAGAGTCGCTCGTATTAACTCTGGTGAAAATTTAAAAACTGGCAATTCAAAGAACCACCAAATTCTAGTTGAAAGGGCCTGACCAGCATTTTGTTCCACCCCCTGGTTTTACAGGTGAGAAAACTGAGGCCCAGAAAGGGTATAGGTCTGCTGTTTTTACCCTAACAAGACTTCTGACACCAAATGTGTGGATGTTTTTCTGACACCAAGTAGCTGTCCTATAATTCAGTTCTTACCTAACCATCTGGAGTTATTCCAGATCCTTATAGGTGTGGGGCTCAGTCCCAAAGACTGTCCCTACTTCAGACATCCCTGAAAGTCCCCGGTTGCCACCTGTACTTCTGACCAACAGGCTATAAATTGAGGTTCCCAAGACCCCCCATTTTTACATTTCCTAGTTTCTATAAAGGACACAAATCAGGAACAGCTCAGTAGAAGAGACGCCCAGGGCAGGATCCGAGGGGAAAGGTGCAGAGCTTCCATGCCTCTTGGTGCTATTCTCCCATGCCTCCATGTGCTCGCAGACTGAGAAGTTGGGTAGTTGGGATTAAGTCATGGCCAGTGGTGACTAACTCATTCTCCAGCCCCTCCTCCTGGAGGTTGGAAGTGGGGATTGGCTGAAAGTTCCCAACCCTGTAATGCCCTGTTCTTTCTGGCAATCATCTCTCCTCCAGAAACTATCCCTCTCTGCGCCCCCCACCCCCACCCCACACACACAGTTAGTGCATTATCATGCAAAGATCTCAGCACTGCAGAGATTCCAAAGGTTTTTGGAGCTGTGTGCCAGAATTCCAGGACAAAGATCAAATATTCATTCATTCATTCATTCATTCAAAAGTTGAGGACAAATATGTGATACCTTAATCAATAAAGAAATTTTTTTAAAAAAGTGTTTAGGCAAAACCGGTTTGGCTCAGTGAATAGACCATCAGCCTGTGGACTGAAGGGTCCCGGGTTCAATTCCAGTCAAGGGCATATACCTTGGTGTGGGCACATCCCCAGCAGGGGGTGTGCAAGAGGCAGCTGATAGGTGATTCTCTCTCATCGATGTTTCTAGCTCTCTATCCCTCTCTCTTCCTCTCTGTAAAAAATCAATAAAATATATATAGTTTTAAAAAGTGTTTATTTGAGTCAAACTGCAACATTCGCCAGGGAGCACGATCTCACATGCTCCCTTTATTTCTTATTAAGTCACAGTAGGTGACTGGCCAACGTCCCACTGTGAGTCAGTGGCAAAACTGGGGAAAGAACTCAGTTTATGACCTCCACCTTTTTCTACTTTCCTCCGGGCCCTTGCCAGTAATTTGGATACAGTATTTGTATACGGACAGGGAGAATGGGCAAAGTAGCAGTAAGTCTGCCATTCATGACTCAGGCTCATGAGGGTAAATACTTTTTTATTGCTTGAAAGTTAATCTCCTGTTTTAGACCTGGCTTGGTTGAGGTGATTATTTAGCTCCAGGTTTGAGGATTGAAATGAAATTCGTTCACAGAATAATCTTTGGTCTTCTGTTTTATCTACTTTTTCTGGCACTGATCTAGGATAGGGAAACTAACCCCAGGCTAGGACTTGGGAGGTCTGGGATTGGCCACCACTCTGCTGCTAATTTGCTCTATGACTTTGTGCAGGTCACCTTCTACCTGTTTACTCATTTCAAGAACATGGATTGAACAACAGGGTCTCCAGATTCATTTCCACACCTAAACTCAAGTCCTGGATCCAAGTGGCTTTTACTTTTCCTTAAGGCCATTGACTTCCACAGGAGATTATCTTTCTTTTGAATCCAATTTGTGTATGTGTGTATATAAACTGAGTGGCCAGATTATTATGATCTCTGAACACATAATAATCTGGCCACTCAGTGTATATCCTATATAATAAAAGGATAATATGCAAATTGTTCCCTCGGCCAGGAGTTCAACCAGCAGGCAGGCTGGCCAACTGTCCATGTCCCTTCCCCCTGGCCAGGCTGTCTGGACCCCACCCATGCACTAATTCATGCACTGGGCCTCACACACACACACACACACACACACACACACACACACACACTGAGTGGCCAGATTATTATGAAGTACCCATGAGATACACTCATTTCAATTTCATAAATACTTTTGAACATAAGGGCAGATTGCTCTAGGGAGCAACAGCAAAAGGAAGGGAGGTCTGGAAGGGGCTGAGCAGGGGGGTGGAGGAGTTTTGTGGCCCCGTGGCTGTGGAGCTTAGTGTCAGTGGGAGGGGTTTTGCTTGCTTTTCTTCATAATGTCTTTAACCTTTGTTCCTCTTTGGGGTTTTCACCTCCTCTAACTTAGTTTATCCCTAGTCTTGCCTGGGCCATTGAAGGTGCCATTCAGTTGGTCTCTTTCCTTCCATTCTCCCTCCTTTTCTACACTGTGCCACTCAAGATTTCAGACAACTATCCTAGAGCTCTCCTGGCATTATCCCTCTCCTTTAAATGAGTTATGCCACCTGGTTTTTAAGGTCTCACTGGGTGGGCTTCTTCCTGTCTACCCTAACAGAACTCTGCACACACTTTCATTTCCTGTCCTTCCCTTAAAAGAGTTCTGCACACACTCTATTTCCTGTCTATTCTTTAAAAGAGTCTTGCACATGCTCTTCCTTTTCCTGTCTATCCCTTAAAAGAGCTCTGCACACACACTCCATTCCTGCTCTCTCCTTGCCTGTGCTCATTGTGTTCCCCCCGCAGGGCACTATTTTCCTCTTGTTCCAGACTCTTTTCCATAGTGGCTGCACCACTTTACCTGCCCACCAACAGTCCATAAAGTCCCAGTTTTTCCACAGTGTCGCCGATCCTGCTTTATTCATTGTGGCCACGCTAAAGGGTATGAGGTGGTTGCATGCTTTTTAAGAGCATGTTATTAAGCAACCATCTAGATTCAGGATTGTTCAGAACCTACGAGAAGAATATGTGTCTGGAGGAAGGCAGAGCATCAGTATCATGGGGAATATGTTTATTTTTCAGCATTTCATATTTATCAGAGGATACTATATAGTTGTTTTTACATAAAACTTCTTTGTTGGGAGGGAGAGTGGCCGCCTAGCCTTTAGAGGCAGTGATGGAACCGCGGGCTTGAGTGGTCACCCGTGGCTAAGTGCCAAAGCAGAATGAGCCCTCCTGTGGGCTGGTAGCATGATGTTGGCCTATAGTGAACAGATGTCCCTTAGGAGGAGACACCTCCTTTCTTGGGGGCAGCTCACACCCTGCGTACTGTCAGGCAGTGCTATGTGGTGGAAGTTGGGGGGAGGCAGGACAGCCCCCAGGGTTTCTGAGTACCTACCCTGTTGGTGCTGGGGATGTGTGAGGGCCAGTCATCGCCCTCAGGGAGTTTCCACTGAGGAATAAACACATACCTCAGTGCCCAGGGTGAGTCCTGTGGGGGCACTGTGGGAGGACCTGGTTTTGAAGGATGAATAGGAATTGGTCAGAAAGAGAGAGAAGAGAGTTAGAGGGAACAAGCCTTTCAGCTTGTCATTGAACTTTAGCAAATTCATACTCCCGTTTGAGACAATGTCCCAAGAGGACTTCAGTTTCAAAACTTGATAGACTTAGAAGGATATGAAATGGTAGGTGGTTCAGAGCTCCAATAAGGGACAGGATGGGGCGGGTAAATGTGAGGGTACCCACTTTTTGAGTATGGTGTCCCAAAAGCCCCATTGTGGTCAGAAGGCTGCCTCTGAGATGGTTCACACACCCTCCTGCTCCTCTTACAGGTGAGGAGAGTAGAGAGGGGAGCAGCCTTTTGGAGTGGCTGAGGGGTCTTCCCATAGAGCACATGTGTCAAACACAAGGCCTGCGGGCCAAATCCGTCCCGCCAGGCCTTGCAATGTGGCCCGCACCGCGCTGTCATCACTGCACTCCGCTGCGTTTCCATCACAATGACAGTTTATGACTGTTCAGTAAACCATTCGGCCCGCAATTTAGGCTGGATTTTAGATTTTGTCCCCTTCTCTGATTGAGTTCGACACCCCTACCATAGAGGGTTGCATTCCAACCCTCATGAGTACGCCCCTGATTTTAAAATTAGACAAGAAACAGTACGTAAAGCGAAAGAAACAAATGCATATGTTGTTTTAAACAGACAATACAAAAGAGCCTCTACACTAATAAAAGAGAAAGATGCTAATTGACTGTACCTTTGCTATGCCCACAGCCAATCAGGAGTGATATGCAAATGAACCCAACTAAGATGGCGGGTAAATTTCCATAAGCAGGTGGGGCAGGCAGCGCCTGGCTTAGCCTGCAGGGTCCAGGCCACCACGGACTCGGCAGGCCTGGTGGGCAGCGCCTGATGTCTCCTGCGAGATCCAGGCAGCACCTGCCGCTGCCCATAGGTCCAGGTGGTTATTGGGACCGGGCAGGCCCTGACAGCGCCAAAAGGAACCAGGAAGCCATTGGGACCAAGTATGGCGGCATGGACAGCACCTGATGCTGCCCGTGGAGTCCAGGGGGCAATTGGGACTGGGAAGGCAGCATGGACAGCACCTGACGTCACCTTTGGGGTCCATGCTTCAATCGGGTCGGGAAGTTCCAGCAGGCAGTGCCTGATGCTGCCCGTGGAGTCCAGGGAGTGATCGGGACCTGGCAGGCGACATGGACAGTGCCTGACGCTGCCTGTGGGGTCCAGGCAGCAATCTGTACCAGGTAGGCAGCATGGACAGCGCCTGGTGCTACCTGCGGGGTCCAGGGGGCGATCGGACTGGGAAGGTGGCATGGACAGCACCTGATGCTACCTGCAGGGTCCAGGGGATGATCGGGACCTCGCAAGCGGCATAGACAGTGCCTGACGCTACCCGTGGGGTCCAGGGGGCAATAGGGACTGGGCAGGCAGTATGGACAGCACCTGACATCACCCTCGGGGTCCAGGGTGCGATTGGGACCGGGTTGGCGGCGTGGACAGTGCCTGACATTGCCTGAGTTCTGCAGGCAGGGATGGCCAGGATCTCAGGGATCACTGTCTGCCCCGGGGCCGCCTGAAGACACTGGTGGAGCAGCCCAAGTTCAACATTTTAATGAAAATTCAGTGCCTATGCCCCTCCCCACTGCTCTCTGTCCCTGGAGAGGAGAGGGAGTGGGCAGTTAGGCACAGGGGCTCTGAAGTGGCTGGGAACAACCTGCAGGCGAGCTAACAGGAGGAGGTGCTGAACCATGAGGATGTAGAGGGCTGGCTGATGGAGGTGAGCAAAGGTGCAGATGAGGCGGCTCTTGCCAGCACTGAGCTGAAAAAGTGCATCGAAAGCCTGATGGACAGAATTGCCTTCTGAAGAAGGTGCATGTCCAGTACGCTCAGATCTCCTTGTTTTCCAAGTTTGACCTCTGCTATGCTCAAGGACATCTGTGCCCAGTATGAGAAACTGGGTGCCAAGGTTATGCAGAATGCCAAAGAATGGTACAAGAGCCACTTTACCATGCTGGCAGAGAGCACTGCCAAAAGCACCTACGAATTGTGGGTCAGCGACTGCTCAAGGCCAAGACCTGGAGATGGAAGCAAGCTGGGGCATGAACGAAGCACTGGGAAAGCAGCTGCGAGAGCTGGAGGATAAGCAGAACACTGACGTTAGCGCTCTGCAGGACACAATAAATTAGAAAATGAGTTGAGAACCACAAAGAGTGAAATGGCAGGATATTTAAAAGAATACCAGGACCTCCTCGATGTGAAGATAGTTTTGAACATTGACATTGCAACTTATAGGAAACTCTTGGAAGGTGAGGAGACCCAGCTCAGTTTCACCAGCGTGGGAAGCATAGCCAGCGGCTACTCCCAGAGTTCCCAGGTCTTTGGTGATCTACCTATGCTGGTTTATAGACCAGTTCCTACTTGATATCTGCTTGCTCTTTCCTTTCTTAATACACTAGCCATGTCCAGGAGGAGCAGATCGAGGTGGAGGAGCCTACTGAGGCTGCAAAAGCTGAGGAAGCTAAGGATGAACCCCCTTCTGAAGGAGAAGCTCAAGAGGAGGAGAAGGAGAAAGAAGAGGCTGAGGAAGAGGAAGGAGAGGAAGAGGAAGAAGGTGCCAAAGAAGAATTTGAGGATGCAAAAGAGGAAGAAGGAGGTGAAGGTGAAGGAGAAGATGCCCAAGAAGCTGAGGACGAGAAGAAAGATGAAGGTGCTGGGGAGAAGCAAGCAACCAAGAAGAAAGATTGAGCCCCTCTTTCCTTAATTATTTCAGGAATAATCCTCCTGAAAACAGGTCAGCCCCATCACCAACCAAGCGGTTGAGTTCCTGATACTATATGAATTAAGAAGTCAATATATATAACATTCTGAGGTGACTCAGGTTGGACATTAAATGTTATGCGATGACTTTTCTCCTTATGCAGAGTATCTGTGTGCTTGCAGAGTGGCTTACTGGCTTGCTGCCAGCCTGTGCATGGTCCACGCTTATGAGTTCAGGATCTATGACAATGTGAATAATTCAGATGTTTACAATAAAAACACATGAATACATGAATTCACTAATGTTAATGTTAAACTTCATGGAAAATATAGCCCTTTGAATCTTTGGTGGTTAGAAATTAAAGACCTCAAATCACGTGCAAGAAACAGTAAAGTTACACTAAATGACAAAAAAAACAAACAAAAACAAAAACAAAAACAAAACAGAAAAAAACATTAGGGGCCAGGAAAGCTTCAAAGAACTGGGGAACCATTCCCAGATCAGGAGGGGAAGTCACAGGGTGTATATTATTGCTACAAATACAATATTTCCTACTACTTTCAACATATTCAGTGTAATGTATTAGATGCCTTCCTATTGCATGAAGTATGTATTCTCATAGAGTAATACTGGTAGATATGGCAGAATGTCATATCCTATTAATAAAAGGGTAATATGCTAATGAGACCATGAGACCTTCCAGATGTCCTTCCGGACAAAGCCATGGTGGCAGGGCTGAGGCAGAAGTGTTTATGGGTAATCAAGCCAGGAGGGGAGGGCAGTTGGGGGTGATCAGGCTGGTGGGGGAGTGCAGTTGAGGACAAACAGTCCAGCAGGCAGAGTGGTTAGGGGAAATCAAGCAGGCAGGCAGGTGAGCAGTTAGGAGCCAGTAGTCCCACATTGTGAGAGGTTTGTCCAACTGCAGGTTTAGGCCCAATCCCCCAGGGGTCCCAGATTGGAGAGGATGCAGGTCATGCTGAGGGACACCCCCCAACCCCCCTTGCACGAATTTCGTGCACCGGGCCACTAGTATATAATAAAAGGGTAATATGCAAATCAACTGAATGGTGGAACAACTGGTCACTGTGATGCACACTGAACACCAGGGGGCAAATGCTCAATGCTGGAACTGCCTGCTGGTGGTCAGTGAACTCCCACAGGGGGAGCACTGCTCAGCAGAAGCCTAGAAGCCAGGCTCATGGCTGGCAAGCACAGAAGGGGCGGGATCTCTCCCGCCTCCAGGGCAGTGCTAAGGATGTCTGACTGCCAGCTTACCCCGCTCCCCTAAGCAGTCAGTCAGACATGACCTGAGGCCTCCCGGACTGTGAGAGGGTGCAGGCCAGGCGAGGGATCCCCCTGAGTGCACAAATCTCATGCACTGAGCCTCTAGTATTTTGTATAAAGTGCCAGTTCCCACTTTCTACTTCTGTTGGGCTCCCCATAGGTATCCCCAGCAGCTGCTTAGTGTGTGGTCCTGGTTCTGTGAAGTTCCTTTTGTGAACTGGGATACTACTGTGGGTTTTACTTTACAACTCGCTTTGCCATGCCATTGTGTGTTTTAGCTGTCTTCCATGGCAGCGTATTTCAGCCCACCTCGCATTCCAAGAGCGCATTCACAATTATTTCTTGCTGGGAGGCAGTGTTGCTGCTGTCCCTCGACATCTCCTGTGGTGAGCATCTGCCCCCTGGAAGTCAGTGTGTGTCAGAGCTACCACCTGGTAGGCCAGTTGCTTAGGCTTTTATATATTAGATGCTGTGCAACCTATGTTTGTACACATATATATTTCTATGGTGTAGAATCCTAGAAGTAAAACTTCTATAGAGACTGCCAAATTGCCTTTAAAAGGGGGTCCAACATAGATTCTAAGTAATAGATCCCAAGAGTAGCTGTTTCTCCTCACCTCCATCAGTGTGAGGTAGCTTTATACTTTTGCACTGTGAGGAGGGAAAGGCATTTGGTTGTCAGTGGCCATGCTCCCCCATGGATAAGCGGCTCTGAGACTGTGGAGTAAGCTCACTGCCTTCCTTCCTGAGCACCCTCCTGCAGACTTGCAGAGTGGATGTGTCATCGGCAGAGCTGTAGGGTTCATCCGTGTCCCGCCAGCCAAGGACCTTTACTTTTCTTGTAGAAAGCTTTCCCTAAGAACTCTTTTGGTCACCATTTCCCAGTTGCCTTTCATATGAAATATACCAGATGAACCAGTTAACAATGCGGATTTTGTAATCAAAGAAAACACGATAATTTCAAGAGAAACATCAAAAGTACTTTATTCAAAGTACTGAACATTGCTAGCTACACATTTTCCCCATCTTTCAGGTAATTTGTGGGTACCATCCCAATAGAACTTTTCTTGTTTCGAGGCAAACCATTCAGAGACCTTATTTCCCCCTTCTTCATACATTTTGGAGTGCTGCTCAGAAAGTGCGAGTGCCATCAATTGGAGCAAGTGGTCATCTGAAGGAGCAAGGTCTGGTGACTATGGCGGGTGGGGTAATACCGTGTTTCCCTGAAAATAAGACATTCTCAAAAAATAAGACCTACTTACAGGTTTCCTTCTGAGTGAAATATAAGGCATCCCCCGAAAATAAGGCTCCCCTAGGCTAAACATGAGAGTTGATCTACTGATTCTGAAAGAAATGGATTGTTATGATGCTGTTCCAGAAGATGATGACATGATTGTCATTGAATAAATGAGTAAATTCTTGATACTGTAGGATTCACAGTTTGTCTGGTTTGTGTTGACAACTACCATACTACCGTACCGTATACAGGTAATAAATTTCCTTTATTTTCATTTAACAATAAATATGTACCATATTCTTCTTCATGGAAAAATAAGACATCCCCTGAAAATAAGACCTAGCGCATCTTTGGGAGCAAAAAATAATATAAGACACTGTCTTATTTTCGGGGAAACAGGGTACTTCCCAGGCAAGATCTTTTAACGTGTCTTTAACTGGTTTTGGAGTGCGTCGTCATGAAGCAAAATTACTTTGCCGTGTCTTCTGGAACATTCTAGTCATTTTATGATCAAAGTGTGGTTCAAATTGATTATTTGTTGTTGGTAAAGATCAGTATTAATGGTTTCACCTGATTTTCGAAGCTCATAATACACCACACCTTCCTGATCCCTCCAAATGCAGAATATTGTCTTCTTTCCGAAGCGATTTGGCCTTGCAGTCGATGTTGATGGTTGACCTAGATTAACCCATGATTCTGTGCATTTGGGATTCTCAAAATAAATCCACTTTCATCGCCAGTCACAATTTGATGCAAAAAAGACTTTTGTGCTATTTAAGCAACATTTTACTGATGACTTTTCGGTTTTTCATTTGTGTTTTGTTCAGTTAATGTGGCACCCATTTTCCTTCCTTTAAAATCTTCCCGATTGCTTGTAAACGATTGGAAATTGTTTGCTGAGCAATGTTTAATTTTTCTGCAAGTTGTTTTGAGTTTGACACACATCTTCATCCAATAATGCTTGTAATTATTGGTCTTTAAACTTTTTCGGTTGATCTGGACATCCTTTGTCTTTCACATCGAAATTATCACTTTTAAAGTATTTAAACCAGCATTCACAAGTATCTTGAGATGGAACATGTTCACCATAAGCTTCCCAAAGTATATGATAACTTTCAGCATCACTTTTCTTCAAAATAAAGTAATGAATTACAACTTCCCACAAATGCTCTATTTTTGGCATGAAATTCGACATTTTTAATCATAAAAATACCTATGATCTCAAACACCTTCAGCAAATTTGACATATGAAGTTTTGAAGCTTGCTGTCAATACAACAAAATAGCATACATATCAAATTCCATGTATATCAACTTATGTGTAACTCCATCTATTGAAAAACCCCACATTATTAACCAGTACACCTGGTATCAGTGCCTCATTTCTTCCCCCGTCTGCCTGCCAGCTGGGAGGGAACCGCATCTCTGTTGCTGCGCCAGGCGGTACACTGATCTCACATTCACAGTCCCTGCCTGTTACTGGCTGACTTAGCCTTGAGGATCCACAGTGCTGCTTCCTGGTCTGTAACCCAGAAAAATTAACAGGAATCAGCAGTCTTGTACACTCCCTAGTTAGCTCACAGACATCTGATGAACATGCTCAGAGGCTGGGCTTCAGAGGCAGTTCTCTGGCAGAGCTGGGAAGGGAGTGAGTGCGGAGGGCTGCCGTTTACAGAGGGCTCCTGCTCACTCCCGTGCACCCCCGGGAGCAGTAGGGTTTTCTCTGAGTGATGGTGGGGCTGAGTCAGGTACATGGCGGGAGTCAGTGGCAGAGCCAAGATCTGACCTCAGGTTTTCCCCACATTAAAGCCACTGCACCTGCTCAGAGATGGTTCCCAAAGAGCCCTGAGATGCCACCCCGGAGATGCTCCCCTGGAGGTGAAGGTGAGCCCCGTAAGAAAACACTGCTGTTTCCCCTCCTTCCCTTCCCTGCACATCGAGACTGGCCTGGCTTCTCGATAGCGCTCTTTCCATTCACGCCTGGGAACCACCTTCATGACTTTTAAAATTGTAATAATCTTTTATTATGTATCAAATTATCTCCAACATAAGTTTCAATTTGCTTAAATTGGGTAGCCTTTTTAAATATGAAGACAAAAAAAATTCTCTTTACATACAATATCTAGTTTAGAGTCTAGCAAATATAGTATTTTTCATTGTAGCATTTCTGCTTAACACACTAGTAAGAACCAAAAACAACCAAAAATTATAAACCAAATCCCATAATCTCTCAAGTATCAATATTAGATGAATAATTAAAAAGATAACTTCTTTTGTTTAGAAATACAGAATGAATATTAAAGTTAGTTGCAAAAAGGCAGTCTGTTTCTTGGCTAATGACAAAATGATCCTTGAAAGGAAAGCTAAAGATTCCGCGTTACCTTTTGCCAGTTTCTGCTTTAAATTCACTGTTTGATATTTGCAAAGGTCAGATGAGCTATTTTGGTGTCCAAGGCCATGATGAATGGAAAATCCTGTGTTCCCATTGGCTCCCGAGGATGGAGGGTTAGTGTGTGTGTGTGTGTGGGGGGGGGGGGGGGGGAGTGGAGCAGTGCAGCTCTGCGGAAATGGCTGAGCCTGTGCTGGCGTCGCAGGAGCAGCAGGCCCATGAAAAATGTAAGAGGAAGCTCCTCTAGCGCTAGGCCTGTGGAGTTTTTCTCTGTTTGCAATGATGCAAATCTCTGGGAGCTTTTGTTTCCCTCTGTTAACCCCTGCTGCTAAAAATTTAATATGGAGAGCACAGTGCCCCCTTCCTGAGAGGCGGTGGGCCCATCTATCGTAACCCTGCCAGAAGGCTCCTCAGTTCCTTGCAAGTTGGCATGCTTGTGTTAAGCTTTTCGCCTCTTCTCGTAGGAGACATTGGTTTTGTTCTAAGTTAAATAAAAATCGTGTGTTGGCTCCAGATTTCCACAAGAGAAGCAGGTGCCTGGTGCGTCGAGGGAATAACTGAATATGGCGTTGTTTCCCTACCAAGAGCAGATGGTCTGGGCCAGTTCATCTTGTGACCTGTCTTTGCTTCTGAGACACCAAATCTCTGATCCATGGATCATAGTCTTTAGCTTTGTAGCCATGGAGGTGGGGGAGCAAAAAGCTGTCGCTATCATTTCCCATTTGTCTAGAATCTTTGGAAGGAAACTGTTACAGTATTTTAAGGCACCAGATAAGCCGTCTGCAGCCTTGGGCTTTCAGAATCCTGCAGAGCACAGCAGTAAAGTGGCCCCAGCTACGGTCTCGGCTGAGCCCTTTGCTCAGCATCCTGTCGCCCTTATGGGACAGCCTCTCCCAGTAGCTGCTCCGTGCCAGGCCTGCTGCCTGTCTGCTCAGGGGCCGCATTTTTAAAGTTGCCAATAGTGATAATAGACACCTGGTATTGGTCACCCGTTGTGTAGATGGGGAGCAATAGGATGGCCTCTCTAGCCCCAGAGCCCACATTCACATCAGGAGGCAAACAAGTGTAGTTGAGGGTGTCCTGATAACAGTGGGTGTGTGCTTTGCTGGGGCAGAGTGAGGCGCACGTCGGTGACATCTGAGCTGCTCCTACAGGAGTCATCAGGAGGCGGGGCATGTTGGGAAGAGAGAACATTAGAGACAAGGTACCCAGGTGTTTGAGGCAGCTAGACCCCAGGCTTTGGGTATCTGTTTGGGAACCTGGTCTGGGGGCAGGTGGCAGTGAGTGCTGGTTAGTGAGTCACTCTGAGCGTCCGGTTGAGAAGTGTAGATGTTGTTGGAGTTAGTTGGGGAGCTCAGAGAGGTTTTTAATGCACAGAGGGAAGATGTGATCAGATTTCTGTTTGGGAAGATCATCCTGGGAGAGTGTGGAGGGTAGTTTAAGGGGGGAGATAGGTGGAAGGGACACCAGTGGGGGCTGCAGTAGCACCCAAGGGGAGCCGAGGAAGCAGAGCTCAGCCTGTGCAGCTGCTGCACCTACATGCACTGCTCCTTCTCTCCCTCCTCGCTTTCTTATCCCTTCATTCTCCTTCACATCCTTCACATCTTTTCACACCAAAGTCCTGCTTCCTTTCTGAGACCTTCCTAGACTCTAAGCAGCAGGGTCACCCTTCCCCTGCACCCCTCCAGCAGTGAGGACTGCCGCCATATGATGCTCAGTGGAGATTGCCTTGTGGTTCCCAACTTAGATTGTCTGAACTTTGGGTTCTAGAATGATGCCTGCCAGTCCCTAATGTGACTGGACCATATAGTGAGGATGGAAAGAAGGAGGAATGCTTTATTACAGTGGAGTAGAGAGAACTTTGAATTTGGGGACAGAACACACCTCAATTTGAGACCCATCTCCACCTTTACATCATCCTAGAGATGAGGTGATATTTTTTGCTCTTGCTTTTTATTATGCAAAGTTTCTACAAATAAGGAACACAGTATAGTGAACTTCTATGTACCCATGCTTTAGCTTCAACAGTTCTCAACATCTGGCCAATCCAACATCTGTTTCATCTTGTTACCATACCATCTTCTCTGGCTCTGCATTATTTTGAAGCAGATTCCAGACTGCATATAATTTTATCCATAAATATACTAAGGTATATGCCTCTGAAAAATGGGCTTTTTATTGAACTCTAGGAGTCTAAACTATCTGGGCCACCGCCTCCTCACCAGTGAAATGGGCATGATGACGCTTCATCCCAGAGCTGCTGAGTCAGGCTCAGGAAGGCCTTTGCCAGAGTCCCAATAGCTGGCTTTTCTTTACAACCTGCTGTGCACCAAGCACTGTAATGGCACCAAGAATACAGCCTTGGGGGTAGACAAGCCCAGATCTCACTTGCCACCTGTGTTTGGGGACATATTACTCAGTCTGAACCTCAGTGTCCTCATCTTTAAAAAATGGGGGCCGTAATAGCTCCCCCACAGGGTGGTTTTAAGTTTTAAATGAGACAGTGTATGTGTCAGGAGCAGCTCTTATTATAAACATTCTTAAAATGTATCCTGGGAACAAGGATAGTGGCATAGATAAATGCCATCATTCAGAACTGCCTGAAATCTGGCTGAACAGAAGTCCAACAACTAGAGAAGTAAAGAAGAAAGTAATCAAGAGGAGCAAAGGCACTGAATAGTCTGGTCCGACACCCACATGTGGTGTTTTTTTAAATTGTGAGGGATATCTTTCCTACCATGAGAAGCAAGGGGTCCCAAAGCTCCAGACCTCCAATCCAGGGTTCCAGAGCTGGGAAGAGAGATCCTCATAACTTCAGGCTGTATTCAAAAACTAGTGGGAATTGTAGTTGAGTGGCTCAGAGACTGCTAGAGACTCAGGCAGTCCCTTTTAAAGGGCTGGCACACAAACTTACACTGTTCTGCTTCCTCTGAGCTCCAACACAGGGGTAGGGGTTGTTGGGGATCCAGGGACATACAGGGAGAAACTGGATTATCTGGCATTGGGGCAGGAACTTGGGGGCAGCTTTCTTCTAGACATGGTGCACACAGGGGTCATTGATCCTGTGCTGGGACCTCTCCCGTGACAGCTGAATGGCAGCCATATCTGAGTTTCCATCAGCCTGGCCCACACTTTTCACTCTTCCTTAGTGATTCCCTCAGACCCTACCCCATCCAATCTGCAGTCCCACCCAAGCTGTTTGTAGCGGCTTTCCCACAGGAATGACCTATCCTGGCTCAGGCTTCAGACTTTTCTAAAACGTCTCAAACAAGCAGCAGCTGATGTCAGCATGCCCCAAACTTATCAGTAAGAAGTCTAAGACTTGGCACTAGCACCAGCCTGTCTTGCTTCACAAATGGTCCTTCCATGGGTACTTCTAAGCCCAATACAAGTAGTAGCCATCTGTAGTTTGCTCTGTAGCTCCAACCAGGAAGCCTTAGGCAGTGGCTGACTTTTACTACTTGGGAGGCCCCAGGGCCAGTGCACCCAGTGGACAACTTTTTACCATAATGGATTACAACCCTACACATTCACAAGCGACACACTCAAGGGGCAGACTCAGTGAGCACCAAAGTTCCACTGAACAAGTGCTGCTCCATAGGGGTGTCTCCTGCACAGCAGATCTCCCACTGTAGTTGCAGCTGGTCCTTACAGCTAGTTGGCCTGGAGGTCAGTTCCTTGCAGTGATGACAATAGCAATCAAGACTCAACCACAATAAGACTGTGAACTCAGCCTATACAAGGGGGCATCTAGAGTGCCTAGATCGGGTAACTGGGGAGGCTGATTCACTGGGCTCTACAGGACACCTACTACACAAGGCCTTTCTGCCAATTTTGGGAGACATAGCAGCTCTAACTAATACATAGAAACAAACAAAGGGAAACAGCCAAAATGTGGAGAAAAAGAAACATATCACAAATGAAAGGAATGCAAACAAACTGGATACAGAGTCCAAAATAATGATTATAAAGTTCTCAAGGATCTTATTAAGAGCTTCAAGGGACTTAGTGAAACTTTTAAGGATCTTAGATTTTCAAAGACATGAAAAAGGACCAGTCAGAAATTAGGCATATGCTAACTGAAATAAAGAATAATTTATAGGGATTCAGCAATAGAGTAGAGGATTCCAAGAATCAAATTAACAATTTGGAATATTATGAAGCAATAAACACCTAATCAGAAGAGCAAAAAAGAAAAAAGAAATAAAAATGAAGATAGTGTAATGAGCCTCTTGGACAACTTCAAGTGTACCAACATTCACATTATGGAGGTGCCAGAAGGAGAAGAGAGAGAACAAGACATTGAAAACCTATTTGAAGAAATAATGATAGAAAACTTCCCCTACCTGGTGAAATAAATAGATTTATAAGTCCAGAAAGCACAGAGTCCCAAAGAGGCCCACACCAATACACATCATAATTAAAATGTCAAGGTTTAAAGATAGAATCTTAAAAGCAGCAAGAGAAAAGCACTTAGTTACCTAAGGGAGTGCTCATATGACTGTGAGCTGATTTCTCAACAGAAATTTTGCAGATCAGAAGGAAGTGGTAAGAAATATTCAAAGTGATGAATAGCAAAAACCTGCAACCAAGATTACTCTACCCAGCAAAGCTCTCGTTTAGATTGAAGGTCAGATAAAGAGCTTCATAGACAAACTGTTACAGGAGATCATCACACCAAACCAGTATTTCATGAAATGTTGAAGAGTCTTCTTTAAGAAGATGAAGGAGGGGGAGGGGGTAAAACGGGGAAAGGAGGGAAGAAGAAGAGGGAGGTGGAGGAGAAGAAAAATATGAACAATAAAATGGCAATAAATACATATATTTCAACAGTTGAATCTAAAAATTAAAATTAACGAATAAGAAATCTAATGAACAAAATAAATGGATAAATAAAATAAAACCAGAGGCATGGCATAGACTGAGGAATCTCAGAGGGAAGTGGGGGGAAGACATTAACTGAAGGACTTTCCTGAATACATATATTACCTGTGGACACAGACAATAGGATGGTGAAAGCCTGGGGTGGGGGGAACTGGGTGGACAGCAACAATGGAAATAAAAAAGGGGGACATCTGTAATACTCTCAATGATAAAGATTTTTAAAAAGAAAAAAATTAAAGGCATATATATATTTACTAGAGGCCCGATGCACAAAGATTTATGCAAGAACGGGCCTTCTTTTCCCTGGCTGCCCGCAGTGCCTTCCCTCTGGCTGGAGCCATCTTTCTGCCTTCCCATGCTTCCCAGAGGCCTGGAGCTGCTGGGGTGATGCAGAATGCCTGTGAAGTCGCCATGGCGACATTGCAAGCGTCCAGCCCTGCCCTGCCCTGCCCTGCCCCAGGCCACTCCGGACTTATATATGCAAATTAACCCACCATCTTTGTTGGCTGGTGAGTGTCGAGAAGGTGTGGTCAATTAGCATGTTACTCTTTTATTAGGTAAATATCCTTTCTGATTCTCCTAGCAGTCCATAGTGTTAGTTAATATCCCCATTTTACTAATGAGATGATAAAGCCTTAAATCCAAAATAAAGTAACTGGCCTGAGGTCTTGGGGTGAATAAATTGCAGAGACAGGGGTTTGGGCCCAGATCTGATTGCCCCCAATACCCCACCTTCATTATGGCTAATTTTTTTCCTTTTTTAAAAATACCTTTATATTATTATTTTTAGAGAGAAAGGAAGGGAAAATGATAGAAACATTAATCAACTGCCTCCTGCACGTCCCCTACTGGGGATTGAGCTTGCAGCCCAGGCATGTGCCCTGACTGGAAATAGAACCTGTGACCTTTTGGTGCCTGGGACGATGCTGGACCACTGAGTCACACCAGCTGGGCACGGCTCATTCTTTATTGAACCTTGCTTTGTGGCCTTCCGAAGAAGAACATGCTGCCCATGGGTCAGGCAGGCCAAGCTCATGTGGTCCTTAGCTCTGTCTGAAGTTTCAAGCCGGTGCTGTTTTTGTGAAAGCTGATGATCTGGGTTGCAGATCTTCCCTCAGCTCCTTTGTCTGTATCTCCTGCCATCTTCCTTTTCTTTTTAGGCGCTTGTTAATTATTGATATTATACTTACCCGCAAGGAGAGAAATCAGGAGAACAGGATGAGGGAGAAAATCCAAATACAGAAAGTTCACATCAGCTCTTTTGTGGTACATTTTAGTGTAAAGAGGCTGAAACTTTAAAGCAAAATGAGGCTGCCAGGTTATCTATGGATTTTTGTTTTCCAATCAGCCAAGAGAGTGCGGGGTGGACAAGGGTTGTTTTGCTAGAACTATGGAAAATTGAAGATAATCTGGCAGAGTTGAAAATCAAACCCAGGCCTGACCAACGCACAGGCCAGTCACCTTGTTGCATTCTGCCTCTGGGGACAAACAGGTTAGAGACTCTCAAAATCCCTGTTCTGCAGGAGCTGATCTAGTTCTGACTTAATGGGACTCGAGTAATCGTGTAAGTAGTCCACCTTTTGTCTAGCTTTTCACATGTTTCGTTTTCATGGCGCAGTGAGGTTCTCTGTTATCCTTCTTCATAAACAAGGAAGCCAAGTAGAGAAGTGATTGTCTGTGGCCTGCAAAGGGCCTGGACTTGAACGGCAGTTCAGGCCATGACCAGTCCTCTTTTGGCACCACCGCAAAAGGCCTCTGGAACGTGCTCGTTAGTGGTGCCCCTCCAGCATGTGAACAGAGCTGCCAGGTCAGAATAGGAATTTCAGGGGCTCTCCTAGCCTCCCCCCCAAGCTCTGATGGTAGAAATGGCAGCAAACCTAGAGATGTCCGTTGTCTCCCTGTTTACTGGAGGAATGGTCTCCTCTGTAGGTGTAAGCATGTTCTGGATGTCGCGTGGACACTGCAGTTCCAGTAAATCACTAGAACAGATTTTAGGGGAAGGTTGAGGACCCCAGGTTATAGATCTTACAGGTAAGACTTGCAGGCTCCGTTTGGGTAGGAATGCAAAACTGATCACCTCATTGCTGGAGTGGTGGCCTGGCTTTTCTGGGATCCAGCCCAGAAAATAATTTATGAGACTGACCCACAAACTTAACTAACTGAAGCTTTAATCCAGAATCCTTATTATTAGTTAAAATAGTTCCCTCTGAAACCCTGTGGCTATGTATTTGAATCAGTGAGGTCACCCCAAGGACAGCTGTGGAATCAGTCTTTCATTAGAAGAATTTGCCCTGAACTTTATTGGAATGGCATTTCTGAGGGTCTTGAATGTTATTTTTCCTTTTTTGTTGTTTGTTTTTTAAGATTTTTTATTGATTTTTAGAGAGAGAAGAAGGGAGAGAGCAAGAGAAACATCAACTGGTTGCCTCCTGCATGCTTCCTACAGGGGATTGGCCTGCAACCTGGGCATGTGCCCTGTCTGGGAGTCAAACTGGCAACCTTTCTGTGCATGGCATGGGACGATTCCCAACCAACTGAGCCACACCGGCCAAGGCGGTATTCTTCCTTACGCCTTTCAGCCTTACCTTATTCCTTTTCTTTTGCTCAAATGTCATAGCTTATTTCTTCCCTAACATCTTCATTCTTCATACTCTTGTGGTCACAAGGCTCTTCTGCCTTGGCTAGCCCAGGGGAGCCCAGCCTGAGGGTAGGCAGACTGCTTCTGCAACTCAGGCTCCACCTCTTCTGGTAGTGACCTTTTGGACTTACTTTCCTGAACTTCAGTGTTCTCAACAATAAAATGAGTCTTAGTATTTATTGCATAGTTATTTAAAGCTACCACTGCCCTAACCGGTTTGGCTCAATGGGTAGAGCGTCGGCCTACGGACTGAAAGGTCCCATGTTCGAGTCCCAGTCAAGGCCATGTACCTTGATGTTCCTTGGTTGCAGGCACATCCCCAGTAGGGGGTGTGCAGGAGGCAGCTGATCTATGTTTCTCTCTCATCGATGTTTCTAACTCTCCCTCTCCCTTCCTTTCTGTAAAAAAAAAAAAAAAAAAAAAAAAAAAAAAAAAAAAAGCAATAAAGATATTTAAAAATAAATAAAGCTACCATTTATTGAGTACCTTTGCTTCAGCCCAGACACTATCAGAGAAGGAGAGAAGAGGAAGAGGGAGAAAGGGAGAGAGTAAAATAGAGGGAGGGAGGGAGGGAGGGAGGAAGGGAGGGAGGGAGGGAGGGAGGGAGGGAGAGAGAGAGAGAGAGAGAGAGAGAGAGAGAGAGAGAGAGAGAGGAGAGAGATATCATTGATTGCTTCCCACATGCACTCTGACAGTGGGCTGGGAATGAACCTGAAACCCAGGTACTTGCCCTTGATCAGAAATCAAACCTGTGACCCTTTAGTGCACAGGTTGATGTTTTAACCAATGAACCATACCGGCCAGGGCCAGATAGTATTCTGAATGCTTACCTCCTCTCAGTAACAACTAGATGAAACAGACTTTTTAACGTCCCATTTTATGGATGAGGAACTCGAGCTGCAGAGATTACTACAGAGTCTAGTACAGAGTAGGCACTCAATAAATGTGTATTGAATCTGAATACTTCCCTCACCTAAACATCTGTTACATTTATAATTATGCCCTATAGCTTTTACTTTTTCTCTGAGAATACTGAATGTATCAATCTTTAAATCTATGTTTATTTTTTAAACTTTGTGTTATGGAAAATTTTAAACGTATCAAAAATAAAGAGAATAATGTAATGAACTTCCACTTACCCTTATATAACTTCAGTAATTATAAACTAATGATCTATTATACTTAGTCAATATGTATACCCACTGCCTTTCCTGGCTTACATTATCTTAAAGTAAATTCCCCATATCATATTTCAGCCATATATTTCAGTGTATATTTCTAAATGAAAATGAACTCTCTTTTAAAAAACAATAACAACCGTAATACCATTATTATAATTTAAAAATTATCAACAAGTTTCTAATGCATATTCAGTTAGTATTCAAATTTCTAATTGTGTCATAATGTTATTATATATATTTTTTAAGTTTGCTTGTTTGAATAGAAACTAATAAGATCTGGCATTAAAAATCAGTTGGTATATCTCTTATGTCTCTTTTAATTTAAAGTCTCTTCCTCCATATTTATTTCATTGCAATTTATTTGTTGAAGAAACCAGGTCCTTTGTCTTATGAGTTTCACATAGTCTGGATTTTGCTGATCATATTCCTGTGGTATCATTTAACATGTCCACATGCTCCTTTTTCCCATATTTCATGCAAAGTAGAAGTTAGATTTGTGGTTCAGCTTTAATTTCTGGATAAGACTACTGTAGAGGTGATGCGTTTCTCTCAGAGGGACATGACGTCCTGTCTCTCTTCGTGATGTCTGAAGTCATTAATGACTAGTGCTTATATCCATTGATTCTTCAGGGATTGCAAAAACGGTTTCCAAACTGGATTTTAACTACCTTGAGGGCTTGTTCCTCATGATGCCTTTATCAGTGCTGGGCACAAAAAAAGACTTCAGTGAGAGTTAGCACTAGTTGATGAATTCTTGTCTCTCTTCAACATTCTTGGTCACTATTTTTTGATTCCTTCTCTTTATTTCTTTCTTTAATTTATTTATTTATTTATTTATTTTTGGTTCCCAAGTTTTTTTTAAGAACTCATACAAAATTGAGTTCTCCCTCCTCTTTCATCCTGGTTTATCTGGAAGTAACGCGATTCGTAACTCTTTTTGCTATTAGTAACTGTGAGCAACCAGCCACATAGATTCTTCTTCAGATATTTTTTGTAAGATATTTCAAATGCCTTTTGGAAAGAGGCACCTCAGATGTTACAGTGATCTTACTCCTGCTTTTTTCAATGGTTTTAACCCCTCTACTGAGATTCCCAGCTTTTCCATTTGACTCTGTCCTGAAGAAACTGCTCAAAATTGGCAGTATCCATGATTTCACCTTCTACAGGATGGGTGCAGTCAAGAGTAAATTTCAGAACCTGCTTCTTCTTTTTTTTGTTTGTCCCCCTTCTCCATGAGTTTTTTCATGGAAGCCATGGTGGCCGTGCAGGCAGGAAAAACAAAAACAAAAAAAGCTCTTTATTTCTTGTATATCTCTTTAGATTTTAGGTTTTGTTACCATGTGCTTCATGTATACCAAGCTATGTTCATAGCAGTGTATTTTATGTTGATGGTTACTAAGCTTGAACATATTCTAAAATCACTACCATTTTTACCTACCCTTCCTGCTTTTATTTTTTACTTTGTCATTATTTTTTTCTTTTGTGTGTATCCCTTAATTTACTATTGTAACTAGAGGCCCTGTGCATGAAATTCATACATGGGGGGGGGGTGTCCCTCAGCCTTTTAACCTTTGCCAGCCTGCACTCTCTCCAATCTGGGACCCCTCTCACAATCTAGGACTGCTGGCTCCCAACTGCTCACCTGCCTGCCTTCCTGATTGCCTCTAACCGCTTCTGCCTGCCAGCCTCATCACACCCTAACTACTCCCATGCCAGTCTGAATGATGCTTAACTGTTCCCCTGCCAGCTTGGTTGCCCCCAACTTCCCTCCTCTGCCAGCCTGGTCACCCCTAACTGCCCTCCCCTGCAGGCTTGATCACTCCCAACTGCCCCTCCCTTGCAGGCCTGGTCCCTCCCAACTGCCTTCCCCTGCTGACCTGATCGCCCACAACTGCCTTCCCTTGCAGACTTGGTCCCTTCCAACTGCCCTTCCCTGCTGGCTGTCTTGTGGTGGTCATTTTGTGTCCACATGGGGGCAGCCATGTTGTGTGTTGTAGTGACCATCAATTTGCATATTAATCTTTTATTAGGTAGGATAGAGGCCTGGTGCACGGGTGGGGGATGGCTGGTTTGCCCTGAAGGGTGTCCCGGATCAGGGTAGGGTTTCCTTAAGGTGTGGGATGGCCTGGGTGAGGGGCCTGTGGTGGTTTGCAGGCTCGCCATGCCCCAAGAGCAGGCCCTGGTATCTGGGATTTATTTATCTTCTATACTTGAAACTTGGTAGCATTGAGCGGAGGCCAAAGCAGGCCATGGTGGGTGGAAAGCTTGGCTTCTTCCATTGCTGGGGAAAACAAAGCCTCCTGCTCGCTCTGTGGCTGCAGCCATCTTGGTTCGGTTAATTTGCATACTTGCTTCTGATTGGCTGGTGGATGTGACTTGTGAGTGTATTGGAGGTATGGTCAATTTGCATATTACTATTAGAACTAGAGGCCTGTTGCAGAAAGATTACTGCAAGAATAGAGCTTCCTATAGCCGTCTCTGCCACCCTGCCTGCTTCCCTCCCTTCTTAGTCACCCCAATTGCCTCTCTGCAGCTTCGCTCCCTTCTGCAGAGCTTGGCTTCCTCCTATGCAGTCTTTAGTCTTTGCTCTGCACCTGGATATGCAAATTAACCACCATCTTGGTTGGGTTAATTTGCATACATGCTCCTGAATGGATAGTGGGCGTGGCTTGTGGGCATAGCAGAGGTACAGTCAATTTGCATCTTTTATTAGTGTAGATTATAGATGATCTTCCTACTTTTGCCTTTTAACCTTTGCAGTAGCTTTATAGTTGGTGCCCCACATTCCACCCCAATTGCTGGATGCAGGGTAGCTGAATGCAGGGTAGGTGGGTGCAGTGTAGCTGGGTGCAGCATGGTTGCTGGTGAAGCATGGTTGCTGGGTGCAGGGTAGCTGGGTGCAGTATGTTGCTGGGTGCAGCAAGGTTGTTGAGTGCAGGTTGCTGGTGCAGCAGGGCTGCTGGGTGCAGCAGGGTTGCTGGGTGCAGCAGGGTTGCTGGTGCAGCAGGGTTGCTGAGTAATGAATCTGCATTTCTTTTTGCAGCTTCTTAGTTAGGAAAGCACAGGGACTATGTTTTCCCGTTAAATCTGAATGACTTCAGGTTGTTAAAATGCTACGGTCGTAGCTGGCAGCCTTGTCATGGTGCCCTACCCGTATGGTCACACCCTTGCTTTGGCTGAAGTCCTCCTCAGATGGCATTTAATTTTATGTGAAGACCAGATAGTCAGATAAAACATGACATAGAGTTGGATGAGCTGACCCATCAGAGGCCTTCCAAAAATTATCATGATTCCTGTGACAGTATACGTTGACAGATTTTTAAAAAATCATAAACTAGTTCTAAAAGTAATACATATTTTTTTGTAGAAAATTTTGGAAAGTTTCCTTCCCTTTCCAACAAAGCCAAAATGGAGTAAACATAATTACTCTCACCACAGAGCTGTTTCCTGGTGCTGCCACGTTGGATTAGTTTTCCTGCTTTTCTCTTTTGCACAGGTCTGCACTCTCTAATAGAAAACCATGTGTGCTGTTTTCCTCTTGATTTTCCCCCCTCAATGGTGATGAACTTGCCCACCTTCGCATTTCCCCCCAAACCCAGTAGTGAGTGTGTCTGCAGAGCAAAAGCAAACCTTACTGCAGGCAGCAGGTCGCCTGGGGGTGACACTGTCATCACAGGCAAGGCAGCATGGCTTCAGGTTAGAGCCAATATTTTACCTTCTTGAAATGTTGTCAGAGGTGGCAGATTGTCATACTGCGAAGGGCGGCTTTGATTTGTTAAACAGGCCAATCATTTTCCACTGCCCAGTGTTGTATGCTGGGCAAGGCCAGACCTGAGATGTGGCTATAGCAAATGAGATTAGGTTTTTCTGGGTGACTTGCAGGGGAGGAAAGAGGATGAGAGTGAATATTGATTAGACAACTATGACGGCTCCACTAGGCTGAACACTTAAAAGCCAGAGCTAATCTCTGCATGAGCACAGCAAGTGTGGAGATGGTCCTCAAACCTTGGGGGCAGGGAGCATCAGAATCTGCTGAGGAGCTTAGTAAAAATGCCCACGAGGCCTGAATGAACAGGTACAGGAGGAGAGGGTCAAGGGGACACGAAGCTTATCTGTAATTGTAGTAGACGCTGCTCTTTTGCTATTCAATGCCTGTGCCTCCTTCCTCCTGGATTTTGTTTGGTGTGGCTACGTGCCCAGCTAAACAATTCTCTTATGCAGTCTCTCCTGCAACTAGGAATGACCATAGCACACAGTTCTGGCCTGTGAGATAGAGGCATTAGCCTCTAGGGAGAGCACCCCTTTATAAATAGAACTAGAGGCTCAGTGCATGAAATTTGTGCACGGGGGAGGGGAGGGGAGAGTTGTGTCCCTCAGCCCAGCCTGCACCGTCTCCAATCTGGGACCCCTCAAGGGATGTCTGACTGCCCGTTTAGGCCTGATCCTACCTAAACGGGCAGTCGGACATCCCTCTCACAATCTAGGACTGCTTGCTCCCAACTGCTTACCTGCCTGCCTTCCTGATTGTCTCTAACCGCTTCTGCCTGCCAGCCTCATCACACCCTAACTACTCCCTGCCAGTCTGAATGATGCTTAACTGCTCCCCTGCCAGCCTGGTTGCCTCTAACTGCCCTCCCCTGAAGACCTGGTAACCCCTAACTGCCCTTTCCTGCAGGCCTGGTCACCCACAACTTTCCTCCTCTGCTGGCCTTGTCACCCCTAATTGCCCTCCCGTGCAGGCTTGATTGTCCCAACTGCCTTCCCTTGCAGACCTGGTCCCTCCCAACTGCCCTTTCCTGCTGGCTATCTTGTGGTGGCCATCTTGTGTCCACATGGGGGCAGCCATCTTTGACCACATGGGGGCAGCCATCTTGTGTGTTGGCATGATGGTCAATTTGCATATTACTCTTTTATTAAATAGGACAGTAAAACCTTTGGCCCCTGTGCCCTCTGTCTTCCTGTTTCACAGATCCTGCCTGCTGGAGCAGCCGCCTTACAGTTAGAGGGGTGGCAGCCACAGGCCAGTGATGGCAGAGCAAAAAGGATACCAAGGTGCTCGGTCCTTCGTGCAATCCTTGAGTGGCTGCTCGAGCTCCAAACTTCCTGCTTCTAGATTTCTTCTTGGTTCGTGAGAAAAATACCACCCCCAGTTTAAGTGACTGTTAGTTTTTCTAAATTGCTTATAGCTGAGTGCATTCATAACTGACAAGGTAATGTTTTAATAGTTTACAAGGGAAATTTTTTTGCATGTTTTGTAATGAAAAATGAAAAACAATTTAAATCCCCACAGATTTCTGTGCCCCACAACAGACTCCCTGAAATAATCTTTGGGGATGAGACTCATGTCTCCCTGTATTTTTTGTCTGTAATAATGGCCAGTTTTATTCCTCTGGCTAAGAGATCCAGAGGTAATTTGAGGTTTACATTTTAATAGTTTTTTCAAGAGTTTAGGTGACCCCCTTGCCTTTATAAGCTGATTGCAAATTATTTCATCCTTATTAAAAAATTTTAATTGTCGGTGACACAAGTTCATTAAAAAATACATATAAGCAAAAAGAAAACTCACACCACACAGAAATAAGCAGTTAATTTTTTGATGTATGTATACACACATGCACGCACACACAAGTTGGGATTTTTAATGTACATATGTGAGCTGACACTATGCTTTGCAACTTACGTTACTTTACAATATGAAATGAACATGTTTTCATGCATTTGTGTGAAACTTCCCAGTTGAAAAGTAGATCGAAATACAAAATTCAGTAAGATGCTGGTTAACAAGGAAACTGTTTAAAACAAAATTCTACCAGATGGTTAAAAGTAAAACCAAGGTAAAAGATACATCAGAATATGCTAATAGGAAGCAGGGGCCAGATTTTACTGTCAGATGAAAAAAAAAAAAATTCAAGGCCTAAAGCACACAGGATAAAGTAATCTGCGTGAATGTCTTTGCTTCCAATGCATCCTCACAAACTTGTTTCTTGCTGTTCTTATTTCTTCCCTAAGCCTTTCCACCTCATCTGCTCCGCTGAGCATTTCCTCAGGGGTCAGATGCCTGGCGGGAGTGTCCTCTGTAAGTTCTGGGCAGGCCGAGTCAGCCGCTCCCAGGTTTCCTTCCGCGCCCTGGCTACGCCTTCCTGGGAAGGCGGAGGACTTCCTCCTGCCTCCCTCGGCACATCTTCTGGAGGTGGTCTTCCTCAGCCTTTGGCATGTTCTGTGGTTTTCCTTCATTTTCTTCACAAGATTTTTGCATGTTGAATATTTTTCTATTATTTCCTTTTTGAATAAATTAATCCTGGGACCCGCTAGCCCAGACTCTGGCCTCCCTTCCAGGCCTCTCCCTCCCTGTGTTTTTAGGAAACTCTCCAAATGGGAGTCATTTCTATGTGCATTGGTACTACCTCTCCATTGTACATATGAGAACAAGGAGGCCCAAGGAGGTGAAACAGCTTTACCAACATTTTGACGTGAGATTTGCATCCAGTACTGTCTGGTTCCAAAGCGTGCTCCTTGACTCCTCCCTCCGGGAGGCTGGCTTTCTCCACAGCACAGCCACACGCTTCTGAAGGGAACTCCAAACAGAAGGTCCAAAGCTGGTTTGCTTTAACCCTCTCCCAAGGAGTGAGGGTATCTTTTCCCATTGATTTTTAGAGAGCGGAAGGGAGGGGTAAAGGGGGGGGGGGGAGAGAGAGAGAGAGAGAGAGAGAGAGAGAGAGAGAGACATGGATGTGAGAGAGACACATTGATTAGTTGCCTCCTGCTCACAGCCTGCTCAGGATTGAACCTACAACCAAGGTATGTGCCCTTCACCAACCTGCAAACCTTCAGTCCGTGGGCCGGCACTCTAACTACTGAGCCACTGGCTAGTGCTCAGACTGTTCCTGCCCGGGCTTCACACTGCTGTCCTGGACAGCATCACCGCAGATGTATGGTTTCTGGCATATTTGCTAAAAAGTTGCCTCATAAGTTATTGGTTTTACCTTCTGCTTTTGAAACAAAAATTCCTTGAAATTAGTTTTTTCCATAGACTTTTTAGGGTTAAGTCACTTAAGAATAACTAGAACATCTCACTCCTAAAAGGTAATTTGGTTGTTTCATGAGGAAAGACATACTGGTAGCTCATAAGTGCTAGAGGAGCTGGAGCCCCAGTATTCATGTTATACCAATGAGCCACCACGGGCTGATGGTGGCATCTGGAGTTCATCAAGGCTGTGCGTTCGGAAGAATTAACACACACCGGCTCGCCCGGGATAGGTCTGTAGGTAAGAACAGGTTGTGGTGATGTGATTTGCTGGGTCTTTGGAGAGCTGAATGAGAAGAATGGTTTTCTGATGGGGAAGAGGATCTTGACTGTGGGAGACAGGGGGTCAGGGTACTTGAGAGCCAGCAGCATTGTGGGATCAGTATGGCCTGGGAGTTAGGAGCTTTGTGTTCCGGACTGGGTGTGGCATAAAGCACTGCAGCCTTCCAGCCACCGCTCTGGTACTGACTGCCCTAAGTATCAAGCATTCCGGGAGATACTTTACTACGCTGCCTTCAAGGAGCTTCTTTTCAGGTGGGCGAGAGAAAACAGATATCCAAGTCTCTGTAATAGCACCTTTTGCCCCCCTACTTCCGAAAGCTGTTATTTGCCAGGTTCTGTGCCAGGCCTTAATAAATGCTCATTTAATTCTCACAAAAGCTTCGTGATTCCTGTGCTATAGGTGGAGAAGCTGAAGCTCAGAGAAACTTAATTTGCCTGGGGTCACATAGCCAATAACAACAGAATCGCATTAGAGGTCAGACCAGCTGACTCCAGATGTCCTGTGCCTCTGCAGGATTTTGCCTCGGGGGTGCTCTGCCCTGGTGTGGTGGAGGAGCATGGGAAGTGCTGGGAGAATTGGGGAATCTTTGTAGAAGAGACAGGATTTAAAGAGTTCAGAGCGCTCGTGGCTCCCCTGCGTGCTGAGCGTGGGCTCTGTCTGCGGCGTCCATGAAGGCAGGGCCCCGGAGCGCTGCTGCACAGCTGCATGGAAGCACTCACACAGCAGCCAGCGGTGCTGTGACAATTCATGTTGTGTTAGCTTTTTCGTGTTTTTTGTGTGTTTTTTTAAGTGTCCTATTGGCAGCGCAGTTAAAGCACCTGAAAGGCTCTAGGACAGTGGTTCGCAAACTCATTAGTCAACAGAGACAAATATCAACAGTACAATGGTTGAAATTTATTTTGAGAGCCAAATTTTTAAAACGTAAACTTCTTCTAATGCCACTTCTTCAAAATGGACTCGCTCAGGCCGTGGTATTTTGTGGAAGAGCCACACTCAAGGGGCCAAAGAGCCGCATGTGGCTCTCGAGCAGCGGTTTGCTGACCACAGCTCTAGGGCAAGAGTGGTATCTGACTGGGTCAGGGGTTCATGAAGAACCTATTAAAAGTGTGTGGACTTACCAGACACCCTGAATAACGACTTTCTGTGGCTTTTTTTCTAGACATTCTTGAGTATCCATATCAAACTCCGTCCCCCAGAGCCTGCTGCCCAGAGCCGCTCTGAGCAGAGGCAGCGCGGAGCCAGGCTCCACTGCAGGAGCCTTTTCAATCAAGTGCCGTCTGGTCTGGAGGGACAGTTCTTGCCTCCTGCGTGGAGCTGCTGAGTGGCCGAGGCTCTTAGGCTTCCATACTGTGCTTTTGCTTGCCCTTCATCTCTGTGCCAGCCACTGAAAGCAGCCACTCAGCATTCTCCTTTCTTTTTTTAAATATATTTTTATTGATTTCAGAGAAGAAGGAAGAGGGAGAGGGAGATAAGAAACATCCATGATGAGAGAGAATCATGGATCGACTGCCTCCTGCAAGACCCCCACTGGGGATCGAGCCCACAACCTGGGCATGTGCCCTTGTCCTGAATCGAACCTGAGACCTTTCAGTTCGCAGGCCAACGCTCTATCCATTGAGCTAAACTGGCTAGGGCTAGCGTTCCCCTTTTAAGTGGCAGAGGAAAGGCCCATTTCCAAGCTGCCCTTGGGGAATGCCTTAATACTTGGTATTAGGAACCATAGCCATGAGACTTAGGGCCAGCTTGTAAAACAAAATGAGATTTTCTCTGTGGTCTGGGCTGGAGTCACCTGATTGTATTTTGCCTTGCTTGCTTTCTTTCCAAGGCCACGGTCTCAGAAGCACTTGATGAATCAGAAATAGAAGCATGTTCCCTGGTAATCACTGATGAATGTCTTTCCTGAATGGCTTCTGAGAGCACAATTAATTCCGTGGTGTGTGCTCGCACACACGGGGTGGGCACGGCCTCGCTGCAAAGCGGCAGTGAAGCTGAGGGACGTGGCTCCCGTGTTCTCTTTGACCCTGGCATTCTGTGAGGACGCATTTTTACCTTGTGATTGGTAAGCACACATTTCATGCTGCCTTTTTCTTCACTTAGCATTCCTGTACCGGTTTCCACCTAGCAACTTGGCCAAAGTATTTGTCATTTTTAAAAGGCACGTAGCATTCTCCCCCCTTATTGATGTGCCCTTGTTGCTTGGACATCTCTCATTTGTTGGGAGCAACAGAGTTTTTCTCAATTAGGCATCTTTGTAGAACCAGCTCTCTCCCTCCTCCTTATTTCTTTAGGAATATATTGCTGGGTCAAAGTTATGAATGGTTTTATGTCTACCGATTTTTTTTATTATGGGAAATTTCAAACATATACAAAAAAGATAAAGACTATTATGTGAATTCTCATGTATTTATGAGCAAGTTTCAACAATTATCAATTCAGGTAGTTTTAATTAGTCTATGACCCCACACACTTCTATCCTGGATTTCCTATATAATAAAAGGCTAACATGCAAATAGATCGAATGGCAGAACAACCCAACAACCGGTCGCTGTGACGTGCGCTGACCACCAGGGGGCATGCATGGAACATGGCGGGTGTTAGCAGCAGGCAGCAGAGTGTGGAACATGGTGGGTGTTGGCCTCTGTGGGATGTTGGAGCAGGTGAGCAGATGTGCGGAGGTGCCAGACCAAGGCTGTCATCAGTGCCAGTCGCCTCTGGTGATTACTGAAAATTCTTTGCTTCCGTGCTTTGCGTTTCCACCCAGCGCTCGCACCTGCTGCTGGTGCCCGGTGCCAGTCCCGATTCAGCCCTTTGCAAGTGTCAGGTGCCAACCCTAATCACCCCTGAGGGGAGATCGAGAGAGCAGCCATGGCTCGCACCGCTGATAGTGCCGGCCCCAATCACTTTGTGCTGTCAGCGCATGGGAGTTGCGGCAGCAGGAGCAGGGCTGCTGGCAGGCAGGGGACAGGGGCCCGGCAGGAGGGGCCTGGCAGGGGTGTGGAGGATGGGCTGAGTCCCCCTCCTGTACCCACCACAGCCTTGTGGCTCACAGTGCCCTTCAAGGTGCACAAATTCGTGCACTGGGCCCCTAGTTTTCCAATAAACCCCAGATATCATGTAATTTCATCTATAACTACTCATGTGTGTATTTTTAAAGGATGTCAACTGGTGGTCCTTGGCACCAGTTCAGTTTGGGGTGGGGTGAAGGGGGAAACTTTATTCAGTGCGAAACAGCTCCAAGATATTTCCACTTTGTTCTGCTCCTCCTTGCCAGTTTGCTTTGTGCTTCACAGTTGGCTCCACTGTGCTTGGTCAGCTCTGTTCTGTGTCGTCCACTCTGCTCAGGCAAGACGTCTTCAGTGTTTCAGTTCTCGGAGGGGAAACGCAGTCTTTGGTGGGAAGGGAAAGTGTGCTCCCTTAGCCAGAGGGGAGCTGGCTTATATGAACCACAGTCCCTGCGCCTGGTCCCTGATTGTTCTATCCTCATACAAATGAGGACTCCAAAGCTTTGCAGTTTGATTGGTTCAAAAGGCATTCCCCTGATTGGTCAGAAAAGAGCCGCTCTGGTTGGTTGGAGCTGCACAGCTCTGATTGGAAGAGGGAAGCTCAGTCCTGATGGTAGAAATGGGAGTCCAGGAACTCCCTTATCAGGCTGGCTCAGATGGCAGGAACACCGGCAGCAGGAGTTCAGTGCAGAGGCAGGCAGGTCAGAGCAGGCCTCTCCCTGAAGTGCAGTTCGCATGAGAGGCCCCTGTGAAGAAATGGCTGCTAAACTCTGTTTCTTAAAAAAATTGAGCCCATCAGCCACCAGGAGTCCTTCTGAGTAGGTGTCCCTTTCTGGGTTTATAAGAATAAGGAATATTTTTAAAAATATAATCACAATTTCATTATAATATCTTAAAGTATTTACTGTCATTCTTAATATGACAACATAGTCATCTAAAGGCAAGTTTAAGATTTCCCAGTGTTTGCCCTTGCTGGTTTGGCTCAGTGGATAGAGCATCAGCCTACAGACTGAAGGGTCCTGCATTCAGTTCCAGTGCGTCTTTGGAATGCAATGCCTCAGTTGGGGCTTGATCCCCAGCAGGGGTTGTGCAGGAAGCAGCCAATTGATGATTCTCACTCATCTTTGATGTTTCTATCTTTCCCTCCCTCTCTCTTTCTCTCTGAAATAAAAATGTATGTATATATTTTAAAAAATCCCAATGTTTTCTGTAGCCACTCTCAGGAGGCTGGTTGTTTGCACCAGCAGTTCTCTAGGGAGGGTTTCACTTGACGCATCGTCCCCAGGTTAGGAATTATTTACTGCAAAGGGTGCTGTCCACATGTCCCGGCCTCAGAGGCCTTGGGGCCTCTGCGACTTGCCCCTGTGGTGTGTGCTGCATGGGGTGGTGAGTACTTTCCACCCATTACTCAGCTTTCCTCGGGTGAACCTGGCTGTGTCACGGTATCCACACTAGAGGCCCGGTGCACAGATCCTTGCACTGGTGGGTTCCTCAGTCTGATCTGTGCCCTCTTGCAATTCAGGACCCCTCAGGGGATGTCAGACTGCTGGTTTTGGCCCAATCCCCGCAGGCAGGCCGAGATACTCCACCAGTGCACAAATCTGTGCACTGGGCCTCTACTATGCATATAAGATCTTTGGTTAATCTCTCCTGTCTTCCCTCTGTCCCGCTTCCCTCTGAGATTTATCAGTCTGTTCCATGTTTCCATGCCTATGCATTGAGCGTCTGCCTCCTGATGGTCAGTGTATGTCATAATGGACGGTTGAACAGTCTTAGACATATATATGTCTTTATTAGACATATCTTTGGAATGCAAATCACATGTCTGTGTGTGTGTGTGTGTGTGTGTGTGTGTGTGTATATATTTATATATATATATGGGCTTGATCCCCTTGATCTATATATATATAGATAGATACTGGCTGAACTTGGTGCAATCTGTGGAAAACATCAGACTCCTCCTTCCAGACTCCATCCCATTGAAGAATGAGACATGATGCTGTTTCTTTGGTGCTGAAGAAGCTAGATAGATACTATGTTTCTTTTTTCTGCAATAAAAATTCCAGGATGCTAGAAAAATGCCTATTCCCACTGGATTTTGATCATCTTATTTGCATGTTTCCGTTGGCAAGCTTTGTTTGCTATCGTTCAAGGTGACCCAGCTAGAACTACTGTTTAAAGTCACATTGCATGAATAAGTTATATAACCTGTGTGTGATATGGCTGTGAGTTCTGAGTAATGTATAAATAGGGATACATGCCTGTGTTGGGTCTCTTCTTGCTATTTAAATATGGTTGAATTTAAATGTAATCTCCTTGTTTGTTCTCACTGTTGATATTCCTGATTTTTCTGTTGGGATAGGAGCAGTTTCCCAGGTGATTCAGAACCTGTTGTATCCATGTTTGGAATGCAAATCACATGTGTATATTATGTCTGCATCTCCCCCTGTGCCAGCCCAGACTGGCTTTCAGTTTGGTCTCCTTGACTAGCTTGGGTACCCTCCCAGGTGGTGAAAAAACAAAGCATGGGTAACCCACTCAAGGACAAGAGGGATTAGGGAGGCCTGGTTAGTATGTAGGATGAAAATGCCTTTTCACAGATACTGGGATTAGAGGGCTTTTTTCCCTAAAGAAAGCAGTCTTTATAGTCAAAAAGGTTTGCTTATGTTCAGGTTAGCTTTACGCCCTGTGCTTATTTTTGATGGAAGAATTAAATAACTGGATTTTAGTGTTGGTTATGAGTTTGCCATTTTAGTCTTAGTCTTTTGTGATACAAAATATCCCCTTTCTATCTTTATAAAACAATAACAGAAAATTTTTTTTTGAAGATTTGTCTCTAAACCAAAAAGATTTGTCTCTTCAACGCATTGATTATATTCACTTTTTTATAGGCATTTATCCATATGTGTCCTTTTAAAATTATTATTTCTTTTTTTATATATATGTTTTATTGATTTCTTACAGAGAGGAAGGGAGATGGATAGAGAGAAACATCAATGAGAGAGAAACATTGATCAGCTGCCTCCTGTACACTCCCTACTGGGGATGTGCATGTGCCTGCAACCAAGGTACATGCCCTTGATGAAATCAAACTTGGGACCCTTCAGTCCACAAGCCAACGCTCTACCCCCTGAGCCAAACCAGTTAGGACTTAATATTATTTCTTAATCCTCACCTGAGGGCATGCTTAGAGAGAGGAAGGGAGTGAAGGAGGAAAGGGGGTGTGAAGGGAGAGAGAAACATTTATGTGAGAAACATGGATCAGTTGCCTTTTGTACTTGCCCCGATTGGGGATCGAATCCACAACCTTTTGTTGCACAGGATAATGCTTAACCAACTGAGCCACTCCAGCCTGGTTGCAGCCTTTTTTAAAGAACAATTTTGTGTCTTGTTTTCTTACACCATTACAAAATGTTTCTAATATGTATGGGAAGTTTTAAGAATTTTATTTTTGTTAATATATTTTATTGATTTTTTACAGAGAAGAAGGGAGAGAGAGAGTTAGAAATGTTGATGAGAGAGAAACATCGACCAGCTGCCTCTTGCACACCTCCTACTGGGGATGTGCCCGCAACCAAGGTACATGCCCTTGACCGGAATCGAACCTGTGACCTTTCAGTCCACAGACCGACGCTCTACCACTGAGACAAACCGGTTTTGGCAAGTTTTAAGAATTTTAATTGATACTATATTGAACATGTGTGTGACTTTCCCTCGTTTTTTAGCAGCTTTATTGAAATACTAGAGGCCTGGTGCACGAAATTCATGCACATGGTGGGGGGTATCTCTTAGCCCAGCCTGCACCTTCTCCAATCTGGGATCCCTTTCACAATCCAGAACTGCTGGCTCCCAACTGCTCACCTGCCTGCCTGCTTGATTGCCCCTAACTACTTCTGCTGCCTGCCAGCCTGATCTCCCCTAACCATTCCCCTGCCAGCCTGATCAATGCCTAACTGCTCCCCTGCCAGCCCAATTGCCCCTAACTGCCCTCCTCTGCCTGCCCAGTCCCTTCCAACTGCCCTCCTCTGCCAGCCCAGTTCCCCCCAACTGCCCTCCCCTGCAGGCCTGATCACCCCCAACTGCCTTCCCTTGCAGGCCTGGTCCCTCCCAACTGCCCTCCTCTGCTGGCCATCTTGTGGTGGCCATCTTGTGTCCACATAGGGGCAGCCGTCTTGTATCCACATGGGGGCAGCCATCTTGTGTGTTGGAATGATGGTCAATTTGCATATTACCTCTTTATTATATAGGATAATTCACATGCCTTGCAATTCACCCAATTAAAGTGTATAATTTAATGATTTTCAGTATATTCACAGAGTTGTGCAACCATCACCACAATCAATATTAGAACATTTTTATCATCTTATACCCATTAGCAACCACTTCCCATTTCTCCTACCCAGGCTCCACTAATCAACTTTGTCCTATAGATTTGCCTAGACTGGACATTTCCTATAAATGGAATCATACAACCTGTGGTCTTTTTCACTCACTTAAAATATTGTAAAATTAAAAATTTATATTGTGATAAAATATATATAAGAAAATTTACCATTTTAGCCATTTTAAATGTATAGTTCAATGGCATAAGTATATTCAAATGTTGTGCAGCCACCACCATTATCCTCCTCCAGAACCTTCTCATCTCCCCTAACTGAAACTCCACACCCATTAACTAGCTCCCACCCTCTCCCAGCCCCCAGCAACACCCATCACTATGAATTTGACTGTTCTATATATCTAATATAAGTACAATCATAAAGTATTTGTCCTTTTGTGTTTGGCTTTTTTCACTTGACATAATGTTTTCTTTCTTTTAAAAAAATGTTCTTATTGGTTTTAGAGAGAGAAGAAGGAAAAGGGAGAGAGAGATAGAAACATCAGATCTGTTTCTTCTTACACACACACACTCACTCACACACACACACTAGGATTGAGCCCGAAACCTTGGGCATGTGCCCTGACCAGGAATGGTACCAGGGAGTCGATACTCAACCACTGAGCAACACCGGCCAGGTAACATAATGTTTTCAAAGTTCATCCATATTATAACACACACCAGATTGTAACACACACCAGAATTTTATTCTTTTTATTGCCAAATACTATTCTATTGTGTGGATATGTCATATTTTTTTATTCATCAGTTAATGGAAATTTGGGGTATTTAATTATTTGGCTTGTGCCTGGATTATATTTAGTTCTAACTTTACTTTATCAGGTGTTTTATCCAAGTACCACAAGAGATACTAACAACAGAGAAGCCCTACCTTGCTTAGCCTGATCTCTTGCATGTTTTCAAGAGCACTTCTAGTGTCTAATATTGCTATGGTGGTCATTGTAATACCTGTACATGGAACAGTATTCTTCTAGATCAGAGGCCTTTATTGGACTGACGTCACCAGGCAGTAAACATGTAAGCGTTACTACTTTTAAATTTAGTTGCACATGGATTTTGTATCTTAGAGTATTAGTCTTCTGCATCACCTCTCTGAAGATGAAACATCTTTGTAGGAACATTTTTGTAAAAGCATCAGTAGAACAATAATTGTCTGTAAATGATAAAGGGTTAAAGACGGTTAGAGTTCATATACATGCATCTTAAGATCCCCCTCTATGAACCTTCGGAAATGAATACCCACCTTTTGCAATATGCACAGACTGTAACTTACATATACCTTTACATTTTGTGCCATCTTTTCTCTATTTTGAAACCATCATTGTATTTATGACACAATTATATTCCTTTTCATTCTTTACTAATAAAGCACATGTTCTTTATATCCTTTTTTATCTAAACACACGTTTTATTTTTTCTTCAACAAAAGTGTGTCTCTATTTCCCATACCTCTTTACCAAAACTATGTAACCTATTCTAAGTATATGTATATTAGTTTATCACCAAATAGGAGTTCCCTGCCGAACACAGCCTCCGTCCCGTGGTGACACAGGCGGGTAACCTCCTGGCGACCTGCCGCTGCCACACTGAGCTGTCCCCAAAAAGAGGCTTAGCTGTTGCTTCTATACACGATTTGGTCAATTACATGTTGATTTCTTCTTGTCAAGTTAGGTTCTGGTCAGGCTCATCCAGTTACAGCTGCATCTGCAAAATACTGTTCTGCATTTGAACATTAGCAAGAATAGCACTGAGTAAGAGCCAGGGAGACCTGGAGACCCCTGCCCCAACAGTTTTACTGTCACCTCCCCACAGGGGGTACTATCCTTTTAAATGTGTTTAAAGGTAAGAATATACAAAGAAATATGTTTTAAGAGAACTCGTTAGTGTTTGGGCTCCCTTACACGTTTCCCACTCTCCTTGTTACTGTCACACTCAGAATGCTGCGGTAGCATCAGGGACGGAGTCTGTGGGAGGGCTGCGAGAGGATGGCCTCAGTTCCAGGACGGGGACCTCAGGCTTCCACAAAGCACCTGTCTGTCCTGGCAAGTGACTCTGCTCTGCTGTAAACGTGTCCGTCGGCTGATGAAACCATGTATCAGACATGTTACACAGCTACTTTGTGACCAAAGAAAGGATCTAAAATACAGCTCTGATGGAAAAGTAAAAAAGGAATAAATAAAAAAAAATAAGAATTTAACTCAGCGAGTATTTTTTATTATCAGTTGCTATTCTTCCTAAGACCAGGCTTCTAGATGGGAAAACCACAAATTTGATGGTTGCTTTTACCTGCCCCCACAGACGCCTTTGAACATGCAGGGCCAGGTCAGGAGGGTCCCTCTCCCTGGTTCGGGCAGCTCTGGGCCAGTTGGCCAGAGGCTGGGGTGTGCGGAGTGCAGCGGGGTGAGCCTGTGGAACTTGGGGAGGTGTTCTCCAGGCTTGGAATTTTGTGATCATGCTTTGAAGCAGAAAGTCCTTCCTTCTTTGACGGCTCCTGCTGATGCCTGCTGTCCCTGGCTGATCTGGCGGTGGCGGGTGGTAGGTGCTGGTCAGAACACAGCCTGTTGTATCCAGTCTGCCCAGGCCCCAGGAGGGCCTCCGCCGGAGGCTGCTGCGAAGGCCGCGGCGGCAGTCCCCTTCCCTTCCTCCTTGCCCACGGGAAGTCAGTCTGCGCGGCGCATGCGTTAGAATCGTAGGTCACACAACTGCACACTCACCGAGTGCCAGGTTCCCATGTTGAGTTTCATCTCCTAATTCATTGGTACAACTGCTTTGCCCATTTTATAGAGGACTACACTGCAGCCAAGAGAGATTAGGAAATTTGCCCAGGGTCAAATGACCGAAGGCTGACCCCTAGTGCTTCAGACTCAGAACCAGGCCTTTGGCCAAGTGCTGTCCTGTCTCCCTTTCCCTGAGCAGCGGGGATAACCCTGCCTTCTTCCTGCCTGCAGGCACCGCACTCCAGTGCAGCCCCATGCGGGTACCAGCGGCATCTGCATTCTGCTGGGAAGCCCCTTCCCCTGGCTCCTGCAGAAAGCGCGGACTCCTTATGGAAGATGAAAGGAGCTCCCCAGCTGGTCGCCTCCCGCTGCCTCCCCCACCCCCCCACCCCCACCACACACACACAGCCCAGCCTTTCCATCCTAGCCCTGGCAGGCCCGGCATCTTCGCTCAGCCAGCTCCCACTGCCCAAGACTCCCCTCCTCCTCCAGATTCCTGCTCTGGCACATTACCAGGTCCTTCGCTTAGTTTTCATGACCCTTCCCCCTTCAGCATGATTAACTAGTCCTCTGCCATCTGATGGCCTGCGCGTCTTTTTTTCTACCCGCCTGTTACAGCACTCCCACACTGTGTGCTGGCTGCTTGTCTGCAGCTCTCTTTATGGGGAGGTGGTCCATCTTGCTTATTTTTCTGTCCCAGCCTAGCACAGTGCCTGGTAGGGGGAGGCCTCTCCGTTAAAGTGTAAATTGACCTGGGAAGCCTTTGGATGACCTTGCCTATTCCCCTTGCCAAGGACTGGCATTCAGGTCTCCTCTGAGTCTGTAATCAGGTGCAGCTGGGGCGGGCTGGTGCGAGGCAGCGCCAGGGCATTTGCAGGCACACCTCATCCCTGCTCTGAGTGCACAGAGCAAGCGAACAGCCCCAGGAGGCACTCTGGGGAAAGGGAAATTGGCAGCGGACCTGCTGTGCTTTAATGCAGCTCTAACCTCAGCACCAGCTCCCTGGGGACCTTTTATCTTCCAGTCAACTGGCCCACCTTCCTGGCTGCTAGAGAGCAGCCGCCGGGGCTGGGCTGACCCGCTGGCACTTTTCTCCTGGCCGGACCTGGCTCCTGCAGGGGCGTCTCCCCACACCCCCAGTTGCCCATTGTCATCTCAGCCCTTCCCCCAACTCCTCTCACTCTCTTACTGCACAGGTAAGATATTCCATTAAGTTCAAAGGGGGGGGATATCTCAGACCAGTGGCTCTGCTTGTAGAGAACACCCCCCAATGCATTTTAAATCCGTGGATCCTGCTGGGGGAATTCCAATGAGAAAAGAACTCAGATCAGCAGCCTCAGCCTGTGTGGCCAGCAGGCTTACGTTTTCTCTGCTGTTTGGCGGGCCTGAAAGGCTCCTTTGTTTGGGGAGTGGGAGGATGTGGTGTCCTAATTAGGCCTGGTGTGGAGCTGTGGCATACAGCTCTGCCCTTTGGAACAGAGTGCTCTAGACAGGAGAATAACTTAGTAGTGATCTTGTGAGTTTGCTGGTCTTTAAAGAAAATAGGAGATTAAAAAGAGGGGGGAAGACAGGCCGCATTGGCTCAGTGGTTGAGTGTAGACCTATGAGCCAGGAGAACACAGTTCTATTCCTGGTCAGGGCATATGCTCAGGCATAGCCTGGATCCTCAGTAGGGGGTCTGCAGGGGGCAGCTGATCGATTGATTCTCTCTCATCATCGATGTTTCTCTTCTCCTCTTCTTCTTCCTCCTCCTCCTCCTCCTCCTCCTCCTCCTCCTCCTCCTCTCTCTCTCTTCTCCTTCTCTCTCTTCTTCTTCTCTTCTTCTTCTTCTTCTTCTTCTCTTTCTTCTTCTTCTCTTCTCTTCTCTTCTCTCTCTCTCTCTCTCTCTCTCTCTCTCTCTCTCTCTCTCTCTCTCTCTCCCTCTCTCCCTCCCTCCCTCCCTCCCTCCCTCCCTCCCTCCCTCCCTCCCTCCCTCCCTCCTCCCTCTCTCCCTCCTCCCCATCTTCTCTAAAATCAATAAAAATATTTTTAAAAGATAAAATAAAAAGAGGGGGAAACTAAATGCAGTGTAGTATTCTGGACAAAAGATGCCTTAGAAGAAAAACTGGAAAATTCCTAATAAAGTCTGGAGTTTAGTTAATAGTGCTGTGCCAATGTTCATTTTTTTTTAGTTTTGATAAGTGAACAGTGGCTCTGTAAGACATTGACATTAATAGAAACTAGAAGAGCCTATGGGGACCCTTTATATAATCTTTGCAGCTTTCAATAAATCTAAAATTATTCAAATACTAAAAGTTTATTGATGCCCTAGTCAGTTTGGCTCAATGGATAGAGTGTGGACTGAAGGGTTCCAAGTTCAATTCCAGTCAAGGGCATGTACTCAGTGCAGACTCGGTCACTGGCCCTGGTCAGGACATGTGCCGGAGGCAACCATTTGATGTGTCTCTCTCACATTGATGTTTCTCTCTGTCTCTCCCCCTCCCTTCCACTTTCTAAAAAAAAAAAAAAAAAAAAATCAATGGAAAAATACCTTCAGGTGAAGATTAACAGCAACAAACGTTTATTGATAAAAATGAAGAACAAGGTGGAAAGGCTGGTTGAGCAGCTAATATAACTTGACCCTTCATCAGCACCTCCTTTACACGTCGTACTCAGAGTTTGTAGCCTTCACCTGCCAGATCAGGAGGTAGACTGCATCTGGAATCCTGGGCCAGTCTGCTCTGAAGCAGGGTCTCCTTTGCACTTTGGGGTGTAAGGCCAGGTCTACCAGGAAAACCTGGGTCACGTGGTTGGCAGTGGTGCTACCTGCCAGCTGTGCACTCTGGTCAGCATTCTGGGCTTCCTTTGGTGTCACCTGTAGGAGGGGTGTGATCTGCCTGCAGGGGAAGAGAGGGTTAAATAAGATAATGTATGTGAAGAGCTCAGCCCAGGTAGAATGTGATGGTTGGTCAACATTGGTTTTCATTTTTCATCTGCTTCTCCATTTTGTGTGAAAGAAATGAGTGTGGTTTCCTTTGTAGACTTGAGGTCAGTGGTTCAGTGGTCACTTGCAGGTCGAGAAGCTGATGTGGGGAGCCAGCAGTCACACTTTGCCCCTCTCCCCCACATACCCATTTCCAGAGATCTAGGAAATGTGACGTCTGTATTGAGTAACTCATAGGGAATTGTCTTTACTAGATAGTCTCAGAGACTTCTTAGAGTTTTAACATTTGGATTTCAGGAAGTTTTTTCACCTTGTGGGTGGGCCAAAGGGTGGGGGCTTCCTTCTGGAACGGGAGCCCTGTGCTTCCTCCGGGCTTGTAGTTTTCCTGGCCCAGAAACCCAAATTCAGAATGGCTGGAGACATTTGCAAGATCCAAGGGCATTGAATCCACTGGGCATAGTTTGTGGATGGCTGTTTACCTGTAGGTGGCAGCGGTGACACAGGAATGCTGAGATAGGACTGGAACTCAGCATGGGCAGATAGACTGGAGTGAAGGCTTTCCAACCAGAGAAGGCCCCGAGGGGAGTGCTGGCAGAATCCTTTGAGAAGAGCGATAGTAACAATAAAACTTACAGTGATGCCCACCGCCTCAGAGGAATGTTACTCTGTTACAGGCTTTGTCAAATGCTTTATATTTGTTATTTAGTTTACTCTTCACAACAACTATATAAGAAAAGTGCTATTATTAGCACATTTAACAGATGACAGAAAGGCTTAGAGAGGTCAAGTTATTGCCCTGGGTCACACAATAAGTGGTAGAATTAGGACTTACCAAAGTCTGAGTTCAAACTTCCTGCTCATACTTTGCATTATGATACTCATTTCTCTTGCTTCTGAGTCCAAAGGGAGGAGGAGGGACAGCTAGGAGCTTGGTTCTGATCTCACCAGATACCCAGTGCCTGTCATCCCAGAGCCTCAGAAGGACTTGGACTCATCATTTCATTTATAAAGAACAGAGGCCCGGCGCATGAAATTCATGCACTGGGAAGGGGGTGTCCCTCAGCCCAGCCTGCATCCTCTCCAATCTGGAACCCCTCAAGGGATGCCTGACTGCCCGTTTAGGCCTGATCCTACCTAATCGGGCTGTCGGACATCCCTCTCACAATCTAGGACTGCTGGCTCCCAACTGCTCACCAGCCTGCCTGCCTAATTGCCCCTAACCACTGTGCCTGCCAGCTGATAGTCACCTAATTGCTCCCCTGCTGGCCTGATTGACACCTAACTGCTTCCCTGCCAGCTCAATCACCCCCAAATGCCCTCCCCTGCCAGCTATCTTGTGATGACATGGGGCAGCCATCTTGTAGCAGCCATCTTTGTGATGGCGTGGGGGCAGCCATCTTGTGATGATGTGGGGGGAAGCTATCTTGTGATGTGAGGGTCAATTTGCATATTATTTCTTTATTATATAATATTCTTGTCACCATAAGGCTGGCGCATGTGAGGAAATGTTCTGCCTTCATGCAGATTCAGGCTTAAATATGGAATATACGTACTCATGGCACATTAAGCCAACAAGACTAGAAGAACCCATCAGAATAACATTAGCAGGGTCTTGAAAGCTCAGTCTCTGTGTGAACTGTATTTCCAGGTGCTGAGCTTCTCAGAAGGCATCACTTGGGGAGGTATTGAGGAGACTCTGGAGAAGAGATAGGACTGGAACTCAGCATGGGCAGATAGGCTGGAGTGAAGGCTTTCCAACTAGAGAAGGCCCTGAGCTTACAGAATCTTCCAGGCAATGATTTCGCCCTCCAGCAGATAGCCTACTTTTCTGTGGAATGAGTACTCACCTGGGTCTTCAACTTTGTGTGCTTTAGGATGATGAGGTTTTGTAGAAGCATGCATAATCCCAAGGATGCGCACTTTCATATCTTCTGTTTGACATAGTATTGGAAGTTCTAGCCAAAGCAATTAATGAGGAAAAAGAAGTAAAAGGTATCCAAATGGGAAAGGAAGAAGTAAAATTACATGTTTGTAGATGACATGATCTTACATGTAGAAAACCCTAAACATGGCACGATAAAAGATGTTAGACCTAATAAATTCAGCAAAGTTGAAAGAATTTGTATTCTTTCAAAACTAAATATCAGCTGTTTCAATATACTAACAGTGAGCAATTCAACAAGGAAATTAAGAAAAACAAAACTGAGAATGGTACTCACCACCACCCACAACCACATCATAATTACAACTAAAATATAGAACAACCATCATTCAGAACCTGAAAGCTGGCTGAATGGAAGTCCTGTAACTAGAGAAGTAAAGAAGAAAGCACATCAAGACTGGTATAAGGGGCAGAGGCACAGAACGGAATGTGTGGAGTTTATTTATTTGGGAGGGATATCTCAGAAGCCTCCTGTGGACAGCAAGAGGGTCCCAGACCCCAAATACAGGGCCCAGGAGCTGGGAAGAGAAGACCCCGTAACTTAGGGCTGTAAAAACCAGTGGGAATTATGGCTAAGTGACACAGAGGCTATTGGAGATCCAGGCAGTACTTCTTAAAAGGACACCACATGAACTTACACTGGCCCACTCCCTCTGAGTTCCAGTGATGGGGCAGCGGCATTGGGAGATCCAGTAACATATGGGGAGGAACTGGATTATCTGGCATCGGAGCAAGAACACCGGGGGCGGGGGAGCGTGGCTTTCTCCAAGATAGGGGAGCTCACAGGGGTCATTGTTCCTATGCTGAGACCTCCCTTGTGGCAGAGCTGACTAGCAGGCATATCTGAGTTTCCATCAGCCTGGCTCACACTGTTCGCTCTGCCCTGGTGATTTCCTGATACTCCCCCCATTCAGTTTGCAGCCCTACTCAAGCTGCTTGCAGTAGCTTTTCTATATGAATGGCCTATCTTGACTCAGACCTCAGACTTTCCTAAAATCTCCTAAATAAGAAGTGGTCAGCATGCCCCAAACCTATCAATAAGAGGTCCAAAATCTGGCACTAGTACCAGTCTGCCTTGCTTCCCAACTTGGCCTTGCCTGGGCACTTCTAAGCCCAATACAAGTAGCAGCCATTTGCGAATCACTATAGTTCCTGCCCGGTGGCCCCAGGGAGTGACTGACTTTGCATCTCCCAGGAGGTCCCACAGCCAGTTCACGCAGGGGACAGCTTCAGACCACACCAGATTACAACTCTACACATCTACAAGTGACACACTCAAGCGGCAGATTCAGTGAGCACCAAAGTCTCACTGAAACAAGTCCTGCTCCATAGGGGTGTCTCCTGCATAGCAGCTCTTCCACTGTAGTTGCAGCTGGTCCTCACAGCTAATTTGCCTGGAGGTCAATTCCTTGCAGTGATGCCAACAGCAATAAAGGTTCAACTACAAGAATGTGCACACAGCCCACACAGGCTAATATGGATGCACCTAGAGTGACCAGCTCAGGTGACTGGAGAGGCTAAGCCACAGGCCCTACAGGACACCCACTACACAAGGCCACTCTGCTAATTACAAAAGACATACCAGCTCTATCTAATGGATAGAGACAAGCACAGGGGAGCAGCCAAAATGTAGAGACAGCCAAAACTGGTTTGGCTCAGCTGTAGAGCGTCGGTCTGCAGACTGAAAGGTCCCAGGTTCGATTCCGGTCAAGGGCATGTACGTGAGTTGCGGGCACATCCCCAGTAGGGGGTGTGCAAGAGGCAGCTGGTCGATGTTTCTCATCGACGTTTCTATCTCTCTATATCTCTCCCTTCCTCTCTGTGAAAAATCAATAAAATATATTAAAAAAGACTTCTTTTTTTAAAAAAATTTAGAGACAAAGAAATGTATAACAAATGAAAGAACAGAAGAAATCTCCAGAAAAAAATAAATGAAATTGAAGCCAACAAACTACTAATTACAGAGTTCAAAACAATGGTCAGAAGGATCTTAGTGAGAGTTTCCAGGGGCTTTGTGAGATTTTCAAGGATCTTAGAATTTTCAGACATGAAAAAGGACCAGTCAGAAATTAAGCATACATAACTGAAATAAAGACTATTTTACAGGGATTCAACAGTAAAGTATTCTGATGATAAAGTCAACAATTTTAAATATGAGGAAGCAAAAAACACCCAATTAGAAGAGTAAAAAGAAAAACAAAACATAATAGAAAATATGAAGATGGTGTAAAGAGCTCCTGGGACAGCTTCAAGCATACCAACATTCGCATTATGGGTGTGCCAGAAGGAGAGAGAGAGAATGATATTGAAAACCTCTTTGAAGAAATAATGATAGTAAACTTCCCCTACCTGGTGAAAGAAATAGATTTACATGTCCAGGAAGCACAGAGAGTCCTAAACAAGAGGAACCCAAAGCCAACACCAAGACATCATAATTAAAATGCCAAGGGTTAAATACAAAGAATCTTAAAAGCAGCAAGAGAAAAGTAGTTAGTTACCTACAAGGGAGTGCCCATACTACTATTAGGTGATTTCTCAACAGAAACTTTGCAGGCCAGTAGAAAATGGCAAGAAATATTCAAAGTGATGAAAAGCAAGAACCTACAACCAAGATTATTCTACCCAGCAAAGCCATCATTTAAAACTGAAGGTCAGAAAAGAGCTTCACAGACAAGAAAAGGCTAAAGGAGTTCATCAAAACCAAACCAGTATTGCATGACATTCTTTAAGAAAAGGGGGGTCTCGCTTTGGCAATACATATACTAAAATTGGAACGATACAGAGAAGATTAGCATGGCCCCTCCATGCAAGGATGACATGATGTGTTCCATATTTAAAAAAATAAAAAGGAAGAAGAAGGAGGAAAAAAAGATTTTAAAAAATGAACGATAAAATGGCAATAAATACATATCTATAAACAATTGAATCTAAAAATGAAAATAAATGAACAAGGAATATAATGAACAAAATAAACTGATGAATAAAATAGAACTATAGGCATGGAAACACAGGTTAAGAACCACTAGTAGGGTGACTTAAGACCATCAGAAAACACAGATATTTACATTACGATTCATAACAGTAGCAAAATTACAATTATGAAGTAGCAACAAAAATAATTTTATGGTTGGAGGTCATCACAACATGAGGAACTGTATTTTTTTATAATAAATCTTTATTGTTCAGATTATTACAGGTGTTCCTCTTTCCCCCCTCTTCCCCTATAACTCCCCTCCACCTGATTCCCAACTCCACCCCATGCCCTTACCCCCACCCCTGTCTTCATCCATAGGTGTAAGATTTTTGTCCAATCTCTTCCCTCACCCCTTAGACTCCCTTCCCTCTGAGAATTGATAGTCCAATCTCTTTCTATGTCCCTGATTCTATTTTGTTCACCAATCCATTTTGTTCTTCAGATTTTTTATTCACTTGATTTTTAGATTCACTTGTTGGTAAGTATGTATTTTATGTCTTTTTGTTGTTCATAATTTTTACCTTTACATTTCTTCTTCTTCTTCCTCTCCTTAAAGAATACCCTTCAACATTTCATGTAATCCTGGTTTGGTGTTGATGAACTCTTTTAAATTTTCCTTGTCTGTGAAGCTCTTTATCTGACCTTCAATTTGGAATGATAGCTTTGCTGGGTAGAGTAATCTTGGTTGTAGGTTCTTGTTGTTCATCATTTTGAATATTTCTTGCCACTCCCATCTGGCCTGCATAGTTTCTATTGAGAAATCAGCTGACAGTCGTATGGGCACTCCCTTGTAGGTAACTAGCTGTCTTTCTCTTGCTGCTTGTAAGACGTATTTTGCCCTTAGCATCTTAATTATGATGTGTCTTGGTGTGTTCCTCTTTGGATTCCTCTTGTTTGGGGTTCTGTATGCTTCCTGAACTTGTAAGTCTATTTATTTTACCAGGTAGGGAAAGTTTTCTATCATTATTTCTTTCAATAGTCCTTCAATATCCTGCTCGCTCTCCTCTGACACCCCAAAAATCTGGATGTTGGTACGTTTTAAGCAGTCCCGGAGGTTCCTTTCACTATCCTCACACTTTTGGATTCTTCTTTCTTTTTGCCTCTCTGGTTGGGTGATTTTTGCTTTTTTATATTCCAGTTCTTTGGTTTGATTCTTGGGGCATGTTGATATTCTTTATTTCAGACTTAATTTGTATGCTTAATATCTGGCTGGTCCTTTTCCTTTTTTTTTTTTGTATTCTCTTTAAGGTCCTTGAAGGTCTCACCAAGCTTCTTGGAGGTCTCATAAAGTTTCTGAAAGGTTTTTAGAAGATTCTTAAGTAATCTTATAAATGTGATTCTGAACTGTGTGTTGGCCAGTAGTTTACTTTCCTCCATCTCTCCTATTCATGACATGTTTCTGTGTCTCCTCCCTGTGTTGATGGAGTGGCTTTGTGTGGTAGGTGACCTATCAGCCTCCCCAATTACCTGAGGTGGTCGCTTTTGGTATATCCCTCTGTGGGCTGAGTGCAAAGTCTTGGTGTAATTAGCCTTGTTTGCTGTTGGTACTCTGGGAAGGATTGATCTCCAGGCCAATTGTCTGTGAGGTCCCACTCTGTCTATAAAGGAAGAACTGCTGCGCTGGAGACTCGGTTTGTTTCAGTGGGGCTTTGGTGCTCACTGAGCCCGTCTCCCCAATGCGTCACTTATGGGTGTGAGGGGTTGATATTGACCACTAGGAACTCTGGCTTCTGGATCTTCAATGGGATTCAGTTCAGTTACTGTCTGAAGCTGCCCTGCAGGAGCTACAGCGAGAAGTACAGTTTTCTCCTGTTTGCTTGGGACTTGGCGGTTTTGTTGCTGGAGTTGCAGTTTATGTCTGGTTAAGCTGCCTCAATACAGGCCATTCATATGTAAAAGCAGCTGTGTGGTGCCTGGGAGGGTCTGTAGAATCTGTGGGCGGGGCCTCAGGGCAGGGCCTCAGGGCAGGGTCTCAGGGCGGGGCGGGGTCTCAGAAGTCACTAGGCTGGGGTGTGGCTAACCGCAGTCTATTGCTGCCATCAGCAGTCCCTGCCCTTCTGTGCTTCCAAGTCCCAGCTTCCCTGCCATCCAGCGCAGTAAACAATGATTGCTGCACGCACCTCTGCCAGAGTCGCCCTCACTTTGGACTGATGGCCAACAGACCAGCTTCTCCCCGTAGGTGTCTGGGTCCCCAACGTGACCCCAGAAACTGGATTTCAAAGTGATAGGGAGCTTGTTTCCTTTCGGGTTGAAAAGAAAAGCCATACCGTGCACCCAGTCGCCGCCACCAGCCGGATTCTGGTACCTCCGTACCTAGGCTCCAAAGCTTTTCAGCGCTTGCGCTCCCCTCTCTTTCAGCCAGCTTTCCCGTGGTTTTGGATGATAGATGTCCTTTGTATTAGTTTTAACTTTTTTAAGTTGTTGTGCGAGTGGCAGACCAGCTGTTCACCTATGCTGCCATCTTGGCTTCTCCCCGAGGAACTGTATTAAAGGGTTGCAGCATTAGAAAGGTTGAGAACCACTGATCTAAAAGAATAAAATCCCTAGGAATTAATCAAGGAGGCAAAGCCTTTTACATGGGAAAACTATAAAGCATTGCTGAAAGCAAGTAAAGAAGACGTAAATAAATGAAAAGACAGTCCATGTTTGTGGATTAGAAGACTTCTTATTTTTAAGATGACACTGCTACCCAAAGTAGATTCAGTGTAGTCCCAATCAAAATCCCAACATTTTTTGCAGAACTAAGGAAAGCCATCCTAAAATTCATATGGAAACTCAAGAGACTCTAAATAACCAAATCAACCTTGAAAAAGAAGGACAAAGTTAAAGGATCATACTTCCTGATTTCCAGCCTTACAGTAATCAAAACAGTGTGGTTCTGGCCTAAGGACAGACATAGAAATCAATAGAGGCCGGAAATAAACCCTCCCACACATAATCAATTGATTTTCCAAAGGATGCCAAAACCATTCTGGGGAAAGGACAGTTTTCAGCAGAATGGTGCTGCAACAGCTATATATTCACATGCAAAAGAATGAAATTGGACACTTACCTTAAAATGGTAAATGTTTTGTTGCATAGATTTTACCACAAAATCACGAATAAGTTTACTTAGGCCAATGTCCTGTTGGAGTGTAATGGGGGATCTGGAGGGGACAGGTGGGGGTTGGAGATCTATCTTTCTTTCTTTTCTTTTCTTCATCTTTCTTTCTTTCTTTCTTTCTTTCTTTCTTTCTTTCTTTCTTTCTTTCTTTCTTTCTTTCATCTATGAAGCTCATTATTTCCATTCAATTTTGAATGATAGCCTTGTTGGATAGAGTATTCTTGGATTCAGTTCCTTGCTTTGCATTACTTTGTAAATTTCCTTCCATTCTTTTCTGGCCTGATGTGTTTCTGTTGAGAAATCATTTGATAATCTAATGGGAAATCCCTTATATCTAAGTTTCTGCCTCTCTCTTACAGCCTTTAAGATTCTCTCTTTATCCTGAACATTTACCATTGTAATTATGATGTGTTTTGGTGTGGGTCTTTTTGGGTTCATCTTGTTTGGGACTCTCTGTGCTTGTATGACTTTTTTCTTCCCCACATCAGGGAAGTTTTCTGACATTATTTCTTCAAATAGATTTTCTAACCCTTGTTCCTCTTCTTGTTGTTCTGGCACCCCTATTATTCATATGTTGCTTCGTTTCATGTTGTCCCATAGCTCCCTTAGGCTCTCCTCCTGTCTTTTGGGTTTTTTTCTCCAATTGAAGTTCATTCTGGGTATATTTTACTTCCCTGTTTTCTAATTTGATAATTCAGTCCTCTGCTTCTTCTAGTCTACTGTTGAAACTTTCCATGGTGTTTTTTTGTTTGTTTGTTTGTTTGTTTTTATTGCAGCTTCATTTCTTCTTGATTCTTACATAAGTTGTAGGATTTTTTCCTCCATCCAGTTTATGAAGTGTATGACCCTTATTCTTAATTCTTTATCTGACATATTGCATCCCTCTGTTTCACTTATGCTGAAAAGCCGCTGCTTTTCTGGTGACTCCTCCTTTTCTTTCCTTTTGGGTTTCTTTGTCTACCCATTTTTTATCTCACCAATGGATCTAGATATTGAGTAATGCCAGGACTGCTCCTTGTGTGGCAGTTGCTCCTCGACCTCACTTATTCCTCAGGCGGTCATGGCAGTGGCTGCTCCTCAGTTGGCAGTGGCTCCTCTCATGGGTGCTGTTTGCAGCAGTGGTGGCTCCTCTGGCTGGCAGGGGGATGCTGCTTGCACAGCTGCTGCTCCTCAGATGGGGCAGGCTGCTCATGTGGCTGCTGCTCCTTGGATGGGAGCAGGTTGTGTGCAGATGCTGCTCCTCAGCTGGGGCAGGCTACTCACATGTTGGCTGCCTCGGACAGGGGAGTCGGCCACTCACACAGCTGCTACTCCTTGGACAAGGACAGGCCATGTGAGGCTGCTGCTCTTAGGCCTGGGGCGGGCTGTTTGTGGGGCTGCTGCTCCTTGGTAAGGAGCAGGCTGCTTATGTGTCTGTTGCTCGTGTGGTCGCAGTGTTCTGGGCTAAAGCGTTGGGCTGGTCAGAGGGGAGCGTACTTTAGAACTCATAGGAGCCTGTGCCTGGGATGGCTGTAGAGTCCTGGGTGTTATCTGAGGGCACCCTGGGTGGAAGTGAGGCTGGGCTTCCAGTCACAGCAGCTCTCCCCTTCAAAATGACGAGGCCTCTGAGGAAGAGCTGGCCTCCCGTACTGTTTGCATTGGTAGCAGAGGCTGCCTAGTTAGGTAAGGCCAGTTAGCCTGCCCCTGAACGTCCTGCAGGATCTAACTGTGACTCACACACACACACACACACACACACACACACACCCCACACAACCACATACTCCTCTTTTGCTCCCTCCCTCACTGCCACCTCTTCCTGCCTCTGTATTTGGGTCTGGGGTGTTATTGACCCATTTGTGGATGGAGATTCCTCTCCAGGTGTCTGGTTATGTGGCTCACTCTCTAGGGGTGTCGAACTCAATCAGAGAAGGGGCCAAAATCTAAAATCCAGCCTAAATCGCGGGCTGAATGGTTTACTGAACAGTCATAAACTGTCATTGTGATGGAAACGCAGCGGACTGCAGTGATGACAGCGCGGTGCGGGCCACATTGCAAGGCCTGGCGGGACGGATTTGGCCCGCGGGCCTTGTGTTTGACACATGTGCCATCGGCCGGACAGGATAAAATTCACCTCGATAAGACACAATACAAAGGGAACAAAACATAAATGTACTCATGACACCGATAACCCCAATATAAGTGACCACCTGAGAAAAGAGAATTAGGGGACAGAAAAGAGAGCACAAATGATACCAAAGAAAAAAGAAAAGAAAAGAAAAGAGAGAAAAGAAAAAGGAAGAAAAAGGATACACACACACACACACACACACACACACACACACACACACATATATGGAGAAAACACCACAGAACAAACAGAAAAACTAAAAAATATTAAGCTATATTACAAAGTCACTGTTCTCAAAACAGCTGCAGACACACTGCCACTTCTGCTGGGCCCTCTCCTCTCCCCAGCCTCTCGCCGGACTCCACGAATCCGCACCTTCTCGTGCACTTCAGCCACGGGTGAGTGTCCATATCCGAAAGGTCCAGTGAAGAAAAGCACAGGCCACAGAGAGGGGAAAGACTGTGCCTCTGCGAGCTCCTCTCCTGCCTGCACTGTGCGGTCTGGTCAGCCCTTCAGGTGCCCCCTTTGGGCTCATTCCTTTGTGACTGTGGACCCAGACCTAGAACCCCCTGCCTCCAGCAGTCCTGCAGACCTCTTTCCACAGACACCGGGCCTGTCCCAAGGGGCACGGCTTGGTGCCATGCGGTTTCCCTGTGACCTTGTGGGCTCGGGGTCTGGCAGATCTCTCCTGCCCAAAACCTTGATTTTATCTTTCTCCAGGGCTGCAAATTGTCTCACCAGCTGAGTCTCCTTCACTAATTCTGGGTGGATGTTACTCATTTCAGCTGCTCATTCTATTTGCTTCAGGACAAAGCTTGGGACACATCCATCTATTCTGCCATTTTGTCCTCCAGTAATGGTTTGGGGTTTTTTTTGTTTGTTTGTGTGTTTTTTTTGGTAGCATGTCAGGGTTGGTTTTCTTTTTACCTGGCTGGTAGGTGCCAGCCTGCCTCACTAGCATATAGTAATCCAGGGGTTTGTCTCATATTATTGGTGCATGATATCAGATGAGCTTTCTGCTCATCCACATGTGTTACAAAGCTATCCCGGGTGCCATTTCTTTTTTATTTAAAAAAATATATATATTTCATTGTTTGTTTTTTATGTATATATATTTTATTGATTTTTCACAGAGAGGAAGGGAAAGGGGTAGATAGCTAGAAACATCGATGAGAGAGAATCATCGACCAGCTGCCTCCTGCACACCCCCTACCGGGGATGTGCCCGCAACCAATGTACATGCCCTTGACCACAATCAAACCTGGGACCTTTCAGTCCGCAGACCAATGCTCTATTCACTAAGCCAAACCGGTTTTGGCATTCATTGTTGTTGTTTTTTTTACAGAGAGGAAGGGAGAAGGATAGAGAGTCAGGAACATTGATGAGAGAATAACATCGATTAGCTGCCTCCTGTACACCCCCTACTGGGGATGTACCCGCAACCAAGGTACCTGCCCTTGACTGGAATCAAACCTGAGACCCTTGAGTCCGCAGGCCGATGCTCTATCCACTGAGCCAAACTGGTTAGGGCCTGGGTGCCATTTATTCTGGGCTCCTGCAGACATCCCTAATAGCTGGAGAGGGAGATAATTTGGCTGATTTTTCTCCATTTTCACCAAAAGGATGTTGTTAAGTGTAAAATGCTAAAACCACTCCTTTGCCTTCTGGTGCTGGCTGCTTCTGAAGTCACTGTATTTAACATCAAAGTATAGAAAGCATCAGACAAGACACCCAGCTGCTGGATCATGGGACTTCTCCCACCTGGCCTGCCTTGGATCTCACACTGCATGGGAGGGGTTGGGGTGAGAGGCAGAGAAACCGTGTCTGAGAAAGTGCTATCATTGCTGTCAGGGCCTGTTTTATGGCATCCTGGCCCTCAGCCCACACCAGGCAGCAGGCAGCCTTTTCTGGGTAGAGAAAGCGTCATGGCAACAGCATGATGACACATTCTTTTCCACTGAATTTTTTAAAAATTTAATAAATCTTTATTGTTCAGATTATTATAATTGTTCCTCTCCCCCCAGCCCCCATAGCTCCCCTCCACCAGGTTCCCTCTGCCCTTACCCGCCCCCCCCCCAACTGTCTTCATCCATAGGTGTACAGTTTTTGTTCAGTCTCTTCCCCCACCGGCCACGCCCCTTTCCCCTCTCCCCACAAGAATTGACACTCCACTCCCTTTCTATGCCCCTGATTCTATTCACCAATTAATACTGTTCATCAGATTTTTTATTCCCTTGGTTTTTAGATTTACTTGTTGATATATACATATTTGTTGTTCATAATTTTTATCTTTATTTTTTCTTCTTCTTACTCTTCTTAAAGAATACCTTTCAGCATTTCATATAATTCTGGTTTGGCCATGATGAACTCCTTTAGCTTTTTCTTATCTGTGAAGCTCTTTATCTGACCTTCAACTTGGAATGATAGCTTTGCTGGGTAGAGTAATCTTTGTTATAGTTTCTTGCTGTTCATCACTTTGAATATTTCTTGCCACTCCCATCTGGCCTGCATAGTTTCTGTTGAGAAATCAGCCGACAGTCATATGGATACTCCCTTGTAGGTAACTAACTGCTTTTCTCTTGCTGCTTTTAATATTCTCTCTTTGTCTTTTGCTCTTAGCATTTTAATTATGATGTGTCTCTGTGTGGTCCTCTTTGGATTCCTTTTGTTTGGGTTTCTGTGCGCTTCCTGGACTTGTAAGTCTATTTCTTTCACCAGATGGGGGAAGTTTTCTGTCACTATTTCTTCCAATATATTTTCTGTATCTTGCTCTCTCTCTTCTTCTGGGACCCCCCATAATTCTGATGTTGGTACACTTGAAGTTGTCCCAGAGGCTTCTTATACTATCTTCAATGTTTTGGATTCCTTTTGATTTTTGCTTTTCCAGAGGAGTGTTTTTTGCTTCTTGGTATTCCAAATCTTTGACTTGATTCTTGCAATCCTCTAGTCTGCTTTTAGGACTCTGTATAGTATTTTTTATTTTGGTCAGTGTATGCTTAATTTCTAGTTGATGCTTTTTCATATTCTCGAGGGTCTCGTTAAATTTATCGGCCTTTTTAAGGAAATTCTTGAAAAACCTTATAACCATGGTTTTGAACTCTATATCCAGTTTTTTGCTTTCCTCCATTTCCTTCATTTGTGGCCTACTTCTTTGTCTCCACATTTTAGCTGCTTCCCTGAGTTGATGGAGTGGCTTTGTGTGCTAGGTGTCCTAGCAGGGCCCAGTAGCTCAGCCTCCCCAAATACCTGAGGTGGACACTCTTGATGCAGTCCTTTGTGGGCTGTATGTGCAGTATTGTTGTAGTTAAGCCTTGATTGTTGTTGGTATCACAGAGGGGAGTTGACCTCCAGGCCAATTGGCTGTGAGGATCAGTAGCGTCTCTGCTGGGAATGATTCTGTACTCAGCTTGGAGGCGGTAGAGTCTCAGGGTGGAGCAGACAGCCTTGGTTTCCCTTCAGCCCCACCCTACTGGGCCCTGTGTCTCAGTGTCCTGCAGCAATGGCTGCACACCTCAGAGAGAAGGCTGTTCTCAAGTTTCACCCACTGCCAGACAGTCCAGTTTCTCCCAAATGAGTCTGGTACCCAAAGTCTCCCCCAGAGCTGGACTTCAGTGCAGTCGGGAGGTTTTGTTTTCCTCCCAAACGGGAGAGCTAGCTGCACATTTGCTTTCGGCCCTCTCTGCGCCCTGCGAGTAAGCCAGCCACATATTCAGCCGCCCGCCCTTTCTGCGTGCACTGGTCTCTGCACCTCCACAGCTCCTCTGAGTCTGTGTCCTTTTCTCTTTCCTTCTAGTTGTAGAATTTCCACTCAGCCAGCTTTCCGGTGGTTCTGGACGATGTCTGCTCTGTCTTCCAGTTTCAGCTTTAAAATTGTTGTGTGAGGTACCAGTATAGGTGTTTACCTTATGTCGCCATCCTGGTTTCTCCCTCCTACACTGAGTGTTTAATGAGACTAGTGTCTCTCCCTGCCCAGCCTTGCTCTACCCTGCCCAGTCCTGTCTAGTCCTGTCCTGCTGTGTACAGTTCTGTCTAGTCCTGTCCTGCCCTGCCCTGCCCTGCCCTGGCCATCCCTGACCAGCCCTATCTTGCTCAGCTCAGCCCTTTCCTGCTCAGCTCATCCCTGTCCTGCTCAGCCCTGCCCAGCCCTGTCCTGTCCCTGGCCATCAGCATCACCAAGACCTCTGAGAGGTCAGCCCTTTGCAGCCGGGGTCACTGGTGTTTGGGTGGGTGGTAGGAGACTTGCCTTGTTGCTTCCCGGAGCCTGTGCTTCTATGGCGCAGGATTCATTTCGGGTTTGATGGTTCACCTGGCCAGAGAGATGAGCTTGAGCTTTGCTTCCTCTGGCCTGGGCAGGGCGGACTGAGGGAGCCCACAGAGTGGCTGCAGTTCCAGGGGCAATAGGCCCAGCTTTGCTCCCACTGCTGGGATGGTTTTTATGAGAAGAATAAAACAAGAAATGATTTGAGCTCCTTGAGCTTACTTCCCTCATCTGTTTAGCAGAGCCAAATATACACAGTTATGTTTGCGTGGCATTTGAAGCAAAATGAAAAGAAAGAAGCATTTTGGGGGCCGGGGGTTGGTTCCTCATAATCAAAATAAGTATACATCTTTTAATAGCTTGAAGACTCAGAGCCTCAGTAAGTGCACAGAACGCACTGACCCTGAGGAAAGTTATCCTGCCTGTGAGCCTCTTCCCAGCGTTCTTAGAGGAAGGCAGAGGGTGAATATAAGGTTAATGGATTCTGCTGCTAAATTGAACTTGGAAATGAGATTTCATTGATTTAATATTTCCTGTATTAACCTCCCAAAACAGTGTCCCTGTGGCCCTACCAAAGTGCAGTTTCAGTACTTCCTTTCCCGCGAGTCTGTGCTGCAGCCCGCACTGTGACAGGGACAGGTGACAAGTGCAGGATGGCCCTTTAGCCTCGCTGGCTGGGAGCAGCCGCCCTGGCCCGCCCGCAGGCGGAGCTGCTCCATCTGGACGGACCTTCTGAGGAGGATTCTAGGAGTGGCCTGTGGGCACTCTGCTGCGGTGGCTGTGGGAGTGGGTCACTTCTCCGGGGAGTGGACACTGAAGGGGAGGGCTGCTCAGAGCCGGTGCAGCAGGAAGAGCAGAGGGGCTGGAGGCACAGATCAGTTTATCCACACACAGCCTGCTCGGGAGCCCTGCCGTAGCCTCTAGAAGCCGGGCCTCCTGCCTCTGGGCAAAGCACTCGGGTTGGCAGCATGCTGCTGCCCGATGCTAGGGACTGCCTCCTGCTGCTCCTCTGCTTCCTGTAGCCTCTGCCCGCAGTCTTTTTCCCCCTCAAGACTAGCCTGGTGCTTTGCGGCATTCTTCCTTTGTCCTTCCCACCCTGGCTGCCCCCACCTCTGACTCTAATTTCCCTGCTGGTCTAGGGTGCCACGCACTGGCTGTGGGTGTGGCCTCACTTCACATGCGCGCAGTAGGGGGGAGGCGAGCAGCATCTCAGGGGCCTGTCAGGCTCTGAGCAGTCTCTGATGTGGCTCCTTTCTCTCCCTCTCTGCACGCACACTTTCTTCTTGCAGGCAGACATCATACTGCCTCTGTCCCTGCCAGCGGTCACCATCTGTGGAATCTGGTTAAGGGTTCAGAAAATCTTGGAGCGCCCTGCACAGTCCACTGCCTGCATGGCATTTGTAAAAGGCAGATCTCACTGTTTGGGGAAGGGTTTGCTTCCTCAGGGAGTAAAGAGTCTTTGGGTGCCAACAGCAATGAGTAAAGAAAGTTTAAAAGTTGCAAATACATCTTTCTTGGTAAAAACGGAAACAACGAGCCCTAGCCAGTATTGCTCAGCGATTAGAGGGTCAGCCTGTGTGCCAAAGACTCAAGGGTTAAAATCCTGGTCAAGGGCACATACCTGGGTTGTAGGTTCATCCCTGGTCCTGGGCAGGGCTCCTGTGGGAGGCAACCAAACAATGTGTCTCCCTCCTCCCTTCTACTGCCTATAAAAATCAATGGAAAAAATACCCTCTGGTGAGCATTAACAACAACAATTAAACAATGAGGCCTTTTAATGCAGAATGAAAGCGATTGCACAGATGTTTGGAGCGATGGCAGTACTTTTGGAGTGTGTTGTTGCTGTTTGTAAGCACAGCCTTTGTTTGATGTGTGAGTTCTGGCACGTTATATAAGAAGACAAGTGCACCTCTCCATGGCCACAGCTAGAAAATGAGGACACTCCCAGCACGTGTAGTGGGCATGTTTTATTGAGCATCAGTGTGGGCTGTGTGAAGCTGTGGTTAGAATGGTGGTGGCGATATCCCTCATGAATCATACAGTTAGGATAGGGCAGCCTTACTTCCTAAGATATCAGCTTCATATCCGATCCCGCCTTTGCTAGAAGGTGGGGCAGTACAGGCAAATTCCTACGCTCCAGAGATAGACAGACCTATCTTCCCATGGCTTATCCTCAGGGCCCACACATTCTACTCCGTTTCTGGGATTCTGAGTTGTCAATTCAGTTATGTGATTGGTCAAGAACCCAGCGTTTCGGAACCCCATTTCCTTCTTATTAAATGTGGGAGGGACCACCCTGGCCCAGTAGCTCAGTTAGAGCATCGTTCCTATACACCAAGGTTGTGGCTAGATTCCCCAAGCAGGGCACATGCAAGAAACAACCAGTGAATGCATAAACAAGTAGAACAACAAATTCTCTCTCTCTCTCATCAATCCATCAGTTGAGTAAATGTGGGAGGAAATAATGTTACCCTAGGTCTTTTTTTGCCTTAAAATACACATAGAATATGTCATCTCAACCTTTTTTTTTTTTTTTTTTTTTTTAATCATTACCCGAGGATATATGTCCATTGATTTTTTTTTAGAGACCGTGGAAGGGAGTGAGAAAGAAACATCAATTGGTTGCCTCCCACACATGCCCAGACCAGTACCAGGGATTGAGCCTGGAACCAAGTTACGTACCCTTGACCGGAATAGAAACTGGAACCCTTCAGTCTGCAAGCTGATGCTCTATCCACTGAGCCAAACCAGCGAGGGCCATCTTTTTTATCTTGCAAAGCTGAAACTCTGTACCTATTTAACAACTCCCCATTGCCTTCTCCCAATCTGCAGCAGTCGCCATTCTACTTCCTGTCTCATGGATTTGACTATTCTAGTACCTCGTATAGGTGGAATCATATAGTATGCTCTTTCTGTTTGGTTAATTTCACTTAGCATTAAGTCCTCAGGATTCGTTCATGCTGTAGCATGTGTCAGAATTTCTTTCCTTTTTAAGGCCAAAAAAATCCCATTGTATGTATGTACCAAATTTTGTTTATATCTTTGTCCATTGATGGACACCTGGGTTACTTCCACCTTTTGGCTATTGTGAGTGATGCTGCTATGAATCTGGGTGTACAAATCTACTTTGAGACCCTGCCTTCAATTCTTTTGGGTATATACTCAGAAATGGAGTTGCTAGATCATATGGTGTTTCTTTTTAAATTTTTTGAGGAACTGCAATGTTACTTTCCATAGCAGCTACTGCACTTCATATTCCCACCAACAGTGTACAGAAGTTGGAGAAATGTCTTTTCTGGTTCTTTTCCCATTTTTCAATTGTGTTTTTGTTGTCCTTTTGGGAGTGTTTTTTATTGTTGAGTTGTAAGAATTCTTTAAATATTCTGGATATTAACCACTTATCAGTTCTTTTGGTGTCATATTCATGAAATTATTATTAAGTCCCATGTTACAAAGCTTTCTTTCATTTTTTCTTCTAAGAGCTTTAGCTTAGGTTTACATCTTCTATCCATTTTCAATCAGTTTTTGTGTGTGGTGTAAGATGAGGGTCTAATTTTATTCTTTTGTATATGGGTATACAGTTTTCCCAGCACCATTTGTTGAAAAGACTCTCCTTCCCCACTTAGTGGTCAAGAATTCATTTCTTGGATGAAATAAAGTACTATACACGAAGCACTTGATAGCATGCCTAGCTGTATCTTTAAAAAGTGATGGTCCCTCTCTTGCCCCCTTATTTGAGATGTAGTTTTTAACTACCGGAGTAGGTTTTTAATAATTATGAAAGCAACTGCCTAAAGGTACTGACTCTGTGTGAGGTTTTATTCCCAGGGCTTTACATATGTTAACTCACTGAATTGTCCTAACAACGCTATGGGGTAGGTGCTGTTGTTTTCACTAGTGTACAGTGAGGAAATTTGACGCTTAGAAGTTAAGTAACTTGCCTGCATCACATATGTAGTAAGTGGTGGAGCCTGTATTCAAACCCGGGTAGTTTGGCTCCAGAATTTGTGGGCTAGTAAACGTAACATCTCCCGGTTTGTTTGTTTGTTTGTTTGTTTGTTTGTTTGTTTTTCTTTTGGCTGGGTGCATAGCAAGGTAATACTCTCTTAGTCCTTCCCCTTCTTCAGGGGGTCTGAGATGGAAGCGGTGGGGTTTGGGAGATTCTCAGTGTGTTGGGGGATTGATCTGGGGTAAGGAGCCCCCAGCAGCTGAGGGCCCTCTTCTTCTTGTTGGGGCTGGTGGTCCAAGGGCTCTTACTCCTTGGAGGCCATGGGGACCATAAAGTCCACCAGCCTCATTGTCAGACCAGGAAATGAGCTGACAAAGTGGTCATTCAGGGCAATGCCAGCCCCAGCATTGAAGGTGGAAGAGTAGGTGTCACTGATAAAATCATAGGAGACAGCCTGGTCCTCAGTATAGTCCAGGACATCCTTTTAAAATATATATATATTTTATTGATTTTTTTTACAGAGAGGAAGGGAGAGGGATAGAGCGTGAGAAACATTGATCAATTGTCTCCTGCACACTCCCTACTGGGGATGTGCCCGCAACTGAGGTATAATACATGCCCTTGACTGAAATCGGACTTGGGACCCTTCAGTATGCAGGCAGACGCTCTATCTACTGAGCCAAACCGGTCAAGGCACCCAGGACGTCCTTGAAGATCCCTCGGATACCTGTTTCATCACCTTTTTTTTTTTTATTTCAGACCAAGAAAGGGAGAAGGAAAGAGAGAAATAACAATGATGAGAGAGAATCACTGGTTGGCTGCTTCCTGCACACCTCCTACTATGGATGAGCCTGCAACCCTCACCACCTTCTCTGTGTCATAGTATTTGGCCACTTTCTCTAGACAGCAGGTCATATCCATCACCAACACACAGGGGATGGGGAAGGCGATGCCAGTGAATTTCCTATGCAGCTCAGGGATGACCTTGCCCACAGCCTCGCAGCACCAGTAGAAGCAGGGATGATGTTCTGAGCAGCCCCCCTCAGCCATCACACAACAGCTTCCCAGAGGGGCCATCCACAGTCTTCCAGCTGACAGTGATGGCATGGACCATGATCATGAGTCCCTCCTTGATGCCAAAGTTGTCATAGATGACCTTGGCCAGAGGCACCAAGCAGCTGGAGGTGCAGGAGGCATTGCTGACAATCTTGAGGGAGTTGTCATAGTTCACATCATCACAAACATGGGGCATCCACAGGAGGGACAGAGATGATGACCCTCTTGGCTGCCCTTCTAGTGAGCCCCGGCCTTCTTCAGGGTAGTGAAGTCACAGTGACTCCAACATATTCATCACCAGCATCGCCCATTTGATGTTGGTGGGCTCTCACTACTGAAAGATGGGGATGGGTTTTCCACTGATGACAAACTTCCTCTTCTCAACCTTGACTGTGCCTTTGAACTTGCCATTGGTAAATCATGCTGGAACATGTAGATCAAGCGTGTCAAACTCAAAGGCTAACACGGCCCAAATAAACAATGTTTAAATTTATGTGGGCCACAAAAAAATAAAAAACTTCAATTTTCATAGAAATGTAGACTATTTCAATAGACATGCTGAATACAAAGGGATGAAATAAATGAGTAATAGTTAATATAAAATAATAGAACATTTTAATAAAAATTAATGTTTTTCTTGAACATGAACTTACCAGACACTGAATAACTGCACAAATTAATAAATGTAACACAAATAAACCTATTCTTGTTCTCCAAAAGTGAAATATTTCCTGTTGCACATACCAAACAAGTCAGTCCAGGATTAATGACGTGGCATTCGGCTGCTAAAATATTTGCTGCTAGTATTAGTGGAGAGAAATGGTGTGCCTGCGTGTAAGGCGCGTAAGGGAAATGAATGCAACAAGATTATAGTCATCAGTCATTAGCAAATGTTGTAGTTTGTTATTAACAATTATGTATAACAGGATATTGTAAAAATTAAGTTATGAAATTTTTATTAAAATGTTTCTTACATAGGTTATATTGGCTGGGCCACAAAAATGTCTGTTGTGGGCTGCATGCGGGCTGCAGGCTTTGAGTTTGACATGCTTGCTGTAGACCACATAGTTGAGGTCAATGAAGGGGTTATTGATGGCAACTATCTGCTTTGCCAGAGTTAAAAGCGGAGCTGGTGACCAGGCGCCCAATGTGGCCAAATCAGTTTACTCTGATTTTCACCATCGTGTCTCGGGTTGTGGCTGCTGTGACCTGGCACTGCGCAGGAAGATGTGCCTGTCTGTTGAATGGGAGGAGTTGAGTGATTTTTAACAGCTTAGAGCTTTTCTGCCTGGAGTTTGGTGAAAGGACAGTGTTATGACATTAGCCTCTAGGCCCAGATCTCTCTCTCGCTGGGTGTTCTTTTGTGAAACAGAACCCTAGAACTGCTCTGTAGACTCCGACCATCTGGGAGATGTGGTGGTTCTGATTCCTGCCAGAACCCCTCATTCAGAAGAAATGTAAACCAGCTTTCTCTCTGACTTTACAGAAAAGGCGACAGATGGCTCCCTGCAGAGCGAGGACTGGACGCTGAACATGGAGATCTGCGACATCGTCAACGAGACGGAGGAGGGGTAGGTGCTCCCCTCACCGCCCGGGATGCTTGTCGGTTCCGGGTGTCACGCAGAGCCTGGCAGGGCTGAAGGATGTTGGCTGTTTTACTTTTTGTTTGGTTTTCAGTCTGTTTGCTTTGACATTTAATATGCTGACCTTTTTCAAATTGAGAAGGGGACGGGGAGGAAAACATTGATGTGAGAGAGATACATTGATCCATTGTCTCCTGTGCATGCCCCAACCGGGATCAAACTGCAACCTGAGTGTGTGCCCTAACCTGGAATCGAACCTGCGACCTTCTGGGACATGGAACAACACTCAAACCAACTGAGCCACACTGGCCCGGGCAATACGCTAACGCTCTTTAATTATCTTTCATCTTCCTATCCGCTTTGCCCCCATTTCCCCGATGGCAGTGCTGAGTCAGAGCCCTGGCAACCTCTTTTAATAACCTGCCTTCACTCGTCAGTGAAAATGAAGTTGCTTGGTTACTTGGTTCCCGGTAGTCGTTGGTCTCCATAGCCAGGCTGTCGCCCCTGCCCCCGTTCCTTCTCAACCTCTGCCTTCCCTTCACAGATGTGGGGCTATCTCTGCCATGTTTTCCTGGGCTGGGGCCCCAGGAGTCAGAGAGAGTGCCCACAGAGCAGCCTGGTGTTTCCGCAGTGGGTATCCCTGAGTTACCGAGTCTGTGCTTATTGTTATGCATGATATAGCCTCTTCTACTTCATAGCTGCATTCTAGTTACACTTCTTCCAAAGTAGTCTATATTTGGCCCTCCGCCACACCATACAAATGGAATTTATTATTGCTATTTCGCCTTGAACTGTCTCCAAAGTGGTAGGAGAATAGCCAGTCACCCCCAGGTAGTCCTTCTGAGGGTGAGTTTTCATTGTGGCTCCAGGGAGGGGCCTGCTGGCTGCTTCCCCCGGCACATCCCCCGCTGGGAGCTCTGGGTGCTCTGCCCGGAGCTTGTTCCCACTCCTCTGCTCCACGGCAGATCAGGAGAGGAGTGAGACTGACTGAGGTGGCTGCCATGGCCAGGGCTCACTGGGCTGGCAGAGCCCTGGAGAGAGGAAGCCACTCCATGCTGCTGGCCAGTAGCTGTGACCTTCACCAGCTCAAGTCCACAAACAGCCCTCAAAGCTGAGAGATCGTCAAGTCCCACATTTGCAGAAATCAGCATTCCTGTGTGGAGGCAGCCATACTGCAAACACCTGCAAGGACACATTCCCCAGAGAGCCTTGTCTCATCTGCCCTTGGACTCAGAGCCAAGGCTTCCTGCAGGCAGCCATTTTTCAAGTTGGGAGGGGAAAATAGGTCTCAGGTATTTTTAAATTTCTTCATTCTTTCCACATTGATTCATTTTAGAGAGATTAGAAGGGAAGGAAGGAGGGAGAGGAACATCTCTATCAGAGAGATACATTGATTAGTTGCCTTCCGTACATGCACCCTGACAGGGGCAGGGGCATCAAACCTGCAACCCAGATATGTGCCCTTGACCGGGAATTGAACCCGTGACCCTTCGAGCTGACACTCTAACCTCCGAGCCACACCGGCCAGGGCTTTACATTTCTTGAAGCCTTGCCTTGCTGTGTTTCTGTTTAAATAGGGCTGATTAGCCGAGCTTCCACACACACACACACCCCCCCCCCCCACATACACATATTAAAGGACTTTTTTATTTGGTAAGTAGATCATAAATATTTCAGGAGGAATAGAAGGTTTCTGACTTACCAACCTTCAACTTTGGAAAGATCAGATATATTGACACGTGAATCTTTAGAAGGCCGCCACTGTGAGAGCAAAAAGCAGGCCTACAGCTGGTCAGGTGATAGGGCTTGCCGGGGCCAGCCAGCTGGGGCTCCATGCCGGAAGTGCCTCCTAGGTCCACACCTTTGTTTAATCCTGACATAGAGTAAATTAAATAACAGGCCAGATATAAGGACTGTACTTGTTAGGGGGCTGCTGGGGACTCTACTCCCACTTCCAACAGTGACTTAAGGAAGAATGTGTTTCAAGTTCCAAATAATGAACTGATAGGTGAGCTTTTGAATAGGCCTTGTACACAGGGCCTGCCTGTAATTCTGTGAGATTCTCTGGGAATCCACAACAGATCCCTTACCTAAAAGCACACAGTTCCTTGGGTTTTGAGGAGACTAAAGTTTTCTTTTAAAGTTTTCTCAGGGAAAAAGAGGTTCCATGGAACTGGGGAGGAGCTGAACCCCAGGCCTATGCCAGGGCCTGGCCATTCTCTCTCTGTGGTCTCCTCAGTGTACCCACGCCCACTGAGGAGACCACAGAGAGAGGGAAAAAAGCAGCCCACTTTTTGTTTTGGACAAATACCTGTATGTGATACCAAAGTCAAAAGGGCTGCAAATAGACAAAGTGAAAAACCTCCCTGTCCCCTCTGTCCCCCAGTTCCCTCGGAAGGGGCAGCCGAAGTTAGCAGCTTCTGTGGCTCTTTCAGCGTGTGCCCTGTGTCTGTGTCTGTCTGTGGTCCTCGGGTAACTCACTCAGGAGCACATCCTATGCACTACTCTGCAGATGACTGTTCACATGGTCTGCTCTGTGGTGATTCACAGGAGTGTGTTCTTTGTGCAGCTGCATAGTACTCCATTATGTGGATACACAGGCTTTGTTTAGTTTATTTCCAGCCTTTTACAGTTATAAACATGCTAAGCAAATAACTCTGTAGAATGCTAGTTCACAAAAATGGCAGTGAATCTGTGGGACAGTGTCCCAAAATGTAATTTTTAAGGATCTTAATATGTCCTTTTCTCCAGGCCAAAGGATGCCATTCGAGCGCTGAAGAAGCGGCTAAACGGGAACCGGAACTACAGAGAAGTGATGCTGGCATTAACAGTGAGTACTGTCCGTGGTGGACGGGAAAGCACCTTGTAAAGTCCATGCTCCCGACCTGGCCTCACTCTCAGGCCTTTCCCTCTGTCCACTCAGCACAGCCTCTGATGTGTGCATTGAGGGCATGGAGTGTGCACCAAGAGGGTCAGTGGAGCATTCCCATAGCACCCTTGGGTGCCAGTTTCCTGTATAAACTGCTGACTTCCACCCCAGAACCTGCCCTGCTGCTGAGCTTTTCAGATGTTAATGCAAATGTTTGCAATAACCTTCCCAAACAGGTTTCATCATCTCCCTCCCTGGGATGAAAACACCGAGGCTCAGAGAGGTCTAGGGATTTACCCAGACTTCACAGCGAGTGAGGAAGCCAGCTGTGGATTCTGGAGTAAAAAGTGATCATCACTGGGAGGTTCTTGAAAAAGTCAGCCAACGGACTCCTGTCAAGAAGAAACAGACAGATTTCTGCCCTTCCTTAATATGTCAGAAAATTAAAAGGGACAACTTCCCGTGTGACTTCTGTCTTAGAAGCTGAAAAAATTCTTTAAAAAAAAAAACCTTTTTATTTTTAAATTATAGTTGACATATAATATTATTTTAGTTTCAGGTGTACAACCAGTGATTAGACATTTATATAACTTACAAAGTTATCACCTGGATAAATCTAGTACTCATCTGATACCATATATAGTCACTACAATATTATTGCCTGTATTCCCTATGCTGCACTTTACCTCCCCATGCCTATTTTATAACTACACCTTTTTCACCCATTTCCCCAACACCCCTGCCGCCTCCAACCTGGCATCTATCAGAATGTTTTTGTATCTATGAGTCTATTTTTGTTCTGCTTGTTTTTATTTTTATTTTTGAGACTCCACATATAAGTGAAGACATGGAATTTGTCTTTCTCTGTCTGACTTTATTCAGCACAATACCCTCTAGGTCCATCCATGTTGATACAAATGGCAAGATTTCATTCTTTTTCATGGCTAAGTCATATTCTGTTATATATATGCACCACTTTTTCTTTATCTGTTCATCTATGGATGGACACTTAGGTTGCTTCCATTTTTTGGCTGTCCTATATAATAAAAGGCTAATATGCAAATTGACTGAACGGCAGAATGCCTGATCACTATGATATGCACTGACTACCAAGGGGCAGATGCTCAATGAAGGAGCTGCCCCCTGCTGGTCAGTACACTCATCCAGAAGCTGGGCTCACGGCTAGTAAGCACAGCAGCAGTGGCAAGAGCCTCTCCTGCCTCTGTGGCAGTGCTAAGGAAGTCTGAGTGCCGGGGCATGGGCCTAAGCCATCAGTTGGACATCCCCCGAGGGCTCCCAGACTGCGAGAGGGTGTAGGCCGGGCTGAGGGGACCCCCCCCACCCAAGTGCACAAATTTTGTGCACCAGGCCTCTAGTTGTAAATAATACTGCAATAGACATATGGATGCATATGTTTTTTTCAATTTAGTGTTCTGTATTTCTTCATATAAATATCCAGAAGTGGAATTGCTGGATCCTTCTTTGTCTCTTATTATAGCTTTTGTTTTAAAGTCTATTTTGTCTGGTACAAGTATTGCTACCTCAGCTTTTTGTTTATTTGTTTCTATTTTCATGAAATATCTCTTTCCATCCCTTTACTTTAAGTTTGTGTATGTATCTTTTAATGTGAAGTGAGTCTCTTGTAGATAGCATATGTAAGGGTCTTGTTTTGTTATCCATTCAGTCACCTTGGTTTTTTTTATTGGAGCTTTTAAAGTAATTATTGATAGATAGTATGTATTTATTGCCATTTTATGATTCATATTTTTTTATCTCCTTCCTTCCTTCCTTTCTTTCTTTCAGAAGACCCTTTAACATTTCTTATGATGCTATTGTAGTTTGGTGGTGATTAACTCCTTAAGAATTTTCTTGTCTGTGAAGCTCTTTATCTGACCTTCAATTCTAAATGATAGCTTTGCTGGGTAGAGTAACATTGGTTATAGGTCCTGGCTTTTTGTCCCTTTGAATAATATTTCCTGCCAATTCCTTCTGGCCTGAAAAGTTTCTGTTGAGAAGTAAGTTCAGAGTCTTATGGGCACTCCTTTGTAGGTTACTGACTGTTTTTCTCTTCTTTTAAGATTCTTTCTTTGTCTTTAACCTTTGGCATTATAATTATGATGTGTCTTAGTGTGGATCTCCTTGGGTTCATCTTATTTGGGACTCTCTGTGCTTCCTAAAATGCATTTCTTTTTCCTTCACCAAGCTAGGGAAATTTTTTGTCATAATTTTTTTAAACAGGTTTTCATTTTCTTGCTCTCTCTCTTCTCCTCTGGCACCCCCATTATGTGAATGTTGGTACTTTTGATATTGTCCAAGAGATCCCGTAAGCTATCCTCATTTTTTTAAATTCCTTTTTCTTTTTGTTTTTCTGATTCGATGTTTTCTGCTACCTTATGTTCCAAATCGCTGATTCTTTCCTCTACTTTATCTACCAAATTGTTGATTCCTCCTAATGTATTCTTCATTTCATTTATGTAATTTTTTCATTTATGATAGGTCCTTTTTTATGTTTTCTACATCCATTTTTATGTTTCCTATCTTTTTGTTGAAGTTCCCACTAAGTTCCTCTACTTTCTCCCTAAGTTCATTGAGCATCCTTATAACAAGTGTTCTGAACTCTGCATCTGGTAGATTACTTGTCTCCATTTATTTCGTTTATTTTCTGGAATAATGTCCTGTTCTTTCACTGGGACATGTTTCTTTGTCTCCTCATTTTGGCTGCCTGCCAGAGTTTGTTTCTATGTATTAAGTAGAATTGCTATATCTCCGGAATTGTTGAGTGGCCTACGTAGTAGGTGTCCTGTAGGGCCCAGTGGCGCAGCCTCCCTCCTCACCTGAGCTGGGTGCACCCTCCTGTTGTAGTTGAGCCTTAACTGCTGTTGGAATGTCAGTGAGAGAGCTTGATCCATAGGTCCTTCGGTTGTGAGGGCCAGCTGTGTCCACAGAAGAGAATCAACAGTGCAGGGGCCAACCCCATGGAGCAGTACTCTCTTCAACGGGCTCAGATACCCACTGAGTCCACCCCTGGAATGTGTCATTAGTGGAGGTAGTGCTTCCATGTGATCTGAAGCTGTCCACCATATGCAGTGGCTCTTGGGCCTTTAGGAAGGTGCAGGCCAAGGTCAGCCACCATCTGTGACCTGCCTGAGGCCATCTGGCATGAGCTACAAAGCTATCTTCATATGGCTTGGAGGTACCCAGGAGAGGCTAACTTATGGACCAAGGCTGGCTGCTGCTAGTGCTGGGCCTGGGGCCACTTAGCAAGAGGTGTGAGGCTTGCTGAGACCAGATGCTACTTGTTTACAAGATTTTAAGAAGGTCAGCAACATGAGCCAAGATAGTCTCTTGGTATGGAAAATCCACTGGAAAGGCTTAGGGGGACCCCAAAGTTGAGTGGGGTGGGGGTTTGAGGAAATCACCAGGATGGGGTGAACAGTTAGCCAAGTTGATGGAAACTCTGATATGGAACCCGTCTTCTGGTCTGGAGAGTGGGAGGGGTGCTCAGCAAAGGAACAATTGTCTCTGTCAGCACTTGTCTGGGAGAACACTGCCCCTTTGGCCCTTGCCCTGATGCCAATAATTCAATTCCTCCCTATGTGTCCCTGGCACCTTTGAACTGCTGCCCCTAAGCTGGAGCTCAAAGGGAGTGAGTCTGAGTAAATCTGTTTGGGCCCTTTAAGAGGAACATCTGGGATTCCATGTGACTCAGCCACAATCCCTGATGGTTTTGATAGTGAAAAGTTATAGGGGCTTCTCTTCCCAGCACCTGGGCTGCGGGGCCTGGTGTGGGGCTGGGACACCTGGCTCCTAATGGGGGACTGAAACTGGGTGTGGGACCTGCCCAGTCTGCATCTCCACTCCCCCTCAAACTTTGATGTGGCTTCTTTATATCCTTAGTTATAGAACTTGTGTTCAGTTGGGTTTCAGGCATTCTGAATGATGGTTGTTCTCTAGTTGTAATTTTGATGTGGTTGTGAAGATTCCTGGTACCCCATTTACCTACATGCTCTTTTGACTGGAGACTATCTAAGGCAGTGGTTCTCAACCTTTCTAATGCTGCGACCCTTTAATACAGTTCCTCATGTTGTGGTGACCCCACCCATAAAATTATTTTCATTGCTACTTCATAACTGTAATTTTGCTACTGATATGAATCGTAATGTAAATATCTATGTTTTCCAATGTTCTTAGGTGACCCTGCTAGCAGTTCTCAACCTGTGGGTCATGTAACTGTAGCAGGATTATTCACAATAGCCAGTAGTCAGCACTGGGCTTCTCTATAGGCTTGAACAGTTTTTTATTTGTCCAGAACTGCCGTTTCCTTCTAAAACAGAGAAACTGTTTAGATTTTTTGCCCAAGTGAAAACCCAAGACTTTAGGAGTGTTCTTTCTTCCAGGGAATTGGGATTTGAATGATAAAGACCATTGAGAAATAGGAAGTTGAAAGTTCTGGTTTTTTTCTCAGAAGTTGAGCCATGTCATTCATTAAATCCAGAGCTTGCCTAAAATGAACTGTTTCCAGTAACTAATCACCAGGTAGTCACTCTAACGTGCCAGGACAGTCCTATCCTTTATGTGCCCAACTTAATGGGAACCCCACTGAGTGGAAATCTTCCTAAAATGGCCTCTGCCTTCATCTCCTTCCTGCAGCAGAACAGCTGAGTGTTGTCTAACCTTTCCTGACAGCCAGGTCTCATTTAGAATTAGTGTTTCCCCCAGTTTATTGAAATGTTATTGACATATAACACCTGCAAGTTTAAGGTGTACGTTGTGATGATTTGATATACATATATATTGCAAAGTGATTACCACAATGTTAGTGAATACCCTCACATCATTACTGTTTGTGTGTTTGTGTGTGCTGATAGCATCTAAGATCTATTGTCTTGACAATTTTCAAATATATACTACAATATTGGTGATTATAGTCACCATGCTATACATTGGAGTCCCAGAACTGACTCAGTTATAGCTGGAAGTTTGTAACCTTCCATGAATATCTCTGCTTTTCCCCCAGCCTCTGGCAGCCATTGTTCTACTCTCTTTCTACAAATTCAGCTTTTTTATATCTGTATGTAAGTGAGAACATACAGTATTTGTTGTTCTCTGTCTGACTTATTTCACTTAACAGAATGACGTCCAGACCCATCCATGTCACAAAAGGTAGAATTTCTTCCTTTTCATGGCTGAATAATATTTTATTGTATATATAGTACACCCAACTATATTCCTTTTTCTTTCTATTTTTTTTAATCCTCACCCGAGGATGTTTTATTTTCCCCATTGATCTTAGAGTGGAAGAGAGAGGGAAAGACAGAGAAATGTCAATGTGAGAGCAACACATTGATTGGTTGCCTCCTGCACACACCCTGACCTGATACCCACTGATTCCGCCCCTTGAATGTGTCATTGTGGAGTCAGTGCTTCCATGTGATCTGAAGCTGTCCATCACATGCAGTGGCTCTTGGGCGTTTAGGAAGGTGCAGGGGCTGTGCCAGGGAGGAGCCTGCAACTGAGGTACATGCCCTTGACTGGAATTGAACCCGGGACCCTTTTGTCTGCAGACCAAAACTCTATCCACTGAGTCAAACCGGCTAGGCCTCCAACATTTTCTTTATGCACTCTTTCACCAGTGAACACTTAGATTGTTTCCATGTCTTGGCTATTGTGAATAATACTGCAGTGAACATGGGGGTACATATATTTTATTTATTTATTTGTTTGTTTGTTTGTTTGTTTGTTTATTTTTAAATATATTTTATTGATTTTGTACAGAGAGGAAGGGAGAGAAATAGAGAGTTAGAAACATCGATGAGAGAGTGTCATCGATCAGCTGCCTCTTGCACACCTCCTACTGGGGATATGCCCGCAACCAAGGTACATGCCTTTGACTGGGATCGAACCCAGGACCCTTCAGTCCCCAAGCCAACACTCTATCCATTCAGCCAAACAGGTCTCGGCTATATTTTATTTTTAATATACATTTATTAAATTGACTGGGTGACATTGGTCAACATGAACATAGGTGTCAGGTGTGGGTTTCTATAATATGTTACAAGATCTGTATATTGCTCCGTGTGCCCACCACTCACAGTCAGATCTTCTCCTGTCACCATGTATTAGGATCTCCTCCTTCCACCCCTTCCCTCTGGCAACCACCTCACTGCTGTGTGTGTTCATGAGTTTCCATTTTCTATCCCACATCTGAGTGAGATCGGATGGTTCTTAGCTTTTTCTGACTGCATAACGTTCTTAAGGTCCATCATGTTGTGAATGGTGGTATTTCATCCTTTCTCTTGGCTGAGTAGTATTCCATTGTGTGTATATAACACATCTTAAAAAACTTTTTTTTAAATCCTCACCTGAGGATATTTTTCCATTGATCTGTAGAAAGAGTGGAAGAGAGAGGGAAACAAAGAGAGAAATATCAATGTAAAAGAAACACATTGACCAGTTGCTTCCTGCATGAGCCATGAGGAGGGCCTAGGCCTTTATTAAGTTGTGGTACTTTCCTTCTATTCCTATTTTATTGAGTATTTTAATCATAAATGGGTATTGTATCTTATCAGATGTTTTTCCTGCATCTATTGATAAGATCATATGATTTTTATCCATTCTTTTGTTAATGTGATGTATTCTGTTAATTAATTTGTGTGTGTTGAACCATCCTTATGTCCCTGGAATGAACCCCACTTGATTGTGATGTATGAAATGGTGGATGTACTGTTGTATCAGATTTCCTAGTGTTTGGTTTAGGATTTTTGCATCTGTCTTCATCAGAGACATTAGTCTGTAGTTCTCTTTTTTTTATCATCTTTGCCAGGTTTTGGTATCAGGGTTATATTGGCCTCATAGAATGTGTTAGGAAGTATTACCTCTTCAATTTTTGGAAGAGTTTAAGATGGATAGGCTTTAAACCTTCTTTGAACATTTGGTAGAATTCACTGGTGAAGCTATCTGGTCCTGGACTTTCGGGGGGGAGTGTTTTTGATGTTTGTTTCAATTTTCTCACTGTCAATGTGTTGTTGTTTTTTACTATGGGTTATTTGTGTGTGTGTGTGTGTGTGTGTGTGTGTGTGTGTGTGTGTGTGTTTAAGTATATTTTTATTGATTTCAGAGAAGAAGGGAGAGAGAGAAACATAAATGATGGGAGAGAATCATTGATCGGCTGCCTCCTGCATGCCCCACTCTGGTGATCAAGCCTGCAACCAAGGCCTGCCCTGACCCAGAATCAAACTATGACCTCCTGATTTATAGGACAATGCTCAGTTACTAAGCCATGCCAGTCAGGCCCTTATGTATTTTTTGCATTAACCCCTTATCTGATAGTTAGTAAATATGTTTTCCCATTCTGTGGGTTGCCTTTTTATTCTCCTAATTGTTTCTTCTGTTATGAAGAAAAGTTTTAGTTTGATGTAGTACCAACCACTTGTTTATTTTTTGTTTTGTTGCCTTTGCTTTTGGTGTCATATCCAAAAAATCTTTTTCAAAATTAATGTCAAGGAGCTTCCCCCCTATTTTTCTTTTAGAAGTTTTATGGTTTAGGGTATTATATGTAAGTGTTTAGTCCATTTTGAGTTAGTTTTTGTGAGTGGTGTGAGTTAGAAGCTCGTTTCATTCTTCTGCGTGTGGATAACCAGTTTTTCCAGCACAGTTTATAGCAGACTGTCCTTCCTCCCATTAAGTCCTCTTGGCTCCCTTGTCAAATATTAGTTGACTGAGTAAGTATGCGTTTATTTCTCGGCTCTTGATTCTGTTCCATTGGTTTGAGTTTATTTTTATGCCAGTACCAGACTGCTTTGCTGACTGTAACTTTGCAATATAGTTTTACATCAGGCAGTGTGATACTGTCAGCTTTCTTCTTCCTCAGCATTGCTTTGCCTATTGAAAGCCTTTTATAGATCTCTATGAATTTTAGGATTGCTTTTTCTATTTCTTTGAAATATGTAGATGGCTTTGCGTAGTATGAACATTTAACAATATTAATTCTTCCAGTCCATGAACACAGGATATCTTTCCATTTATGTGTGTCTTCAGTTTTTCTCCAATATTTTATAATTTTCAGGGTAATGATCTTTTACTTTCTTAATTACATTTATTTCTAAGTATTTTTAAATTTTTAATATTTTAATTTTAGTGATCATGTCTTTGCTGCCGACCCAGTGATGCCTTGGGGGACTGATTAAATGTGCAAGTCCCTGCCCTGCCCCTGCACAAGGCCCTTGTCTGGTGCACGAGCAGGGCCCCATGCCTACTTCCATGACTTCGCTCTTTGTCTTATCTTACCCTATCAGTCATCTCAGTTCTGCTCCTGTGGGCCTTTCCTCACTTCATAGCTGTACACTCAAACACTGTTCACAGTTACCCCAAGTAGGATTTAGGCAGAGGTCCTGAGGGGGCTCTCTGCTTGGGCATGAACTGGAAACATCTGTTTCTGATTGCTTGGAGGCACCTTCTGCTTACTCCTGGGCTTTGGCTCCATTCTAGAAAATTGCTGCTGTGTGTTTCATGCCCTGCAACCCACAGAGACAGTTTTCCAGGGGCCTTTTTTGGCAGAGTGGCATGAAGTGGGCCTTGCCAGCCAGAGAAGACCTCCCACGTCTCCTGCTTTTCTAGGCTGTGGCTGCTCTGTAGCACATGCCACCTCTGCCCAGGGCATTGCCAAGCCTATGTAGCTGAGCCCTGGAGTATCTAACTTTAAAATCTGCTCCAGGGAAGGAGAAACCAAGATGGCAGCATAGGTAAACACCTGAAATTGCTGCCTCACACACCACTTCAAAACTACAACTAAAAAACAAAACAGACATCATCCAGAACCACAGGAAGGCTGGCTGAATGGAAATTCTGCAACTGGAAGGGAAGAGAAAAGCATAGTGAGACTCAGAGGAGGTGCGGGAGTAAAGTATGGAAGCGTGGGGGGGGGGGAGGGCTGGCAACTGAGGACACTGTTGTCTTTTTCAACCGTGAGGGAGACACAAGCTCCCGACTGCTCTGAACCCCAATTCCTCGCGAGACTCGGGGGACCCAGACTCATGCAGAAAGAAACTGGGCTGTCTGGCATCAGGCGGAACTCCAGAGTGGCTTTCTCTCTGAGGTGCTTGCAGCGCTTACCATGGGACACTGAGACCCAGGGGCCTCTTAGGGCAGGGCTGAGGATCCGCCAGAGCTGTTTGCCCCACCCCGTTAATTCCCTGAGACCCCGCCCACCCTAGGTATGCGCAGAGGCTTTTGCATATGAATGGCCTGGCCCTTTGCGATCTAAAATTACCTAACAAACTGTAGCTGGGTCAGAGAGACCCAGAACATACAAAAGAAGGCCAAAGGCCCCACAGCAGCTTGCATTGCTTCACAGCTGAGCCTCATCTGGGCACCTCCAAACCCCAAACAAAGAAGAGGAAACTGCAGATCTCTCTGTAGCTCCTGCTGGGTAGCCTCAGGCAGAGGCTAAATTAATACCTCCTTAGAGTTCCAAGAGCCAGTGTACCCAGTGGTCAGAGTGGGGCCATACAGATTACAACTCCTCAGATCCATAAGGGACACACTCAGGGGGCAGACTCAGGGAGCACCAAAGCCACACTGAAGCAAGTCTTGCCCCATAGGGGTGTCTCCAGCACAGAATTTTCCCATCCTAAACACAACTGATTCTCACAGCCAATTGGCCTGGAGGTCAATTCTTCCCAGTGATACCAACAACAATCAAGGCTTAACTACAACAAGACTGTGTGTAAAGCCCACAAAGGGGTGCACCAAGAGTGTCCACCTCAGGTAAGTGGGGAGGCTGAGCCACTGGTCCCTACAGGACACCTAACACACAAAGCCACTCTGTTAACTCAGGGAAGCAGCCAAATGCAGAGACAAAGAAACAGGTTACAAATGACAGAAATGGAGGAAAACAAACTACTGGATATAGAGTTCAAAACCACAGTTATAAGGTTTTCAAGAATTTTCTAGAAACCGCTGATAAATTTAGTGAGACACTCAAGGATATGAAAAAGAACCAACTAGAAATTAAGCATACACTGACTGAAATAAAGAATAATATACAGAGATCCAACAAGAATCAAGTCAAAGATTTGAAATACAAAGAAGCAAAAAACACCCAACCAGAAAAGCAAAAAGAAAAAGGATCAAAAAACATGAAGATAGTGTAAGGAGCATCTGGGAAAACTTCAAGCGTACCAACATTCACATTATGGGGTTGCCAGAAGAAAAGAGAGATCAAGATACTGGAATCCTATTTGAAGAAATAATGACAGAAAACTTCCTCTATCTGGTGAAAGAAATAGACTGACAAGTCCAAGAAGCACACAGAACCCCAAACAAAAGGAATCCAAAGAGGACCACACAAAGGCACATCATAATTAAAATGCCAAGAGCAAAAGACAAAGAGAATATTAAAAGCAGCAAGAGAAAAGCATAATGCTTCCTGCAGGGACTGAACTGTTCCGTCACTTGAGCATGTACTGCAGCCTGTGGAATGGCATCTCAGCATCAAAGTTCTCATTTACTGGCTCCTCCCCTGTGCTAGGTGCTTGCGTGGCAGCATCACTATAGTTCTGGAAGGGAGTGCTCATGTGCCCACTTTACAGATGGCGAAGCAGAGGCTCAGAGACTTGCCCTGGACCACTCAGAAAGTGGTGGAGCTGAGATTCAAGCCCACACTGGCCATCTAGCCAGAACCCACACACATCTGTGCTTTTCTGACAGGCTCAGGCCTGTGTAACTGATTGTCCCAGATGGGACGAGTGGGCAGGGTTTGGAAGGATGCATGACCTTAAACCCTAATGGCAGCAGAAGCCCACAAACCAGTTATTAAAGGTGGAAAGTCATTTTCCATTTTAGTTGCAAAAGCAGAGGTGTGGTGTATGTGTGTGTGTGTGTGTGTGTGTGTGTGGGTGTGTGTGTGGGTGTGTGGGTGTGTGTGTGGGTGTGTGTGTGTATGTGTGTGTGTGGGTGTGTGTGTGGGTGGGTGTGTGTATGTGTGTGTGTGGGTGTGTGTGGGTGTGGGTGTGTGTGTGGGGGTGGGTGTGTGTGTGTGTGGGGGGGGTGTGTGTGTGGGGGGGGTGTGGGTCTGTGTGTGTGTGGGTGTGGGTGTGGGTGTGTATGGGTGTGTGTGTGTGGGTGTGTGGGTCTGTGTGTCTGTGTGTGTGTGTATGTGTGTGGGTGGGTGTGGGTGTGGGTGTGGGGGGGGTGTGTGTGTGGGGGGTTGTGTGTGTGTGTGTGTGTGTGTGTGTGTATGTGTGTGGGTGGGTGTGTGTGGGGGGGGGGTTGTGGGGGTGTGGGTGTGGGTGTGTGTGGGTGTGGGTGTGTGGGTGTGTGCTTCCTCATATTACTAGGGCAGACAACTCCCTGGACAATTCTTACTGTCACAGCAGCCTTCCCTGTGACAGAGCATGTGTCCCGTTGGCTAATGCCACACACCCAATGGCCCAGAGGGAGGACAAAGTGCTGATTTTTAGAGACCACTCAGTCATTTCATTCCCACTTTCCCTGCTCCGGTGAAAGTGATGCCTAAATGAACAACCAACGACCTGATTTGTGTGCGGGGCAGGCAGCAGGGGACTGCCTCCCCCTGAGGTATGCCTGGATTACTGGGTGAGGATGCGGTGTGGTTAGGCTGGTTCTAAAGGAGCTTGGCGGGGAGATGTTCGGGGGAAGGAAAAGGTGGAAACTCCGCAGGCATGTGTGGTCACCTCTGCTCCCTCCGCACCAGGTGCTGGAGACCTGTGTGAAGAACTGCGGCCACCGCTTCCACATCCTCGTGGCCAACCGAGATTTCATCGACGGCGTTCTGGTCAAAATCCTCTCTCCCAAGAACAACCCGCCCACCATCGTGCAGGACAAGGTGCTGGCCCTGATCCAGGTAGGTCAGCTCCTCTTGGCTGTTTGTGGGCCCGCGGTGAGTCCGCATGCTTGGCCATCCTTTGGAAGGAAGAATGGAGGCTTCTGGGTTTCGATGTCCGTTGCATAACGCTTCCTTTCTACACTCATCCCCTGCAATGGAACCTTAAGTGCGGCTCTCCAGCCAGTTGACAGAGCTTCACGGCCTGGGTGCCTGGCCCGCTGCGGCCCACAGGGCAGGCAGGGCCTTGGCAGGACTCTGAGCCTCAGGGACAGGGTGGCGTAGGCAGGGCCATGTCAGAGGAGCGTGCAGGCTGCTGAGTTCCAGGGGCAGCTGTGGGGCTGCAGGGAGGAGGGGCCGGTGGTGTTGGGAGTGACTGGCTGAGGAGAGGAGGACTCCTTTGGACCCTGCAGGATGCTGAGGAACTTGGTGGAAAGGGCAGAGTGGGAAAAGCATAGCAGCAAAGACAATAGCAAATACAAAGGCCGGATGCGTCAGCGAGGGCAGTGACACATTTGGGTGCATCATTATTTGCTCTGTAACAAACTCTCTCGAGGCGTAGCATTTTAACATGGATGGTCATTGTCTCCTGTTTCTGTGGGTCAGGAGTGCAGGGAAAGCCTGCTGGCGCCTCTGGCTCGGGGGCCCTCTGGAGGCTGCAGCGAAGGTGCTGCCAGGACTGCCTGGTCCAGCGCAGTGGGAGCTGCAGCAGCCTGTCCACGGGGCTCCCCATAGGGCAGGGCAGCGCTCAGGCCTTGCTGACCGCTGGGAGGAGGCCTGAGTTTCTCCCATGGGGACCTCCTGAGTGTCCTCATGACATGGCAGCCGGTTCTCCCAGAGCAGAGGACCCAGAAAGCATGAGGAGGCTGTGGTGCCTGCTGAGCTGTGCCTCACAAGTCACACTGCACCTCCGTGGCCAGTCTGTTTGTTAGAAGGGAGTCGTCCGGTCCAGCCTCAGGAGTGGGAAAGTTAGTGGTTCCTCTTAAAGAGAGAGGGTCCAGACTGCCCCCGCAGATAGAGTGTAAGGAAGACTGGGGGGCGGAAGACAGGACAGAGAGATAGTCAGGGCTTACAGGCCACATGGCACTGAGGAGCGTGTGCCTTATCCTATGGGCAGCGGGAGCTCTTGGATGTTTCTGAGCTGGCTGAACAGTCAAATCTGGTTTTAGACCGACACCGTGGTACGTACGTGCGTCACAAAGCACGTCCAGTGCGGACGATTGGTGCTGTCATACAGCAGATAACCTGCAGTGCCATGAGGAGAGGGAAGAGAGCTGGAAGGAGGACTGGGAAGGCGGGCAGGTGGCTAGGGGCAAGCTTTGGAGGCAGTGTGGCAGCCCAGAGGAGAGAGGGGCCTGAGCCAGGGAGCGCTGGCTCTGTCCTGCCTGCGCCTGTGCCTGCATCCTCCCAGCACGTGGAGCAGACTTCCACACTCAGCCTCAGAGCCTCCCACCGCCTGGCTTGCAGGTGTCACCCTCTCTCCCGTCACTCTCTTATGCTCTTCACGTTCCTCCACGCCAGCTTTCCCACCACCTCCCCGTCTGAGCTCTCCGCGAGCTGGGCCACTTCATCTCCGGGGTCTCAAGCACTTGACCACAAACCCTCATTCTGTGTGTCCGGCCGCTGCCTGTGAGACCTCACCGCGCACTGGTTGATGCCCAGCTCACTCCCCTGCCCCCGGTATTTGTATCAGGAAAGTGAATGGGGACTTTTTCTTACAAAACATAGGACATCTCCGCCTAAGCTGTGCATGCCCCCAGTGACATGGGGGAGGTCTCTGGAGTCAGACTGGAGTCCTTCCTGCGGCCAGACCAGTGGCTGTCAGCTGCCCCTGCAAGCACAGCACAGTGAGGCCATGATCCCCACTTCCTCTGCTGACTGTGGCCCCTGGCTCTCCCTGGGGACACCAGCCCGGCACCCCCACCCCTGCCCGTCAGACTCACCGCCTTCCCAGCACTACTTCTTCCCAGTGGCAAACCTCTACCTGCTTGTGTGTAAAATGGGCCTGCGTTCCTGCCTTTGTACTCCAGCCCTGCTCTGTGCGATGGTCCGAGCAGCCCGTGGCCACACCCATGCTCCGAGGACAGCCCTCCGGCCTGGCAGCAGCATGTGCTCCGCCGACAGGGGCTGCTGGGATGGGCCTTGAGGTCCCGCTGAGAAACCTCCAGGGGCTTCAGATCAGGACACGTCCCGTGGGCTTAGTAACCTCACGGGCAGTTCTCCTGCTCAGCGTCTGAAGCTTCCTAAGAACTTCGTCGCTCATGGCTGTCGCTCATGGCTAATAACGGAGAAGCACAGGCAGCGTTCGGAGTGGGGGTGGCTTGGCTTGTCATGGGGTGGAAAAGGAATAGAAAGATCAGCCTTTTCTTTTACTTTTCATTGATCTGTATATACAGGAAGTCACATACTTGAAAAGCATATACAACTTGATAAATTTTTATACACTGAATATACATGTAACCCGCATGGGGAGTCAGGGGGGCCATCCCAGGTGTGGGGCTTGGTGGGTGTGTGTCACATTCCACTTCACAGCACAGGGCAGAGCGGGGCTCTCCTGTGGAGCTTCACCTGCAGTCTGTGCCGGCGCTGCTGTCTGTGTGTCTGTGTGTCCGGCCGCTGCCTGTGAGGCCTCACCGCGCACTGGTTGACCACGGCTCCCTTTCCCACCGCGCACCTTGCTGCTGGGCCTGCGGGGGCCGTGCTTAGCATCCTCCGCTACAGAGGGCGCTTGCTAGTCAGGGCTGGTACGAAAGGTGCTGCTGGGAGCCTCTAGCATGTGTCCTTGGTGACATGTGTCACTTGGTTGGGTATCTGTTGGTCCAATAGGTGAAACTGCCATCTTTGTTGGTCAGAATGGTAGAATATTAGCAATTTCGGAGAGTTCAGCCTCACAGCTAGGCGTGCAGTTGCTGGTGGTAGAGAGTGCCCACGCACTGGGTCATAGTGCTATGACCTCTTCACGTCCTCACCAGTGGGCGGCATCTTCTTCATCACAGTGCTTCTGATGAGTATGCCGAGGCTGTCACCCTTTGAAAAGAAGGTGATTTTATTTGCATATTAAATGCAAAGAAAGCCTCCCAGAGAGTCTGGTCATTCCCTGGGAGAGCAAGTGCTGCTCCCACGAGAGACAGGGAGGGGCTGGGGTGCCAGGCCGCTGGCTTTGGCCGGCGTGGGAGTGCAGCAGGCCCTCGTGTCAGTGCAGCCGGAGTGAGTGTGGGTGCAGAGCCACACTGCGGCCACTCTCCCTCCCGGACCCTGCTTTCTGCTCTCCATGCCCAGCTGCTGGGAAGTGGGCCGGCCAGTCCCGTGTGAGGGCTCAGTGGGCCGTCCCCGCTGCGGGCGGAGGGCTTTGTCTCTCGGGAGGGAGCCCGTCTCCCTGGTCGCCTGGAAGGAAAGATGCTGAGAGCAGAGCGGCCTCCAAAGCAGCTTGCCAGCTCCGTCACTCCTGCCTCTGAACTTCCTGCCACTCCAGCTTTTCCCTCCTTGTGATCCGTGGCTGGCCTTCTGGCTGCGTTTCTTTCTGTTTCATGCCATCCCTCAGCCTTCCCTGGTGCTGTCTGCAAGAACAGCAGTGAGAGCATCCTGCTAGCGAGGCGTCAAAGCGTGCTGAGGGCATGCCTTCGCTGCTCTCCGCCCGCCCGCCCGCCCGCCCGCCCCGCCTCCGCAGCAAGGGTCTGAGAGCACAGTGGGACCTCGGTTCTAACTTAACTTGTTCCAGAAGGCTGTTCGAGAAGCAATTTGTTTGAAAACGGAATCATTTTTGCCGTTAGAAATAATGTAAACTGAATAGTCCAGCCCAGTCCACCATATGATTCCCTGTTTTAACCTTTCTTATATACAGTTTAACCTTTCTTGTGTACAGTACTATTTAATCTATAAATAAATATAAACAAAAAGGAAAGGAAATTTACAGTAAAAAAGTGAAACTTTACATACACACTAGAACTGCCTTTAATGTTGCCAGCTACTGATGACTGAATATGGAGGAGGGGGGCGGCATGGGGCGGAGGGGGGGAGGAGGAGGGGTCATTGTTTGGAAGAGGAGGTGGCTTTGCTTCTGGGGTTCTTTCTCTTCCCCTCTTTGCTCCACTGGGACTTGCTTCAGGCTCGCTGGGCCTCTGTCCCAGTAAAAACCATCCAATGATTGTGCCGCTGTTTTCACACTTTCCTGAAGGGAAACACTGCTCTGTCTCTGAACAAGTTCATGCACAGTTTGCTACTTCTTTGTCAGACTGTGCATTCCCCAGCATTCCCTTGGTGCGTGCGGTAGGAATAGCCTCCCTTCCCCACCCCTCCTCTGAAGGGGCTCCTCAGCTGCCGCGGCTGCTCCTCTGTGTCCTCCCCATCACCGTCCACTCCAAGCCACGGACCCGCCCAGAGACACAGTGTCCCCAGCGGACAGGCTCCCCTCACAGCCTCGCAGGCTTTGGCACAGCTTCTCCCTGGCGATTGTGTGGTTCTGGAACTCTCCCCATGCTCTGTCTATGATCCTCAGTGAGTGAGGACATTCAGGTGTTCCTTTCAGCACCTCCTCAGGGGTCAGTCCGTGTCAGAGGTCACCTCAGAACACCCCTGGAACAGGGCCTTTGAGCAGAGCTCCTTAAGTTAGAAATGACCTGCTGTTCTGTGGGCTGGATTGGAAGAGTTGTTAGGTGGCGAGGACCCAGCAGGGGGGAGGCTGTGGCTGGTGAGGACCCAGCAGGGGTGAGACTGTGGGTGGTGAGGACCCAGCAGGGGCGAGGCTGTGGACGGTGAGGACCCAGGAGTAACGTTGGCGGTGCTCCTGGCCGTGTCCCGCGATGACTTCTGCGCGGTGGTCCTCCAGCATGTCCTCCCAGCGAGCCTGTCTTTTCACAGTGGAACACTTGTTGGAACATACCCCTGGGCCTCCACGTATTCTAGAAGTTCTGTCAGGAAATCCTGAGCAGCTGCTTTGTTAGAGTGGCCGCCTCCCCATGTCCCTCCCCGCGAGTGCCACCCCCCCCTTTCCCACCGCTGGGCCCGGCGCCCTCCGCAGCCTCCGTCTGGTCCCGGGGCTTCGGAGGTCAGAGTGCAGGTCTGCGCTCTGTCACAGATCTTGCCTTTGAAATTTTATCACTGGCTAAGTGCTTTTTGTTTATCCAAATCAACAACAATTTCTCTAACTCTTCAGTGGCTACAGTTGTTTCCTGAGCACTTCCACACCCGCAGCAACGTCAGCCTCTTCATGTTTTAAAGTTGTGCTGTTGGCCTGCCATATCGGTAACCAGTCAGACACATGGACATCTCTATCACACTTCACAATTATTTCTTTTTTAAGCTCTATTGTTGTTCTCACAACTTTTAAGAACATATTTTTAAATTATTTTTAGAGAGAGGAAAGGAGAGGGATAGAGAGATAGAAACATCGATGAGAGAGACACGTCGATCGGCTGCCTCCTGCATGTGGGGGATCGAGCCCATACCCATGTGCCCTGACTCAGAAGCAAACTAATGACCTTTTGGCTCCTGGGTTGATGCCAGCCGGGCCTCACAACTTTCCGTTTTACTTTGCTGCTATCACTCACTCTTAGCGCCCAGGATAATTTACTGTAGGTGTTTAATAATAAGCAGCCACAAAACAAAAAACATAAGATATCCACAGCACAGTTTCCTGAGATGTTAACAACACAAGATTCAGCCGTCAGCTGACTCATACTCATGCATTCTCTCCTTTGTTTGTTGCCTGGGAAACATGTGACTGACCATACAGGTAACTGGGTCAAAAATCGAAGTTTTGTTCAACAACCAAGATAATATTTCTGTGACCAACTTGATTCAGAACCAAGGTCTGACTGACAAAAGGGGCTGGGCTGGGCTGGGAAGCTGTTGTGTTCTTAGAAGGTGTCAGAGAACTGATGGCTGAATCTGTGTGGACGGCAGCTCTCCAGACCCTGCCACTGGGAACAGGAAGTTTGGTTCAGGGGAAGAAGCAAAAGATGACAGAAGCTTTATTTTGTCCAAAGAATAGAACCCATAGTTTAAATCAGTAATCATTTATCTGAAATTTGATGATTTTAAATTGTCAAAACTTGAGGGATACAAAAATGAATAGGATATGGTTCATGTTTTATAAGGTTTTAGTCTGGACTTTGGCATACAATCCAAAGGAACAAAGGAAATCCTAGCTAATAAAAGAGTAATATGCAGATTGACCATCACACCAACACACAAGATGGCTGCCCCCATGTGATCAAAGATCCTGCCCCCAGGTGGACAACAAGATGGCCACCACAAGATGGCTAGCAGGGGAGGGCAGTTGGGAGGGACCAGGCCTGCAAGGGAGGGCAGTTGTGGGTGATCAGGCCAGCAGGAGAGGAAAGTTGGGAGGGAGTCCTACAAGGGAGGGCAGTTGGAGGCGATCAAGCCTGCAGGGGAGGGCAGTTAGAAGTGGCCAGGCCGCCAGAGGAAGGAAGTTGGAGGTATACAGGCTTGCAGGGGAGCAGTTAGACATCAATCAGGCTGGCAGGGGAGTGGTTAGGGGGTGAACAGGCTGGCAGGCAGAAGCAGTTAGGGGCAATCAGGAAGGCAGGCAGGTGAGCAGTTGGGAGCCAGCAGTCCTGGATTGTGAGAGGGATGTTCTACTGCCAGGTTTAGTCCTGATCCCAGTGGACATCCCTTGAGGGGTCCCAGATTGGAGAGGGTGCCGGCTGGGCTGAGAGACACTCCCTCCTGCTGTGCACACATTTCGTGCACGGGGCCTCTAGTAAAGGCATAACTTTCTTTTTCCCCCCTCTTTTTTCTCTGGGTCTTTCAACTTCCGACACTGTAGGCGCAGAGGCAGGAAAAGGAAGAACTACGTGAAGAGCAGAGAGGCACCCACTGAGTCACTAACCAGCCAGGGCTGTCAGGGGGCCAGCACTGCTGGTCACTGCTCCCCAGTGGCTTTTCACTGCCTCTGTCCCTGGCGGTTTGCGCCTCCCGGGGAACAGGTTCTCCGAGCCCTGGGCCACATCCCTGCTTTATCGCGTCACCACAGTCTGTTGCCATCCAAAGTGGCCACCTTCCTCTGTTCTCTGAAGTAGGACAATAGGTGCTTAGTAACCAGAGCACAGGAGTCAGTGCCGGCTGCTCTCCCTGAGCGGGGAGGGATTCAGCGTGTGCCTTCAGAGGTGTGACCTAGTGGGAAGAAGACAGGAGCCCAGCAAGATACTAGAGCACAGAGCATCGCTGGATGTCCCCCTCTCCGTTTCCCCTAGGGCTGTTCCTTTACAGGTGCCCCGCCCCTGCCCGTCCCCTTTGGCACCACAGTCGTGCTCAGTAGAGAATGCACCGAACCTGCTCAGGGGCCCCACAGGGTGAAAGAGCAGCAGGTGGGATGAGGCTGAGGCAGAGGCCGGAAGGGTGATTGGTTGCAAATAACAAATGCGAACTCCAGCTTGCCTAGGCAAAGAGGGAAGTTTGTCATGAAGAGGCAGGGCTACCTACAACCCTGGGGTGTGCGGAGCCGGGGGAATGGACAGAGGGATCAGAAAACCCTCCAGATCTCCTGCCTGTCTCACCTCTAGGCACACCTGCTGCGGCTTCTCTGTACACAGGTTGGGGCTGGCACAGGACTGACTCCCAGGGCCACATCCACGGACCGTCTCACCCGCAGGCCCCAGGCCCAGGCCAGACTCCTGGGAGGGGAGAAGCTGATGGGCCAGCGTGGGGTGTGTCTTTCCTCTCCCTGCCTGGAGCCGGGGCCAGGGGTCTGTTGACATGCTGTTTGGGCAGATGCCCTAAGAGTTATCAGCTGACTGGAGAGAAGAGTGATGGTTTTTTAATCTTCAGTCTTCTCCTCTTGTAGCTGGATGGAAAGCGACATGAATGACGGGCTCCCTGAGCTGTTTGCCCTTCCATAGAAACGCCTAGCGCAGCCCCAGGGGGAGCTACCATGCTGCTTCTCCCTCCCTCAGCAGCTGGGAAGCAAGGCGTGGGCGCTGGTGGTGAGGCCCAAACTCAAGTGAATTAGGTAGCTGAGGCCAAAGCAGCTGGTGGAAGATGGGGCTCAGGGGCACTTCCCAGGGGCAGGCCTCTTGTGACTGCTCCCCAGCTGGGATGCCAGGCAGGCCTCAGCAGGCACCTCTGCCCAACTCAGAATCCTGAGGGAAATGTCAGCCAACCCAACAGGGGCTGTCCTGATGCAGGGTTAAACCCCTGAGTGCAAATTAAATGAGCGGATCAAGGAAGCCAGACTGACTGTATGTTTCTATTAGGTGCGATGTGTCACTTGTAATTAACGAGGCATTTTGGGAGCTGACCTTTTCACTTCAAGTGGGTCTGCTGGTGAGATAGCGCTGCCCTAGCTGCCTCAGGATTGGCTGGAACGTCGCTGGAACCGGAAGGCAGTTGAATGCTGGAAGGCAGTTGAATGCTGGAGACAGCACAGAATTAGCACAGGTCCCTGGCCCCCGGGGCTCCGCCTTCCCTGGGAGTTTGTAAGGTGACGGGTGACTCTGAAGAGCCAGGTCCCATTTTGGGGGAGCTGTTTGGCTATACTTTTAAAAAATGTATTCTGGCCCTAGCTGGTTTGGCTCAGTGGATAGAGCGTCAGCCTGCAGACTGAAGGGTCCCATGTTCGATTCCAGTCAAGGGCCCATCCTTGGGTTGCAGGTTCCATCCCCAATAGAAGGCATACAGGAGGCAACTGATCAATGATTCTCTCTCGTCATTGATGTTTCTATCTCTCTCTCCCTCTCCCTTCCGCTCTGAGATCAATAAAAATATACTTTAAAAAAATAAAATGTATTCTGTAACTTCCAAAGAACAGATTTTTCTTAATTTTTAAAGTGTTTCATGAATCAGTGGTAAGAGGCAATCCATTTAAATCTGTATGCTTTCCTCTCTGTGCTGTTTTCATATAAAGGAGACTAGTGCTCATGCTTTCCTGTGTGTTTCTGTGGGCACGTGTGTGTGGGGGGGGGGGGGGGGGGGTAGCACAGGCTTTCCTCCCTCCTGAGCCCCAGACACCTCTCCTGGGCGAGGCCGGCTCAGCTATAGGGCCTCGCACCTGCTGAGGAGACCTAGAGGGGCCTTTCCCAGCTACACGCCACTGTCGATTTGCCTGTGGTTCCTGCCTCCACCGATGAGAGCCCTGCACAGCAGTGTGGGAAACGGCGAGTGAGCTTGTGGCATGGTGGCGGCCTCTGCTCACCCTTCAACTAAAATCACCAAGAATTGATTTCCTTGCAGTTAGGAAAATGCCTGCATGTTAGGATGCATTGCAAAGCTTGTGTGCTATTTCTCTGTCTTCGCCAAGAAATACAGATGCTGAATTAAGTTTTATATTTTTGTTCATGCTCAACGCACTATTGAAAAACCAAGGTTTTGCCACCCACCTCATGGCAGCACTGGTAGGGGGAGAGGGACAGGGTAGTTAGCCTTTGGGGTCCAGGGAGCACTGGCCGCTGAGAGAGCAGCTGGGCTGCGGTGGGTGTTCGGACACCGTGACAGCCCTCAGGAGACACGCTTCCTAACAGGCCTCCTTTATCCTTCCAGGCGTGGGCCGATGCCTTTCGAAGCAGTCCTGACCTCACGGGTGTTGTGCATATATATGAGGAGCTGAAGAGGAAAGGGGTTGAGTTTCCTAATGCAGATTTGGACGCTCTGTCTCCCATACACACACCGCAACGGGTAAGCTCCCAGCTGGCATTTTCTAGAAAGGCCTATTGCAGAACAGGCAACCATGGCCACCGCCCCTCTGCTGCTCCATTTGAATTATTCAGCTTGTCATCACGCTGTCTTGAAGCTCGAGGGCATTTCTCTTTAATAACAAGGGGAGTGCAGGAGTGAGACAGCTGGCTAATAGTGATTAAGTGGCTGCAGTGTCTCCCCCAGTTTTCATCCTGCCTGTGGAAGAGCATAATAGAGGGATCATTTCAGACATTCTCATGGAAATGGCTGCTGGGGAAGTCATTCTCTGAGGGTCATTAGCACCTGCTCTTCAGAGACCCCAGGAATGGGTGGGGCCAGCATCTCCTGGAGAACAGGAGCACCTCAGTGTTGGCAGTGCAGAGATGAGTGTGCTACTGGGCTGGGCAGAGAGCAGCTTGGGGTTTTCCAGCTGTACAAGCTAGCAGATGCTCTAAATGGATCCATTATCTGAGAGCTGGAGCGTTCAGCATCAGCCCAGACACCTTGGGATTCAAAGCCCATGGAAGGCCATGTAGAGGCCTGTCACGGATGCCCTCAGTGCATAAAAGCCTGCAGGAGAGGCTGGCCACCCTTCCCGGGAGCTAGTGTGCACCCTGAGGGCTGGCATCCGTCCTGCCTTGGGGAGCCAGGGCTCAGGACACTGCCTTGCTGGCCCGTCTCACCCGTCTCTGAAATGGGGAGAGGAGGGCATCAGCCGGTGCAGATCTTGTCGTATGAACACCACTCACGCACAGGAGGTTATCGGGGATGCCCAAAGGGAAGCATGAGGAATTTTATTTTCCAGAGCAGTGTTTTCAGTGTGACCTTCCAAACACTGTGCCTTGTGGAATAAACATAACCTGTTTTATTCTTCTAATAACTAGTGGCCTGGTGCACGAATTCGTGCACATTGAAAGGAAATAAATTAGAAGAAATATTTTAATGTTGCTATTCACCCTTTCTCTATAATAGAAGTGTTAATTAACTTCACAATCGACAATGATAGATTGAAACACATGCATGCAATTGGCGCCAGAGAGAGCTTTATATATACAATATTACGCATGCACAAGTCAACTTAGCCTATAGATATAGAATAAGCTTGCTTAATTAGACCTGCTTTCTGATGCAGCTAAACTTTTTTCAGCCCAGTGAAGCACCCCAACTTCTCTTTCAGGTAATTGTTAGCAACAAACAATAAATATCAACATGAAGCAGATTATTATTGTAGGTCACGCAGGGAGAACAAAGGGTAAAATATGTAACTGCAGCAGTGTTTGACCATATTCTGTGCAGTGAGAAAACCTGAAGTCATTTTCAAGGTCCACCATTTCTTCTTTTCAGTAGGGTCAAGTTTCTAAGCTTTCTAAATCTCCGTTTTCCAGCTAATGAAAAGAAAATAGGATTCCCCTGAGTCTCCTTTCTCAAAGAAGACCCTCCAGGACTTCTGTGAGGATCACAGGAGATGAGGCACGAGAAAACGCTTCACAGACATTTGGTTAAACTGTGAAATGTTTGCACTTGGCTATAAAAGCAAGTTGTGTTCCTTGGCTGAAGAAACTGCAAGGAGGCTAGTTGCTAGGGAAAGGAAGCCAGGCATTGCTACATGATGTCATAACCCAGATGGAGGGAAGGGCACTTAGCATATTAGCCTTTTATATAGATAGGTGATACAGAACTATGTTGTTATTTCTGTAATTACAAAGAACGTTCAGTAAATTGCATAATTAACTATTTATATTAGTCTACTTGTAAAAGCCAAAACATAATCTTCTGGTACCAACTAAGGATCCCTAGATGGCCCTAGTAATGGGGTACAGAGCATTAGGGCTCTCCCTGCCACCTTCTGAGGGATCTGGGCTTGGCTGTGGGGGGAGCAGAGGGAGGGGCTGTTGGGAGGACTCAGAGGGAAAGACCAGGAGCAGAGGGCCCCCTCCTCACAGGTGCTGCAGCTAGTACTGCCCTTGGGGGGCAGGCGCCAGGTCCTACTGCGCAGGCAGCCCGAGTGAACAGAGGACTCTGTCATTGCCATGCCAGAGTGTCCCTGAAGTGGATCCAGCCGCCACCGTGCCCAGGTCCCAGGCGCAGCAGAGGACAAGTGCCAGCTCCTTTTCCTCGTCTGCTCCTCCTCCCTTCTCCGCACAACAGGCCCCGGCTCTGAGTGTGACCGGCCCCATCACAGCCAATGCAGAACAGGTACTTGCATACCCTGGGCACAGGCACTTTGCCCTCATTCATCCTCCCAGACACGGGCAGGTGTCAGTAACGCACAGAGGAAAAGACCCATCTCTCTCTGAGGACTCGCAGTCGGGGAGGGGTGCGGGGGGGTCAGGTGCAAAGACAGTCAGGGCTGTGGTCACACTGAGGTGGGAGCAGTGAGATGCTGAGCCCAGAGTTGAGCAGTGCCTGGAAGGCAGCCTGGGGGTTGGGGGCTGCTGCTGCTGAAGGTTTTGAAGCTGGAGAAGGGCCCTGCCAGGCACCAGGTGGGGCAGGGCTGGTGTGGGGCGGGGGGGCGGGGGCAGAGGGGGTGAAGGATGGGGGCTCGGTGGGGGCCAGGGGCACTGTGTGAAGTGGGCGGGTGGGGGTGGTGCGGGCCAGAGGAAAGAGTGCACAGCAGGTGGTGGCTGGAGGGTGAGCTAGTGCAGGGAAGGAGTGGGGAAGAAGCTGCAGGGGTGAGGCAGAGCACAGGAATGGGCGGAGCTGTGAACAGCCTATGTGTGTGCAGAGAGGGTGGACTTCTCCCGTGAGGCAGAGGCCGGGCAGGGAGCCTTTAGGAAGCCTCTTCCTGCTTCACCCCAACACTCCTGCCTCCCTGAGGGACCTCCCAGGGAGCAAAGCCCTTAACGCCCCCTGAGTTTCTCGGTGAAACATGGAGACTGATCTTTGGGCGAATCTCTAGTATTTCCATTAGTTACAAGTTCGAGAATTGGTCAGACTTGAAAAAAATCCATCCCATGTTTATATTTTTAAACTCCTCACATAGTCTCCGTGACAATGTCTTCATTCTGGGGCCTCGTTCAGTCAGAGGGCAGTGATTCTGCCTGGTTGGTGGGCATGCTGTGCCAGGGCCCAGGAGGGAGCAGGCAGGAGGAGGAGAGGCCAGCTAGCAGGCACCGGGCCCAGGGAGCCCTCAGTGAGCCTCCCGCTATAGAATGGGCATGGGCCTGAGGGCAGCTGGAGGATTCGCACCCAGCTTCTGTGTGCTCTGCTGAGGAGACACTGCGGAAGCCCGCAGCTGAAAGGCGTTTACCTGAACTGTGGGCCTCACTTCCCTGAATGTGCCCTTTTCATCGCCCACCGTGACCAGGACCTACCCTGTGGCAGAGCTGTGCCCCTTCTGCTCAGAGGGAAGGCCACCATGTTTGAAGCTGTCTGTGCCTGGGAGCGCGGGGTGAGGGGAGCCCGCAGCAGCCAGAACAGTGGAGAGAGGGATTGGAACGCCTGACGGGCATGAGTGTTGCCCCCGGGGAACGAAAGCAGAGGCAGCAGACCAGCCGGGCCTGGAGGACCGGGGCTTCAGAGCCCACATGGCTTCTAACCGCGCAGTCCTGGCCTCCTGGTCAGAAGCCTCCTCAGCCAAGATCTGTGCCGTCCACCCATCAGGCAGAGCCCGAAGCAGAAAGAAGCTGCCAGGACCTGGCCTGCCCCCTTCCCCCTCTTCCCCCCGTGGGCTGTCCCTCCCATTTGTCCAGCCAGTAAACATGCATTGTGCTTTCTGTCCCTGTCCCTGTGCAAGGGCACAGGCCTCAGTGAAGCAGAGGCCCTGTCCCAGGCGCTGGACACAGGCGGGGGGCGGGGGTGGGGGCGGGGCGCGCCTCAGGAGAGACCTCTGAGCACAATGTCAAGGGCAGGTCAGAGCACCCTGGTCCAGCTCTGCACATCCCAGCAGTGTTGGGTATATGTGTGCCAACACGGGTGAGGGGGCATTTGCACATCAGCTACCCGCAGCCACTCTGCACACCTTGGGATTCCTAGTTCCCTCTCACAGGTGGGAAATGAGGCGCGGAGATTAAGTCCATCCTTTGGTGCTTCTGCTGCAGGAGAGGCGGCCCAGGCTTTGGGACCCTGTTGGATGGGCGGGTTGGGTAGCTTTCAAGGGGTCATTACCCTCGGCAGGGAGCGGCCTTCCTGTGGTTTTCTCCCCATGCCTCTCCCTCCCTCTCGCCATACCAGGCCAGTGAGTAACACTGCCAGCCTCTCAGAAGAACATAGTATTTGGAGGATAAGCTGCTGGGAGCCAGAGTCTATAGCTATGGGGTTCCTCTCCCAGTGCTGAGGGACTGGGGACCACACCCCCCACTTTCCCTTGAAAGAGCAGAGGCAGAGCCTGAGGGTGAGTCCCTGCCCCAGGGCGGGAAGCGGGGCTGCAGACCAGCTGGGTCCTCTGGGCACAGAGCACTCTCCTTGCCCAGTGCTGCCTCCCAGTCCTGGGCAGAGCCAGGGCCCCGGGTGACCGGCTCTCTGGGTGGCCTCCCTCCCCGTCAGCGCTCTCTAGCCCAGAGCTGCTGCTGCTGCTGCTGCTGCTGCTCTCCCAGGGGGGTGACGGCCCGCCAGGCGCAGTGACTGACCTCTCCCTCCTGCTTCCTCCTGGGCCAGCAGATCGCCAGGCTGCGGAGCGAACTGGACATTGTTCGAGGCAACACCAAAGTCATGTCCGAGATGTTAACGGAAATGGTCCCTGGACAGGAAGACTCATCTGACCTGGAGTTGCTGCAGGTGAGGGGCCTCGTCTCGGGGCTCAGGGCTCGGGGCACGGCAGTGAGAGAGCGGCCGAGTCTGTGTAGGCCCAGACCCAGCCTCACACTTCCTAGAAATGACAGAGGCCAGTACCAGGTGCTCTCCTTTTTACTTTCCTTAGTAGCATTTTTCCTGATTATAAAATGCCAATTGCAGAAGCCATGCTCATCTAAAGAAAAAGGCAGTTCAAAGAAGAGCGTTTTCTCTGCTGCCGTGTTCACAAATAGCCATCGTCAGCGCTTCGATGTTTATTTCAAATGTGGTTGAGATGTTACTATGTGTACGATCTGTCTGTGTTGCTTTGCACTCCTGACATCATCAGCCTCCCCTCCTCGTCACACCTTCCCAGACCGCCAGGCCATGGGCAGCTGAAGCCCCTTTTTTCCTGGACGCTGAGCACCCATCCCCAGGCGGAGGTTGTTCACACCGCGGTCCCGAGGCTCTGTCCCTACCTGGCCTCTCCTCCTCTGGCCGCTCGGGGGCCTGACAGTGCTGGAAAGGGGTCGGGTGCAGGGCTGCCTGCGGGGGTCCCTGGTGTGAGAGCCAGAGACCCTCCTCGGGCCTGTTTCCCAGGCCCGCCACTCCCGTCTCAGGCTCTGGCACCGCCTTAGAAGCAGTGCCCTCGGAAGGGTGGGAAGAGGGTGCTGTAGACTCCCGATGCCAGATCGTCTCTGTGGGAGGCAAGATGCTCGAGTCAACAAATCAGGAGCCAGACTGGCCGGGCGAACTGGCGTGAGTGCACAGGCTACTCCCGTCTGCCCTCGAGCCGTCGGTCTTGACCCCCCGAGTGGCGCACACCCACCTGCTGTTGGCACACGGTCCTCAGGAGCGCACACAGCCATCTCTTGCCGTGCCCCCTTCACCCTTCGAAGCCATTAGCTCCTGGGGGGTGAGCAGGGGTGGGAGCCTGTCCAGGGCCTAACAGAGCAAAGCCCAAGAGGCACCGATGCTGTGCGAGACCTGCTCTGGGGAGCTGGCCGCTGAGCGTGGGAGACACGCTCATCTCCGAGGAACTAGCGTCAGGCTGCTCTTGAAGGCATGACACCCTCTGCCAGCGGAGCAAGGCGACCTCAGAGCCTGCGGCAGGCCGGGCTCGCCTGGCTGAGCAGGTCCAGCTGGCCACATGCCACACTCCCGGGACCCAGCACCCGTTCCTGCGAATTGGCCTCCATCCTGCCCGGTGGTGCTTCTTCCAGGCATTCCCGGAGGCCCGGGGACCTGCGATTAGTCCAGAAGCTGAGGGGCTGCTTGAGGGAGCGCTGCGCTGTGTCAGCATCAGAATTCCTGCTGACAAGGGGTTTGCAGTGGACAGAGCTGAGCTCCTGGCCGCGGGGTGGGGGCTGAACAAAGCCAGCTGCTTCCAGACAGCCAGCAGCCCAGACAGCAGGGACGGTCTGGGTGCCAGTGCGTGTGGTGTGTTCTAAACAAGCCGTGAGCCAAGACAAACATAACCTAATCTCCTGTGGCAGCTCACAGTCTTCAAAAATAGGCTGCTTCCTGTGACGTTTTCCTTCCCTCTGTTTGTTCCAACTCTGAGCCTCCAGTCTCGCTGCTGTCTTTAAATCAAACGGGAAGAGCGGCTCTGGCACAGCGGGAGGCTTCGGGAGGCTCTGTGCACAGGCCTGGCCCCGGCTGCCGGCCAGCTCTGCAGTCATCCCTGACCTCTCTCCTCCTCTTCCTCCCCGTCTATCAGAAGCCAGCCAGGCAGGGTCCCCCAAGGGCCAGGTCAGACCAAACGGTGAGCACACCGTGTTGGAAAACGGCACAGGCTGCTTGGAAAGTGACAGGATCAGGCCGTGCCCAGGACTCCTTAGTGGCAGTGGAGGGCAGCCAGATGGTGAGGAGAAGCTGTCAGCTCGCAGTACTGGCCACGGCCATGAAGTAAACACTTTTGTCCCCAACCCAAATGTTCACGCCAGCAAAAGCCGCTCGATCTCGAGTGTAAGCTGCTGGGTAGGAGGCGGAGGAAATGGGAAGAGAGGAAATTGGAGGTGTCAGCCCTGGATGCACTGGGTGGCAGACCATGATGATGAATGGGTTCGTTTGATCGCTTCCTGGGAGTCAGAGCCGTTCTGGTGCAGCCTCGCTGCAGCCCTGCAGAGGGCGGAGCAGCCCCGGAGCGCTGGGCCTGAGGATTTGTCACTGTGGTTGAGGGAGGCTGAGGCCACTCCACTCGCCGCGCTGTCAGCCTCCTCTCGGGAGTTCCCAGAAAGTAAGCCGCAGAGGGACACAGCAGCTCCTCAGTGTGTGGGGCCCTCTGCTCTGGGCCGGGAGACCGCCAGGCAGCAGCCAGCTCCTCACCTCCGCTGAGTCCCTCCCGCCTCCGCCTCGTTGTTCTTATCAGCAGCAACTGTCAGTCAGCCCGTGGGGAGCAGCACAGCAGGGCAGGAGCGGGGGGCCGAGGCGCCACGATTCAGCCATGACTGAGGAGCTGGTGATGCTGGTGATCCCACAGAGTGTGGAGGGATCCTGCTGGCAGTGTGCCGGTGCCGGGCGCAGGCACGGCGGCCCCAGGCTGGAGCTTCTGTGGTTCTGTCAGCACATCGAGCTCCAGCCTGTCTCCCTGCACCTGCTGCCCTGTCGGTCCTGACACCAGCAGAAACACAGTCCACGTTCACACAGCAGGCCCCTAAATGCTGAGACTGCCGCGACCCAGTCTCGGGGTACAGGGGAGGCTGTGGCAGCCCACCTGGAGGACGGCCAGGCAGTTCTCAGCAGGGGACGGACGTCCCCTGAGAACCCTCATCTTTCTCCCGTGCTGTTGGCTGTCTGCCCACCGCCCCTCCCCACCACCACCACACATGGGCACTGCATGGGGCCTGGTGTGGGCTGTACCCACGCTGCTGAGGTCCGCCCTTCACCGCGGCCTGGAGTCCCCGCTCTGGACTCTAGTGAGCCTGGTACTATTCGGTGCCTTCTGTCTCTTTCAAATTAGCTTGCTGAACTTTGTCTCCAGTTAGTAACTCACATGGATTCAGTGATGCTAAAGGCATTCCTACCTTCCTGTGCGCTGTCAGTGAAGAGGAGGAGCAGGCATCGCCCTCTCGCTCCCCTCTTCCTATATCTCATTCCAACAAAAGACCCGGTGGCCAGGACCGTTTTCTCTGGAGAAGTCTGGTTTATTCTACACATTTAGCTTCATTATTCCCCTTTCTCTTCAAAGAACTTCTTTGCACACACATTCCCCGTCCCCCACACCCCCAGCCCGCAGCTCTAGGAGCAGGTTTCCGGGACCCTGTTCTGTGCTCCCCAGTCCGGGAGGAGGCTGGGGAGGACACGCAGAGCGAGGGCCTGAGAGTTGTTCTGTGAGGTGGGGACGTGCATGCCTCAAAGAAAGGATCACGTCGTTGGGAGCAATTAGGCAGAAAAGCGGGTGTTTTAATGAGATGCTCTGACAGGTGAGGGCTTCGCACAAAGAACAGTAACAGCTGTCCTCCCTCTGTTGAGAACCAGACCCAGAAGAGGCCAGAGCCCAGATTGTCCCCTTTAAGAACTTTGTTCCAGCTGTTGCGCAGCGGGAGGGCTGCCTGAGCGAGCGGGTGAGTGGGAGCCGCTCTGTCTGGAGGCCAGGGAGGCAGAGCAGGGTCTCCCAGGCACCTGCGCAGCCTGGCTGTGCGTGACCCGGTGGAGACCATGCAGAGCTAGCTGGTGCTGTGGTGGCAGGAATCTTAACATCTAGTCCTCCTCCCACCATCCAGCTCTTTGTTTAGTTCTGTTCTAAGACAGTAACTTACAAGGTGACAGCATGGACATGTAAAGCTTTCTCTCTGACTCAGACCCCGGGCCGGACTCCCTGGGTGCTCCTCTGAGGTCAGGGACGGGAGGCTCTCCTGGGGGGTCAGGGCTGCTTCCCCATCACCTCTGGGGAGGGGGGGGGGGGGAGCAAGGCAGCAAGTGCAAGGCCAAAGGGTTTCTGTTGCTTACAGCCATGGCATCCCTGCCTCTGTGTCCAGGGTGAGAGCTGCAGAGGCCTCTTCCCAAACATTTCTCTCAAGGATTGGAACTCCTCCACAAATAAGTCCTCCCGAGAACGGAGTGTTTAAAACAGATCAAAGCAGAGCTGCCCTGGCTGCCGGAGGGTGGGTTGCCCCAAACCCCTGCTGTGAGGCACTCAGAGGTGCACCATTTCTGCAGCCCCGTGTTTTCCCCAGGGACACAGAGACCAGAGAGTGCTGGGGGCCTGGGCGCTAATGCGGGTGCCTGTGAGGACAGTGACAGGAGCTGGTGGTCTGGGCAGAACTAGGCTTCAGAGCATTTTGTTTATTTATTTATTTTTACATATTTCTCCTAGAGGCCTCTTGCACAAATTCGTGCACAGGTGGGGTCCAGCCTGCCCACCCTGATGGGGGCTGATTGGGGCTGGGCCAGCAGGGGGGTGGGGATGTGGGAGGTTGGTGGGGGGAAGGAGGTGACTGGGACCTTCACTGGGCCTGTTGGCTGCCACAGTGTGTGTCATAGCGACTGGTTGTTTCACAGTTCAGGTCGCTTGGCTTTTATATATATAAATTGATTTCAGAAAGAAAGGAAGAGAGAGAGGTAGAAACATCAATGATGAGAGAGAATCATTGATCATCTGTCTCCTACAGGCCTGCTACTGGGGATGGAGCCTGAAACCTGGGCATGTGCCCTTAACTGGAATTGAATCGGGACCCTGCAGTGTGCAGGCCGACTCGGGTTCAGAGCATTTGAGATCAAGGTCCTCCTCCTGCCTCTAGCCCAGCCTGGTGCTGCTGATGGGATGGCACTACTTACCTGGGCTGGCTTGGCCCGGGTACAACTGGTACAGGTTGGGAGTAGGGAGAAAGGGATTATGAGAATCCAGTGATTTGCTTAAAGCCCTCTTTCCAGGAATGGTCCTGCCTTTTCCAAAATCTAGAATGGTAGTCCTAGGAGAACCAAGAATGAGAATAATGAGAATCTGTTCAGAGATAAACCCAGAACGTCCAGACATTGGACTTGCTTGTGTCCCTATTGACCAAGAAAGACTGACAGCAGCATCCTGGCTGTGCAGAGGGCCGAGACAGAGGCCATGTGTCCGTAGCCAGCTGGACAGGGCCCAGGACCCCACCAGTCAGAGCATCTCCAAGGAAGCTGCCTGTTATTCACAGCTGCCAATAGAGGTACTTCTGTCTTAAAAAATACAGCTGCGCTACGGTGCTTCTGGGCTGCCCCCCGGGGGCCATGCTTCTTTCCTCAGCTGCCTCTGCTCTGCTCTTAGGGAAGGCCCCAGGCTGAGCCGCCTGGGAGAGTGCCCGCATAGAATGGCCCGGATGTGCCAGCAGCCCTCCTCCTTCACCGCAGTCTGCTCGCTCTGTGGGGAGCTGGCCTGTCTCAGTCCTGCCCTTGCTCTTCGCTGCCTGGTCAGGCCTGGGCACTCATCTGCTTCCACACTGAATATCTAACGTGTCGTAAGACACATTCCTGCCACTGCTGCGAGTGCAAACACACAGATCTCCTCGGTTAGCAGCGTCTTTACTGTGACCAGCCAGCTTTCCACGTGGCCACCCCGTTCAGCCAGCAGCCACCTGTGGGGCGTGGTCCCGTGCAGGTGCATAGCAGGCGTGTGCAGTGTTCGCTGCTGTCCCCCACTGCGCGGGCCAAAGAAGGCCACACCTGAGTGTCCCAAATAGAATGGTGCATACGTTATAACATTATATAGATAGATAGATAGATATATAGATAGATAGATAGATAGATATAAAATGGTGCATACACACACGGGTGAGACTGAAATGGTGGGAAAGTTGTCTGGAACATTCTGTTGAAGAGAAAAAGCCAGCTTCAAAGAATCCTCTCTTCTAATTTAAAACGGGTTTATACAGCGTGTGGCTGTGTCCCCCCAGTCTGCAGGCCTGGACACTTGTCGGTCTGGGGAACAAGCGGGTTTCCTGGGGAGTAGGGGGCAAAAGGGAGGGCTTCCCCTTTGCTCAGACACACCCTGGCTTTGTGAGCAAGCCTGCACTGAGGGAGGAGCAGGACCCATTTCTCAGAGGACGTAGACGTGGCGAAGGCCCAGCAGGCTGGCGTGTGTGTCCCCAGGAGCTGAACAGGACATGCCGGGCCATGCAGCAGCGCGTGGTGGAGCTCATCTCGCACGTGAGCAATGAGGAGGTCACCGAGGAGCTGCTGCACGTCAACGACGACCTCAACAACGTCTTCCTCCGATACGAGAGGTGGGCGTGCCCTCCCCCGCCCCCAAAGCCGTGTGGGTTTCTTTCTCGAACAGAAGGGAGAGGGATTAGATTTGGAAACTACTCATCAGAGAGATGCTAATTTGCTCCAGACGACAGGGAAATGTCTCCTGTTCTCCTGGGAGCCCAGCAGCGGGAAGGCTGGCAGATGAGTCTCTGTCCTTTGCAAGCCTCCAGCTGCTCTGCCTCCCTCACCACCGGCCCCAGGAGGGAAGGACCCTCCGGCACCCGGGCTCTGGAGCTGCTGCACCTGCCTCTTTAAAGATCCTTTGAATTTAAAAAGGATTAAAAGGAAAAATATTCACCAAGGGAAAAGATTTTTCTCTTTTCCATCTTTAAAAAAGGAGATTTTTCCTTTGCTTTGCAAATGTCAGGGAGTCTGAGTGTCCAGCAGGGGCAGGAGTACCAGGGGCTGTGTAGGGAACACATGCTCCTCTCGGTTCTTCCTGCAGCCGGGTCGCCATCGGATTTGAGGTAACGACCTTGCAGGTTCTTCTCCCTTTCCAAAGCCTCTGGGAAGCGCAGCCTTTCCACAGTCAGGCCCACAGCTGCAGGAGAAGCGATGCAAGCAGCTCGGGCTCTCCTGGGCGCACCCGCCTGTAGGCCCCTCAATGAGGCCTGCCTTCTTCTAAGTTTAAGCCCCAACTCCCTGGAGACTCGGGTCCTGGCCTCTCACTGACTCGTGGCATGATGGTTTGGCACCCGTGAAGGGCAGTGTGGCAGATAATTGCATTTGGGATCTGAGGGGTGATTTTGCTGTAGTTGTCACAACCCTGGGCTTTGTCTTGGCTTCAGCTGAGGCATCAAGGAAGCTGGCCCTCCGCTCCGGGGTGGAGCAAGCGGCTGGCGGGGTCACTCCTGGCCCCGCCCATGGGGACACATGGGCGGCAGCGAAGCGGCAGGTGTGCCCGCAGCACATCCCTGCCTGGTCTGGGCAGTCCCGCCTCTCTCATTGCACTTTGTCTTTCCTCGTCCGCTGGGCCGCCAGCCCTCGCGGCCTGCGGACACGGCCCGGCCACGCGCTGGACACTGCTGACCTCTGACCTCGTCGCCTGGGCCCTCGCTTGACGCCGGCGTCCCCGCGGCCGCCGGGAGGGAGCGCCTGGCCAGGCCGCGCGCTGCGTCTGTCTGCCGGCGCCCGCAGCCTCAGCCGCGCCCGGACGGAGCACCGTAACACTTTGCTGCCTCACGTTTTTAAATAGAGGACTGTACACTGCATGGGAATCATGCTGCAATATGATCATTCTAGAGCAAATATATATTTCAAGGTGAAACGGAAAAAAAAAAGGAAGCTGGCCCTGTCGGCTGACAGCTGAGACGGTCTCCGCAGAGGGCATTGGGCCACAGGGGCGTGCCAGGTGGGGACAGGAGCCAACCTGAGTGCCTTGACCCTTGGTCTTGCCTTGTGGTCCCAGTTTTAAATGGGCCTGACTTTTAACCTGTCGGGTCCTTCCAGCCCCTTCTAGAACAGGTGGCAGGAGCTGTGTGGGCACTTCCACAGCCACAGACCTGGGCAGGTGGTGGCAGAGGCTCCGGGCTGGAGACTCCAGGGCCTCCCCTCCTCCTGAGAGACCAGGGCTTGGAAAACAGGTCTTTCCTACACCCAGTCAGCACCAGTCCTCACCAGTGCCCCTCGGGATCCCTGCTCACAGGCGCTGGCCCCAGCAGCCGGGACACAGTGAAGTCTGCTTCTCTGGGTCCAGCTCAAAAGAGTCTGAGCTACCCCCGCCCGTGGCATTCACGGCAGCCACACGCCCCTCACAATCTTCCCACCCGGTAAGAGAGGAGGCGTCTGTAGCTGCTCTGAGGCAAGTCCCACCCTGGGCCGGTCTGCAGTCAGCAGGCTGGGTGTGGCCTGGTCGCAGCCCCCAGGGACCCTCTCTGGCAGAGGCGTGCCCCTGTGACATAGGGCTTTAGTGCCCGCCCTCCAGTGACAGGAGGAGCACCTAGCCTAAGGTCTGAGGGGATGGCTGGGGTGCTTACAATGGTCGATGTACCAGCCACCACCCTGCTCCTCATCTCGGGGCCCATGGGTGAAGCCCACACAGGGGAAGGCGTGTGACGTGCATGTGTGGGCTGCTCTCCGGCCCTAACGTGGGCCTGGTTGGTCTCCTTTCCTGGAATCTCGGTCCCCAGAAGCTTTTACCAGGACTCGTGGGCATCGCAACGCCACACCCTCCCTCACTGGGCTCTCCTTCCTGATAGGTTCGAGCGATTCCGGTCTGGCCGCCTGGTCCAAAACACCAGTAACGGGGTAAGCATGCCCTCAGCATCCGAGTGGCTCTGAGCTGGAAGGGCCGCCTCGGGTGGTCTCACCTGTTCCTTGACCTGGGATGTAAATATCTGGTGATCTGAACAGCTCGCGCTGTTGACAAGCTGCTGAGGAAGAGCCAGCAGGCACATCCGCGAGTCAGTGGGCAGGGCTCCCCAGTTCCAGGGTCCGCAGTGGGCCTGGCTCCTGTGTTGGCAGGCGTGGAGAGCACACGGCCTGCAGGCCTGCCCTCAGCCAGGCCCCAGGGCTCATGTGCTCACGGCACCTCCTGCTCCACAGGTTCTCAGTGAAGTGACCGAGGACAACTTAATAGACCTGGGGCCGGGGTCTCCTGCCGTGATGAGCCCCATGGTGGGGAGCACGGCACCCCCACCTTCCCTCTCATCTCAGCTTGCTGGCCTGGGTGAGTATCTCATGGGCTGAAGGACCTCCTTGCAGGCCCCTTCCTGCCTGAGTCGGGGCAGAGGCCCTCTTTCTGTTGGAAGGCCAAGAGCCTTTTGGGGAGCCCATGGAGAAGTGTACTCCTGGCCCGACCAGCTGCACCACCTTCAGTGCATAACTTCTCTCCCTAACTTCAAGTTGTAACCTACATGGGAAAGCAGGGGCTGGGGTGTTCCAAGGAAAAGAAAGGTGGCTGCTGTGTGTTATCTGGAATATTCCTTATGGTCGAAGCGCTTTCCTTCTCAATACTGACTAGGTCAGCCGAGGATGGAAGACAGGTTTCTGCTCACGGGCAGCTCGGAGCACAGGTCTAAGTGGGGTGCTGTCGCCACTTCAGGGCTTGGAAGAGGAGTCTGGGGTTGATTGGTGATGTCTGCCACTGGCTTGGAAATAAGAAGGGACGGCACTAACATACTTGCTCTTGTCGAAGTAACGTCAGCTAAAGTGTTGTCTGAAATCTGAAACAAGAAGCACTGCTTTCTACAGTTCATTTGGTTTAAATATGACTATAGTGCTGCAAATACACAGTATGATGCCAATTTATTGTATTATAGTATTGAAATAATAAGCATGGCCCTCTCAAAGCTCTTTTATTATATTAAATTTGATTTTAGAGAGAGGGGGCGGGAGAGGGAAAGAGAGAGAAACATTGATGAGCTGCCTCCTGCACATCCCCCACTGGGGATCAAGCCTGCAACCTGGGCATGTGCCCTGACCAGGAATCGAACCTCTTGGTTCACTGGACGATGCCTACAAACTGAGTAACACTGGCCAGGCTCAAAATTCTTTCGCCCACCCTGCTGTTCTGTTTTCTTATCCTATATGATAAAAGCCTAATATGCAAATCGACCAAAAGGCAAATGACTGGTCACTATGACATGCATGGACCACCAGGGGGCAGACGTTCAATGCAGGAGCTTCCCCCTGGTGGTCAGTGTGCTCCCACAGGGGAGCACTGCTCAGCAAGAAGCTGGGCCCATCTCTGGCAAGCTCAGCGGTAATGACAGGAGCCTCTCCTACCTCTGCTGCAGGCAGGTGGTTAGGAGTGAGAGGTCCTGGACTGCAAAAGGGATGTCTGTCTGTCTGCCTGTCTGCCAGCTTAGGCCTGTCCCCAAGCCGGTAGACAGACATCCCCCAAGGGCTACTAGACTGCAGGAGAACAAAGGCGGACTGAGAGGCACCTCCCGTCCCCCCACAGTGCACAAATCTCGTACACTGGGCCTCTAGTTTCTTTTTCTTTTCTTTTTTTAAAAATATATTTTATTGATTTTTTACAGAGAGGAAGAGTGAGGGATAGAGTTAGAAACATCAATGAGAGAGAATCATCGATCAGCTGCCTCTTGCACACCCCCCACTGGGGACGTGCCCGCAACCAAGGTACATGCCCTTGACCAGAATCGAACCTGGGACCTTTCAGTCTGCAGGCTGACGCTCTGTCCACTGAGCCAAACCGGTTTCGGCGGGCCTCTAGTTTCTTAACATTTATCTTTATAACTTCATTTTATTTTAATTAAATCGAGCTTTTATTTTTGGCTTCTCAGTATCTCATATTTGTAGCCCCTGTTTCTCTTTCAGAACAGCTTTCTCTCCTTCAGTCCATCCAGCATATGGCCACTGGATTCTCCCAGAATTAAATTGAGTTATGCTGCCTCCCTTCCTTAAAGAGGTCTCACATTTTCACCCACTCCCTTCTTGGCATTTGAGGCTTTTCCCAACCGTCCCCACCTGCCTTGCCAGCCTGTCCTCCGTTAGCTCCCAGGGCATTGCTCATTGCACGCGCCCTGACTGCCCGCCTGCACCTGCCTGTGTCTCCCCTCCCCACACAGAGTCCACTGTCCCAAGTACTACTGCTGTCTGTCTGTCTGCCTCTCACCTGTTCTGTGACTCCTTGAGACCACGGTCCACATCAGATTCAGTTTGGTTCACTCATGACCTAGTTCTGAACATGGTGGGTATCTGCAAAATATTTGTCACAGAGATAGATACAGCTCCAGGCCCTTAGACGTGGTGACTGAGGTAACGAAGAGCCCCCGACACAGAGGCATCAGGGAACCTGTGAGGACCTGGCCCCGGGCGCCACCTTTCCACTGCTAGTGCTCCCCCTGCCATTCAGAAGGACTTCTCCACCTAGACCGACCGCACCCGTGGCCCCTCCTGCACAGGGTGACCTGGGTGTGCCCCTGCCCTCCCCCCAGAACTTTCACCTGCTCACCTGGCGTCTGAACATTGGGACCCCGTGAAGTCCCTGACCCCTTCGTCTCATCTCGCTTCTCCTGTTGCCGCAGACCTGGGGGCAGAGAGCGTCAGCGGCACCCTGAGTGCGCTCCAGCAGTGCGCCCCCCCGGACAGCGCTGGCACGCGCGCCCAGACCACGGGGAGCTCCGCAGCCGAGCAGCGCAAGGCGTACGTGGGGGTCATTCCAGTGGCTCCTGGAAGCTACGTGGGGAGATTGATCCAGGCCTGGTCACGGGCCAACACAAAGAGGCCTTCTATTTACCATCAGGACGGCCAGGAGCTTTGGAATATGCTGAGAGGACTTGGCAGTAGACAGATGTTGAATGAGGGAGCGCCAGCCCCGCTGGCCCGGGAGCCCTGCTGCTCTCTGCTTCCGGCGCGGCTGCTGCCTGGGCTGGAGGGGAGGCAGCCAGGAGGGCAGCGGCAGGACGCCGGCTGGCAGTGAGGCTTCCCGCCCGGGAGTGTGCATGGGGCTTCCCTGGTAGCTGCTCTGGCCAGGAGGAGCCAGAGGGAATTGGGGGAGTTTATTCCAAAATAGACAATCCCCGTGTCATAGGGAGGCCCAAGGACAGCCAGCCCAGGCCCCGCTCCTGGATGCACTGGCTGCTGCTGGGACCTCGCTCCACAGCCTCGGGTGCCCCCCACACCCTGTCCTCTCGCCTTAGAGGTGGAGAGGTGCCCATGCTGTTACTCGAGGGGGTGATGGAGCAGTGCCAAGCCCGGGGGAGGGCAACACCTCCCAGCCTCAGGCAGGCAGACCAACAGCTGAGCCCTGGCCTCTGCCCATGCCAAGGCCTCGGAACGTTCTAAGTGCCTGTGAGGAAGGTGCCATGGGTAGGCAGGGACCGCAGTCCACCCCCACCCCCTGGGGCGCTGACTCTGCTTGTGCTGCTTCGTCTCCAGGGTAACCTGTGAGGACCCCCAGGCTGCCGGAGGACTCACTTCTGCCCTAGACAGTCGGAAACAGCTCTCCGAAGTGGTAGGTCTAGCCCTGCTTTTCTGCCGGACAGTTTGGTAGAGCTGGCGAGGTGATGGAGCAGATGCTGGCTTGGTGGAGGGCGGGAAGGACCAGAGATAAGGCAGAAGTGGAGGATGGTGCTCGTCTGGCCCCAAGGCACCCCGGTTTCTGTAAGTCTCAGATCTTCGCGGGGGAAAGGAGTTGTGTCTTCATGTTTCTCCTGAGCTTGTTCCGTCTGCTAAGCGGTGTGGGTGAATGTTTGTTTGCAGGGGCAGGGAGGGGGCGGGCTGAGCTAGGAAAGGGCGTGCCCATGGCCCCTCTGACCCCGAATGGGAGTTGCTTCCCAAATGCCAGTGTTGGCCTCCTACACCTCACCTTGGGGAAGGACCACCTCCTTCCTCCTGGTTGGCCAACTGCGTCCCTCTGCCCTGGCCGCCAGGAGGCACAGAAGAGCCAGCCAGCTGCCTCCGCTCAGCCCCTGCCTTGCCACAGAAGGGTGGGCAGTGGTACCCACACCTGAGACTGAACTCCCAAAATGTGTGCAGCAGCCACGGCTCCGTTTAACCATTATTTATTATGGAATGTCCTCCCTCCTGGCTCCGGGAGGGTGTTTAGGAGCTGGGCTGAGGCCCTGCCACGTGAGGGTGCCCCTCCTCCCGGCCCTCCCTGGCCTGGCCTGCAGCCCGTCCCTCACTCAGGCTGTCCTGGTTTGCTTCCCACTCGGTCTCCAGGGCCTGCCCTGTCCATGCCAACCTGTACCCTACCTCACCTTCACCATTATCACTGCCTGTGCCTGGGCCAGAGCTTAGGACATGTGGCCAGCTTCCCACCCTTCACCTGTGGGTTGGCCAGCCTCCGCTTTCAAAGGCCTTGCTGAGTTCAGCATGTCTTCACGTGGTGGTGACAGGCTGCTCTCTCTTTATGCTGACTGCTTGGTGGGCAATGCGGGGAGCAGGATTCCTGTTAGCTCTGCGTGTGTGTGTGTCTATATGTGTGTATATATCTGTGTGTGTCTGTGTCTATCTGTGTGTGTGTGTGTGTGTGTGTGTGTGTGTCTAGATATCTTTGTGTGTGTCTGTTTATCTGTGTGTATCTGTATATCTGTCTCTGTGTGTCTGTGTGTTTTCATACCTGTGTGTGTGTCTTTGTATCTGTGTCCTCACACACTGGCTCGCATGCACCTGCAGGCCAGGGCTTCGGTCATGTCCATACACTGACCCGCACTGCCGGAAGGCGAACTGGTCAGGGAGGAAGACAGGAGGGAGGGGAGATGAATGGCCACGCCTCCACGGTGCAGTCAGTTCTTACTTTTATCACTTAAAAAGGGTAACATGCCAAACTTAGAGTTTAAACTAAGGCTTGGAAAATGAGCACACAGGTAACTGAGGAGGAAAAGGGAAGGAAAAGCAGAAGTAAGTTAGAAAAAAGGAGGGATGATTTGTAAAGGTGCTTCTCCGGTGAGCCGCCCCTGCTGCCTGGGAGCCTCCCTGGGAGCAGAAGCCCGGGCGTCTGTGGCTCGCGGCCTCCGGGGGCCGGGAAAGGCCGCGCCACGGGCGCTGTCCTGGGAGAGCCTGCAGACTAACCCCTCACAGGCAGGTGGGGCGTGGTGGGGAGCACCCGGGCCAGGGCTGACATGACACATGCTCACTCCGAGCGCCTCTGTCCCGGGGGATGTGCTGTTGCTTCTTGATAATGGGTCTCGCTGTGACTTTTCTTTCTGGGACTTTCCTGTCCTCCGTCCAGGAGAGAGTTAAAGGTGGGGACGCTGACCTGGAGCCAATAGACAGCTGGCTCATGACCCAAGGAATGGTGAGCGGCCACTAGCTGCGCAGAGCCGTGTCCCCAGCGCTTCCCCGTGTCCCCGCTGAGCCCCGTGAGTCAGACAGCACAGGCCTCTCCCCTCCGGCCGGGTGCCAAAGCGTCTCCTGTCTGCAGTCTCCTGAAGCCACAGACGCAGCCTCCTCTGGTTTCTGCTGAGGTCCAGGCCCTTTGGGGTCTGGAGCGTCTCTGGGAGGGGAGGGCCCTTCCCGCCTTGACTGTCTGTGGGGCGCTCAGCGGCATTCCCTCTCCAGGGGGAGCGGTCACTGTGGCTGTGCTCCTAAGAGAACGGACTCCCAGCCTCTGACAGCTGGGAAGGCCCAGCCTGTGCGGGCGGCACTGGGCGCTGGCTCCGCTGTGCTCCGAAGGGTCAGGGGTTGTACCCACTGAGCCCCAGAGGCTCTGCGGCCTCTGGCGGACGCACACACGGAGCAGACGAGCAGCAGAGCCGGCCGAGGTTAGCATCACACGTGCAGCTGGTTCTCAGGAAGCAGCCTTTCTGCAGGGGACCTGGGCGGGGCTCTCGTGCCTCACCTGGCCAGGGCGGTCTCTCTTCCCGCTCTTGACCGGGTGGCCCTGCCTGGTGCATGGAGAAGGTGACCTCGTCCGGCTGCTTGCCCTGCTGGGAGTGACCGTTCACCGCGGGACCCAAGGCCCTCAATAAGATCTGCACCTGCCCACTGAGCAGGGAGGGTGTGAAAGGGCAAGGCGAGGCAGGCAGGGATCCGGGGCCGCTCCCCGGAACTGGAGGGGTGGCACCGGGTGCACACAGGGGAGACTGACCTGGGGCCATGCCAGGCTGTGGCCAGGGAGGGTTTCTCAGGGCAGCATGCAAGGGTGTCTGTCTGCCACCCAGCTGGAGCAGGCGGCCCTGCACGCCTTGCTCAGGTGGGGCCCAGCCCTCCACCTGCCATGCAGCAGGCCCTCCTCGCTCTGTTCCTACAGACCTCACAGCCGACCTCAGAGAGGGGCTGCCCGGCCCCTCGTTTGCTTCTTCAGGGGCAGGCTGGGCTCTGGCCACAGGTGGTGGCTGTAGAGCAGGACCCTGCACACCGTGTCCACTCCATTGTCCAAATTGGAGGGATCCGAGCATGTGTCCTTATGCCTTTTAACCCTGCAAGGAAAAGGTCACTGCCCCCAAAAGTCACTCTGAGCATGGCCTTGGCAGCGGGGGCGGTCCTGCCTCTGCCACACGGCCGTCGCAGCTGCCCTGTCTCCTCCCGGAGCTCAGTCTCCGGCTCCCAGAAGCAAGCCCCGCTAACAGCTAACCCGACCTCCCCTGCCTGACGCAGTGTTTTCCCCTTTAAACGACGCACACGCACACTAACTGCTTCGCCTTATTTCCATCGTGTGGCGCCTGAGTCTGTCCACACCCCCGGGTACAGGTTCTTTACTTGGAAGCTTTTTGAACTGCTGAGTGCGACCGCAGGCTCATAGACCACCCCTCATGTGGGTGTGGGGGAGTCCGTCGGGAGGAGGTCCCGCTTCTCTGCAAATAGCACAGCGGGGCTACAGAACTGTGCCTTTTGCATGGGAAGTCAGACGGTTGCTCCCCTGTGGGCTGGGGCCGTGGGGGGCAGACCCTGGCTCCTGGGACTAAAGCACCAAAGTCAGCAACCCCAGGCTCATCAGCAGTTGAAGGAATCCCTGAGACAGTGCGCATGCTGTCCCCCGAGCCTGTGACCGGGAGGAGTCCCCGCACGCTGGGCAGCCAGCAGCTCTGGCTGTGAATGAGTCTGTCACAAGAACTGAAGGAGGCTAGTGGAAAGGTCTGCTGCTGCCAAAGCCTAGGTTTGGGGTGGGGTGGGGGCTCCCTACTCAGACCCGGAGGACCCCGGACCACCTCTGAACAGCAGGCCCGACGTCCCGAAGAGCACTGAGCCCAGGACGCCTCTTCCTGTGTGCAGGCACCCGCTGCTCCCTCAGCAAGGCTGCCTGCCTGCAGCCAGGGCAGGGCCCGCAGACAGCAGACCGCCCGCCGCCTCTGCGGCAGGACCTGCCACTGGCACCGCCTGCCGGTTCCTGTTGGATCCTGAGGACAGGCCACCTGTCCTCAGGGGGGTAGTTCTAGCCCTGGTCTTCATTAGATGGTGCTGCCCAAGCAGCTTCTTGTATCTTTCTCCCTCCCTCCTCCAACTCACTCTTCTCCCAACCCCTTGGGCCAGCCTTTGGCTGGATAATTCTCCAAGAAGATGCTAAGCCACAGCAGGACAGAGCCCCAGTCCCTGGAGAAGCTGGGCAGCCCGGCCTCCCGCCCTTCAGCGGCCTGGGCGGAGCTCTGGTCCTCCCTGAGCCCGGGGCCCTGGTGCGGAGCAGGCACAGGCTTTGCCGGAGGCAGCACCGCGGTGTTAGGAGGGAAGTCACTGTGTGGTACTCAAGGCACTGGTTTAAGGTGTTTCGGCCAACCAGAGCGAGCGAACCCCTGCTCTTAGGCGAAGGCTGCTGGCTCCACCCCAGCGCCACACTGAGTCGTGCCTGGAGGCCAAGTGCCTTCATGGTGAGGAGCCAGCGCCAGTTACTTCTGGTGTCCCTGGGTTTCTTCCTTCCTTTCACACGGATAGTTTATTGAGAAGGTCGAGTTATGCGTCTGTGGTGACTTCACCCCTGACTCCTGCTCAGCACAGGCAGGACAACCTGCTGTCTGGGAGGCCGTGCAAGTCGGTGAGCCGCCTGTGGGTCCTCGTGGGAGCCTCCGAGCACCTCCCCAGGGAGCTTTCCCCGCGGCGACCCCAGAGCCGCTGGGCGTCCGACTGGCCTTCACCTGGAGATCCTCTTCCTTGGCGCCCGGTCGGGCCAGCACTGCCTTCTCCGGACGATTGGAGCGGCGCTGAGGTGTCAGAGCTTCCGGGCGGGTGAGGCGGGGCTCTGCCCGTCCCGTACCTCCGAAGGCTGCAGCTGGCAGCTTCAGACGGGCTTTGGAGTTCAAAAACCAGCACACCAACCTGGAGGTTAAGGGCTTGGAATCGTGAGCTCAGCCTGTCTCACAGAGGAGGGCACGGAGGGCAGGATGGTCCAGGCCTCGGCCTCTCCATGCGAGCGCAGGCTCCTCAGGGAAGCGGAGGTCTGAGCAGTGAGCGGGGCCGCGGGGCCTGGCCCGGAGGCCGCCTCCATAGTGCAGGTGCAGGGGAGGGCCGGCGTGTTCCCAGGACCCAGCCTCGGGGGCTTTCAGGCGTGCGCGTCTCCTGTCCGTGGCGCAGGGTCTTTGTTCTTTTTAGTTGCGTTTTCATCACTGTGTAGATGTGGCGAGTGCTGAGACAGCCCTCTGACTGCTTGCTTTCACTCGATCTCAGCCTAGATTGTGGCTTTGGGCTGAAGCCGCTGTGGGCGCGGTGCTGCAGTTTTCCTAGAAGTAGTGGGCCCGAGAGGGCGCCGCTGGGGGTACAGTGCGGAAGGCGGGTCCTCGAACTATGAAGTCTAGGCTGGGCACCCGTGTTTCTTTACCTCAACGTCTAGAGGTCCCCCACCATCACCACCCCAGATCCCAGTGACCATCTCTGACGCGGGAGCGCGGCCAGCATGGGAAGCTCTGCCTTCAGGCCTACGTGCTCGCTGGACACGGGCTCACGCCCACAGGCCCTTTGGTGCTGAGCCTCTGCTCTTGTTCTGGTGGTGGTGAGAGGTGCCTGCCTCCTGCAGGCCGCCCGGCCCCGGCTCCCTCCCCCGGGATGTGCCACATCGTGGCAGAGAGCGGCCACGCCTGGGGCGGCTGCAGTGCTGCCTGGCCACGGGCCTCCTCTGGACAGACTGCCAGTTGGGCTCCCAGTGCATCGGCCCGTGGTGGCTCCTCAAGCAGACGGTGCCCCTCCAGTGTCATCGCCGATGAGTCCAAAGTCAGCCTGCAGGGCAGCGGCCTGAGACTAGCGGGTGCTTTGAGCCTGGGCCGAGAGGCCGTGACGTGAGGCGTGAGGCCTGGCACTACAGTCAAAGAGTTCTCCATGTCAAGGACACGTACTCCCCCCTCTCCCGCCCTCTGCTCTTAGACCTGCTCCTCACCGCTTCCCCACCTGCCATGCACGGCTGCCTCGCTGCCACGCCCGCTGCTCTGATGGGTTTTCTTTGCTGTTTGGTTTCATTTGGGGGTGTTGATGATTTATTTGGTTCTGTCTCCCCTCGCCTGGCTGTGCGGCTGCTGCCGCTGCTTGCCGCCTCCATAGATCCCCGTTGCGCAGCCCTCTGTCATGGACGACATTGAGGTGTGGCTCAGGACGGACCTGGTGAGACTCGACTTTTCTCTTTCAAGTGTGGGGTGTGGCAAGGACAGGCCCGGGACACCCTAGGGCTGCTCCCGGGGGCTGGGGAGGAGGCGGGAGGAGGGCGGGTGTGCCTCCTGCAGCCACCACATGCCACAGCTGGCGTGCCCGCTGCTCCTGTGGCCCTTAGCTGGCCCTCGCTGGCTCCCGAGCACCCTGCTGTCTCCCCGGATACTTCCATTCAGGCTTGTGTGCTTGACTTCTTTTGTTTTTTTTTCTGCTTGTTTTTTGTGGGGTTTTGTTTTTGAGGGTTTGTTTTTGGTTTTCATTTCTTTTCATTGTGACATGTACACACAGATGAACAGGGTATTGTTTTTTTGTTTGTTTTTTGTTGTCGTTTTTTAAACCTCACACGAGAATATTTATTCCATTGATTTTTACAGAGAGTGGGAGGGAGGAGAGAGAGAGAGAGAACATCAATTTGAGAGAGACACATTGATCAGTTGCCTCCCGCATGAGTCCTATCCTGGGCCAATCGATCCTGCAACGTAGGTACGTGCCCTTGACCAGGAATCAATCCACAGGGAAATGCTCTAACCACTGAGCACACAAGCCAGGGCTGTTTCCCTTTTAAGTCCACTGTCACCCTGGCCAGTGGGGCTCAGGTGGTTGGAGCATCCTCCCAGGCACCGAAGGGTTGCTGGTTCAGTTCCCAGTCAGAGCACATGCCTAGGTTGTGGGTTCAAACCCCAGAGGGGGTGCATATGAGAGACAACCAATCAATGTTACTCTCTCTCTCTCTCTCCCCCTCCCCCTCTTTCTAAAAATCAGTAGAACAGATCCTCAGGTGAGGATTTAAAAAAGGAAAACGCACTGCTGCCTCCCTTCTCTGGTATCTCCTGGCTTCTTGATCCAGGAGAACACCTGCTCCAGAGACCATTGTCTTTGTCCCGAGACAGGGCCGGGCATGAGGACTGGCGCCTGCCCCCAGCCGCCGCCCCCCTCACAGAGCCCTTTTCCTCCCCGCAGCTCCAGGAGGCGGGTGGAGGGTGGGGGCGGAAGGCTGATGCACAAAAGCCCTGTGGCAGGGGAGTGGCTGCCTACGGTCCTGAGCCGGCCGGCTGGGTCCTTTCCAGACCTGCAGACCCCTCAGCCCTGCTCCCAGCGACGCCTCGCCGGGGCCTTGGTCCTGGAGCGTGGGCGTTCTTTCGGCACAGGGCGCCGCTGGCCGTGGCCACTGGTGCGGTCCCTCCCAGGGGGGACGGAGACCCGAGACAGGGCCACCTCCCTGGAGGCCACGTGTCCACATTTCGGAGGAAGAAAATGCCTCATCGTGTCTACCACGGGGAACGCCCAGAAAAGAAATAGCTTCTCTCCCAGAAGCCCTCAGCTCCCACGGGGACCAGGGGCAGAGGGCGGCTCCAGCAGGACTGCAGGCGGAGCACCACGCCCGCTCTCCCCTCCTCTGCTGTCTGCGCAGTGAGGTCCGTGTGGCAGAACCACCCTCACCCCCTCTCCGGTGAGAGGTGACAGCGCCTCGGCTCCCTCGCCTGGCGTCGGCCCCGGCCCTGGCTTCCTGGCTCGCCACTTCCCGCCTCGTTTGGCCCCTCCGTGGGCACGGAGAGCAGCTTCCCTGCGGGAGAGCTGCTGAGGGACCGGCGCCTGGGGGCATCACGGCCCCAAGAGCCAGCTCGCACCTTTTCTGGATTTTTCCTTTGGCCCTCCTGGAGGGTCAAAACCTACTCAAGCGGTTCATGTTTTTGCTTTTTAAAAACAAAGTTTTTGTTTCTCCAAAAAGATGAGCAGTACTTTGCTGGCACAGAACCCGGGGACAGGAGTAGGAAGCGTGGCAGAGGCAGTGGGCACAGCGGAGGCAGTGGGATGGGGGCAGTGGGACGGGGGCTGGCACAGCAGGGGCAGTGGGATGGGGCGGGGGCAGTGGGACGGGGGCTGGCACAGCAGGGGCAGTGGGATGGGGGCAGTGGGACGGGGGCTGGCACAGCAGGGGCAATGGGATGGGGGCAGTGGGACGGGGGCTGGCACAGCGGGGGCAGTGGGACGGGGCTGGCACAGCGGGGGCAGTGGGACGGGGCTGGCACAGCGGGGGCAGTGGGATGGGGGCAGTGGGACGGGGGCAGTGGGACGGGGATGGCACAGCGGGGGCAGTGGGACGGGGCTGGCACAGCGAGGGCAGTGGGATGGAGCTGGCACAGCGGGGGCAGTGGGATGGAGCTGGCACAGCGGGGGCAATGGGATGGAGCTGGCACAGCGGGGACAGTGGGATGGAGCTGGCACAGCGGGGGCAGTGGGACGGGGGCAGTGGGACGGGGCTGGCACAGCGGGGGCAGTGGGATGGAGCTGGCACAGCGGGGGCAGTGGGACGGGGCTGGCACAGCGGGGGCAGTGGGACGGGGCTGGCACAGCGGGGGCAGTGGGATGGAGCTGGCACAGTGGGGGCAGTGGGACGGGGCTGGCACAGCGGGGGCAGTGGGACGGGGGCAGTGGGACGGGGCTGGCACAGCGGGGGCAGTGGGACGGGGGCAGTGGGACGGGGCTGGCACAGCGGGGCATGGAGCCTGCTGGGGTGACCTGTGCTCTGCTCCTCCCGCAGAAGGGCGACGACCTGGAGGAAGGCGTCACGAGCGAAGGTACGGCCTGGCCAGCCACTTGGCAGCTTACACCCCCCCCCCACCCAGGCCAGGGTGCACGGGGCCTGCGCCCCACCACCTGGAGCCTTCACTGGAGCACTTTCTGGCGTCTGGCCTATGCAGGGCCTCTGGGACCCGAGCTTCCTGCCTCTTCGTCCAGACCTCATGCTGATGGGGACGGTCACACAGCGTCCCAGCCAGCATGGTGCCCACCCCATGTGCTCCACCCGCAGAGGCAGCACAGGGCACGCGGGCCTGGTGCCCGAGGCCTCACTCCTGGGGGGAAGTTCCCAGTCTCCTCCCCTCTCTGTCCCCCTCCCCTTCCATCTTGCCTCCTGGACCTCCCCTTGGGCCCATCAGCCTTTCCCTGTGCTGCTCCCTCCCTCACAGACCCCTGCTCAGACCTCTGCAGGCTTAGACCCTGCTTCTGGGGGGGCGGGGGGTGCTTGCCACCCCAGCTCCCTGCCCTGCCTCCAGGGCTGGTCTGGAGAGTGGGAAAGCGGCAGCTGGGAGGGAATCTGAACTGTCACCGTCACCCCACCCCGCCCCTATAGGGGGATCCAGGCTGGGTTCCCAGGCAGCGCAGCCCCTGGCTCTGGCTGTGGGCCCGTCACGCCTGCTCCCTCCCTGGCAGTGACCCGGGGCACGAGGGAGTGGGCTCCGTGGTGCAGGCAGGTGTGGCTGTTTGAGCCCCCACCGATCCTGGCTCCTGCCCTGTTTTGTTTGCAGAGTTTGATAAATTCCTTGAAGAAAGGGCCAGAGCTGCTGAAATGGTTCCCGACCTGCCCTCGCCCCCAGCAGAGGCGCCCGGCCCAGCCGCCAACCCCTCCAGCCAGAGGAAGCCCGCCCGCTCCGAGGACGCCCTCTTCGCCCTGTGAGCTGGTCTGTGGTTGGCTCCCAGATGGCAGGTCACCTGTCCCCCCCATCCAGGCACCGGCCACTCCTCCGTCCCAGCCCCTCAGTCCTCCGTCCTGCACTGCTGTCTCCACGGACATGCCACTGTGTTTGCTGCCAGGCCTCCCGCCGGGCAGGGCAGCCTCTCTGGGGGGTGGGACAGCTGTGGCCAGAGGCCCCTGACTGCCGCCCACGCGCCCACCGCAGGCTCCGCACCGCTTTCCTGCCGGAGCGCCAGTCACTGCCCTGGGACTGGCTCCTGAGCAGACACCGGGCTGTCTCTCCTCCAGTTGCTTTCTTCACTCAGCATCGAGCCTGGACCAAGGCGGCCGCAGGGCCCACTCCCCTGGCCTGGGGGGAGCCAAGGGTGTGGGGAGGGCGGCCCAGACCACTGGACAGTGGGCGCTGGCACCTGGTTAGCTCCTGTGGAATTGCACTCCGCTGCAGCCCCACTGTGTGCTTCCCTCTCGCAGTGCCCATCTGGGGGGTGGCATGGGTGGTGTCTCTGCTAGTTTGGGCAAGCTTGTGGGCCTGTGAGCAGGCCGTGCGTGGGGCTTTGGCCTGGCCTTGGCAGCCTCTTGTGCCAGGCTTGCAGACCAGAGGCCTGCAGGGCCAGAGCAGCACGGAGGCCCCTGCTCTGCTCCTGGGCACAGCCCCAGCCTCTCCACAGGCTGTTCTGACATCCTGTCCCCCTCCCCAGACCCCTGGCCATGGGTTTGTATTCTCTCCCAGCCAGCCAAGCAGCTAGCAGCCTGGGGCTGGTCCTCACCGGGCGCCTCCTGGCCCCGGTGAGGCACCAGAGCCTGATCCACGCCGAGACTGGGGCGCAGCAGCTCAGCACCCCGTGGCCTCCGGGCGCGGTCAGTGCCAGCGGGCCTGCCCCAGTGCTCGGCTCAGGCTCGGCCAGGCCACCGTGTGTCCCCAGCCCAGGGCGCAGAGCCTTCCCGCCTGGGCTGCCGCTCCGACCAGCCCGCGCCACGTCAACAGCACAGGACTGTCGGGTGGGAGGCAAGGGGTGCCCCAGACTGCCTCCGGGAAGAAGGCTTTGGGGCCAGGCCGTGGCCCCTGGCAGGACCAGCAGGGGACGCCCCACGCCAGTCCTCAGAGGACCCCGAAGCACAGGGAGCTTGGCTGCCGCTTCCAGGCTGCATCGGGCGACAGGGCCAGGCCTCAGCCCTGCACCCGCAGTGGCACGGCCTCTCCTTGTCCTGAGGGCGAGCTCCGAGGCCAGCCTGGAGGCCACATGCGGAGGCTGCAGGACTGTCTGAGCACCGGGGACTCGGGCCGCTCCTGCGGGAGCAGAGCCAGCTCCGGTCTTGCGGATGCAGAAGGCCCCACAAGCCCAGGGGCTGAGGGGCTGAGGGGCTGAGGGAGAGGAGCTGCGGGCACCGGCCTCAGGAGGCGCAGCCCTCACACCGCGCCAGGGTGCCCCGGCAGCGGGCGGCGGGCTCCTGTGGGCGGCAGGACGGCGCGGCCCAGCCCCCCCTCACACAGCCCATCCAGGGCAGCGGCCACCTCGGGGCTGGGTGGCCTTGCTCGAGGCCTCCCAGGAAGCGGGACAGGCCGGGCGCTTCGAGGGGCTGCTCAGCTCTCCTGCGCCCGCAGCTTCTGGGCCCCTCCTGGGACCACAGCCCTCAGGCCCTGCTTGGGGCGGGGGCGGGGCAGCCCCAGAGAGGGGAAGCCCCCCGCAGCCGCCAGCCCGGGTCAGTCAGACGCCAGTTACACTACGTGATCCCGGGGTCCGGTCAGCACTAACGGCCTGGTTCCGGGTTCGAGTATTTATTGTCACAGTATTTCCCGGGCAGTGTTGCCTTCTCCGTGTTCGCTGTGTGAGATGGGAAGACGCGGCTCCGGCTGCCTCTGGGCAGGGGCAGCAGCAGCGTGACCCGGGCCCGCCCCGAGCAGAGATGCCAGCTCCCGGCCGGGGCGGGATCGGAGCTTCGTAACGGGGCTTGTTGCCGCCCGGGAGCCTGCCGCCTCGGTGCCCCTGAGGCCTGCCTGCCCGAGGCCTGCCTGGGCCTGCTGCCCTGCCCTCCCGCCCGGGTCCCGGCAGGGCTGGGGTGGGCGTGCTGTGCCTCAGGTCCCGGCTGGGGGGCCGGGGCAGGGCTCGGCCCAGACTCCTGCTCCTCCTCTTCCTGCTAACACCCCCAGTTCGCCTCCACACACAGTGCTTCTCACTCCAGCCCAGCCTTCCGGAAGGTCCCAGGGTCGGTGGGCCCCGAGGGAAAAGCGCCGAGGAGGGGTCCGTGCTCCTCCCGCCTTGAGCCACCACCTGAGCTCCACCTCCCACCAGGACTCGCTCCTCCGTCCATCCCCATGGGCCCGCCTCCGGCCACGCCGGTCCCCTTAGCGCCATGCGGCCCCGGAGCCACTGCTGCCCGCCCGGCTGTGCGAGAGAGAGGACGGCCATGGACGCCTGCCGCTCCGGTTCCCGCGAGGCTGGGGACCGTGGGACCAGGGGAGAGGCGTGCGTGGTGTTTTGTCCATCGTCCCAGGAGCCTGGCGTGGGCAGTGCCCGGCGCCGCCCAGCAGAGCCGGTCGGAGGCGGGTTCTTGCATGTAAACTATCCCAATAAACAAGCAGGTGGTTCCTGTGATCGCTGTGGAGTCGCTGTGACTCGGGGTGGCAGGGCCTGCCCGCCTGGTCCTAGGAGCCCTGGGCGAGGGTGGAGCAGCCTGGGGAGCCCCCCCCCCCCGGGGTCGGATGGTGGCGGGTGGCACGGCCTACACAGCTGCCTGAGGCTCCAGGCCAAGGGACCGTGGCCATCCCTTGTGGGGTGCACTCATGCCCACCAGGAGCACCGGCTGGAGGAGCCGGCCTGAGCTCACAGCACCCTCCGCTGGGCTCCCCGCCCGGCCTCGCCCTCCACAGCGCCCTCCGCTGGGCTCCCCGCCCGGCCTCGCCCTCCACGCAGCCGCAGAGCCCGTCCTCCCCACCTGCTCCTCTCCTCGGGCGGGAGCAGGGCTGGGCACTTGCTGCCAGGAGGGCCCGGGAGCAGGCTGGGCCGGGAGGGGTGCGGGAGCCGTGGTGCTGCCCCTCCTCGGAGCGGCTCGGGAGCTTGCCGGTCCCTTCGCCTCCCTGAGGCCCAGGATGGGCTCCCAGTGGACAAGACCCATAAACAGCCGGGTGAACCGAGCAAGCGCAGCGATGGCTCCCCTCGTGGGCACGTCCAGAATGAGGTCTGGCCCTGGCTGGTGGCTCAGTGGTTGGCGCATCGGGTTTAATTCCTGGTCAAGGGCATGTGCCTGGGTTTCAGGTTCTCTCCCACCCGACCCCGTCGGGTGAATGCAGGAGGCAACAAGTCACTGTGTCATCCCCTGTCCTCCCTCCTGCTCTGAAAGCCAAGGGGAACACGCCGTCCGGTGAGAGCTGAAAGAAGCGGGCTGGAGGCAGCCCTGCACCTGCCGGGGCCTGGGGCAGCCGCAGAGCCAGCGCTCCGGCCAGGCTCCGGCGGGGCCAGGAGTGGACGGAAGACGCCACCCGCCATCCGGGCCCGGACGCCCGCGGGCGGGGGTGGGGGCGGGAGGGGCGGGTGTCAGGAGGGAGTGCCCCGCCTCCACAGGAGCAGGGGGTGGTGACGGCCAGGGCCGCCCTGGGCTGAGGGAGCTGCCAGGAGGGGCAGACGGAGGACTGAGGCCCCAGGCGGGCAGGGCGGCCTGGGAAAGGAGCTGCCGGCCCCTGTGCGGGCCTGTGAGGGCTGTGGGCTCCGAGGCCAGAGCTGTGTCCCCGGCTGGGGGAGGGGCTGGCACCCCTTGTCTGCCAGGACATAGTCCACCTGTGCCTTCAGCCTCGCGCCAGGCAGTGCTGTCTGCAGCCGCTCCCTTCCCAGAACCAAGCAGCCCTGGAGCCCCTCCTGAGGGGGGGGAGACAGGAAGCCCTGGAGCCCCTCCTGGGGGGGGGGCAGGAAGTCCTGGAGCCCCTCCTGGGGGGGGGCAGGAAGCCCTGGAGCCCCTCCTGGGGGGGGGGCAGGAAGCCCTGGAGCCCCTCCTGGGGGGGGGCAGGAAGCCCTGGAGCCCCTCCTGGGGGGGACAGGAAGCCCTGGAGCCCCTCCTGGGGGGGCAGGAAGCCCTGGAGCCCCTCCTGGGGGGGACAGGAAGCCCTGGAGCCCTTCCTGGGGGGGACAGGAAGCCCTGGAGCCCCTCCTGGGGGGGGGACAGGAAGCCCTGGAGCCCCTCCTGGGGGGGGGGGCAGGAAGCCCTGGAGCCCCTCCTGGGGGGGGGCAGGAAGCCCTGGAGCCCCTCCTGGGGGGGGACAGGAAGCCCTGGAGCCCCTCCTGGGGGGGAGTGGGGGGAGGCAGGAACAGCCAGCCATGCTAGGGAGGGAGGGAGGGAAATCACTCAGCTCTATCCCAACTGACCAGGCTCCAGGGGCTCTCACCAGCCGGTGGGACTGGCAAGATGTGTTTTCCCAGCAGGTTAACTGCCCTCCTTAAGGAGGGCCTTTGAGGGGTTTGGGGGAGGAAGAGGAGGCCTGGGGGGGAGGGGGAGGAAGAGGAGGCCTGGGGGGGAGGGGGAGGAAGAGGAGGCCTGGGGGGGGGAAGAGGAGGCCTGGGGGGGAGGGGGAGGAAGAGGAGGCCGGGGGGGAGGGGGAGGAAGAGGAGGCCTGGGGGGGGGGAAGAGGAGGCCTGGGGGGAGGGGGAGGAAGAGGAGGCCTGGGGGGAGGGGGAGGAAGAGGAGGCCTGGGGGGAGGGGGGAGGAAGAGGAGGCCTGGGGGGAGGGGGAGGAAGAGGAGGCCTGGGGGGAGGGGGAGGAAGAGGAGGCCTGGGGGGTGGGGAGGAAGGGGAGGCCTGGGGGGAGGGGGAGGAAGAGGAGGCCTGGGGGGGGAGGAAGAGGAGGCCGGGGGGGAGGGGGAGGAAGAGGAGGCCTGGGGGGGAGGGGGAGGAAGAGGAGGCCTGGGGGGAGGGGGAGGAAGGGGAGGCCTGGGGGGAGGGGGGGGAAGAGGAGGCCTGGGGGGAGGGGGAGGAAGAGGAGGCCTGGGGGGTGGGGAGGAAGGGGAGGAGTGTAAGCCCAAACTCCCCATAGACTCGCACTGGAACTCCCTCTGTGGCGGCAGTGGTGCTGTGCTGGGGGAATGCACTGTCAAATGTAACTGAAACGTTGGCGCTCCAGCTTCCGGGCAGCTGGGCAGGGGCGCGTGGGGCCGGTCAGAGCCTGCCGTGCTCGGCCCTGCCCTCCCGGCGGGGAGAGGCTCCCTGGGCAGTGCGGGGGGGGCGGTCCTGACCGCCGAGCCAGCCGCGCAGGGAGGGAGAGCTGGGGCGCGGGCAGGGTGGTCAGCAGCGTGGGGGCGGGCACAGCCAGGACAGACTCCCCAGCCGCCTGTCTGCCCCCGGAGCTCTCCGCATGGCCTCCCCCACGGCCCCACCACGGTCCTGGCTCCCTGCTGCTAGTGCCCCGGGGAAGCAGCTAGAAGGAGTCTTTACAGCCCACTCTTTTCTAAAAGGAGGGTCTCTTGGCAGTCCTGAGGGGCTGGGGGACCAGAGGCCTCCACAGGCACGAGTCCCAGTGATTCTAGCTTTTTCCACGCTCCTGCTAGAGGCCTGCGGGCCCTCCGAGCCAGGCCTCCGCACTGGGGCGCCGGCGAGATGTGTCCAAGCTGGGGAGCCCCTCCCTCTGGGGCCGGCTCCTCCTCACCCCCCTGTCCACTCTACAAGCCCCTCCCCGCGTGCAGCCTCTGGTGGTCCCTGAGCCAGTCACTGCCCAGGCCTCCCCCGACCCGGGGGAGCCCGGGACGCCCCAGCCTGGCTGGCCCAAAGGGCGCCCGTCACGGAGCCCAGCCTTGCTCAGCGGCCCCTTGTCAAAGAACAGCAGAACCCGGACTTCTGGGACCCTACAGGGCCGGGTAGAGTCGCATCCGACCTTTGGGGCCCGTTCCCTCTCCCTGCTGCCGACCTGACCCACCCCAACCTGTGACCCACCTCTTCCTGTGACCCACCCGTCCCTCCGTCTGCGCCTGGCCCCCCAGGCAGCCAGCAGCCATGGGACAGTCTCCCCTCCCTCACTTGTCATGTCTGTGAGCCTCACTCCTCACCAAGTCCCACCAGCCCTTCGGGAGGGTCCCCTCCATGTGTTCTGATGGCCCTGTGCTGGCCGAGAGGCCAAGAGGCCGGCAGTGACCGCCCCGGTGCTGGCAGAGGCCAGTCTGGACCGGGGGCACCGCCGTCTGCACCAGCACCAGCCGCTTCTGCAGCACTGGCCGCGTCTGTGCAGACAGAAAAGGGGGGGCGCCAGGGCTCCGGCTGTCAGTGTGCTCGCCCCGCGGCCGCGTCCCGGCGGGTCCGGCTCAGCTCCCGCAGAAGCCAAGCACGGCAGGCGGGCGGGCCCTCGGGGGGAGGCGTCTCAGCAGCCGCCTCGCAGTGCCAGAGTGGCCAAGCCTGCCGTCTCCTGCACTGCCTGCCCTCCACCCACAGTGGGCATGGCTTGGCACGAGGGACCTTGGCAGAAGCCCTGCCTGTGCTGGGCACCTGCCCCACCTGGTGTGCAGCCAGAAGATGCCTCACTCAGACCTCAGGGGTGCTCTGGGGGAAAGGAAGGGGTGCCCGTATTTCACGTTGGCAAAGCCAAGGTCATCCAGGGAGGGCTGGGCTTTGGGGCCACAGTCCCAAGGGCTGGAGGCGTTTGGTGGAGGGTGGGCCACTTGGGTCAGCCTCCCGGTCTCCAGGACACACCTGGCGGCTCCGAGCCACACATGGGGCCTGGAAGCTGCCAAGAAAGCAGACCCCGCTGGCGCTGGCACCACGTCTCCCCGCCCCCAGGTCGCACAGGCGAAAAGCATGTGAGCCAGGCCTGGCTCCTCGGAGCTTCTCACTGACATCACCACGTCACCCCACTCCAGGCAGGGAGCCCATTGGCTGCGCCAGGCCTGCGGGGCGAGGCTTGTCTGGCTCTGTGCCCCCCTCCCCCTGGGTCTCCGGTGGCTGCCCTGCCAGCCCGCTGGGTGACAAGCCAGCGGCTCCTCAGGTTGCCGGACTGCCATGCACGTGGGCCACAGGGCTGTGAACTCCTGGGCGGCGTGTCCCCTCGCCTCAGTCTCCACATCTGTGCATTGGGAATGGCAGCCCGCCCGCCATCAGATGGTTCATGTGGGAAGCACCGTGTCATCGCAGACCCCCATCTGCCAGGCGGGACCCTGCCTTCGAGGCACCCAGGAGGGGGCCACCACGATGGCACCCAGCTTCCCAGCCCAGGGGAGCCTGGGAGCCGGCTTGGAGGTCTCAGCTCTGGGGACGGCGTGGGGATGGGCACCTCAAGGAGAAGCAGCCGGCTCCCCCACGCTGGCCACTCAGGCTGTGGCGCTACTGGTCAGTCCTGTACCTGTGGTGGCTCCTGCCACCCCGTTTCAGCGGGTGTCCTGTGGACTGGGCCCTGCTCCTTCCCTCACCCAGCCTGCTCCTGCCTCGCGTGGTAAACTCCCTTAGGAGGGAGGCGGTCTGCCGTGCAGTGACTCCGCGGCCGGCGGCCTCTGCGGGGCGGGAGGGCTGTTCTCATCGTATTAATAGCAGAGGCTCAGGAAGGCGAAGTGAGTGGTCCAGTCACAGTAAGTGAAGAGCCGGTCAGCTTCTGGCTCTGAAGAGGGGCTTGAGGCTCCCCAGCTGCCCTCCCCTGCGGCCCCCTCCCCCCAGCGCCCTCTCTCCCAGGCAGGGAAGGGAGTGTGGTTTGGATCCCCCGTGGCGCCTGGCCACCCATTCTGGGCAATTCCCCACAGCAGCCACTTCCAGGAAGGGAACGGAGAGCGGCCAATGTGTCACTAATGTGGCTGGACAGGCTAAATCTAGATCCTGCGTAAGGCAGCGCTGGGGACGGCAGGACTCACTGCAGCCAGGGCCCGAGGATGGCCGCCCTCACCACGGGGCCTCTCTGCGCACACGCCTCCGGGGACAGGGGCTCATGTTTTCCCATTTCGCATGTCTGAAGGTTCCCCTTATTGCAATCCACTTCTCTGGAACCCTCCCGCCTGACCCAAGCACAGGCCTAGGGTGCGACTCTAGTCCCCTCCCCAGCCTGGCCTGTCCTGTCCATCAGAGCAGCCGTCCTGTCCATCAGAGCAGCCCGCCGGTCTCAGCACCGTGGCCACTCTCTCATGCCCCATCCTGGCTGCTCCCGGGATAGGCACCGGGCCCGCGCCCCCCCCCCCTCCCCCGCCACCCGTGTCCCTGTGGAGCCTGCGGTCCTGGGCAGGTTGGATCTTGGGACGCCTGGTCCTCCTGTCCTGATACTGAGGCCAGGCCACCTTAAGGCGGTCCAAGCCCTTCTGCCTCCCCGGCCTGAGGGAGGAGGCTTGTTAAGTCAGGACCCCCCAGCCAGCCTCCTCCAAGGCCCGCGTGGGACCCGGAAACCTCGCACATCACCAGCCTCCGCCGACTGCGGAAGGGCATCCCAGGTCCCGTTCTCTGAGGAAACTGAGGCCGGAGCTGTGCGGGGCGGTCTGTCTGGTCCTAAAGACCCTCATCCAGGAGGGAGGACCTCTGGGGACGGGCGGCCACTCAGAGAGGCCGCGGCGCCGGGGGAGGGACGGGGCTCCGGGCCGGCGGGAGCGGCGCGGGCCGCCAGGTGGGGCGGGGCCGCCGGGGCGGGGCCTGCGCGCCGCCCGGAGCCGCGGCCCAGAGTCCGAGGCGCTGGCGCGGGGCCGGACGCTGCGCTCGGGCGAGAGCCGTCCGCGCCGGCCGACCCGGGGGGCGCCATGGACGAGCCGCCCTTCGCGGCCCTGGAGCGGGCGCTGGCCGAGCCCTGCGAGCTGGACGCCGCGCTGCTGACGGACATCGAAGGTGCGTCGGGCGCGGGCGCGGCTTCCCGGCGGGCGGGCCGCTGGCCGGCGGCTCAGGCTGCGCCATCGGCCTTGGGCTGGCGGCCGGGACCCCGCGTCCCAGAGCCCTCAGCCCCGCGCCGGGCCGGCCTGGCCAGGCCCCGCCCGGGCCCGTGACGTGGGCGCGGGGTTACTCTCGGTCAGTCCCCGGCCAGAGTGCGCCCCGCGCCGGCCCCGCCCCGGCCTCCGCCCCGGCCTCCGGCCTCCGGCCCCCGGCCCGCGGCCTCCGCCCCGCGCCCTCCGCCCCGCGGCACTCGCCTCCGGCCTCCCGCCCCCGCCCCGCGCCCTCCGCCCCCCTCCCCTGCCCTGCGCCCTCCACCCCGCGCCCTGCGCCCCCTTCCCCCACCCCAGACCTCCTCGCCCCGCCCTGCGTCCCCGGCCTCCGCCCCCCGCCCTGCACCCCCCTCCCCTCCCGTCCCGGGCCTCCGCCCCCGCCCTGCGCCCCCCTCCCCTCCCGTCCCCTGGCCTCCGCCCCCGCCCTGCGCCCCCCTCCCCTCCCGTCCCCTGGCCTCCGCCCCCCTCCCCTCCCGTCCCCCGGCCTCCGCCCCTGCCCTGCGCCCTCTTCCCCTCCCGTCCCCCGCCCCCCGCCCCAAGCCCGGTGCCCTCCGCCCTCCGCCTACCCCCCCCAGCCCGCAGTCCGATGGGGGGTCGGGGGGGAGCTCTGTGGATTTCAGTCCCAACGCGCAGCTCGAACAGCTGGGCTACGCCCTGGGGCGCGGGAAGCCGGGTGGGCAGGGTGGGCACTGGGGCCGGCGCCGGGTCAGACCTCTGGAGGGACGCGGAGCTGAGGCCGCTGGGCCCTGAGGAGCTGGAGCCGCCCGGTGGGTGGGAAGGTGCCGGAGGGCGGCCGGGAAGGCGGCGCCGCCAGCTGGTTCTTTGCATCTTTTAAAGCATCGCCGCTGCTTATTTGGGGAAGGGGTCCCCAGGAGGAGGGGTTTGGGTGCCTAGGAGGGTGTCGCCCTCCATGGTTGTCCAGGTTCAGCAGCTCCGGCCGAATTGCACTTGGTTGATAGGGAAACTGAGGCCAGCAGCTCAGGACTCGCTCCCCACCACCGGGGTGGACGCCTCGGAGCGCCTGTGCGGCGGGTTCGCAGCACAGCCCACCCCTGCCGCCTGCTGCCCTCCGGCGGGGCGCCAGAGGGGAGCCCTGACCGCTGTCCTGGCCAGCAAGCCGGCCGCTCACAGCCACAGTGCGGCTCGCTTTGGCCAAGTGGGCAGACCTGGCTTTGGGGTCAGGACGTGAACTACCCCTCCGGTCCAATCAGAGCAGGTGTGTCTGGCGCAGGCCTTGGTTGTTGACTCATTTAGAGAAGCCTTCTACCTGCCCCCAGAGGCCGGACTGGGCAGCCATTGGGTGGGGGCATTTGGAGCTCAGACTAGGCCCCGCCCTCATCTGAGGAAAGAAAGAACTGGCTTCTGCCTGAGCTCGGGAGGCGGACCACTTCCAGCGGCTGGCCCTGCGGTGCAGAACCCGTGGCGGTTTTCAGGGGAGGGCCCCAGCTTCGGGGGGGGGGGGGGTGGAAAAAGAAGAGGCAGCCTCAGAGGCCTGCAGACTGCCCCGCGCCCCCTCTGCCTACCAGCCACCACGCTGTCGTGGTGCCACTGCCCGGAGCCAGGCCGGCAGGGGACTCTCATTGGACTGGATGTAAGGGCTGCCCTCTGAGGCAGAGCATTTCTTGTTTGTTATTCAGCCTTTTCTGGGACCCCCCTCCCCCGTTTACACAGCTAAGTTCTTTGCTTCGTAGAAGAATTAGAAAGCACAGGTGAGCAAAAGGGAAAAATACAGCCTTCCTTAAACTCCCTGCCACGGAGAAGCGGTTGACCACGTGGGCCTGTACAAGTTTCTTCAGGCGCCCTCGGCCCCCTTTATGGGGTGTAACTCGCCTATTATGAGATTTGCCCGTTTCAGTGTACAGTCGGGTGAGTGCAGTGCGTTCACCGAGCCGGTGGCATCCCCAGGCGGTTGAAGAACATTTTGTCTCCTCAGCAAGGTCAGCTCTCCTGCCCGAAGCCCGGCAGCCACTCGCTGTGCTTTTAGAAATTAGAGGAGAGCCCGATGGCACCTGCTTTGTTTCATGCCAACAGTCAGACAGCAACTGGCTCAGAGGCTCCTGCTCTGTCCACAGACAGGCTGTGCCCGGGGGGTGGGGGGCCGGGCAGGTTGATCAGGTCCAGGGAGAGTGACTGAGGGTGTGAAGGGCAGGGTCTCCAGGTCCCTGACAGGACAAGGGCTGAGAGGCGCGCCAGGCAGTGCCAGGATGTAGGCCTCCGGTGCCAGGACGCAGGGGCGGGCTGAGAAAGCAGGGGGAGGCCTGGCAAGGTGCTTGGGTTACTTGTCCTAAGCTTCCCTGGTGGCTGGGGTAGAGACTTAGGGACTTAGTGTGCCAGGCACTGCGCTGACCGCCGAGGCTCCCCACAACCCCCGGGGCACGGGGTGGTTGGGTGAATTTCTGACTCACACAGCCAGATCTCGGCAGAGCGGGGTCAGACCCGGCTGTGGGCTCCGAAGAGGGCGGTTCGGGTGTGGAGAGTGGGCAATAGAGCAGGGAGGCCAAGGGCTGCTCCATGGGGTTGTGCTGGGGCCCGGGTCAGAGAGGTCAGAGGCCGCAGGCCACTCCCTCCCCAGCCCAGAGTGGCCTTAGAGTCACGAGACTGAGGTCTGGCACCAGCCAGGGCCCGGCCCCACCCGCCAGCCACGCCCTCTGCCATGTGACGGCTTGGCCGGGCAGAGGCCTGTGGCTGTGGGTCAGCTCTGCTGGCGGCCGTCCCACCGTCCTCCGGCCTCTGTCCGTGCTCTGCTCGGGGGCCAGCGGCCGTGGCGGAGGGACTGTCCTGCTGCACGTGTGTGGACCCGTGGATTATCAGATTGTCACACGCTGAGGCCTCGGCCTCCGGCAGCCCTGGCTGAGGGACCGCAGCCTGGGTGCCGTGTCACCCCCGGGCCTGACAGCTGTGTGCGCACCCCAGCCCCCGTGCAGAGCGCTCTGCCTGGCCTCCCCCAAGGCGCCTAAGCAGCACCGCAGCTTGCCGCCAAGGCCCAACCCTGTGTGATGCCTGCTCTGGGTTCGGGCAGCCCGGATGCTGAGGGCAATGGGGGCCACACTGCCCTCGGGCACCACCTGCCACAGCTGTGCCACCTCTCCCCCTGTGCCTCTGAGCACAGCCCCCTCCAGAAAACACCGAGATCGACGCCTGCTGCCCAGCTCCCAGCTCCAGGCACATGGCTCCCGTTCCCAAACCCCTACAGCTCCCAGTGCCCCCGAGACAGAATTCCTGTGCCAGCGTGCCCTCCTGCCATCCCAAGCTGACTCCGGCACCCCCTCCCTCTGCGGTCTTCCCGGGAGCATGCCTGCCTCTGACCGCAGGGCCGCCCTGGGAAGCAGGGTAGCGGCTGTAAGATGTTCTGCCCCGGAGCCCGATGCCCTGAGCGGGCAGGGCGGGGCACAGAGAGAAGCATGCTGGGAGCGGGTCCAACAGACAGGCAGACGAGTGGCTGAGAGTTACCTCCTGCTCAGGGGTCACCTCACTGGACAGAAACACCGAGTGACCTGTCAGTCAGGCAGGGTCACTGCCGGCCAGAAGCCGGGCCTGGACTTTCGCGTCCAGCAGCTGCGCCTCAGGGAGTGGCTGAGCGGCCGGAGGAGTGTCTGCCTGCCTCTGTCAGGCCCAGGTTCTGTGGCCGCGCACCCTGGCCCTGGGCCGATGGCTCCTGGGAAGGGGGGCCTGGTTTGGTTCCAGATCTGTGAGCCCCACCGGGTTTGAGGTGTGGGCGGTGTGGGCAGGGCTGGGAGAGCTGGTAGCGGGGAGAAACCCACTCTGACCGGGAACCCTGCCGCAGCCCCATCGGACCCGCTTTCTCCACGAGCCTGCCTTCCGGCTCACACCTCAGGCCTGCCCTCAGGGCTCCGAGGCCCCGAGCTGCTGCCGCCAGGTTGGGCCGGAGGGCTTGCCGGTGAGTGGTGTGCGGCCACGCGAATCTGACCTTCAGGCTCTCGTTAGCGCACGGGGGTCACCACACACCAGCTTCTCAGAGTTGTGGCCAGTACACAGCACGTAGTAGGCCCTCAACCAGTTATCAGTTAGAGGACTTAGCCAGGACCTGGCACCTAACACGTCTAGCTAAACTAACGGTAGCAGTGGTTATCCAAGGCGCCTGCGGTGAAGGTTTCTAGGATGTTCTAGGCCAGTGGTTGGCAAACTCATCAGTCAGCAGAGCCAAATATCAACAGTACAACGATTGAAATCTCTTTTGAGAGTCAAATATTTTTTAAACTTTAAACTTCTTCTAACGCCACTTCTTCAAAATAGACTCGCCCGGTCCGTGGTATTTTGTGGAAGAGCCACCCTCAAGGGGCCAAAGAGCCGCATGTGAGAGCCGCAGTTTGCTGACCATGGTTCTGGGCTATGCTTCCTAGCTCTGAGCATCCGCCACTTGGGGATTCTGGGTTTCTGAGTGGGAGACGAAGTGGGGCTGGTCTATCCACTGGGCCACACCTGCCAGGGCGATACTTTTGGGGTTCAGTGCCCAGGGCTGTTTTAGTCCCCGCCCAGAGAATCGCCCAGCGCCCTGCACCGTCCGTGCAGCAGCAGAGGTGAGCGTGGGCGGAGCTGCCAGGCCTCCGTGGGGGAGGCTGTGTGTTCTGTCCACACTCCTCCCGGCAGAGGCCTCCGGCCTGGGCAGCACAGGGGCCTTTCCAGCCGTGCCCGCGAGGATGGCGACCTCGCCAGGTGACGGGCAACGGGGTTGGAGTCCAGCTCCTCGCTGCCTCCCTGACCTCCACCCTCACGCCCGCTGAGCACACTGCCTCCTGTTGGCACGCCTCTTCCCTGCCCAGGGCATCTGCACTTCTGTCTCCGCTGCCCAGGGCACCCTCCCGCCCCATGGCCGCTCCCTCGCTTCCCTCGGTCGGGGTCACATCCTCAGAGGCCTGCCTGACCACGCATCCCCCTCCCACTCTACCCGCCTCCCGCCCTCCCCGAGCTCACGGCCCCGCACGCTCCTCTCGGGGCCTGCAGACGGGCATCGCCCGCCGAGCGGCCTCCGTGCGGTGTCCGTGTCTCCGGTGCCTGTGAGGCCTGACACAGCGGACACAGGACAGCAGTCATGACCAGAGATACAGATCTGGGCTTCACGAACAGCCCGCGCCTCAGAGGCGGTGAGCGTCCTGCAATGGGAGGCATGTAAGCAGGTTGGGGCTTGAGGCCTCACGCAGCTGGACGGGCTGTGGCGTCTGTGATGGTCAGAGCTGGGCGCCTGCAGGGTTACGGTCTGAGACCTCCCAGGGTTTCTGTTGTGCCTCTCAGAGTAAACAGGCCAGAGACTGAAAGGCTGACCCACATCTGCCTTGGGAGGGTGTGAAGGGGGAGGCAGGAGGGTTCAGGTTTCCTGTTGGGTCCTGATAGAACCAGGACAGAAGAGGAAAGAGAGGAGGAAGGAGGGACTCAGGCTGGAGGAGGAGGCAGGGAGGTGAAAAATGGGGCGCGGGCACTGAGGCCCAGTCTGCACCTCCTCCTCTTCCCCCGAGGTCAGCGCTGGCTCTGAGCTGCCTTCCGGCAGAAGGCCGGGAGCTCCAGGGCTGGATCCCAGCGGCGCTGTCCTGGCTCCAGGAGGCGGGGCTGGGGGAGGCGGGAGGCAGCTGGGCTGCAGGTTAAACTCTCCGTGAACCGTCCCCACCAGGGGATGTGGGTTTCCAGCCCCACCTTCACCTGCTCTCAGAGCCGCCTCTGTGCGGCCGGCTGCCCCGGGGCTCCGTCTGGGGTGGGGGCTATGGGGCTGGGTCGCCCAGCTCCGCAGAGATGGGAAGAGAGAGATGGGACAGGGCAGGCACGGGGGCAGGGATGGCCGCTTCCCTGCAGCCCCCAGGCCCTCGTCTCCCCCAGCCCCGCTTAGCCACCCGAGTCCTCTGCCCAGGCCAGCCCTCCGGGAGGTCAGGGAGTGCGGCCCCCATGCTGCCTCGCTCTGGGCGCACGGACTGGTGACAAGGAGAGTGCGGCTGGGGGCGCGGACCCAGGAGGACAGAAGGCGGCGGTGGCGCCTGCCCAGCTGTGGGTGTGCTTTCAGGGAGGGAGCGCCAGCACAGGAGGGGGGGTTCCGGGGCCTTGGCCTGGGGGCCATGCGAGGGCCTGGGGAGCACGGGAGGAGGGGGGGAGGAAGCAGGTCCAGTTTCCTACGGAGGCTCCTGGAGAGGCTCCAGCCAGCACCACCTGCTTGCCGCCAGGCTGCCTGCCCCCGGCGGCCCCTCCAGCCAGGCGGTTCATCTGTTCGACGCTGACCTCGCACAAGGAGTGGCCTCCGTACCCCCTCAGGACCCCCAGAGCCTGCCCACTGAGGCTGCACCTGCCTCCCTCGCCCGTCAGAGGGACCGTCCAGGGCAGGATCAGGCCTTTCCTGGACTGCGGGGGGCTAGGCAGACCTCCCTGGCCCCCCGCCACCCACACACCCCGCCCGCCCTCGGCAAAGGGACGGCTGTGCGGGGTCCGGAGCCGCAGTGTCCTCTGGGGGTGCGTGAGGGGTCCTTCCTCGCCCTGGGAAGGGTGCTCTAAGCGTTAAACAGGCTTCGAGGGTGGCGACCCGCGGGGTGTCGGGAGCCAGGGGTGCCCGGCCGGAGCCTGGTGCTGGCTGTGCCCGCGGTGCCCGCCAGTGCCCCAGCCGGCCGCGGGCAGTGCCCGGGGGTAACCCCGGGAGCGGTGAAACCTGAAGCCGGGCGGCGGGGCGGGGCCGGCGGCGGCGCGCTGATTGGCCGCGGCCGCTCACCCCATCCCGCGGCGGCGGCAGGTGCAGGTGCGGCGGCGCGGCGGCGCGGCGGCGCCATGGACTGCACGTTCGAAGGTACTGGAGGCCCGCGCCGCCCGCCCGGCCCCGCGCCGCGGGCGGGCAGGCCGAGAGGGAGGCCGGCCGAGGCCGCCCCAGCCCCGGGCGCTGCCGCCGCGGCCGCGCGGGGCGGGAAGGCGGCGCCGGCCGGGGCCCTCCTCCCCGCGGGGCGGGAGTCTGGGCGTCTAACCCGGACCCCAGCGCGGGCCGTTCTCCTTGGGGCCTCAGTTTCCCCATCTGTGGAAGAGGCCCAGTGAGGACGGCGAGGGAGGGAGAGGCTGCAAGGGGAATGTGTTATGAGCCTCATAACCCCGGGGCCCACAACGTGCTTCTGTTTGGGGCCAGGGAGGCTGAGGCCGGCACCCCTGTTGCTTTTTTGGAGGCCACAGGGCGCCCCGCAGTAACCGGGGCCTGGGCACCTGCCGAGTAAGGAGCCAGGCAGCACCGAGGGGAGCTGCCCCCCAGCAAGGCCTCAGCATCCTGCCAAGAGGGTCTCCCCTCCCCTCCCTCCCTCCCTCCCCCTCCCCTCTCCTCCCCTCCCCTCCGGTGTGGCCAGGGATGAGGCCACAGGCAGTGAGGGAGGCCCAGGCCCGGCCCCACCCACCGCGGTGGACAGGCCAGAGCTCAGGCTGAGGTCTCTTTTGGGGCCCAGGGCTCAGGGCCCTGCAGGAACTGTGACCCAGTGGGTAGCTGCCCGTAGTGGGTTAGAGGCCCGGGCTGACCCAGCCGCCTGCTGCTCCCGCCCGGGGTGGCCTGCGGCCAGGCTGGCTGTCGGGGAGAGGTCCCAGCCTGCAGGGCCTCAGGACAGCTGTGGAGGGCCGGAGCCGGCGTGCTGGGGCAGCAGTGTGGGCAGAACACGGACACTCTGTGCCGCGGAGGAAGGTGGCAAGGGCGGCTCTGCGGCTGTGCCGGCCCCGCTCTGCCTCGGCCGAGGTGTGGGCCCCGGCCGTGCGTCGCCCGGACCTGCCCGTGTGCCAGGGGAGGCGCCACGGTCGCTCCGTCAGGGGCACAGCCCCCGGGTGCACTGCCTTCGCGTGTGCCGCGTGTGGATGGGGCGTGCACACGCGTGGCGCTCTCCCAGCCAGCCGGCTCCTGTCCTCACAGCCCTTCTCCTCCCCAGACATGCTTCAGCTCCTCAGCAACCAGGACACCGACTTCCCCGGCCTGTTCGACCCGCCCTACGCGGGGGCCGGAGCGGCAGACCCCGCCGGCTCCCCGGGCAGCTCGTCCCCGCCGCAGGCCACCATGAGCTCCCCACTCGACGGCTTTCTGGGGGGGCCCCAGGCAGTGCCCCCGCTGCTGCCCCCTCCCCAGCCTGTGCCCACATTGAAGATGTACCCGTCCGGGCCCGCCTTCTCCCCCGGGCCTGGGATCAAGGAGGAGCCGGTGCCGCTGACCATCCTGCAGCCCCCCGCCCCGCAGCCCCTGCCAGGAGCCCTCGAGCCCCAGAGCTTCCCGGCCTCGGCCCCGCAGCTCAGCTCGGGCCCGGGGCCCGGCTTCCCCACAGGTGAGGGCGTGGCGGGGAGCGGGCAGGGCAGGCAGGGCGGCTGTGGTGACGCGGTGGTCCCAGCGCTGGTGCCCTGTGGGTTAATAAGCTTTGCCGCTCCCTCTGCTCCTGGACACACGTGCCTGGCAGGGAGCCACGCACCTCAGAGCCCAGGCAGGGGCGCTGGGGAGGAAACAGGCCCCGGGGTGTGACTCGCCACGGTCCTGTGACAGGCCCTGAGGCAGGGCTGAAGTGGGTTAGGGCAGCTCGTCCCCAGCCCCGACTTTGTTTCTGCAGGGGCCCCTCCAGGGAGCGCCCCGCAGCCGCAGCCTGGCCCGCCAGGGGGCCCGCCGGTCTCCTTGCACGCCCAGGTTCCGGGTGCAGCCCCCCAGCCACTGCTGACAGCCACAGCCCCCGGCGCTGCCTCTGTGGCCTCCCAGATCCAGCAGGTCCCGGTAAGGGGGTGGCCAGGCGTGGGGGGTGGCAGCCTCTGGCCCAGCCCGGCTCACAGCGGGGCCTCCCCGCCCAGGTCCTGCTGCAGCCCCACTTCATCAAGGCCGACTCGCTGCTGCTGACGGCCATGAAGGCCGACCTGGGCGCCCCCGGGAAGGCGGTGGGCGGCGGCTCCCTGGCCGCGGGCACCGCGGTGCCGACCGGGCCCTTGCAGGTGGGTGGCCAGGCAGGGCGGGCGGCGGTGGGTGCGCCCTCAGGCAGGCCGCCCGGTGACCCGTGCCGGCCCCGCAGACCCTGGTGAGCGGCGGGGCCATCCTGGCGACGGTGCCGCTGGTCGTGGACGCCGACAAGCTGCCCATCAGCCGGCTGGTGGCCGGCGGGAAGGCCCTGGGCGCAGCCCAGAGCCGCGGAGAGAAGCGGACGGCCCACAACGCCATTGAGAAGCGCTACCGCTCCTCCATCAACGACAAGATCGCCGAGCTCAAGGACCTGGTGGTGGGCGCCCAGGCGAAGGTGCGGGTGCCAGGAGGCCCGGGTCCCTCTGCTGGTCTGGCCACTGGTCTGTCCAGCTGAGCTTGGGGCCCCTGTGCCCGGGGCTGTTCTAAGCACCAGGGAAAACGAAGGGGCAGACAGACAGACCCTCCTGTCGGGGAGCTAAACGGGAGATGAGGGGGGAGGCTGCCCGGCGGCTTCGTTCCACGGGAGAAGGTAACGCGGGGGAGCCTCCCGGACGGAGTGCCGGCGTCAGGCAGGGACCTGGTGAGGGGTGCGCCGTGCGGGGCAGGGATGTGCCGCTGCCGGCAGCAAGGCACCGCGGTGGCATTTCACACGCTCACCCTCCGCCTCCTGCGAGGACGGTGCACGGGGAGGGACATCACATGCGGCAGGAACAGCCAGTTCAAAGGCCCCGAGGCAGCTGCTCCCAAGCAGCCCGCCTCCACCTCGGCCTCTCCCCGCTCTCTCCTCCGCAGCTCAACAAGTCGGCCGTCCTGCGCAAGGCCATCGACTACATCCGCTTCCTGCAGCAGAGCAACCAGAGGCTCAAGCAGGAAAATTCCAGTCTGCGCGCTGCTGCGCATAAGAGCAGTGAGTCCTGGCCTCCCAGGCCTCACCCTGCCCTGCCCCAGCCCGTCTCACCCTAAGCTCTGGCCCTACAAGCTTCTCTCCCCCCCAGTGAGCCCTCAGAAGCCAGTTCCCTCCCCCGGGGCCTAAGGTGGTGTGGGCGGGGTCTCCGCCCTGCCCCAGCCCCTCCTCTCCTGCCCTAGAGCCTCTGAGGGACCTGGTGCCGGCCTGCGGAGGGAGAGGAGACGCCGACGTGCCCATGGAGGGCATAAAGCCCGAGGTGGACACGCTGAGCCCCCCGCCTTCGGACGCGGGCTCCCCCTCCCGGAGCAGCCCGCTGTCCCTCGGCGGCAAGGGCGGCGGCAGCGGCAGCGACTCGGAGCCCGACAGCCCGGTCTTCGAGGACAGCCAGGTGGGCTCCCGGCGATGCCCTCCCCCGGGGCTGGGCCAGGAAGAAGCCCTGAAGCCTCCCACCTCCATTCACAGACAGGGAGCCGGAGGCCCCGGGCGCGTGGGGTCCCTAGTGAGGGCGGGAGGAGCGCGGTCCCTCCTGCCCAGGCCACGCTCTGACCTCCGCTGCCTCCCCGCCCCCACAGGCGAAGCCGCCGCCCGCCCACAGCCCGGGCCTGCTGGACCGCTCCCGCCTGGCCCTGTGCACGCTCCTCTTCCTCTGTCTCTCCTGCAACCCTCTGGCCTCCCTGCTGGGCAGCGGGGCTCTCCCCGGCCCCGCGGGCGCCACCAGCACCCACCTGGGCTCTGGGCGCAGCGTGCTGGGCACCGAGGACGGAGGTAGGCGGCTGGCAGAGGCGGGGGAACCGGGCGGAGGCTCCAGGCCTGTGGGCTCGGGCCTGGTGTCGGAGCGCTCCCAGCCTCTGTCTGCCCGCAGAGGGCGCCGGCTGGGCGCCGCGGCTGCTGCCCCCGCTGGTCTGGCTGACGAACGGGCTGCTGGTGCTGGGCTCGCTGGCGCTGCTCTTCGTCTACGGAGAGCCGGTCACGCGGCCCCACTCGGGCCCCGCCGTGCACTTCTGGAGGCACCGCAAGCAGGCGGACCTGGACCTGGCCAGGGTGAGGGCTGCTGGGGCGGGCGGGCGGGCATCACCTCTCCTCCCTGCCCCCCGGGCGGGCCAGGAACCTGCCCTGTGCTCGCGCTCTTGTCTGCTGCTCAGTCTCCCCCGGACCCGCTGCGGAGGGCGCTGGGCTCAGCGGGGACCCCCTGGAGGGACGTCAGGCTCAGGGCACTCCCACCTGGCCTCACCGGGAACCTTATTCCAGGGGGACTGCGCCCAGGCCGCCCAGCAGCTGCAGCTGGCCCTCCGGGCGCTGGGCCGGCCCCTGCCCACCTGCCCCCTGGACCTGGCCTGCAGCCTGCTCTGGAACCTCCTCCGCCACCTGCTGCAGCGGCTCTGGCTGGGCCGCTGGCTGGCAGGCCGGGCGGGCGGTCTGCACAGGGACGGTGCTTTGCAGGCAGATGCCCGCGCCAGCGCCCGCGACGCAGCCCTGGTCTACCACCGGCTGCACCAGCTCCACGCCACGGGTACGGCAGGCAAGGAGCTGGGCTGAGGGTTCTGCCGCCTTTGTGCCACCCTAGTCTCATGCCCCGTCGTCTCCCAGGGAAGTACCCCGGCGGGCGCCTCACTGCTGCCAACCTGGCGCTCAGCGCCCTGAACCTGGCGGAGTGCGCGGGGGACGCCGTGCCCGCGGCCACGCTGGCTGACGTCTATGTGGCTGCTGCCCTGACCGTCAAGACCCACCTCCCGCGGGCCTTGCACTTTCTGACAGTGAGTGGGGGGCTGTGCGGAGTGGGGGGCTGCGCGGGGGACGGGGGCACTGCCCGGGGCAGAGTGACAGCCACCTCCTTCCCCACAGCGCTTCTTCCTGAGCAGTGCCCGCCAGGCCTGCCTGGCACAGGGCGGCTCAGTGCCCGCTGCCATGCAGTGGCTCTGCCACCCAGTGGGTCACCGCTTCTTCATGGATGGAGACTGGGCCCTGTGCAGCCCCCCGAGGGAGAGCCTGTACAGCTCGGCGGGGAACCCAGGTGCTCTCCCAGCGCTCCCAGCCCCGCCCCGTCCCCCCAGCCCCGCCCCGTCCCCCCAGCCCCGCCCCGTCCCCCCAGCCCCCACCCTGCCCCCCCAACCCCAGGCCCCGCCCCCCAGCCCCGCCCCGCCCTCCCAGCCTTTGTTCTCCACTTTAATTTCTTGGCCTCACTCCTGCCGTCCCTGCCCCTCATCTCGGTGCCTGGCTGTCCGCGGTTGCTTTGGGGCTGGTCTCAGTTGGGCCTCTTCAGAGGGAAAGGCGGGGTGTGGGGCAGGGGCGGGGGCCCAGGGAGGTCCTGCTGTGGAGGCAGGGGCAGGGCATTCACTCCCCGCTCTCCGCAGTGGACCCCCTGGCGCAGGTGGCCCAGCTGTTCCGAGAACACCTCCTGGAGCGAGCCCTGCACTGCGTGGCCCAGCCCAGCCCCAGCCCCGCGTCAGTGGACGGGGACAGGCGAGTGTCCAACTGCACACCCAGCGGCAGGGCCGCCCGCGGCCTGGGAATGGCTGTCCCGGGGGCGTGTGGAGGTGACGGAGCCAGGAGCCTGTCTGCTCGCCACGGTGGCCTCGGCGGTCTCGGCTCCTCTCCGGCCGTCTCCCACCAGCTGGGCGGAGTGACGGTGCCCTCGGAGTAGGACGCGGGCGGTGCTGGGGTGTGTGTGAAGGGCCGGTGCCCTCCCGGACGCCCGGGACCTGCCCACCCTAACCCCCGCCGCCCCACAGGGAGTTCTCGGAGGCCCTGGGCTACCTCCAGCTGCTGCACAGCTGCTCGGACGCGGCCGCGGCCCCAGCCCCGGCCTGCAGCCTCTCCGTGGGCTCCGGCGTGGCCGCCACCCCCGGTGAGCCCTGGCCCTGCCCTGACTGCCCCAGCCCTGCTCTGCGCGGGCGGCCCGGGAGCGGGGCAGTTTCAGGAACGCTCCCTCCGCACCCGCTCCCCCAGGCGCAGACCCCGTGGCCCAGTGGTGGGCCTCGCTGACGGCCGTGGTGACGCACTGGCTGCGGCGGGACGAGGAGGCGGCGGCGCGGCTGTACCCGCTGGTGGAGCGCCCGCCCCGCGCCCTGCAGGAGTCCGAGTGAGCGCCCCGCCCCTGCTCCTGCCCCGGCCCCGCCCCGCCCCACCCCTGCTCCTGCCCCCCCCCCCCGCCCCCGCGCTGTGCGGTGGGGATCGCCACCTTCTGCCATGAAGCTGGGCCCAGGGCGGGGGGCTCTGGGCCCGCGCCTGCTCTGACCCCCTTCTCCGCCCTGCCCCCCAGGAGACCCCTGCCCAGGGCAGCTCTGCTCTCCTTCAAGGCGGCTCGGGCCCTGCTGGGCTGCAGGAAGGCCGACTCCAGCCCGGCCGGCCTGGCCATCTGTGAGAAGGCCAGCGAGTGCCTGCAGGACAGCCTGGCCACCACCGCAGCCGGCAGCTCCATGGACAAGGTGAGGGCAGGGCGGGGCCCGGGGGTCTGCGGGCACGGCCTTTCCAGTCCTTGTCATTCCCTCCCGGGCTGCGGAAGACGGTGGGTTAGCCCAGAGGAGCAGGCCTGGGGGCCCAGCTGCTTGGCTGCCTGGCGAGGGCGCGGGGCCAGGGCACAGGGGTTACCTCGGGCTCCCGCCCCTGAGGGTGGGTGTGCAGTGCGGCAGGCGGGCGTGGGCCTGGAGAGCGGGCGGCCCCGAGGTGCATTGCTGTTGCATTGCATGTGTGAGGTGGGTGCAGTGCCTCGGCAGTGCAGCCCGGAGCCGGCCCCCGGCACCGCAGGCCCCTCCCCTCCCACGGCCGGAGCCCCCGTGACCCTGACCGCCCGCCACCCCCAGGCCATGCAGCTGCTCCTGTGTGACCTGCTCCTCGGGGCCCGCACCAGCCTGTGGCTGAGGCAGCAGCCTGCCGCGCAGGGTCCGGGCAGCACCCCGGCCTCGGCCCTCGAGCTGCGCGGCTTCCAGCGGGACCTGAGCGGCCTGCGGCGCCTGGCGCAGAGCTTCCAGCCCGCCATGCGCAGGGTGAGTCCGCGCCCGCGGGGCACCGGAGGCAGCTGGTGTGGGAGGGGGGCCTGGCCCGAACCCCGACTCACCGGCCCTCCTGCCAGGTGTTCCTGCACGAGGCCACGGCCCGGCTAATGGCGGGGGCCAGCCCCACGCGGACCCAGCAGCTCCTGGACCGCAGCCTAAGGAAAAGGGCGGGCGCCTGTGGCAAAGGCGGTGAGAGGAGCCCTCGGGGGCGGGGCCTTCGGGGGCGGGCCTTCGGGGGCGGGGCCTCCTGGGGGCGGGGCCTCTGGGGCGGGGCTTCGGGGCGGGGCCGCTGGGCCAGCCTCATCCTCCCCACCAGGCGTGGGAGCAGCCTGGACAGGGTGTGGCTTGCGGGGGGGGGGGGGGGGCGGGAAGGGGGTGCCTGAGGAATCCAGTGAGGCGATGAGGGATGTGCCCACGTGTCCCTGAATCTGTTCCGCGCCCGCCCCAGGGGCTCTGAGGCTCGGGGCGCCTGGGACGGGAGGGAGGGGGGGGGAGGGGGGGAGGCGGCACCTGACGGGCTGTGTGCACCTGCAGGCGCGGCCGAAGCGGAGCTGCGCCCCCGGCGGGAGCACGCCGAGGCCCTGCTGCTGGCCTCCTGCTGCCTGCCGCCCTGCCTGCTGGCGGTGCCCGGGCAGCGCGTGGGCATGCTGGCCGAGGCGGAACGCATGCTGGAGAAGCTCGGGGACCGCCGGCTGCTGCACGACTGCCAGCAGATGCTCCTGCGCCTGGGCGGCGGCACCACCGTCACCTCCGGCTAGGCCCGCGCCCGCCGCGCCCTGGCGTCCAGCGGCCTCGCCCTCTGGCTGTGTCGCGTGCTGGAGGCAGCGCAGAGCCCCCAGTGGCTACAGTCCGCCCAGGGGCCCACTGCATCGGCCGGCGATGGGGACGAAGGGGAGATCCTTGGCGCTTTTGCCTCTTGACAGGGAGGCCCGAGGCCCCCTGCCCACTCCCCAACCCGGCGCCGAGGCCAGGATGGTGCTGGCCTCTGGCGGCCGGTCGGGGAATTACAGGGGCCAGCGGGCGGGCACCGGTGGAGGGAAGAGAAGGTGAATGTCACCAGCTGAGGGGCCAGGGGCTTTCCTGGCCGGCAAGGGGCCCTGCTTCCCTCCCGGAGATCTCGTCCATCAGGCGCACCAGCCTCCTGGCCTTTGCGGCTCAAGTGCAACTTTGCCATTTATAAACTATTTTCGTAGGTTGAGAAGTTTTGTACAGAGAATAAAAAATGAAATTATTTATAATCTGGGTTTTGTTTCTTTGGGAGGGTGTGTGCTTCCGTGACCAGAGGGGCCTGGGTCTTCCCCCGAAGCCAGTGGAGGCTTCCCGGCACCCTCTGCCTGGGACTCGCCTCCCTTCCGGGGAAGGCCTGGGCTGTCTTCTCCGCTCCAGCCTCCCGCCCGCTCCCAGGGTGACACGGAGCTCCGTGTCCTTAGGACCCGCCGACAAGAGCTGCAGGCCAGTCCCCCTGAGTGTCTGGGTGCATCCACCTTTCCCGCCCTTCGTCCAGGCACCCGAGGGGCGTGGGTTCAGCGGCGGAGCTGCTTCCTGTTCCTGAGAAACGGCCAGAAGCCCCCACTCCGCGTCCACCCGCTCCCGCTGCCCGGCCGGCCCGGCGGATCTGCTCAGAACCCAGGGCTGCAGACTTCCAAAACAATCGTATCTTTATTGACTTTTTCTGAATGCAATGACTGTTTTTTACTCTTAAGGAAAATAAACATCTTTTAGAAACAGCTCGATACACACAATCTTCAGTGTGAAGCAATATACTAATAAGAACACTAGTCTTAACCTTTACAGTCTTCATATATATTATATATATGTATATGTATACATATATATACACTATGTAACGAGGCCAGATATAATACACACGTTTACCATTTTACAGTCTATGTACAGGAAGTTGCTAGCTGCCCCGTCTGGGGCCGCCTCAGGCCTATGAAGCACGGACAGTGCGGGGGGCGGGAGGCTGGCGGGGCGGGGGCCGCGTGGGACAGGCCCTCGCTGTGCCCCGGCCTGTGCTGAGGCGTGCGCGACGGCGGCGGCGACACAGAAGCGAGCATGTTCCCAATATGTACATTCTATGCAACACGGAGGGAGGGTAACAGGTTCGCACAGGCCCAGAGAGGGTCGTCAGAGGGACACGCCAGCGCTGGAGCTGGGCTCTGGGGAGACTCCTGCCCCCCCCCCCCCGGTGGCTCAGGGTGGGGTGGAGGATTGGAAAGGGAAGAACAGAAGCAGAAGACGTGCCCCCAGCCCAGCTGACCCCGGAACCTGCATCCCTCGGGCACGGCCCACGCTCTGCTCAGACAAGAAGGTTTTGGCAAACGCTGGGCAGGAAGGGCACTCGCACATCTGGGTGATTTGTGCCAAAGCCTCCGGCCCACCCCCTGCAGGCCTAGCCCTCCAGCCCTGCCCCCACCCCCAGGCCCCTCGCCCGGCTCCCGGGCCGTGCGAGGTGTGCCTCTTCCAGGCTAACGGCGGCTCCGGGCGGGGTGGGAGGAGAGGATGCTGTCGTCCTCCGGGGGCAGCGGCTCCCGAACCTGTGCTTCCCGGCCAGGGACCCGGTGGGTCAGGCCGAGGCTGCCGGATCCAAGGCCCATCAGGTCAGGGGCCCTCGGCGCGGCAGGGGTTACAGCGGAAGCCTCTGCAGGAGGAGAGGACATGCCTGACGTGGACCTGTGTGCACCCGCACCCCAGACCCGAGGCCCCAGAGGCCCCCTGAGGGGGCTGGGGTCTCTGGAGGCAGCGGGCCCCTGCCAGGCTCTTCCTTCCTCCCCGCTCAGCCGGCCCTGCCCACAGTCCCGGGACCTGCCTGTCCTCCCTGGTCTCCTGCGGGCGGCCCCTCCCTCAGGACCCGCACGCTTTGTAAAGCATCTTTATGGGCAGCAAGTGCCCACGTGGCCAGGCCAGCGGCTGGGGCAGCAGTGGGCAGGCGGGGATGGCATCTGGAGGGGGGCAAAAACCCCCTCCATCGGTCCAAAGGGTGTGGAAGGGAGGGAGGGGAGGGAGAAAGGGAGGGGAGGGAAGGGGGAGGAAAGGGGGAGGGAGGGAGGCAGGGGGGGAGGGAGGCGGGCCCTCCCCAGCCCAGGCCCCTCCGGGAAGGCCTGTCACCTACCTTATGCTTGGGGCATTTCAGAGAAAAGTTTTCTTCCGTGAGCGTGCAACCTGTGACCGAGAGAAGAGTGCGTGGTTAGCTGGCGCTCCAGCCCCAGGCACAGGGGTCCTTGCAGAGAGAGGAGTCAGGCTCCGTGTGAAGCCTCCGCAGGCATCGCCAGGCCTCCGCCCTCCGCCCTCCAGCCTGGCGCTGGCCTCGCGCCTCCTACTGGCTCCTCTCGGGCACCGCTGGCTCCGGCCTCCCCGACTCCCTACGCACAGGCCCCACCTGGCTCCCGCGCCTGCGGCACCGACCTGCCTCACCGGAAGGCAGGCTCAGCACCGGCTCGCCCTCTCCCGCGGGGGGGGGGGGGGGGGGGGGCCCTAGAAGAGGCTCTGACCCCAACGATGCTCGCTGAGCGAATGTTAAGGAACTGGGGTGCTGTCCCGGGTCTGGATTCAGCACTGGCTCCTCCTCGGAGCCTCGGTCTCTGGGCACTAACGGCCGGGCACCATGTCCACGTGGTGACGAGGCTGTGCACCGAGGCCAGGGCGGGCGTGCACTGGCTCCCGCGGGCCCCCAGGGGGCAGGCCTGCGTGGGCTAAGGCATCTGAGTGCCAGGGCACTTCCCGCCCTGGGGGAGCCGATTGGTGGCTGAGCATGGTTTTTCCCTGGACCCTCCCTGCCCCCCACTCCCTGGTGAGCCTGTCCTGGCCTCCCTCCCCTGCCCCCGCCCCGACATTGTTCAGAATAAGCCCTAACCCACAGCCAGCCAACAGGGAGTCCCCCGCCGGCCTGGCTCCGGGCAGTGGCACCACGACAGCGTGGTGGCTGGTAGGCAGAGGGGGCGCGGGGCAGTCTGCAGGCCTCTGAGGCCGCCTCTTCTTTTTCCACCCCCCCCCCCGAAGCTGGGGCCCTCCCCTGAAAACCGCCACGGGTTCTGCACGGCAGGGCCAGCCGCTGGAAGTGGTCCGGGCCCCCGAGCTCAGGCGAGCGGACGGGGCTGGGGCTGAACTCACTTTCCCAGGCTCGGCCACCGCACACAGGGGCCTCCCCCAGACCACCTGCTGCGGGAGTCGCCAGAAGCCAGGGGAGGAGGCTGCCCTCCCACAACCAGCTTGCTCCGCAGCCTCCAAGCCCGAGCCCGGCCCTGCCTGCTCGGTGCCTGCGCCGGGGAGCCTGTGGCCCAGCTGGCAAGGTGGCCCCAGCCTGCGTGTGGAAAGGCAGCGTGGGGGTCCTGTCGCTGCCCGTCCTTGGGGCCGTGGCTCAGCCCCGATGGGGCAGAAGTGAGCGGGCAGCCCCAGGGCCGTGGTCTGAGCCGGAGCCCCCCGTGCCCCCCGTGGCAGACCTGGCTGCCAGCCCCCTAGCCAGTCCCCTCCTCCCCGCTCCTTGCCAGCCGAGCTGCCATGGCCCCAGGGCCACCTCACCTGCTGGCTCTGACTGCTGTGCCTGGGGTGCCAGGGCTCCCGCTCCTCCTCTGGGCCCCACCCCTCCAGCCTGGCAGCTCCCGTCTGCAGACCCTCCACTGCCCGACGCACCGGCCTGCGCCGAAGGCTCTGCAGCTCGCCCCCGGCCGCCTGCTCGGGCGGCGGCAGGGATGCGGGCCCAGGCAGAGGCCAAGGAGCGGGAGGAGCGCCCGGCGGGCCCGAGGGCGTCCTGCGGAGCCGGCCCAGTGCGGGCCGGGGCCCCTGTGAGCTTGGCTCAGCCTGCCAGGGCCGTGCCCTCCTGAGAAAGAGGAGGCTGGTGTCTGAGCAAGGACGCTGTGGCACCCGCCTCAGCCCTGCCCGCCCCGGGAGGGTGGCCATCGGGCCCCACCGCCTCTCCCGCCCCACACGCAGGTGTGGGCTCCCGGCCGGGTCTGTGGGACGCAGGTTCCTCTGGGCCCGGCAGCCCTCCTCTCCTGCCCAGGTGCCCGGGGACTGAGTGCGGTCAGCTCTCCATTCTGCCAGTGTCCCGTCGTCCCAGCCTCAGCCCCTCCCGGTCGCAGCCCCTCCCTTACTGAGCTCCTGTGAAGACTTCATTTGAAACAAATTCCATTGCTGCAGCCTGGCACAGACACCCCAGTTCACCAGCTGTGCCCACCTGCCTTCCAAGCAAGGCTCACACGCTGCCTCCTCGTGGAAGCCCTCCTGGGTTTCCCCGGCTCAGAGGACTGGATCTCCCACAGCACACACGCCCTCCCTCCTGCCTGGTCTCATAACTTTGGACAAGGACGGCGGCTTCCTGTCTGTCCCTCTCACAGGTGAGCTGCGAGGGGCTGGATGTGCCGGGAGGAGAGAGCTCGCGGTGCGGAGAGCCAGGAGCCAGGCCAGGGCCGTGTGGAGGTGAGGCCGGGCCGCGCGGCGGGTGCTCCCGGCTCGGAGGGAATGCAGCCTGCGCAGCTCTGCCTGCGGAGAGGCCGTGTGCTGGGAAGGGCAGGGTCTGAGGTAACTGGCTCAGTGCTGAGGGGAAGGTGGAGCCAGCCAGAAGCCCACGCCCCCTCTCCAGCTCCCCCACAGCCCTCTGTGTGCTCCTGGGGGGGGGGGGGGCGCGCGCAGCGGCCGCCAGGAGAGGAGGGGCAGTGGTCCCAGATGCTGGGAGGTGCTCCACATGGGGCCATGAGAACGTCGCCCCTCCAGGCCAGAGAAGGCAGGTTACGGGGAGCAGGGGGTCAGGGGTCGGGGGTCAGGGGGCTGGCTCCAAACCGGGAGCGAGGCTGCACTGCTGGGCAGGTGCCCGTCTCAGGAAGGGCTGCACGGCCTCGGTTCACAGGGGGAAGCTGAGCACAGAGACCAGGGGCTGCCGGCTGGAGTCCAGCTCCTTGGAGTGCAGCCTCATCGGGGCGGCTCCACCACAGCGTCTTCCTCACACGGAGGAAGGCCTGGGAGGACCCTCCCGCTGCTCTGCCGGAAGTTCGGAGCCAGTTCCCACCCGTTCGGCTTCTGTTACTGAAGTGCACCCTTCCCTCTCCTCCGCCGGAGCTCCCATCCGCCTCTCAGCCCAGCCCGGGGCTCCCGCTCCGAGTCCTGACCCGCCCACCCGGCAGCGTGGCTTCGCTCTCCGTCTGTGCTTCGTACGGAGCGGCCCTCAGGCTGCGGCTGGGGCTCCGCTCCGGCTGCTCTGACGGGGGGGGGGGGGGGGGGGGGGGGCGCCCAGGGCCCGGGGCTCTCACCTGCGTCGCTGGCACACGGGTAGTGGTAGGTGTGCACACAGCCTTTGTGGCAGCAGCCGATGGTGGCCCCGGCCTCTTGGCAGCTGGCACAGGTCTGGCGAGGAGAGAGGAGGTGTGAGTGCCCCGGGGGGCTGCTTAGACATGGTTCCCGCCTCCAGCCCACAAGGCGGCCCCCGGAAACTCGCTGGCAGGAGGCTCAGAACGGGGTGCGAGTGCCCCCAGGGCGATCCCGTGTGGCCCTGGCTGCTGCCTCCTGGGGGCCCTTCCGGGCGGTGGGAGGGACCACCTGCGGGCAAACACGTGGCCTGGCATCACGCGCCACTCCCTCGGCCTCACAGACGGTCACGGCCGTTCCGTGAGGGACGTGTGCCCAGCGGCCGGCGGGAGCTCCTGTGCCGGCCGGGCTCCTGGCGGCGGGAGGCGGAGGCGGAGGCGCGGGGACCACACCGCCGCCCCCTCGCCGGCAGCCACCAGCTCCGGGCTGGGAGCCAGGCCCCGAGGATGAGCCTGGCCTCCCTGGGACCAGGGCGGAGCCGCCATCCCCAGGGACGGCCACGATGGGTCTCAAAACTGGTCTGTGAGCCGGCTGCCCCCACGCTGCCGGGAAAGGTGACCGGGCAGGACGGCCTGGCCGGGAGGGTGAGACTTGGAAGTGAAGCAAAATCTGGGGCCTGGGGAGGGACAAGTGGGGCCCCAAACCGTGCAGACGGGGGGGCGGGGGGGCGTTCAGGGGCGAGGCCGGGCGGAGGCCGTGCCCGTCGCTCAGTGCTGACACAGAGCTACAGCTTACCAAGTGTCAGGTGTGCCCGGGCCACCTCACCCGTTACCTACGAGCTCAGAGGCTGTATGCCTGGGGTACACAGCGCATGACAGCTGGGCTGGTAAGACCCGCCCTCCCTAGGGCTGGCTGTAGAGCTGGGTGGGTGAGGGGGTCCCAGCCCAGCCGCTGGGACCAGGAGGGTCAGGGGGAGAGGGCTGCAGGTGGGGGGCTGCTTCACACGGGCCTCTGCCGGGCAGCCCCCCATGCCAATTCCTGCCCCCAGGGCGAGGAGGTAGGCATGGAGGCCCCAGACCCGGCCCACGTCCAGCGCCCAGGCCCTCGGTGCTGGGATGGGCAAAGGGGAAGCCGGGCTCCTCGGCGGGCCGCCCGGCAGGCTGGGGCAGGTGCGTTAGATGGGGAGCGAGGAGGGACAGGGCGGCCTCTGACCCGCTAAGCGGAGGGAGGGGGGCCCGCAGCAGGCGCCCAGGGCGAGGCCGAGGGCCAGCTGCCGCCTCCCGGGCCGGGCTCGGGGCCGGACCGCAGCTCTGAGCGAGGCTGGGCCGGGCCGGGCCGGGAGGCGGCACGCAGGGCTGGGGCAGGAGTCATGTTTCCCGGGAGGGGTCAGAGGTGAAGTGTCCCTGGACCACGGCCTGTTCCCCCCGAGAAGGGAGGCGAGCGCTGACCGCCTGCCGCCGGCACCCCGCTGCAAGGAGGCCTGGGGGCCGAGGGGGCCCTGACCCTGCCTCTCCGCAGGTCTCCTGAGGTGCAGCCTGTCTCCCACGGGTGCTGCTTCACCAGCCAGCCCCGGCCCGGCTCCAGGAGCGGGGTGCGGTGGGGTGCGGGGCGGGGCGCGGGCAGGGCGGGGCCTGAGGCCGGGACGGACTGCAGGAGCTGGGGGAGCGGAGGCCCGGACGGCGGGGGCGGTCGCGCTGAGCGGAGGGCGCAGGGCTGGCCGCAGCCGCAGCCGCAGGGCAGTGTCCTCGGTGAGGATGGAGGCTGGGGCGGGCCTCTGGGCGCAGCCCCGTGTCCTCACGCCAGGCACCAGGCACAGAGGCGCGGCCGTGGGCCCAGGGCCAGGGTGGCACAGGGGGCGGCAGAGAGCAGGTGAGCAGGCGGTGAGGGCAGGCTGCGTGGAGGCGGCGAGGAGGGAGCGAGGGCCCAGGGCTGAGCAGGAGCTCAGCCTCAGGGAGAGGATGCTGAGCCCCAGGCCGCGCGGGCCCAGGTGCCTTCTGCCGACCGCTGCCAGCCTCCCGCGCCCTCTGTGAGCAGCCCCGGGCACCCCGAGCATCACCCCGAGGGGCAAGGCTCCCGCCGCTGCCCCTAGTCCCAGCCCAGGGACGGCAGGCCGGGCGTGGCTTGTGTGACCTTCACCGCCCGGCGAGGCTGGGCACGGCCCGGGTACGCCGAGCGGCAGTGATGGGACCGGAACCAAGATGTCAGCCCAGGGGCGCGGAGCACCGCTTTGAGGCCCCTGGACCTGCCCGGGGGCCCGCAGAGGGCACACCCTGTCTCACGTTGTCTGAGGGGCCCCCACCCGCTGCCTGAGTGCTGGAGCCAGGGAGCCTGCTCCGGGGGCACCCTGACATTGTTCCGGGGTGCCCACATGTGGGCCTCAGCCTGGGCCGGCTCCAGAGCGGGGAGGAGCCAGGAGAGTGTGCAGGGCACCGGGCGGGGAGGCAGCCTGGGACAGGGCGGCAGTGCGCGGTCAGCCTGCTGCTCCAGCGCCCAGCTCCTCGCGCTGTGTGGTCACGTGCTGTGTGGCCCGTCGTGGTGCTGGCGAGGCGGGGCGCCCTGCCTGCCTGTCCTGTGGGACCTGAGCCCCCCACCCGGCGGGGCTGGCCTCTTACCATGTCCAAGGCCACCTTCATGGCCTCCTGCAGCCCAAAGAGCTTCCCGGCCACCAGGTAGACCCCACCCGTCCACACGGCGCAGGCCTCGTGCACCCAGTGCTCCTGCGTGTCCCCGCCGGGCTCCGCCGGGGCCTCCTTGCTGCACTCGTGCTTGCGGGTCTTGTCAGCAACCGGGGCCGCCTCCTCACCGCCATCCCCTCGCCCGTCACAGCAGTAGCAGCTCTGCAGCCGCCGGGACAGGCCCCGGGCGCTGGTGCGCAGCGGACCCTGCTTGGCTGGGTCGGCGGGGCCGTCGGGCCTGGGGGCTTTGCCGGCGGCCGCACACTCGGGGCCCTGGAGCGTCCTCTCGAGGGGCGGGGCCTCCTCGCAGGCGCCCTCCGGCCGCGCCTTCTCCTTGAGTTTTGGCTTCTTTTTGGGGAGGCAGTGCTCGGGGTAGTAGGGCCCACAGAGGTCCCCAAGGTCCTTGAAGTTGGCGGGGTTTTGGCAGAGGCAGCAGACAAGGCAAGAGGTACTGAGGGCCTTGGCGACCACGGGCCCCAGACGCATGGTGGAGGAGAGGGGCAGGGAGGGCCGGGGCTGCGGGGCAGAGCCTCCCGGGAGCGAGGCCAGGGAGGCCCCCGCCGCGTCCAGGGAGGGCGCGGGCGCGGGCGCGGGCGCGGGCGCGGGCGCGGGCGCGGGCGGGGCGGCGGAGGAAGGCTCCTCCCCGGGGGAGTTGACAACAGTGCACACGGTGGTGAAGGCGTCTCGCTTCTCGACCCGCACGAACGGCGCGAAGGCCGGGGCGCGGCTGTCTGCCCGCAGCCGCTTGCAGGAGGAGACGTACTTGAGGCGGATCTCAGGCTCCGCGGGATCCAGGGGCAGCACCTGCTGCTGCCGCCGCCGCTTGGCGCGCCCCTTGCAGGGCGAGGAGCTGGCGTTCTTGGCGCGGCCCCGAGGGAGGCGCTTCCGCTTGGAGTAGCTGCCGCAGTTGGCGTGGCCCAGCTGCTTCTGCGCCCTCGCGTGGGGCTGGCAGGGCCTGCCCTCGGGGGGCTGGGGGGCCGGGCCCAGCTCCTCCACCTTTGGCTTCTTGCTTCCTCCCCCCGGGCTGTCCTCGCCGCTGTCCTGCATGCTGCTGGCCCTGTCTCGGGGCGCCAAGAGCAGAGCAGGGCCTGCGTGGGGCTGCTTCTCCGGGGGGCCTCTGGGGAGCCCCAGAGCGCCAGCCCTGCCTTTCCTGCTTCTTTTCTTGGGCGCCGGGGCAGTCCTCCTGAGGGGCAGGGGCTCTGCGGACACCAAGTCCTCGGTGCTGAAGCAGTCCGTCGAGGACAGTTTCTTGCTGTTTAAGAGTTTGCCTTTTAAGGATCTGTTGGCTGGATTTCTGCAAAACAGGTCGGCCCCCGGAGCTGCCAGGAGCTTCTGCCCGGCGGCCACACCCAGGAGGCCGCCCGCGCCCCCCGGGCTGCCCCTGGCGCCCCTGAGCCCGGGGTCCTTCTCGGGGAGGGGCGGGCTCAGGGGGCTGCCGGGCGCGGCCCCTGGCGCTCTGCACACCGCCCTCTTCAGGCCGGGCGAGGTGATCTTCTGCACGATGGCCTCCAGCTTCAGGCCCCGGCCCTTGCGGGGGGGCAGCACCTTGGTCTTCACGGCCCCCTGGCCGGCCGCCCGCGAGGCCAGCTCCGGACCGGCGTCCGGGGCCTCCGGGGGCGGGGGCTTCGGGGTGAGCTCGCCAGAGCCCTTGGCGGGCTTGGCCTTCTTGGGGGAAGACAGCCTCCTGAAGAGGGTGGGGGGGCCCTCGGCCTGCTCCTCCCTCAGGTCCCCCCGGCCGCCGGCATCGCCGCAGCCGCTCCGCAAGGCCAGGCTCCGCCTCTTGGCGGGGACCGGCGCCAGGAAGGCCGACTTCCTCTTGAGCGCGTGCAGGGGCCGCTCGGAGAGCTTGCCGCCCGCGCTGGGCTTGGGGGCCCTCGCCCGCTGGCTGGCCCGGCCCTCCTTCTGGGGGTTGCCAGCGACCTTGAAGGTGGCAGACAGGTGGCTGTTGGCGTGGAGCCTCTTGGCGGCGCGGCAGCCGGGGACCCGGCTCTCCGCGGGCCGCCGCTTGCAGGGGAAGGCCTCCGGGGCCTTGCTGCGGGACCGCAGGATCATGGAGCGCTGGTCCCGGCCGGGCGAGTCCGTCTCCTTGGTCTTGGAGCCCAGGGGGCTGCTGTCGGAGGCCACGGGCAGGGCGGCCGGGTTGCTGGGGCTGGACGCCGCCTTGGGGGAGGGCTTCCCCACCCGCTTGCCGGACTTGAAGGCGGCGCGCTGCTTGCCCCCCAGCTTGTCCGGGGGGGCGGGGGTGGTGATCAGTCCGGGGGGCCCAGGGGTGCGGGGCTCGCCCAGGGCCGTGAAGGAGCGGGTGCACATCCTGGGGAGCCCTTCCGAGGCGCCCCGGCCCGGCGCCCCCGCCCCCTCCATCTGTCCCTGGGGGGGGCCCGTGCAGGATTCCGGGAGCAGGAAGTCTTTGGGCAGCACCGGAGCCCTGCAGGGGGAGTCCTCGGCCTCGGGCAGCCCCCGGTGCACCCGCCGGCTCCGCAGGCTTTTGCCCCGGGGCACGGGCTCCGTCTTGGCGATGGGCGCTTCGGGGACCGCGGGCGGGTTCGGCTTCTGGGCCAAGGAGGCCTCGGGGGCCGGGGCTGCGGGGTCCCCCCGGGCCAGCGCCACGCCGGGCCCCTCTTCCCCGGGCTTCATGTGGGACAAGGAGGACTCGAACCAGCTCTGGACCTTGGACTCGGCGCCCACGGTGGGACCCAGCAGGAGGACGGACTCTCCGGAGAGCGGGCAGGGGGAGCCCCAGCCGGCCTTGGGGTCCAGCGCCTCCTCCACCTCCTCCTTGGTGCACATCAGCGGCGCCTTGGGCGACAGCGGGTCCTGCGCGCCGGGCCGCTGCCCGGGGCTGCCCAGGAGCTCGCACAGGGACGAGTACTCCTCCTCGGCCTCCAGGTCCTCCTTCCTGCCCGGGGCCGGCAGCAGCGGCAGGTCCCCGAAGTCCGCGGCCGCGCAGCAGTGCCGGCCGTCCTCCAGCCAGGCGTCGGCTTTGCCCACCTCCGGGCACTGCAGCAGCCCGCCCGCCTCCTCCTTCACCCCGCCCGCCTCCTCCTGCGCGGCGTCCTGGGGCGCCGAGGCCCGCTCCCCGGGCTCCTCCTCCCGGAAGCCCAGGCAGGCCGAGGCCTCCTGGGCGCTCTCCTTGCCGGCGCCCTCCGAGGCCGTGCCGCCCTGCTCCAGGGCCTTGGGGAGCTCGCTGGGGTGCAGCCCCCAGCGGGGACACGCGTCCCCCAGGTTCTCCTCGGGCCAGGAGAAGGGGTCGGCGCCGTCCGCGGGGCCGGCGGCCGCGTCGGGGAAGCAGTCGAAGGCGGCCGCGGGGCCGGGCCCGGGGCCGAAGGGGAGCGGGCCGGCCGGCTTCTTGGGGTCCGGGGTGACGACGCCCGCGGGAGGGTCGTCGAACAGCCCGGGGCCGAAGTCCTTGGCGCTGCCGCCCTTGTCCAGCGGCAAGGCCTCGGGGCCGGGCCCGGGCTCCCCCGGCCGCGGCCAGGCGCTCTTGGCCACGGGGTCCAGGCAGGCGCCGTGGCCCTCCAGCGAGAAGGGCTTGCCGGCTTCCTTGGCGAGGCCGGGCAGCGGGGCCCAGGCCTTGTCGGCCTTCTCGCCGATGGCCTCCTGCAGCCCCAGGATCTCGGAGGCCAGGTCCTCCTGGGCCAGGGCGCTGAGCAGCAGCCGCGGGCAGTCCTGCTCGCCCGCCACGAACTTGGAGAAGCTGTCGAGCGGCAGGCCGCCCTGCAGGCTGTGGAAGGAGTCGTCCGACTTGGTGGACATGTCGTCGGGCGAGGTCACGGAGCAGGTGGACACGGACTCGGGCTTGGCCTTGGCGCCGCCGCCCCGGGCGGGGCTGCCGCGGGGCGGGCCGCAGCACAGGAAGCCGCGCTCCAGCGGGTCCTCGGAGCCGCTCAGGTAGTCGGCCTCGGGCGGCTCGGCGTGGCCGGACTGCGGCGTGCCGCCCGGCGGCTCCGACAGCGGCGTGCCCGCCTGCTCGGCCGCGTAGCCGCTGCCGTCGGGGCTGCGGTGCTGGCCGCGGGGCGGCTCCGGCGTCCGGGCCGCCGGGCTCTTGGCGGCCTTCCGGTGCGGGGCGGCCCTGGAGAGCAGCAGCTGCTGGACGGTGCTGGAGATGCTGGCCACCTGCGAGGTGAGGGCCGTGAGGCTCTGCAGGCTGAGGTCCGACAGCAGGCTCTCGGGGAGCTTGTCCTTGGGCAGCGGCTTGCCGTTGCCGGCCTGGGAGTCCGCGGCGCCGGCGGCGTCGGTCGGGGACGGGTTGAGCAGGGGCATGAAGTGGCTGTGGTCGGCGACGCCCGCGGGGAAGGCCCCGGTGCCGAGCGGCTGCTGGCTGAAGGGGAAGTTCTCGAGGTTGGGCATCAGCGGAGACGGCGTGGAGCTGTAGGAGGGCGAGCGGCCCATGGAGCGTGCGGGCGAGTGGCTGGCGCCGGGGCTGAAGGGCTGGTAGTACTGCTCCGGGGTCCTGAGGGCCGCCTCCGGCTGGCAGTAGCCTGGCCCTTGCTGCCCGTAGTGTTGGTACTTGGCGAGGTTTTGGTAGTGGAGGGTTTCCTGAGCGTGGTGGCGGCTCTGAAGGGCTTGCTGGGGCGGCGGCTTCTGCTGGCTGTAGCCGAGGCGGCCGGGCGGATAGGCGTGCAGGCTCTGGGCGCCCTGCCCCGGGGCCAGGCCGGCGCCGGCAGCCAGCGGCCGGTCGTGGGGCTGGGCAGGCGGCCCCGTGCAGCTCTTGTAGGAGTGGGCGCCCTGCGCGCCGCCCTGGCCGGCCGGGGGGTAGGTGGAGGAGCCCGGGAAGGAGGGCGACTGCGGGACGAAGTGGCTGCCGGGGGGGAAGGGCAGCGGCGAGGCGAGGTCGTTCTGCAGCTTCTGCCTCTGGAGCTTGGGGTAGGCCAGGGGCGGCGGGGGCTGGGGCTGGGGCTGGGCGTGCAGCGCGTGAGTCCGGAAGGGCAGCTGGGCGCCCTGCTCCGCGTACGGCCTGCCCGGGGGCACCGCTGTCTTTTTCATCAAGTTCTCGTCATATTTGCCCACCCCCCCTGACAGGGGCTGCGGCTGGGGGGCTGGCGGCTGGGGGGCCCCCCAGGCCTGCAGCCTGTCCTCGCCCGCATAGCGGCCCGGGTACGGGCTGCCGTCCTGGAGGCCGTAGCCGGAGAGGGCGGGCCTCCCCTGCAGGACCTGCTGCGCGGGCAGGCCCTTGCCGCCGCGGGCGGCGCTGGCGGCCGCGCCGGCCCCGCCCTCGTAGCCCGGGTAGGGCTGCGGGCTGTAGTAGTCCTTGGCCAGCAGCCTCTGCCGGTCACAGCTCAGCCCGGCCTGGCTCGGCGGCCTGTAGTCCTCCAGGCGCGGCGTCTCCTGAGAGGTCTGCTGGTAGCTCTGCTGTTTGCCATGGAAACCGCACCTTTCTCGGAAAGACTGCATGACTTGGGCTGGTTATCTGGAACAGAGAAGGGGCCGGAGCGGGGAGGGGAGGGGAGGCGGGCACGGAAGGGGCGGGGGAGAGCGAGTCAGATGGCCATTTCCTCTCACCACAGAAGACCTGCCTGCCCCCCGCAGCCAGCCTGCCCCCCGCAGCCAGCTGCCCCCCGCAGCCAGCTGCCCCCCCGGCCAGCCTGCCCCCCGCAGCCAGCCTGCCCCCCGCAGCCAGCTGCCCCCCCGGCCAGGTGCAGGGCGGGCTGTGCCATTCCCACCCACCTCCTCGGCTGAGCCAGGCCCAGTGGCTGCCCTCCAGGGGAGAGGTGCAAACCCAGCTGCCGGACTCCCCAGGGCACCCGGGGCTCCCCATTCTTTCCCTGCACCCTTTCCGCCCTTTCCCGAGCTCCAAATCACTCCACACAGCCACTCCCGCCCCTGCGCCCGGCCGCTGGTCCTGCAGTCCAGCCTCAGCCAGAACACCGTCAGCAGCCCCGCCGAGGGCCGAGCCAGGAGCAAGAAGGCTGCCCTGCCGAGAGGCTGCCACACACGCGTGCACACACACCGTGCACACAGCCACCCGGAACCCGCCGTCCTTCCAGCGGCGTCCATCAGGGGCCTCTGAGCCACTGTGGGCGTCACTCCCTTCCCTGACCCCCAGGAACGCAGGGCGGGCACCGTCTCCTGTTTGTGATGTGATAGCAGGAAACGGACTGTGTGGCCCAGAGTGAGGAGTGCATGTTAATGGGGACAGAACCCAAGTTCCACATGCACGTGTGTGCTCACGTGTGCGCACCCACATGCGTGTGCGCGCTCGTGTGTGTGCGCGCTTGTGTATGTGTATGTGAGTGCGTGCGTGTGCTCGCGTGTGTGCTTGTGTGTGTGTGTGTGTGTGTGTGTGTTCTCGCGCGTGTGCTCTCAAAGCATCCCAGGCCCTCCTGACAGGCCCCTTTGGCCTCCACAAGGTCAGGGCCAGGTCACACCAAGCCCAGAGCCCATCTGTTTGTGATTTCGGGGGCTGGCCCTGGCGGGTCTAGCCTGCCCCAAAGCAGGTTCCGGGTCAGGAAGTGACCCTGGGGCGACGGTCCTGGGCAGAGGAACTGGACTCACAAACAGACCAGCCTTCGGCGCCCAGGCTACGGCTCTCCATCTGCCTGGGGACCCGGTTCCCCCAGAAGGCCCTGCGCAGAGGGAGGAGCGAGGAGCGCTCCAGGCTGGGGAGCCCAGGAGCTCAGGACTTGGGGTTGGGGGTTAGAGGCGGGGAAAGGGGACAGGAAGACCCTGACTCAGCGTGGCCTGCACATCCTAGGTCTCCACCGAAAGGGGTGTCCTGCCTGGGCGACAGGAGAGGTAGAGGAGGCACAGAGCACCTGGTGCGGGGAAGAGGGGAAGGTGTGCAGTGAGCGGAGGGGCTGCTGAGGCCCGCTCACCCTCCTCCTCTCCAGGACGTGGCCTGGCCGCCGCCCTCACCCCCTGCGGGCGCTGGCCATGCGAGCCGGCAGCCAGACTGCCCGGGCGCCCGCCCGCCCTCCGGCACTGGTGCTGGCTCAGCTGGAGACCGGCTGCAGAGGGGACCATGTCCCTGCGAGCGCCTGCCCACCAGGCCCGGCAAAGCCAGACGCCTCTGGCCTCCCCGATTCATCTCAGGCGCCCAACAATGGAGACGCGTCTGCCCTCCGGCCGCTGCCCTCCCGTCTGCGGTGCCAGCATCACACACCAGTGCTGCTGCCACGGCCAGCCCAGGAGCGGGGCAGAGCTCGGTTCCGGCTGGACCTCCTGACCCACCCGCTGAGGGACGCCCACCCGGGTGGCCCCTCCGTCCGCTGGCTGCTCCCCAGCAGCGGGCCGGAGGCGGAGGCCACCCTGCACCCCGGCGCTGCCCGCCCCACCCCCACGCCGCTGAGCCCAGATGCGCCAAGCTGAGCCGGGGAAGGCTGCTCCCGGTGTCTGCACGGATTCCATCTCGCTTTATTAGTCCCAGGTCGCTCTCATTTCCTGCTGTGTCCTGTGGATGTCATTAGCATTTCTGCAGCTCGTGTTTTCTTCCCGTTCTCCAAAACGCATCGCCAGGAACATTATTTACCGGGGAGCGTGCTCCGGCCGCCCCCCCCCCCCATCAGTCCGGCCGCGCTTCTCATCCAGCCGCTGCACTGCGGGCGGCTCCCGTCCACACAGCGGCTGATGTGGGGAGAGCATCTATCTCTGAGCAAAGACAGTTCAATTAAAACGCGAAAGCCCAGCGCCTGATGGAGAACGCAGCCGAAAACGCTCACCCAACACCCCCCTCCAACCCCAGCTGCCAGGCGGGCAGGGACGCGGGAACAAAGCATGGCACCGGAGGCGCTGCTCAGAGACCCGGCTCTGCCAGGAGAGACGGGGCTCTGCGTCTCTACGAGCTGCCGGGGGCTCTCTATCAATCGTTATGATTAGGATTACTTTTCGAGAACACTAGGAAAGACAAGGGAAGAGGCAGGCAGAGGCCCCCTTGAGAGAAAACCCTTTGAAGTTGGGAGAGGAGCAGAGCAGGGCAGACTGGGGGTTGACCTCTGAGGGTCCGGCCGGAGGGAGCAGGGTGGGTGGGGGGAGCACACCCCCTAACACATCCTTCTAGGTCTCCTGGTCCAGCCCCGCTCCCCGCCTCCCCTCCCAGCCACGAGGTCCGGCCTTGCCTCTGACAGAGGAAGGCGGGGAGGTCCGCTGTGCACGTCACGCTCCTGACAACTCCCGACACCGGTCTGCCCGGCCGCCCGGGAGCGGCCCGCGCAGGGGGCGTGCACGGGGTCGGCTCAGGGTCCAGCCCTCGCCTCCAAGGCCACAGGAGTCCCCTCACGGCTCCCGACACTGACACATCACCGGGGGAGAGAGGGCTGGGACGTGAACAGACCCTCCTACGGGGCAAGGCCAGTGGTCCTCAGCCCTCCAGGGCCTTTCAGCAGCTGGCCACAGCAGCCCCTTCAGGCAGACACACACACACACACACACACCCCGCCCCTGGGTGCTGTAGGGTGAGGGCCCCCTGGCGGAGCGCCTCCGAGAATGCTGCTGTTTTCCAGAAAGCGGTGAGATGGAGAGACCTGTGTGCGCGCCCAAGGCCCTCGGTGCCCTGCAGCCGAGCCCTGCCCGGAGCAGGTGGGCACCCTCCCTGGACCCACAAGAATTCCCATCCTGGCCCTGGCGGGTGACCCCGTGGATAGAGGCACGCCGGGTGGCAGGCTCCATCCCCCAGGTGGGGTGTGCAGGAGGCAGCCCATCATGATTCTCTCTCATCGCGGATGTTTCTATCTCCATTTCCCTCTCTGAAATCAATAAAAATACTTTTAAAAAATTAAGGAAACTCCCACTTTAGAGGAGGCACCTGGGATGACAGCAGGTGTGCGGGGAGCGGCACCGGGGCCCACACCCCAGGTCCCCTCTGCAGCCAGGCCGGCCGCCAGGCCCGGCCACTTCTCCTCCCCCAGCCAGACCCCTGAGGGAGGCCTACTGCGGGCCCTCAGCTGCTCCAGACCCGACCGTGGAGCCCCCAGGTGGGGCGCAGCCAGGAGGCTGGCCGGTCTTCCTGACACAGGGACGGTGTGAGACAGCAAAGGGAGAGACAGGAAGAGAAACCGAGAGAGAGAGCAAAGAGGCAGAGGAGGACAGAGTGGGAGGAGGGCAAAAGGGAGTGGGGGGGAGGGAGGCAGAAGGCTGGGGAGCCATTCTGCTCCCCTGCGTTCTCATTTGCAGCTGCATGAAGAATATATATATTTTTAAAATATATTTTATTGATTTTTTTACAGAGATGAAGGGAGCGAGATAGAGAGCTAGAAACGTCGATGAGAGAGAAACATCAACCAGCTGCCTCTTGCACACCCCCTACCGGGGATGTGCCCGCAACCAAGGTACATGCCCTTGACCAGAATCGAACCTGGGACCTTTCAGTCCGCAGACCGACACTCTACCACTGAGCCAAACCGGCTTCGGCAGGAAGAATATTTTTAAACCCAACCCATTCAGGCCCGGGCACAGGAAGGGGGAAGTCCCGCAGTGAGGAAGCGAGGGTGACGAGGGGACGCTCAGAGGCGCTGAGGGGCGGCGTGAGCACCGGATAGACCTCCTTAAAATGGCAGCACCCGCCAGGCTGGCTGCTGGCCACGTGGCAACGGCCTGGTGTGAACTGGGGAAAGGGAGGCGTTTTCAAGGACCCACAAGACCAGCAGCCCAGTGCCCACAGGCCTTCGGGATGGGGGGGGGGCTATGGGCCAGGGGCTAGTGACGGGGGGGGGGGGGGCAGAGCCAGAGGAAGGAATCCCAGAGAGCTGGCAGCCCCCACCGCAAAGCATGGCCTCCTCAGACCGTCCCTCCCAGCAGCACTGGGCACGCCCGCTCCTCACTCACAGGCCCGGGAGGTGGGTGCCGGCCTGGACCCTGGGCGGCAGGCACTGCAGTGAGAGGGAGGGGCAGCCACAGACCACCCTGAAGCCCAGGTCAGGGAGCCCGGGGAGGAGCCTCTGGAGGGACCTGGGCCGGAGCAGAGGCTTCTGGACTCCAAAGATGCCGGCAGCCCTCCTGGGAGCCTGCCCGGGCACCTCCTGAGAGGACAGAGGCGGCGGAGCAGGCACCTACGGCCCCTGATGAGGCCCTCCCTCAGGTCCAGGCACCAAGGACGCCTCGTGGTCCTCCAGCGCTCCCGGGGCCGGGCCGGTGATGCTGCGACAGTTCGGAAGCTTCCTGTCCGGCAGGAAACCACCTCCCTCTCGGTGACAGGAGGGCCCAGCCCCCACCAGGGGACTCTCTGGGTGCGGGGCCAACGAGCCCCCAGGCTTGAGCCACTTAGGCCGGAGGCGTCCACAGTCTGGGGAGGGACAGCTGGCCGCATGGCCGCCCTGCTGTGAGCGCTGGGGGCGGGGCTCGCAGGGGGAGCAGGAAATTCCCAAAGCAGCTGTGCTGGCGGGAGAGCTCACCTGTTGGCAGCTCAGACTTACCAGGCTCTGGTGGACAAAACTGTTTTTAGAGTTTTATTCAACAGAGAACATCAGCACTTCTCCCCGTCTGTCAAAGCGAGGGAAAGACTAAGAGGAAGGGGGCTAGCTGCTGGGATGCAGACACTAGGGCTGGGGGCTCTGGCCCCAGGCCAGCAAGATCAAGAGGGGCCCGCGGAGGGGCCGCAGACCGCCCTCTTCTGACCCCCCTCCCCACTCCCAGCCGGCCTTGCAGGCTACTGCGCCCCGTGGCTGAGCTCAGGCTGCCTGCTGGCTGGGAGGAGGCAGCGGCCGCCTCTCCCCCGGTCTTGTCCTCGTCACCCCATGTGCCCAGAGACCAGGCCTTCCCCTGGGAAGTGTTAGCACCAAGCCCACGCTGGTCTGGCTGCTGACTGATGCCGGGCCTCAGGGCCTTCGCACCTGCTCCTCCGCTGTGGAACGCCACCCTCACCCGCTGCAGGCCCGCCCAGAGCCTGCTGCTCTGTGCTCAGCTCCTTCAATGAGCCACGTGGCCAGCGGCTGGCTCGGCCCTGGTCCCTCCTCGGTAACAGAGGCTCTGTGAGCGCAGGGTTTTGGTTTGTTTTGTTCACGCGATACCACCGTGGCCCATAGTGATGAGTATTGGTTAAGGAGTGTGTGGTGTCGCACTGGCCTATGGGAGTGTCCGAGCGAGCGGCCGTGGCGGGCAGAGCACGTCTGGGTGGGGACAGGGATCCGAGGCCACAGCCCCGCACCCACCCAGCAGCCGCGGGTCACTGTGAGTGAGGTGGGCAGGCGAGGGGAGGCAATGACGGGTCTGGTCACAACGAAAGTGCGGGGAGCCCCACTCCCCTCAGGGACCGCAGCCTTATGGGAATGAGGGCCCAGAAGTCAGAACTTGAATGTTTTCCTTTAAAACACCAGAAATCGGAATTTCGTAAAAAGGTAAATCTTTTTAAAAAATGTTATCAACCAAGTAAAAAACTTAACATGCCAGATTTCAAGCAAAGCTCCCAGGTGTCACCTGCTGATGGAACGGACAGAACTTCCATGGTCAGGGGCAGGGCCTGTGGGCAGAAACCTGGACATCTGTGTGCAGGCCCGCGGCAGGCCCCCGCTGCGAGGGCAGAGAGCAGGAGGGACCGGGACCTCCAGGCTGGGAGAAGCCGGAGCCCAGCACAGACGGGTGAGCTGGGGCCGAGCAGCAGGGCAGTGCCTCGGGGCCGGAGGCAGCCTGCCGTGCAGCGGGCCGTGCGAGGGAGGAGCTGGCAGAGAAGTGAGCAGCACCTGGGCGAGGCCTGGTGCCCCGCCCCGTCCCCCCGCCCACTGGGCCCCTCAGGGCTCCTGGGGGCACGCGCTCGCCCGCAGCAGGAGCTGCATAAGCAACGGTATGACAGGTGTCCCCGTGCCGCCTCCTTCACCGAATGCAGCCTGCGGAGGCAGGGCTTCATCTGTGAGGTCCCAGCTCTAAGCCCAGAGACTGGCCCAAGTAGGTGCCTATTCCATACCTCCTGCTCCCGGTGGACGGACAGATGGGATGCGTAGTCAGCTTCTGGCTGGGCTCATTACTTAACCCTCACCGCAGTCTAAAGCAGAGGCCTCACCCTTTCTAATGTCACGACCCTTTAATTGCTCCTCATGTTGTGGTGACCCCAACCATAACATTATTTTTGTTGCTCCTTCATAACTGCAACTTTGCTACTGTTATGAATCGTAATGTAAATGCCTGTGTTTTCTGACGGTCTTAGGCGACCCTGCTAGTGGTTCTCACCCTGTGGGTCTCGACAGCCGCTGTAGAGCCTAAGGGATGAGCCTAGAGGCCTAAAGGATGCCACCCAGAGAGAGGCTGAGGTGCCAGGCCTGGAGGCCAGGACATGGACTGTAGCCAATCAACTCACGTCAGCATTCTACAGGCCCTGGTCACAGTCCTCCTGCACCTGTGCCCACTCACCTGTCAAGTTCACTTCTGCTCAGCTTACAGTCTGCCGGAGGGTTTGGGGAAAAGCAAGTTGGGTGCCCAGGAAATAGCACATGGGCCCTGCCCTCCTGAGGCAGACAGACACACATAACTCCCAGGAGGCTACGGGAGCGGGGAGGGCGGGCAGGCAGTCAGGGGAAGCTGGGAGGAGGGGGACGGGCTGATCTGAGGAAGGAAGAGGGCCCACCAGAAGCCACTGCGTGCAGAGCATTTCTGGGCCAAGCCTCCCTCACTGGCAGGGAATGAATGGAGGCCTAGAGGGCACCTGGCAGGGCCAGCAGGCTGAGACCGCCAGCTCCTCCCCAGAGCCCAGAAAGGGTGGTGGGGAGTAGCTCCTCCCCCTGGTCCCCGCTTCCCCACCCCACAGCCGGGCGGGCCGGGTGCTTCCTGGAGGACACTCCCCTGCAGCAGCCTGACAGCCCGAGAGCACGCCAGACCCTTCCGTTCCAACCGGGGAGGAGCCGGGGGAACGGCGTCGCCTCCCCGAGCCCCGGGGGAGGAAGCCGCCGGCCGGGCCACAGTGTCAACCCTCCTGCTGCCAGACGGTGAGACGGCGGCGCTTAGAGAAACGCGTTCCTGGCCGCCTGCCACACCGCAAACTGCTCGGTGTAATTTTATTATTAAGGAGAGAGGAGGAGGGGGGCGGCTGGGAGAGGAAGGGAGAGGAGGAAATGGCTTCGTCCAAGGGAGCGGGGAGGCTCTGCTCCGCGCGGAGCCGCGGCTTTCCGTGGGCAAGCTGGTGCGCCAGTGCGCACTGACCTCCCCCAGGGCGCCGCCGGGAGCCGCTCGGAGGGCGGGCCGGTGAGGTCACAGCGAGGCCACTCCCGTCCCCGCGGCCCCTCAGAGGGCGCGGCCCCGGCGCCCCGCGCAGGCCGCTGCGGCCGGGGACCCGGAGCCCCACCCGGGCGCGCTGCCGCGGGCTCCCCGGCGCGAGCGGGGCTAACGCGGCGCCGCGAGGGCCGAGCGGGGGTGGGGAGCCGCGCGGGCGGGGTGGTTTGCGGCCTCGCCGCCCGCCCGCGACAGATGTTCCCGCCGCGTGAGACAAAGGCGGAGCCCCGCCCGCCGCCCGCCGCCGCAGGCCTCCCCCGGGGGCAGGCAAAATTTCTCCTCCAGCGGTCCGTCCGGCCCCGCCCGCCCGGCTCCGCTCCCCGCCTCCGCTCCAATCCCGAAAGCGCCGCCGAGCACGTCGCGCCGCCTCCTCCGCAGCCCAGCCCGCTGACCCCGGCAAGGTCACGGCGACCTCGGCTCCGCCAGCAGCGCGCCGACCGCCTCCTGGGGCGCCCCCGTCCGCGATCCACGGTAATTGGAGGCGCCGGAGAGGAAGGGGAGCGGCGCTCGCCAGCACCAGGCCGCCCCGCCCGCCCCCGCCCCCGCCCGTCATTCATCCCCGGTCCCGTGCAGCCGCCTCGGAAGCCGGCCGAGGGAAGCAGCTGTTCCCTGCACACTCCACTTGACCAAAGATGATGATAAATGAGGCCCGGGCTGCATCGGGGACGCGGCGGCGGCCGCGAGAGGCGCGCGCAGCCCGTAGCCCCCGCCCCGCGCCCTGGGAAGGACGAGGACGCACAGGACAGCGGTCGAGAAGCCAAACCTACAGCCCAAAGCCCTCCCTCCCGGCGCCCGTGCGCCCCAGCACCCGGCGGCGGGGAGCCGGGCGGAGCTGCGCCCTAACGCGGTTCGGCTTCTCGGGCGGACGCCGCAGCCCCTCCCTCTCACCCCCTCCCCCTAATGCCTCGGTCCCCGCAGCGCCCTGGCCCCCCACCTTCAGTGCCTCAAACCTATTAACGCTCGTAAATAATAAATAATGACACGCTTCCCTCCCACCGCGCTCGGCTGCAGGCGGGGCCGCGGCCAGCTGCGCCCGGTCCTGGGGAGGGGACGCCCCGCCGAGTGCGGGGGGCTCGGGCGGGAGGCAGCGCACGTGCCGCCGCGGCGCGCAGGCGGGCACCCCGCCCCGCGGAGGAGGGGGAATCCCGCTCTGCCCTCCCCCACGCCACCTCCCCGGAGTCCTCTGGCACCGAACGAGGCGAGCGCGCGAGCTTCCGGCCCAGAGGATTATTTTAATCTGCCCCCCTTTCTAGCTGCCTCTCCGGCTGCGCGCCCGCCCGCCCGCTCCCCCAGCCGAGGCCGCGGGCTCCTCACCTCGCTCGGCGGCTCCGGACTCAGCACCGCCCCCGGCCCGCGGCCCCCGCCCCGCGCGGGCATCGCCGGCTAAAGCTCAGCCCGGAAAGGACCGATTAGGAGCCGCGTGCCTTTCTGCGAAACATGGAACCGAGTGGTGGGGGCGGGGGAAGGGCGCTGCGGCCCCTCGCCTCCCTGCCCGCTCGCGTGGCTGCGGGAGGCGGCTTTCGCTCCAGCTCCGCTCGCGGTTCCTGGTCCTTTCTCTCCTACGCCCACCCTTCAGCCATCCACGGAGCTGGAGCCTGTACCACAAGGACCCTCGGGCGGCGCCACCAAGTGGGGCGCTGCCTCCCCCACCCCAGCCTCCTCCCCCAGCCGCTCCAAACAAACAGCCTCAAACACAGCGGCGGGCGCACAGCTGAAGGCCGCGCCGCCCGCGCCGCCGGGCGCACGGAGGCCTCTCCCCCGCTCCGACCTGCTTTGCCCACCTTCGACCCTCCCTCCCAGCCCCTGCCCCTCAGCCCGGCAGCTCAGGCCCCGCCCCCTTCCTCAGGGGAATGAGACAGCAGAAGGTCATGTTCACTCCCATTACCCTGCTCGCCGAGGCCACCCACCCAAACCCAGCCCGTCCTCCCCAAAGGAGCGTCAGCAGGACCTCTGCAGGTTTTGACTGAATCAGTCGCTTGACATTCTCCAGACTCTGTATGTGCCCAGGGCTGGCGACCCACAGCCTGGCCCTAAGCACCTCCCTCCTGACGAGGTGGGTGAGACACCCACTGTGAAATGGGGAACCGGGGGGGCGGGAGGAAGTGTGGGCTGAGAGGAAGGAAAAAAGCATTCCAGCGGCAAAGCGCTGCCTGGCTCAGCGGCAGGAAAGAGCACAACCTTCTTGGGAACCCGAGTCAGATTTCTCTCCCCAGCTTAGCTGCAGGTGGAGGGGGGGTTCCACCCCAAGGGGGGGGGGCTCCACCCCAAGGCCGCTGGCCAGCATGCCAGAGGAGCCTGTGGGCTGGGTTGAGGCTGCGGAATAGATGTGAGAACAGCAGATGACACCCTCGGGCCACCTGCTGGGCCCAGCAGCTCTGAAGGCCACGTGGGTCAGGAGAGAGGGCCCCTAGCACATAGGGGGCTGGTCGGTTCTCCGGGCCTCCAACCCCCAGCCAGCCCAGACGCCAGCCTGGAGCCTCCCTTGGATCTAGAAAGTTCTCAGTAACCCCAGTCTGTGGGAGTGGGTAGAACAGCAGCAGCAGCAGCAGAGTCAGCACACTGTCTCCTGCAGCCAAGGTGCCTTGATAGATTTTATTTCTAATCCTCAAGCTGCCCCTCTAGGAGGTGACGTCACCCCTCATCCCACAGACCTGGCACAGCGCCACGGGGGGGGGGGGGGGCGCAGGGCCCCTCTGGGCCTGTGGGGAGGGCCTCACACTTGTTTGCTCTTTTCACAGCAGAGCATCAGGGCGAGGGCAGCAGGTAGACAGAGGCTCTGGTGTGCTCCTTGGGAAATGTAAGAAAACTGGTTGGGGGCAGAGGGTTTGGTGTGGTGGGAGCTGGACAGGAGTCACAGCCCCCCCCCCCACACACACACACACACTCACACTCACACTGCCTCCTCTTGCAGAGCGAGCTGCCTGAGGCACCTCTCCTGCCCCCATGAGCGTCCCAGCGAGGGGCTGGCTCCTGGGCTGCCACACTGGGCTCATTCGTCATCGGCAGCCCAAACGGGAGCCCACCAGCCATGCACCCCACTTCTCAAACGTGTGTAGCTATCCTGATGACTAAACTACACGTCCATTTAAAGCGAGCAGCTTTGGGTGGGTGTATACCTCCTCCCCCAGACTGAGACAGCTCTCCTGCTCGAGGCTGCGTTCAGTGGGCGAGGACCTCTGAGCAGCCGGGACCTCGTCTTCCTGGCTTCTCGCCCTCCGCTGCAGGGAAGGCCTTCTGCCCGGCTCTCCTGGGTGGGGTAGACCCTGCCAGGCCTCTGGCCCCGGCCCCACGCAGCCTGGTGTCCAGAAGCACTAACCTCTGGGGAAAGCAAACCACTCACCGTTCAGAGGCAGCCGGGGAGCCTTTGGTTCCGGCCGCTGCCTCCTCCTGGCGGCTCTGAGCGGGCCGGCGCGGAGGTGCTGAGGGCAGGCGGGCAGGAGTGCTGCCCAAGCCGCGACCGGCCGTCCGACCCAGCAGTGCTCCCTTCCCAGGTGACGGCTCTCCGCCAGTACCCTGTGCAGTGGCGTCTGCTCCCCGGCTAGAGGCTGTTCGCTCTCCCAGGCCCGTCCAACAGCACCAAACGCCCAAAGTCCCCCCGGCTTCCAGTCACTCCACATCTGGGGGAGCCTCCCCAGCTGCGGGCGGGCTGCCCCCAGGGCTCGCTTGCTCTGGGAAGTTGCAGGATGTCCCTCCTGACTGTGCTGTGGTGCTGGCGTGGAGAGGAGGCCCGTGGGGCTGGGCTCTAGAGATGTCAGGCTCACCACCGCCAGGCCAGCAGTTGTGAGGTGGCTGGTTGTTGCAAGAATTCAAGGCGAGGGGAGGCATCATTTGCCCCCACTGTCCCCCGTCTGTAAACGCCCCTGCCCTCCCCCGTCAAACCCCAGCTCTGCACACTCCTGCTTAACCCCTCTGAGCCTCACGTTCCTCAGCCAGAACCTGCTCTGAGCACCACACGCTGACAGGGGCTCCTGAGACACTGCGCTTGGCACCTGGGGGAGGCCCAGTGAAGGGCAGGAGCTGGGAGGGCAGCTGGGACTGAAGGTTAAGGCCCTCCCGGGGCGGACGAGTCCCTTTCCCACGGGGGAAGTGTAGCTCAGTATGAGGACATCTTAGCGCAGTGCAGACCTCGCTGTGGAGTCAGCCTGGGTTCCGTGGTCTAAAACGCTCCCAGGGAAGGTGACACTGCTGGCCGGTGGGTCACTCCGGGCTGCGGGATCTCGGCCATCCACCCTCTGCCACGGTCCCGGGGGTCACTGCTGGTTGTGCGGAGGCTGGGACTGCATCCACTCAGCTTCCGGCAGCGCCACCCTGCTAAGCTGCGGCCAGGTAATGTCCAGGCCTCCTGGCTCTGTCCCCTCCTCCCCTGACCCCTTTAGAAGGGTCACACCCCTGGCCCAGGCTTCGGCCCTGGGGGTGCGAGGCTTACCAGACTGAGCAGCAGCCAGTTCGCACTTCCGGATGTGCCAGCCTGTCCTGGGAAGCGCTTTGCATCTACAAATCTCATCCCCGTGTCAGCCTGGGGCAGGCAGCGGGAGGGCCTTGATTTACGAGGAGACCTGCAGCCGGTGCGGAGCCCATCCCCTGTCGGTGCGGGCCGGAGGGCAGACTCCGCGCTCCCTGGCCCAGCCCTAGCAGGCGGCCTTGGGGGTTCCTTTGGGGAAATGCCCATTTGATCTCTGGGCACAGAGCGGGTACGGATACGCATCCTGCATCTCCCGGCGAGGCTGGTCCAGATGGGGATGTGGGGTACCCCGGTAAATCTCTGCCACGAGTTTTTGGCCACATGGACCCCCCAACAACCACAGAGGCTTCTACCCAGCAGGCTTGCTCCCAGCCAGACGCAGAGGCTGGCACAGGGCGATGAATTGTGGCCACGCTGAAGCAGAGACCAGGGGTCCCTACGTCCCGAGGCAGAGGAAGTGTGTGGGTCCCTCTGGGAAGTGCTGGTGAAGGAGGCGGGGCTTCGGGCACCCCGAGTGCACCTCCAGGCGGGTGAGGGACGCAGTCGCAGGGGCCCCACTGCACAAAAGGGGGGCCTTGATCTTTCCACCATGACCACCGGACACCTGGAAAAGGTTTAACCCTTCGAGGGACAGATGGCTGAGGAGCTGTTTGAGGCCGCCCTCTGGCACGGCCGCAGGCCGCTGTCCGGCTCTGGGCCGGAGGGCCTGTTTCCACAGGTAAGAAGGGGAGTCCCAGCTGCCGAGAGGAGTCAACCCCCTTCCTCCTGCATGGGACAATGCGCAGGACAGGAGCCACCCCCATTTGACAGGCGAGGAAACTGAGGCCCGAGTAGGGAGGGACCAAACCTGAATCCACATAGGCTGTGGCCTCGCTCCCAGGCACAGTCCTGGGGGCACACAAGCCGGGACTGGCTCGAGCCCTCAGCTGTGTGGGCAGGCGCTGCTACCAGGGCTGCTGACAACACAGCCCCAGCGCCAGGGCCGGCTCTGGCCTCACGTCACCGCGCGTGTCATTGGCTGCTTCCCTCGGCCATCGAACAACGGCCGCCCCACGCAATGTAACGCAGAGGCCGCTCGGCCCGCCAGGCAGGGCTGTAAGGTGGCTGACAAACGGTGCAGGGATATTTGGGGCCAAACCCTTGCTGGGCACCCCAATCTGTGGTGACCCCAGCATCCACGCCCAGTTCCTGATCTGGGAGACAGGAGTGAGTCTGCCCCTCAGAGGGGGTGGGAGGGTTAGATGAGGCCGTGGTCGGATTGTCGAGCGATGCCTGGCAGAGGAAGACCAGTAGGTGAGCTGCTGTTCTTAAAAAGTAAACGTATCTTTTTAGAGCAGAGAAAGTTCAGGAAAACCCTGCGCCGGTCCCTCTGGTCGTGGGGGAGAGGCGAGGCAGGAAGGCAGAGCTCCCTGGAGTGGCAGGGCCTGGCTCTGGCCTCCTGCCCGCCCAGCCGGGAGGCTGTGCAATCCTGGCCCGGAGGCCAGAGCAGGGCCCAGGCACCCGTGTTCCCGAGCCGGCACGCTGGGGGGACAGCCGTGGCCAGCTGGCAGTGCCCGCCCCGTGCCAGGCTGGCTTTCCAGACCAGAGCCTCAGGGTCTTCGGAAAGAACGTCAGTGCCCGCGGCCCCGCCACAACGTGCTGTGTGACCTCAGGTGAGCCACCCACCCGCCGGGAGAGGGGTCCGACCCACCTCACAGGGTGACCCGAGGACCGGGAGAGAATGGACACAGCGCCCGATCGTCATCACGCTCACAGCCAGCCTCGCACTGCGCCTGCCTGGGTGAGAGCCCGTCAGCCGGTGTGGGCCGGGCCCGGTGCGGCAGCGTCTCCCTCAGCGAAGGCCAGGGAGCACTGTGTCCTGGTGAGGGGCCCTCACGGGGCAGGTCCCTCGCAGGCCGTTCTCCTGGGTGCCTGTGTCTGGGCTTCCAGAAGTGCCTCCTGCCGTCTCATCATTGAATCCCAGTAGCTGCAGGAACGTGCGCCCCGTGGTGCGTGTGGACAGGCCCGGCCGGAGGCAGGGTTCCTGGTGAGCAGCCGCATCTGGACTGAAGTCTGTTCCTCGGGTGGGGTCCCGGGCACAAGCAAGAACGGGGCATCAGCCCGGCTGGTCTCAGCTGAGTGGAGCGTTGTCCTGTGCGCCAAAAGGTTGTGGGTTCGATTCTCAGTCAGAGCACATGCCTACGTTCGAGGTGCAACTGATCAATGCTTCTCTCACATTGATCTCTCTCTCCCCCTCCCCTTCCTCGCTCTCTTTAAATCAATAAGAACATATCCTCCGGTGAAGACTGTTTAAAATGGTGGGCATCAGTGCTCCCCTGGAGATAGGGAACTCAGGGACAATGTGTGTGTCCCAGGCCCTGTCCTTAGAGTGCCTGACCCAGCCTCCGCCTTCACTCAGCTCACTCAGAGCCTCCGGACTGGCCACCGGACTGGGCAGACACTTTGTAGACAGGGAAGTTGAGGCTCTCTGAGAAGCATGGACTTGCCTAAGGCTCACAACTCTACTTCCTGGTGCCCACGGGTTCTCCTCACACATCACGTGCCCTTTTCATCTACCCTCCCACATAACCATCCACCCTCCCATCCACCCACCCATCCACCATCCTCCCATCTATCCATCCATCCACCACCCATCCATCCATCCATCCATCCACCACCCACCCATCCATCCATCCATCCATCCATCCACCACCCACCCACCCATCCATCCATCCACCACCCACCCATCCACCCACCCACCCACCCATCCACCACCCACCCACCCACCACCCACCCATCCACCCATCCATCCATCCATCCACCTATCCACCACCGGCGCAGTTACTAAGTGCCTCCCGTGAGCCACACAAGTGCTAAGACTGAACAGCGAGGTAGCTGTGGCCGAGCCTCCTGGCGCGGAGGGAAGGTCCCGAGTCACGCCCGAGTGGGAACAGGCTCAGAGAGCTGCGAGAGGGGGCTTCCAAAGGTCTTCTCCGGAGCCCTGAGAGGGGGAGGAGTTAGTGAGGGAAAGGGGAGAGGTCTGGGAGGCAGGAGGGAGGGAAATAAAATGAGGTTTGCACGGGGAATGTGAGGGGCAGAGATAACCAACGCGCGGGGTCCGCACGGCTCTGTAGGCCACGGTGAAGTTCAGACTCTGTGCTGTAGGCGTGGGAGCCATCGAGGACAGGCCAGGCGTGAGTGGCACCCCGGATGGTGCTCCGCGACAGAGGAGGAGGCCGAGGAGCCGGGAGGGGTGGCTGGGAGCTCCCCAGAGAAGAGCTAAGGAAGCCAGGCGGGTGCAGAGGAGCTGAGCCTGGGACTGACAGCCGCTGAGGCTGTGGGCGGAGTGAAGACCGCACGGCTCCTCTGAGCTCCAGCTCCCAACCTGTGCGGAGGGCGGAGGGTGCCTCTCCCAAGCCTCCCTTCTAACGCCCTCAGGGGCAGACCAGAGACAGACCTGAGCCAGCCTCCTCCCTCTCCCGCGGAGGCCTCCTGGGCACTGCCGTCTGGTGGGAGAGGACACAGTTCAAGTGGCGAGAGGCCAGTGCCGGAGGCCCGGGAGGGGATTCTAACGGGAGAGGGTGCTCTGGGCACCAGCCCCGAAGGCCGGCTTTGATGGCCAATAAGGCCCCGTGAGGTCCAGGCCACGGGCCCCATTGGGACCCAGAGCGGTGGCGGCGGCATGGACGTGAGCAAACGGCAGGGAAACCCCGCAGCCTGGCCTGCGTTTCCTCCGCTGCAGCTCCACCTTTATCCCGGCCCGGCCCTCCCTTCCCGCAAACACGGCCGCACGGCCCAGGGCCTGCAGTCCACACCACGCCATGATCCCGAGCGCCTTCCCACGGCCCTTCCGCCCACAAGCCCCCCGCTGGAGGGTTCTTCTCCCAAACAAGTTTAGAGATTGCCCACTTGTCTCTCTGCGGGGCTCAAGCAGCCACTGCGCCTTGATGGACAAGACAAACCAGGGGCTTGTGACAGGTGTGTCACGTGGCTGGGTGGCTGGGTGGGTGGCGGGTGGAATGGAACTCCATCTCCAAGGAGGGCCACTGCTGGTTTTTCCGTTGGTCTGAGCAAACGCCATTTCCCAAGTGCAGCTGGCTCCTGGGGTCCGCTTTGCCCCTGGCCCTCATGTCCTGGGCTGGGAAACTGGAGGGGCAGCCTGCTCATGCCACCTGGGAGGAGAACTGGACCTGGGCGCCCACCTCCCCATGCCACGTCACTCCAGATCCTCCAAAGCCCCCTTTCCCGTGCCCTGCCCCCCGGGGCTCCCAGAGGCCCCCAGAACCCCTGACCTGGGCCTGTCTCACACGTGGGTGGCTGAGGGCCCGCACTGGGGCCAGAGGTGTGAGGAGAGGAGGGGCAGTGCCTGCCAGGCCCCGCAGCTCATCGGCAGGACGCACGGCGTTTGTCATTCGCTGAGGACAGTGGGGAGAGTTTAAGGTGAAATTTAAGCCCATTAGTGCCTGACTAATGGCATCAGCAGCGACAGCGAAAATGATGATGGCAGGGTGTGTGAGCACCCATAAATTCCCGTTCTGGGGCCTGGCTCCCCCGCACTTGCACAGCCTGGGCTCTGAGTCCCTCCCCCGCCACGGGTCTCTGCACAGCTGGGGGCCCTGCCCTGCCCCCACCCCCGTCGACGGGTGGCAGGGCCTCTCCAGGGCAGGAGAGGCGGCCGGAGCCCAGCGTGGCGGCAGGGCCTCCCGGTCCCGCCCTCCCATACCTTCTCGTTTTATGCGCCCAGCGCCCCTCAGCCGGCACCTCCCAGCTGGGCCGGCTTGCAGCTAATGCCTGACAACTCTGTTTATGTCTCCCCATAATTCTCCGATTTTATGTTTTCTTTTCTTCAGGGCCATTAAGCCCAGCCACAGCTCCTTCCCCTGCCCCCGCCCGCCTTTGTCCTTGAGGCCCAGCAGCCCCTGCCCTTTGGAGGGCACCCCCTCCCCCGGCCCAACCCAGCAGGTAGACAGGTCTGCAGGGGGGACCTTGGATGGCCAGACCTCCGGACCCCGCCTCCCTGTCCTCACAGCACAGACCTCAGCCCGCGGGCCCAGCACAGCCCCTGGGCCCCCACGTGGTGAGGCCTCAGCCCACCCTCTGGCTTTCCTTCCTCTGGCCTCTCTCCCAGAGCCTGGCCACCTCTGCAGCCCCGCTCTCCCCCACAGGCCTGCTCCGCTCACTGCCCTCTGCTGTCCTCCTGTGGCCACCGCCGAGGCCCATCCCCCCATCCCCAGGCCTCTTCACCAGACCCCCCACCTCACAGCCACAGCCCGTCACCTGGCCCCCCCACCCCCCGCAGGGGAGCGGGGGCCTCCACGCTGGGCTTGCTGGGTCCTAGCCGGGCCCACGTGGCTCTCGCAGCTCTGCCAGGGTCCCCTCGCTCTGAAGCCTGGAAAGGCCGCCAGCGCAGTGCGCTGCTCACCTCCCAGCCCACCCCTCCTGCTCCCCTGAGCTCAGAATCAGACTGAGTGTCCCCGCCAGGCTCCCCACTCCCTGGCCAGCCCTGCCTCCGGGTGCCCTTCCGTCTCTGCAGGTCCAACCCCAAAGCAGGATCCTCAGTGAGAAGCAATTCCTCCTTTCCTCTGACCCACACAGCCCCTCCCCGGCTCCCACGGCTGGTGGAGCCATCGGCCTCTGACGGGACCCCGGGCTTCCTGCGCCAGAACCCCACGGAGCGTCAAAAGGAACAGCCACGTCTGGCACCCCCTTTCCTCCCCAGGGACACCCTCTACCACTCCATTCTGGGGCCCAGCAACCCCCCTGGGGTGACTCAGCAGGGAGGCCGGCCTCCTGCCAGCAGGTCCCCTCTTCCCCAAGGGCCTGTGCTCTTCCTGCTGAGCCACCTTGTCAGCAGAGGCCCGGACTGTGCACCCTGCACGGCCCGCCTCCACCTCCTGCACGTCAGACGCCACTCTGGACTCCACCGCTGCCCTCTGCTCCCTCTCTGGCCCAGGTCTGGCCACCCCGTGGCCTGGTCTCGGCTCCTCTCCTCTCTCCCATGGGTGGTGCTGGGCATGTTCCGGCCGCCTCTGAGGGCAGAGGGAGGGGCAGACGCGATGCCCACGCTGTCGCCCTTCCTCCACGCCACATGCACTCAGCGGCCCAGCATGGAGCTCAGGTTCAGTCAATCGCCAGCCTGGGCTGTCCTGTGCCTGCCCCGCGCCTGGCCACAGCTCCGCAGGCTCTCCAATCTGCCCGCGCCTGGCTGGCATTCCACCCGACAATTCCTGCCCTTGGCAGGCTTCACCACTGCACTGGCAGTTCCTGGAGTGACGGTCGGAAGCGGCCGGGCACCCGCCTCTACCTCTCAGCGTTCTTGAGCACAGACGCCCTGGATGCTACGAATTACCGCCAGGAGCCCTGCTGCTGAGCACAGGGAAGTTTCCACACTGGTGGGGCCCACTGCGAAGTGAACACGTACTCCTCCCAACAGTGACCAGGCATGTGGTCACGCCCAGGGCACGCGGAGCCCGGCCAGGCCCGGCCACCAGGGCAGCTGCCACCCACGCGGTGCCCCCTACGTCCTATCACTCTGCGGGGCACCAAAGGAGGAGCCCAACGTAACCACAAGCAAGGTCACAGGTAACGGTGACCCCGGTGCTAAGTGTGTGGACACACGTCACCAAATGACCCCAGCGAGTCAGTCCTGTGGCTCGGAGATGGCGCGCCAAGGCCACGTAACTGGCCTGAGGTCACGAAGTGGGGGGGTGCCAGAGGTCGGAGTGAACCCAGGTTCCCAACTGAGCCACACGCAGGAGGAGTGCCAGCCTGTGCCCACCCTACCACCACCATCCCCGGGCTCCTCCCTGGGAGAGGAGCCAGAACAATGGGGCCACCGTCGAGGGAAAACCCCGGGCCGGCTGCTGGCCAGACGGCGCCTGAGAACCACCCAGCCTCCCTGCAGAGCAGACACCAGGCCCGGAGGACGCTCCTGCGAGGGCGCACGGCACCGAAAACCCAGGCCCAGCCTCCCGCAGCCCTGCTTCTACAGCTCCTCCACCCTCAGGCAGGGCGGCAGGGCCAGCGAGAACCCCGTTCTGCCAAACGGGGTGGGAACAAAGAGGCGCTGGCACCGCCTTGCCGGGGGAGGGGAGTGCCCGCTCCTGCCCCGTGTGCGTTGGTAACGCCTGCGTTTTCTCCAGGAGACAGGATTGTTTTAAAAGCCTGCAGCTCCGAGTGCTTCACCGAGAGGGAATGGGTCTGTGGCACCGCGTTCTGGCTAACGAGTTGCCATAGATACCAAACAGGGGTTTCCATGCTCCCCCAGACCCAGAGCACAGCGCACTGGTCTCAGCCCGCGGGGCCTGCTCAGAGTCCCTCACCAGGGCCTCTGCCCGGAGCTGGGCAGGCCCCAGCGCGCCCCAGGCTGACACTGGGCCTCCGCAGACGGCTCCACGCCTCCCTGTCCCCAGCCTGGTCTGGCCCCGGGAGAGCCGACAGCTCTCCAACGAAAGCAGGCCACCGCCTCGCCCGAGCGACACCGCGCCGGTGGTGGCTGGCATCAAAGCCTCGCTTCCCCTCTTCCTGTCAGACTGAAACCATCCTCATAAAGAGCCCACGTGTGCCCGTGACAAAGCCGTGTTTTCTCACGCGGCAGCCCCGCAGGCTGAGCGCTGGCCGCTTCCCCGGGGTGGGTTGGTCTCAGGGGCCCCCGACAGCGGGCCAGGAGGAGCCCGTCAGAGACAGCCACGCTGCGGCCTCGTTACACAAGAGCCCCAAGGCCGGCCCTCAGCGGGTGGCGCTGGGCCACGTGTGGACCACAGCGATCTCAGCGCCTCCCTGCAGGACGCAGGGCGGGCTGGCCAGTCACGTGCACGCTCCCTCAGGCCTGGAGGCCAGGCCTTCCTGACGAGCCCGAGGGTCACCACGCCCTGAGGGAGGTCACCACGCCCTGAGGGAATGACCCAGCCCCTTCCTGCTGCACGGCTAGCAGGGGCCAGAGTGGGGCTCGGGCAGGCCCCGCCCCGGACCAGACCGGCGTCTCCCGGCGTCAGATGGGAGTCTGGGCGAGCTGCGTGCGGTGCAGTCTCTCCTGCCGGCGCTGGCCGTGCCCGCCTGGTGGCACAGCAAGGCCTGCAGGCACAGTTAGTGACTGGGCCTTGCTTCTGGGGCATTGGGGGTACTGACTCCATGTGATTTTCATCTTGTAAATCCCAAGGAAGACAAGACTGCAGCAAGGAAGTCTCTGGAGGCTGAGGCTGAAGGGCGGAGGGCCTGGCCCCCTGGCCTGGGTCACTGTCCAGGGGAGCCTGTGATCCTGTAACCATGGTGATCCTGCTGTGGGCACGCAGCCAATGGGCATGCTCGCACCAGCACCAACCCAGGTGTGCCAGGTGTTTGTGGCAGGTTTATTGGTAAGATCTTCAAACTGTGAACTGCCTAGCCATTCATCAGAGGAGAAGGAGTGAACAGACCACAGTCTGTGCGATGGAAGGTAACCGGCCCCCACCACACAGCACCGGGAGCCCAGAAACAGCGTGCCGGCACAGGCGCACGTGGGTAACCTCAAAGCTGACGGGCAGTGTGGCTCAGGGGTTGAACATGGACCCATGAGGTCACAGTTCGATTCCCGATCAGGGCACAAGCTTGGGTTACGGGCTTGATCCCAGGGGTGGGAAGTGCAGGAGGCAGCCAATCAGTGATTCTCTCTCATCATTGATGTTTCTGTCTCTCTGTCCCTCCCCCTTCCTCTCTGACATATATATGTGCGTGTGTGTATTTATATACATATTTATGTACATACGTATGTATTTAAAGCTGACAAACGGGTCCCGGGCGGCAGTGCCTGGTGGGGCACAGGGTGCCTCGGACTGTGATGCTCCTTCTGATTTGAGTGCTGGTTGCGCACAAGCGTGTTCAGTTTGTAGCAATTTGGTGGCTGTTCACTTAGGATCCAGGCCCTTCTCTGTATGTAAGTCAATGAAAAGTAAAACGAGGATCTCAGCGCCCTGCTCAGCGCCTCCTGAGGCTCCTCCCTCCCCCAGTGAGGCACAGAACCCTCAGCCTGTGCGCCCGCGTGCACCACACGAAGCTCTCCGCTGCCCGGGCAGCACGCACACCTGCCCCAAACCGCAGTCAGGGAAATCCGTGAGTGCGGAGTGCTGCTCTGGGGAAGCGCCACACAAGCCCAGTGCCTGCTCTCCCTCTGTGCCAGGGAGTCTTCCAGAGCCGATGCGCATCGCCTGGGTCCCTGGGTGACTGCCTCCGTCTCAGACCCAGTGAGGGGGAGGTCCTATTTTAAGGTGCTGATCTTTAGGGGATGTATGTTATGCAGCACAACTAGCCTAGCCTGACTAGGGCACCAAGGCATTCAAGGTTCTTTGTGGTCTGGTTCCTGACAAGCTCTCTGGCTGTGCAAAACAGAAGCAGGCACTCTGGCTATGAGCCCCACGGAGTCCATGCTGCAGGGTTGCTGGGACCTCACCTGTTCTTCCATGTCCTGGGCCTCTCCCTGCCCTGCCTCCCGGGAAGGCTGCCACTTGCCTCTGAGCCTCAGGCAGAGCTCGTGCTCCCAGCCCCAGCCTGCGAGCAGCCCCTGGAGGGCAGGCACAGTCAGGATGGGCAAACGGCACAGGGGCCTGACCTCCAGCTTCTCCTCCGCAGACCACAAAGCCAGGCGCAGCCCAGGCTGCGGGACCCTCCGACATGTCCCCGCCTCCCGCACTGCCTCCCGCAGCTCTGCAGGCCAGAGAACACGCCCAGCTCACATCTTCCTTCCTCCTCGCGTTTCTGAGGGCCATCACCCCCAGAGGCTCCTGCTGGCTGGGAGAGGTGGGCGGTGCAGGACGGGCTCGGGGCCCTCAAGGGGAAGAGTGTCCTGATTAACCTGCTTTAAACAATCCTGACTGGAACCCCAGGGAAGAACACTTTTCCCGGAAAGGCTTCGGTGTGAGCTCAGCGCTGGGTGTGGACGCCCAGCTACAAACGCTGCAGCGACCCTGCTGGGCAGCAGGGCTCCGAGTGCCGTCCCCAGGCCGCCCAGCGCCTGACGGACCTGCTTCCCGGGGCCGAGGAGGGGCGTGTGGGCAGGGCTGGGGGTGATCAGGGAGTAAGTCGGCCACGAGGGGCATGGGCCCCGCGTCCAGAGGGCTCTTGGCTTTGGGTCAGCTCCCCCTGCTCCTCCCCACCAGCCCCCTCTTCTGAGCAAGTCCCCCCTCCCTCCTCTGCATGGCGGCTGGCCCTCCTGCCTCAGAGGGCTCCCTCAAGCAGCCCGAGGGAGAGCTTGCCCTCGGCGCTGCCTGCCTGCCCTAAGCGAGGGGCACCGCCCGCAGCGGCGGGCTCCCCAGCCCCTGGCTCCCACGGCTCCTGTGCAGGCCAGGCCTTTGCTCAGGCCGTTCCCTGCCTGGCCCTTCTCACTGCCCCCAAAAGCCGCCTCCTCCCAAGGCCCTCCCTGCCTGCCCGCCTTGGAAGGTAACGATGGAAAGTAACCAGCCCCCACCACACAGCACAGCTCTGGCTGCTCTGAAGCCACCTCCCTCGTGTGCTTGTTGGCTGCCTTTGTCTGTCCACCTCTGTCCCGCCTGTGGCTGCCAGGACCTCCCAAAGGGAGCGTGCGCACAGGAGCTGCTGCGGCCTCCGGGGCAGGCGCGGAAGGCGGAGGTGGTTCCGTCGGGGTGCGGATGACAAGGTGTCCCCAAGAAGAGGGCAATGTGCCCGCACGCCTGTCACCTGCTGGGGGCACTGTGCCCGCCCTCAGTGCTCCCACCTGGAGCTCGTGTGCTCCTGGTCTCACTGACACTTGTGCCCTCGCCCGCCTGCCCAGGGCCCGCGAGCAGGGAGGCCGCGAGCCGGTCAGCCTCCCCGAGGAGGGACACTAACGCGGCGAGGGAGAAGGTAAGAAACCTGGGCCTACTATGCGCCCCGCACGCAGCACCAGGCAGAGGCTGCAGAGGGCATGGCGGGACCGAGAAACAGGCCGGACAGCGGCCCGAGGCGGGGCTGCCCTCTCATAGGCCTGAGTCCAGTCAGAAACAAGTAAATGCGAACAGAAATTAAAAAAAAGTAACGTGACTGAATGGTCTCTGGGTGCTGGGCTCCGTCCTGAGCCAGGCGGGTGAGAATGGCCTGCTGTCCCTGGCCCGTCCCCCCCGCCCGGGAGCCCCCCCCCCGGAGCCCCCCCCGGGAGCCCCGTCCCCCCCCCCGGAGCCCCGTCCCCCCCCCCCCCCCGGAGCCCCGTCCCCCCCCCCCCCCCGGGAGCCCCGTCCCCTCCCCCCCCGGGAGCCCCCCCCCCTCCCCCCCCGGGAGCCCCATCCCCTCCCCCCCGGAGCCCTATCCTCCCCCCCGGGAGCCCCGTCCCCTCCCCGCAGGAGCCCCATCCCCTCCCCCCCCCCCGGAGCCCCGTCCCCTCCGTCCCAGGAGCCCCATCCTCCCCTCCCAGGAGCGCAGCTCAATGCAGGCTCAGGCACCGGGTCCAAGCCCTCCTCGCCCTCTCACCGCTCCCCCCACCCCCCACTGCCCTCTGGAGCCCCATATTTCTCTTACCCAGCCTGTCCCCGACACAGAGCCCAGCACTAGCCCCCTCACCAGGAGACGCTGTCTGCCTCCCAGCATGACACGTGGGCGTGACCGCTGCCAGCCTCCCAGCGACACGGAGCCCCGAGGAACCACCTCACCGCCACCTGCCTTTAGGTGCCCCAATTTACACACCAGGCACAACCCTGGGGGCACCCTCCCTCCCTCCTGCCCGCCTGGCCAAATGCTCTCCGGCCCCCACCTCAGGTCAGGCCGCCTCTCGACTCGCCATGACCCTGTCAGGTGCCCCCACACGTCACTGGACCGGCCTGCCAGGAGCCGCCGCTGTGCCAGCCCCCCGGGGCGCCCCCGGAGGTGGCGGAGAGGGAGCGGGCGCCAGGGGCGAAGCTGGCGCTGGACACGAGCTGAGGAAGCGGTGACGAGGGCGCAGGCGAACCAGGACGCGGCTCATGGCCCTGGGCGCCGGGCGCCGTGCTGAGCCGTCACCCGTCCCTCCCAGGACCACATGGCGCTGTTACCTCGCAGGGGGAGGCGGGGCTCAGAGAGGACAGGGACTAGCCCCCGAGCACCCAGCCAACGAGCCAAACACCTGCCCGTCTGTCCGCTGGCCACCGCTGCCCCCGTGGCCGTGTGCGGAGGGGGGCCGGGCTCAGCAGAGGGGCTGGTGGCACCGCTGCCAGGCCGCCCACCGCCCTCTCCCTGGAGCCTCCCAGCCCGGCTCGGCTCGGGGTGCTGAGCCACGCAGGGCGGGCACCGCAGGCCACACAGCTGGGCCCCGCTCGGGCGGCTCCGGGAGGCCCTGCGGCTTCCGGGCGGAGCTGGGGCCGCCTGGCGTGGACTTGGGCAGTAGGTGCCGGCTTCCGCGGGCCCTCCCACAGCAGAGGGGCCAGGCCCCAGCTGAATGCCCTCACCGCCAGCAGCAGGAGCTCCCCGAGGGCCAAGCCTCTGGGCAGGTGCAGTGACTGACAGCTGCCGGTCCACTCTGGTCTCTGGCTTCTAAGGCTTCTTCAGGGCCACTGAGCCGTCTCTGTTTGCCTTCCCCCATCACGGGCTGAACACACACCTGCACGTCTTGGGCACTGTCTGTCTCTCCCACGCCTGTCAGCACCGCCCGCACAGGGCTCAGCAGGGGTCTGTCAGGTGTGACTGGACCGCGATGCAGGACTCCCCTCCATCACGTCCGGGACCTGCTCCTCCAGGAAGTCCTCTCGGACACCCTTCTCCACCCCGTCACCCAGAGCCCTCCGGACACACCTCTCTCACCCAGACTGAGCCTAGATCTGAACTGCAGCGCTCCCACGGGCTCCGCCAGCCGCTGCAACGCACCCAGGACCGAGCGCCCCCCCCCCCCCCCAGCCTCGGGCGGGCCCGGCCTCAGCAGCAGGAGCCGCCCCTCCGGCAGCTCAGCTCTTGGCAAACCTCCTCCCTGGACGTGTGAGGACTCAGGAGCCATTCCCAATGCACCGAGAAAGCAAGTCCCCGACGAGGCAGCAAGACTGATGCTACGTCTGCTTTTAAAAACCCGGAACCAGGCCTGTTCCAGAGCACATGGGCCCAAAAAAGCGATCCAGCCACTGGCAGGGCGAGGCCCACAGGAGCCTCGCTTTCTTGGGACTCATGTCTGTTTGCCGAGTTTCCCGCAGTGAACAGCTACTGGTCACGGGGGTTTGGGGGGAGGGGGGGCTTGCATGGCGCCAGGCCCACGGCTGTGCCCGGAGTGTCCTTCCTGGCGGGCAGGGAGAGAGCGAGACTCCTCCTTACCCTGCCCTCTGCTTCTCCAGGGCGTCAGCCAGACCCCTGCCCAGCTGCTGTGTCCTCACGGGCCCGTATGGGGCTGCCCCAGCGCAACAGCCACGTCCCCAGGGCAGGCCCCGGGCCCGGGGCTGGGCACACAGCGGGAGTGCCCCGCCGCTCCAGGCCAGTGGGCACTGACAGCATCTCAGATGTCACCCCTCCCGCCACCCAGGGCCCCGAACACCGGAAAAGAGGGAACGGGTGTGGCTCTTCTACCAACCCAGGCCTGACCTTATTTCTCTCCAGTGTAAACCCTCCCACGTCCAAGGTCCCCAAGTAACGCCCCCAAAGTTACATCCTCAGACACGTGATCCTCTTCCAGGCCCTTCCCCACGAGACAGGCCAGTCCACAGCCCCCGACCCGGCCCCGGGGCCTTTGCACATGCCTGTCCTCGGTCCAAGCAGGCGGACCCGCCACGCTCATCCGGGCGCCTGCCTCCGTGAGAACCTTCCTGTCCCTCCCCTCCCCAGGCCCCTCATCGCCGCCCCTCCCCAGGGGGCTCCTGGGCGCACTGATCCTCGCACTCAATGCAATTAGGAGCGGACGTGTCTGCCTCCTCCACACCGGACGCCACAGGGACAGGCTTTGTCTTTGTTTAAATCCCGGTGCCCGCACTGCTCTGCCGGGGAGCAGGCAGCACTCGGGAAGGTCTCACCAGCAGGTGGGAGTCAGTAAACAACATCTGCACAGCCTCCCGCTCCTCACCGGGGCAGCGAGGAGGGGCTCCAGCCCCCCAGCCCCCCGTCCGCCCACGGAGCCCCTCCTCTCCCGGGCGGGAGCTGGGGTCTGCGGGCTCTCCCAGAGCGGGCGGGACCCCTCTCAGCAGGGAGCCGCCGGTTCCCCAAGGGCTCTCCCACCCCCAGGGAGGCCCGGGGCGCCCGGGCGGCACAGCCAGGGCGGCTCGGCGACGGCGACGGCGACGGTGAGGCCGTCCGCCCAGAGCCGTGGGCCGCGGCGGCTGGAGTGGCAGCGCATCGAGTCTTGGTAACAGTTGCTATGTAAAACGCTCGGAGGGGGAGTTACTGTCAGCGTTAATAATAGATGAAGGTTTCAGAATTTTTGATGCCTCGCGTCCTGAGCTGTTTGATTTATAATGTCTCTGCAAAGGGAGGGATGAGGTGGGGCGAGGGAGGCGGCTCAGAGGCCTGGCTGGGAGCCCCACACCTGCCACCGGGCACGGAGGGGAGACGGAGGCCGAAGGCCAGGGCCTTGGGCTCCAGCTGCCCGGCCCTGCCGGGGCCCCAGGAGAAGAGGCCCAGGCTGCTGCATGGGTTCCTGCCTCTCCTCCAGCCCACGCAGGTGCAGCTCAAGCGGTTTCCAGAAGTGGCCCTGAGGGTGCCCTGGAGGGGGTGGTTCTATGGGGCTGGTCACAGGCTCTGCAGAGGCAAATGCAGGTCCCAGCGCTGAGCCGTCAGCAGTGGCTGGCGTTGTTCCCTGGGGAGCAGCTGGCAGGAAGCAGGGCTGTGGGCGGGGCCCGGCCGTCCTAGCTGTGGGACCGATGGGACAGCGGCTGCACACCCACCAACATGACTGACCCACCCCGTGGGCCCGAGCGGGCACCGCACCCTGAGGGGCTCCGCGCTGACCTGTCCTGGGCAGGCCTTCCCTTGGACTCACACCCTCTGCCACTCCGAGCCTGCGCCCCGGGGGTCTCCACCGGTTCTCTTCTGGCCCCCGGCCCCTCGGCCTCCCGCCTCGGCCAGGAAAGCCGATCCTGCAGCCAGATGGCTCTCTCCGTGCTGAATCCCCGAAACCCCAGGCTTTGGGCAAGAGACACTGCATCCCAACGCCCAGACAGCAATCTTCACCTTCTCCTCAGCGCTGTCCCCAAAGCCCATTTACAAATGGGGCGGCCAGGGTCCCCGGCCTCACCCTTCAGGCAGCCCTGCGCCCCGGCTCCCGCAGGATGAGGAGCGGCATTCACAGGGCCGCAGCGCTGAGCACCGGCTGGGTGCAGCCCAAGCACCCACCGGCCCCACCAACACCCTCCGAGGGCTGTGCGCGTGCTAACCACAGCCCGGGGAGGACCGAGCACTCCTCCTGCCCCTCTGAGCCCCGCTCTGCCCCACCCCACCTTCATGCCAACACCTGACCTGCTCTGCTCAGTGCCCCCAACTCAAGCGTCACAAACAAGGATTCTGTCTGTCTTTAGTCACCACTGTGCCCTAACACCTAGGACAGCCTGGCACATAGTAGGTCTCATCTGGTGCTTGTTAAAGGCCAGGTAAGTTTTTAAAAATGGGTAAATTGTGCCTGTGGCTGTGCATCCAGCCTCCCATGACTGGGGCCGGCACTTAGGGGGGTGTCTGCGTACCGTCACTGGGTCTCCCTGTCCCCCTCCCACCAAACCCGTTCATCCACCCACGCGGCCTCTCCCGCTGTGCTCAGGCACCCCAGGGCCCTGCACGCCAGGCTCAGCACGCTCAGAGGGTGACCCTGGAGCTCTGGGCCAGAGGGGGCCGGGACACACAGACCCACCCACTCCAGACACAGCTCGTTCCTGACCTACAGAATGGGCCCAGTGAACGGCTACACAGCAAATGCAGATGTTCCCCTCTCTGAGAAGCAGGCCGGGCTGCCTGGACCACCTTCCTCCCCCAGTGAGGCTGCGGGCAGCCTCCAGCCACTGCCCCGCGCGGAGCACCAGGAGCCGGCCCCGGGGGCCGCCAGGGCAGCCGTGGCTGTGATCACACTGTGCAGGGCCAGCTCGCCTGTGACAATGTACGGGCTTCGGTAACCTCACCAGTCCTGCCGGCCTGAGCTGCCGCGGAGGCGGGAGGGCGAGGGGCCGGGGCTGGCAGGCACAGGTGCCGGTGCCAGGCAGCCCTCGGCAGCAGCATGCAGGGGGTTCCCGCCAGGAGCCCCCGTGCAGCACACAGCTCTCCGGCCGCACGCTTTGGCCCTGGGTTAGGCCTCTCCCCGGACAGGGGTCCTCACTTTCAGGTCACTCAGCCCAGGCGGGAGAACGTCCCGAAATCAGATGCAAAGGCAGGGTGTGCACAAGCACTTTTCTGAAGAGGAGCAGGTCTCTGTTCCAGCTCCCAAAGGGTCCGTGTCCCAGCACCCTGACTGACCCTGAGCCCGAGCCCAGGGGAGAGGGAGAGGCCCGGCCAGGCCGGGGAGGGGGTCAGAGGTGTCTGGGGACACAGTCACCGTCATTCCATTCCTCAAAAGTTGGACTGAAGATTGAAACCACAGAAGCTTGGAAAGGGCAGATTTCCGGGCCACACCCCTTAAAGTCTGTGATTTGGGGGTGGCCCGCGTCCAAGCACTTCCCCTGTACAAACGCAGGGCATTTGTGACTGTGCCAAAGCTCCCCGCCATGAATCAGTACAGTCACTGGCTCTCTGTACAGTTTTTTGGTCTTGGTGGGGAACAATATATGCTCCAAAGCCCATCAGAACCCTAAAAGGGATCCCAGCAGGATTGTGTGCTGATGCCCTGTTTGTGCAGAAGTGCCACAGAGATCGGCACTGTGAACCCTCCCCCCCAAGCCAGGGGCACAGCAGGGATCAGAGGGCCGGCCTCCCTCTGGAGGCAGGGCCAGCCCCGGTGCCCTGTGGACAGCACAGTGGACCATTCACCGAGGGTGCACACCACACGAGGCTCCTCTGGCCTGGGGTCTGGGCCAGACACTCACCCCATGGCCTGGCCTGGGACACAAGCACTGCAGTGTCTGGGAGAGAAGGGGCATCTGTCTCCCTGTCTCCCAGTCCCGGGTCCCGCACTGCGCCTGCCAACGAGGCCTGCAGGGCAGATGGATGAATGGGCCCATTCAACAACGTAAACTGAGCACCTACTGTGTGCCAGGCCGCAGGCAGGCCCGCCCGACGGCTCCGTCTCTGGAAAGAGGGTGCACAGGAAAAGGTGCAATGACAGGGAGGGAGGGTGGCAGAGCCGGAGGGGCCTCCTGTAGTGGGAGCGGGAACGGCAGCCACAGGAGCCCACATTAGGGTTAGGGGGACGACCCGGGACCAGAAAACACTGCCAGAGCCGAGCCCGGCACAGGCGTCTCCTCGGTTAGGGAGCCAGTCGGTGCGCACTCACCCCAACACGCTCAGGCACAGCTGTCTGCACGCCGGGCGGAACTCACCACCCGCCGACCGGCAGGCACACGCCACTTCCCGTGCCGGAGGGCTCCTGGGCCCTGCACAGCACGACGGCCGCCAGGAGCCAGCCCAGCCCTGGCCGGTGCGGAGGAAACGGAGCCCCAGGATGTGACGGGCAGGTGCTCAGTCGGATGCTCAGGGGCTCGAGGCCGGAGACCAGGGTAACCCTCTGGTGGCGCATACGCAGTCCCCGCCTCAGGGCTGAGACCCAGGCCGAGTCCTTCTAGGAAGTGGGTTCACATTTCGCCTGGGGCTGAATTCGCTCATTAACTTTAAATTTTACTGAGTGGCTTCTATGTGCAGGGGCTGGAGACCCACCACTGAACAAAGCAGACCAAGAACCTGCTGGTGTGGCTCAGTGGTTGGAGTTTACCTGCGAACCGGGAGGTCACGGTTTGATTCCCAGTCAGAGCACAGGACTGGGTTGCCAGTGGATCCCCAGTGTGGGGCATGCAGGAGGCAGGAGGCCGGTGATTCTGTTATCATTCATGTTCCATCGTTCTCTCCCTCTCCCCTCCTCTCTGAAACCAATAAAAATGTATTTAAAATCCTTTTAAAAAGGACGTGCTGTCTGAGGGAGACTATGGGGAGAGGGAGAGCACTGGCCCCAGGAAAGGCCATGCAAAGGCCCTGGCGTCAGGGTGCCCGGGGGTAATGGAGGGAGCACTGTGCACAGCTGAGACAGGGAGCAGGGAGACAGGCCTGAGAGGTGAGGGCAAAAACATCCAGCCCCTCTGAGGCCCCAGCAGGAACTCGGCCCACTCAGTATCTGCTCCTTTCCCGCCTCACCTTCCTCCTTTCTGCTCTTCTCCTCCTCCTTCCCCTCCTCTTCCCACGCCTCCCCTCCTCCTGCAGACTAGGAGACGTGGTCTTCAGCGTCGGTCAGAAGGCCCCGGGTCACCGGCCTGGCTCTAGGGGCTGCAGAGGCGGAGCCGAGACCAAGGCTCTCTCAGCCTTCGCACAAGCTGTTCCCCTGCCTGGAGCGCCTTCCCAGCTCTTAATCTGACTCCCGCCTTCGCCTTGAAGGGCCAAATGCCGCCTTTTCCAAGAAGCCTGGGCTGCCTGGCTCCACACAGACCCTGCCACACCCCGCCCGGCCCAGCAGCTTTCCCCGCGGAGTAATTCCTCTCTGGGCCGGAGTCGAGGACCGAGGACAGGGCGGAACGGCCGGAAGGAGAACACTGTCAATCATCAGGGGCCAGGAAGACAACGTGGAGTAAATGGCCACGGTTATGGCCCAGGTGCCTTCACTCCTGGTGGGAGGGTGAGTCCTGCTTGCCCATCACCTCCAGGTGCCCGCACAGGCCCCGAGCTCAGGAGGCAGGAAAGCAGAGCCCTCCAACGTGACGGCTGAAACGATGGGGCGCTGAGCCCCCAGAGAGATGCACCCCCTGTCCACGGCAAAGACAAAGCCGTCTGGCCAACAGGAAAGACGCGCCAGAGCCTCAGCTCAGCGGCGCGGCCTCTGCTCCAGGGTGGGCCTGCGGCACGGCCCCACAGCTGCAGCCCGGGAGGAACTCCCCGGACCAGGCCATGTCCTGGGGGCTCCGTGGAAGGAGGGCAGGCAGCAGCACGGTCGTTCCGTCGCCACCTGAGCTCAGGCTCCTTTGTGGACAGTTCATATAATGGCACCACCTTGCGAAACTGTTGTGACAACTAAATGGGCCGATGGGAACAGTGTTCAGAACTGTGTCAAGGACTCGGCCAACGCTGGCTCTGGTGGACAGAGATCAGCATGGAGCCTTTGGAGTCAACAAAACCAGCGCCTTCTCCTTGGAGCCACAGCTGGACGACGTTTCTCAGCCTCCCTCGCAATTGAGGCTGGTCGTTTGACGAGTGGATGTGATGCACCCCTTCAGGCTGAGGCCGCAGGAGAAGGCAGAGCAGAGCCACAGCACCTCATGGACGAAACTGCCTACCAACCAGAAATCTCACTCCTGTCCCACGTGAGGCATGAACTAAAGGCGTGCCGAGTGTGTAGCTACCAGCCTCATTCTCACAGCTCAGGCACTCGCTGAGCCATGCCCTCACTGTCTGCCTGTGCGAGGAGCACAGCGGGGGGCGCTCTGCCTCGCGGGTTCCGTGTGGGAGAAAGGCCATCCTTAGTACCGTGAGGGCGGGTGCCGGGCAGCACGGAGTGCCCTCTGCGATGGGCCTAAGAGAACGAAGGGAGAAGGGGAGCCCTGTCAGAGGGCCGGAGGGGGGAGGTCTGTGGGGGGCGGGCCACGGCCCCCCTTCCCGGCCGTGTGGTCTGTCCTCCTCAGGTCCCCTTTCTAAGCCTCCGTCTTCTCCTCCTTAAAACGGAGGCGAAGCTAACAACTCAGCATCTCAGGAGCAAGGGGACGCGCGCAGGAGCTCCGGTGCTGGTCTCCCCGCCCCCTGCCTGGGGGCAGGAGGCCCCAGGCTGTGAGGGCCTGGGCGGCCGGGCGGCGGTAATGTCTGCTCAGCGGGGAGCCGCTCAGGGGGGAGCCGGGCCCTCTCTGGGGCCCGGAGGCAGGAGCAGGAGAGAAAGCTCCTGAGTTCAGGCCCCGGCCGGCCGCACAGGCTAAATGCCGCCGCCAGCTACTGGCAGCCGCGGTGCTGGCTCCGGGGGAGGCGGGCAGGACACAGCTGGCGGGCGAGCTGGTGCTAAGAGCTGGGACTGCTGCGGGGCAGATGCTGGCTGCCATCTCCTCTCTGACAGCACAGTGAGGTGGGCTGGGGGCAGGTCGGAGGGCTGACCTGTGGGCAGTTCCTGACGCTCGGTGCCAGCCTGAATGCCGTCTCCCGAAGTCAGACGGGTCTGGGAGGGGTGCTGCCCCAGGGCCGGGGAGTGCGGGCAGGAGGGTGCTGGGCAGGGGTCTGCCCGGAGAGTGGAGGGGCAGCGCCACTCCCTCACCTTCTGTGCCCGCCGGCTTCTGCACCCACTGTTTGCCCAGTGCGCCCCATGTCCGCTCCGCGTCTTTGGAGAATCCCCGGAGTGCCCCTTCTGGCTGAGCAGGGCGGCGGCCACCGCCTGACCCCGGCGCCCTCACTGAGAACCCGCGGAGGCCGTGTCCTCCTCACAGGCGGTTGGTGCAGATGGAACACGACGACTTACGTGAACAGCCCCAGTGGCACGCGGCATGAAGCACTCATTTAAAAAGTACCCCCCCATCAACCAATCTTCCTGGAACAGCGCCTCCTCCAGGCAGCCTTCCCTGCACGCACCCCGTGGGGAGGCGCCTTCTTGAGGGGCCCCGTTCTCTGGGAGAGCCCGCGTGGCGCACCGGACAGTGGCTTACTGGGGCGTCTGCCTGCCCCACCGGCTCGCAGCACCCGGGGCAGGCGTTCCCGGCGGGCCGGCCGCACGGTCAGTGCCGGCGAGCACCACGGCCCAGCCTCAGCCCCCTCACTGCCCGGGGCTCAGGCCGCAGCCTGCGGGAGCAGGAGGAGGAGCCTCTAAATCCCAGCACCCCGATGCTCAGCCTCTGACTCAGGACCAGCTTGCCAGGGGCGTCCTGTCAGCTGCCCTCCGGCCCTGACTCTGCCAGGCTCCCGGGCTGCGCCGAGGGCAGCTCAGGACGGGAGCACGTCTCTTCGCCCTCCGCCACGCTCCGCCGGCGGGAGGGGGTGATACGCACGGGGCCCGGGGATGTGGGAGGTGGGGTGTGAGGCTCATGAGCTGTCTGTTTCTTCTAGAAACCTCAGGGTGCCGTGCACTTACCGCCTGAGCCAGGCCGACACGCACACAGCCGTGTCCTGCTCTGGCTGCAGGCGGCCGGCTGGGCCACGGCTGGTGCACCTCTCCCCAATCTCAGAGAGGCAGTTAGGGATGTCCCTGATTAATAAGAAATGGGTAATGAATTAATCGCTTTATAATAAATGCAGCTTGTTGGGCAGCCCTATCTCCCAACCACATGGCCTGTGTGTGTGTGCTGGCACCATGAAGGGAGGTCCCCTCTAGGACGCTGGCGGCTGCAGTCTCTGCCCTGGGCCCCGGGCTGGGGGCAGGCAGTGACGTCACAGGAGCTTAAGGAGGTGGCAGGAAGCAGGAGCACTGACCGGAGGAGCAGAGGCGGCCAGGAGGCGCTGGTCCCCCGCCCGCAGTCCTGCCTGGGCCTGGCCTGCCTCCAGCAGAAGCGTGAACAGATGTTTCCTTGGATCAGGAAGAGAATGCTGGCTCCCGGAGGGGCGGCTGGGTCCGGAAGTGTGTCCCCGCCCTGGGTGACAAGGTCTGTGTGTGGGGAGCAGGGTGGCAGCGGCACCAGCAGGGCCTCTCTGGAGGACTTGGGGAGCACAAAGCCTCCTGCGCTGCCTTCTGGGTGGAGGGTGTTCTGTCCTGGAGGGGGAGAGGCAAGGATGGGGGCGGGGGAGATGGGAGGGGGGGGGATGGGGGTGAGGGGGATGGGGGCGGGGGAGATGGGGGGTGAGGGGGATGGGGGTGGGGGTAATGAGGGTGGGGGAGGTGGGAGATGAGGGGGATGGGGGGGGAGGGGGATGGGGGGGAGGGGGATGGGGGGTGAGGGGGATGGGGGTGAGGGGGATGGGGGTGGGGGGTAATGAGGGTGGGGGAGGTGGGAGATGAGGGGAATGGGGGTTGAGGGGGATGGGGTGAGGTGGGAGGTGGGGGGTGATGGGGGGTGGGGGGTGATGGGTGATGGAAGGTGGGGGAGATGGGAAGTGGGGGTGGGAGGAGATGGGGGGTGATGGGAGGTGGGGGTGATAGGGGGTGGGGGTGATGGGGAGTAGGGGAGATGGGGGCGGGGGAGATGGGAGGTGGGGGGCGATGGGGGGTGGGGAAGATGGGGGTGGGGGGAGATAGGAGGTGGGGGGAGATGGGAGGTGGGGGGTGATGGGAGGTGGGGGGAGATGGGGGCGGGGGAGATGGGAGGTGGGGGGCGATGGGGGGTGGGGAAGATGGGGGTGGGGGGAGATAGGAGGTGGGGGGAGATGGGAGGTGGGGGTGATGGGGGGAGATGGGGGTGGGGGAGATGGGGGGAGATGGGGGTGGGGGGAGATGGGAGGTGGGGGAAGATGGGAGGTGGGGGGAGATAGGAGGTGGGGAAGATGGGGGTGGGGGAGGTGGGGGTGGGGGGAGATGGGGGTGGGGGAGATGGGCGTGGGGGGAGATGGGAGGTGGGGAAGATGGGGGTGGGGGAGATAGGGGGTGGGGGAGATGGGAGTGGGGGCCTGATGGGGGTGGTCCCTTTGTGGTCCCCCCTGCCTCTCCCACCTGTGTCCGTGCCCAAGCACAGTCCCCCCGAAGCCCTCTCCTCCACTCCCCGCCCCCCTCGTGTGGCCACCAGCACCACTCGTCCACCTCCCTAGCCTGTGGGGGCGCCTCCTGACCCCCTCGCCCTCCAGCAAGCTCCGCCTGAGACAGTTCCAAACACACCTGCAGGCCACTGGCTCAATCTCTTAAGAAGGGAGCTGGTCCGGGGCCAGGGCCCCCCAGCCTGCCCCCGACACAGACACACAGACACACAGACACACACCCTCCAGCAGCCTTGCCGGGGGCTGACCTGGAGCTCCAAGTCCTCATGACCCAAGACCCCTTCCCTGAATGCTCCCCCCTCCCCCTCTTCTCCACGGAGCGCGCTCCAGGGCCGGGCAGGCCCTGCTGAGATGCACAGCCCGGCCAGGCCTCCTCACTGGCCACCCAGCCGCCATGGCACCCTCCTCAGTGTCGCCTCACCTTGCACCTGGCAGCCAGCTCCCAGCAAAGGTAACTTATCAGCTGTCAGTCTCCCAGCAGGTCAGAGAGCACCCCCTACAGGCAGGGCCCAGAAGCACCAGCCAAACAGCCAGAGGCCCACATTAAGCCAGGAAAGGCAGGGAGCCAGGGAGCGGGGAAGCACTGTGACCTATTTTTTTATTTTTATTTTATTGATTTCAGAGAGGACAGGAGAGGAGAAAGAGACAGAAACATCGATGAGAGAAACATCAACACCAATGGGCTGCCTCCTGCACGCCCCCTGCTGGGATGGAGCCTGAAACCCGGGCGTGTGCCCTGAGCGGGAACTGCACCCGCAGGCTCCTGGCCAGTGCTCACCCCTGAGCCACACAGCTGGCTGTCCTACCATCTTATGTCCCTCCATCATGTTCCCCTTTTCTTTTCATAACCATTCTCTCTCTTCTTTTGCAATTAAAAAATGATTTTGAATAAAAACTACCCCCAGCTGTTCAGGGAGTAGAGAGGGGAGTGGGGGCCTGATGGGCTGGGGGTCTGATGGGAGGTGGGGGGTGATGGGAGTGGGGGCCCCCAATACAGACCAGACACATGGACCCGCTGGGAGCAAAGCCCTGGCCTCCTGGCCACAAGCCCACACAGCCCGCTATGCGCTGGGCTGGGGCGGGGGCGGGGGGCACCTAACGGAGCAGCCACACGCAGGCAGAGGGGGCACTGGAGCTGCACTCCAAGCTGCCGCCACGCTCCGTGGGCTGGCCCGGCCCTCCTCAGCACACACCCCCCGCCACCATCACACGTAACCATGTCTGTAAGCAGCGGCGCTTAAGCATTTGCTGTGTGCCAAGAACCAGGCGGGGACTCGGGGTGCCAGCCCCGCCGCCCAAACCAGAATCGTGGGAAGCACCGCCTCCCGCGTCGGCACAGGGGCTCTGGCTCCTGGACGCGCTTCCTCGCCCTCAGGAACCACGAGGGCCCGGGCCCAGAAGGGGCACAGAAAGTGTTTGGGGCCCGGAGCTGAGCAGACTCCTTCCGAGTCACAAGGACTGCCACTTAGAGCTGCCACTGCAGTGCCTGCTCTGCCTCACCTCGTTAAGCTGGCCTGGGCCTGGGACAAGGCGCTGGTGACGGCAGAGGAGCTGTCCTGGCCCCGGGGGCGGGCGCGGGCGGAGGGGCCCCTGCGATTAGGGGCAAGCGTCCCACGGAGTAAAGCTCCAGCCTCACGGAAACACGCAGGATTCCTGCGAGAGAGGAAGAGCGTGACCCCGAGGGCTCAGGCCTAGATCTGTGGGATGGAAACTTCCAACTGCACATCCTGCTGCCCTCTCTCCCAAAACAAAGAACACGTTATTATTATCATTATTATTATTTTTAATAACGGGATTTTTGGCAAAGTTTCCAGCTAATTCAGGGCCAGGAGCTTGGGGGGAGGGTATGCAAGGTTGGCAAGCCCTTCCAGACTGATCCTGGAGAGCAGGCAGACATGCACTCACGCAGTCATTCATTCAGCAAAGATCCAGCTATTAGAACAGAATCGGCCTCCGGCCACCCAGGCTGTCAGATGTCACTCGCTCGTGCTGCAGAGACATGCATTCAGTGTCTGCTGTGAGTCTCGGCCTGGGCAGTAAGCGAGGAGCCACGGCTTGAGGCTGGGGGAGGGGGAGGCCGTCCGGGACAGGTGAGCAGAGCAGAGCCTGCTGCCCAGGGAGTGCCGTGTTCCTGCTCCTTGGCCCCTGCACAGGCCCCCCGTGGCCCCAGGAGCCCGCCCCCAGCTCCTGGCCGGCAGTCGCCCAAGACAGAAATTATGGTCGCAACAAGCTGGTTACTATTCCTGCCTTTTCAGCAATCATAATTCCTTTTTATTAGAAAATTAAAGGACAGGACCAGCTTGCCAAAAGGGCTGAGGCGCAGTCTCCTAAGATATGCAGCTTCAGATCAAAATCAAATGGGCTTGCCTCCCTCCCCCTCCAGCATCACCTCCCCGCTTCAGCCTTTCGCACCCCTTCCTGCGGCCCAGAGCAAGGCCGGCCTGGAGCTCGGCCACGGTGGCAGGGCAGCCCCGGGGCGGGCCAGGCGGGGCTTCCTGCGGGCGGCTCAGCTGAGGGTGTCAGGAGGGAGGATGGCTCCCCAGGACCGCGCCTGCACCTGAGACCCCGCCAGAGGCTGCGGGGGCCGGAGGCACGGAGGTCCCTCGGACACAGAAGCGGCTGTTGGGCCCCCAGAGAGCCCTTCCTTTCCTGTGGAGAAGGCCTGGTTCTCCCCTCCCGCAGGGCTCCCGAGCAGGCCCTGTCTCACTGCTGGGTGTCAGGCCCAGAGGGGGCCCCACGCAGGAGAGCCGGGTGAGCTGGCAACTGAGGTAACTCCAAAATCAGACCACCTTCCCACTAACCTCCGCTTTTCCTCCTCCGGTTTAGAGGGGATCAGAAAGGGGGTGGGGCAGAGGGAGTGGCGTGTGTGTGTGTGTGTGTATGTGTGTGTGTGTGTGTGTGAACACTAAGATGGTGACCCGCTCTTGAGTCCCAGTGGGAGGGTATGCTCATCTCAGATGTGTCTGCTCCTGCCCTCTCCCCAAAAGTTCCCCCACCCCACGTCTCCCTGTCGAGGGCAGGTTCACCCTCTGCACTCCCCCCTCCCTGCTCGGCCGGCCTCTGCCCGGCCTGACCAGCAGAGGCAGCTTTGTTCTGGGGAGAACCAAAGTGAGGTCTGCTGGGCCTGCAGGGTCGGGCGGAAAGAAGGACCAAAGTAGCGCTGACGGGCCTGGGGCCACGGTCCAGGCCCCGGGCCGGGGTCCGCCCGAGGAGGCCAGTTCCGGGCGTGGCACAGGGCAGCTTCTTGCACCTCTGGGCCTGGCTTGTCTGCCTCACAGGACACCCCAGGACCTGCAGGAAGTCCGAGCACTGCGGAGCTGAGGGGCAGTGCTTTCCCGTTAGGGCGGTAGAAGGCACGGCAGGGCTGCGGCCCGTTCTCCAGCGTGGCTGGAGCTCAGAGCTCTGGGAGGTGCTTCAGGGTCAGAGCAGGTCACCAGCCCCGGGCGTGCTCCTCTGAACGGAGGAGCTGGGCCCCAGGAGCCGCTGGGGACAGGCAGGGTGCCTCCTCCCCCGGCGTGAGGTCCTCCCGGGGCCCCTGGCCAACACCAAGCCCAGAGGCAGGCAGAGGCGGGTGAGCCGTCCCCTCTCCTCTGGGGCCGAGGTCTGGTCCCCACCGTTCCCTGTGGAAGGGGTTCATCCCGGCCTGTGGTTCCTGGGGTGAGGGTGGCAGCATCACGACGGGGGGCGGGGTGCGTCCGGCTGCTTGCACGGCGGAGGGCCGCCCCTGCCTGGGCCCAGGTGACAAGGCCGGCTCAGCGGCGGGCGAGGCAGGCTGCCCCTCGGGCCCATCCCAGGGGGCTCTGTGGGGCGGACCAAGCCCAGCCCAGGGCAGGTGGTGACTTAAGGCTCAGGACCCTTCAGCAATGGAGGGGGAGGCGGGGTGGGGGCGGGTGGGCTGTGCCTGGAGCTCTGCAGGCTGGAGGGGCAGCGCAGGCTCCGTGGGCACAGGCCCCGCCCCCCGGGGGCCAGATTTTCTCTGCATTCCCCCCTCCCCCCCTCCAAGCACCCATGGAGGCTTTCATTGCTCCACCCTCTTTGCTTCCCCGGTTCCTGGGGCCAACTTGTGCCTTCTCCTCCAGACTCCCTGTCCCACGAAGCCCAGTGGGGCTCCTCAGAGCCGCCACGCTCCGTGCTGAGCCTTGCTGGCATGAAGCGCACTGTGATGGCTTTTCCAGAGTGCCTGATGGGTGTGCGACTGTCCTGCGGGCCTAGTGTGCCTGCCGGAGGCAGGCCTGCCCCCCACCTCCTCCTCACGCCAAAGCCTCAGTTTCCCTCGTTACAAAGCCTGCCCCCGGGAGCGGAGAAGGCCCTGGGCGGGAGCTTCCCCCACACACACTTCCGGGTGGTGGGGAACACCTCAGTAAGGACCCTCAGGACAGCTGCTGCCCTTCCCCCACTCCCGCGGGCGCGGGGCCGGGGCTGCCTGGCCCGGCATGGTACTCACGACAGTGACAAGGACAGCCGCACCGCAGAGTTGAGCACTTGGCAGATATTTTAGCTCCAAAACTCCTGCCTACTTGAGCACAGATCCCATTTCCCAGGTGGGAAGACTGAGGCCCCAGGGGCCCATGAGCTAACCCTCTGGCTTCCTGCGAGCACCAGGGGCCAGGGACTGACGCAGTCTGAGCAAATGTGGGTGTCAGCCGGCAGCCTCAACATTTGGCCCCACGTCAGCACGGCCTCCCGGCTCCAGGAGGGGGACCTGGGCCCCTCTGGAGTCCATGGTTTCTCCCTGTTCCCCACTGGCCCCTGGAGTCCTTCGCCCTCACCGGCAGACAGACCCGAGCGGTGGCAGGGACCACCCAGGAGGAGAGGGGGAGAGAGAGACAGGCAGACAGGCCGACAGACGTGTGACCCAGTGCCCAGCCCAGCGCACCACCCAGCCGGCCTGACCGCAGCTGGGAAAACAGGCTCCTAGCTGCCCACCCGCCCTCCCACCTCCCCCACCAGGCCAGCCGCTCGCCCAGCCCGGAGCCAGGAGCTGGGAGCCAGGAGCTGGGCTGGGCCTGCCGCCACCACCTGCTCTGCCTGACTCACGGCCCCCAGCCACCCCCTCCGAGTCCCCCGAGCACAAGGGTGCGGTGGTTCTGGTGGGCTCCACCCTCTTGCTACTCTGGCTCAGACGCTCCCAACACAGGCCGCCATGCACGCCCGCCGCCCCCTCCGCCTCCCCAATCCTCAGGTGGGCATGCCAGCCGGTTAGCTGCGGTTTGCCACTGGCTAAAGCCAAGCCCACCCTCTGCAGCCTCCACATATGCCCCTCGCCAGTGCCCCTGGGCACAGAGGCTGCCCATCCTCCCCAGACCGGCCAGCCCAGCACAGGCCTCCCTGCCTCACACTCCGGCAGGATTACTGAGGCTGAAATTTCAATTACGAAAGCTCCGGGCTCCAGCGTGACAGGCTCCATGTCTGCTTCGGGGCGGTGGCCCGAGACCCCTTCCCATCAGCAGGGACCTGAGCAGGATCAGGGCCTCTGCCCACATTCAGCCTTGTACCCCCACCATCCTTCTACTGAAACGGGACACCCTCAGAGCTGCCCACAGTCTCCCCTTGGGGCTTGGGAGAGGGTGGGAAGGAGCTTCAGAAGCTCAAGGAAGTGGAGAGGAATTGAACCTAACTGTCTGTGTGTCTGTCCCCGCAGGAGCCTGAGGGCTCCCCCTCGGGCGGACAGCACAAGCTGGGGAGGGGTGGCCTCTGCCCCTTTAGGGCCTGGCGGTGGAGCCCCCCCTGTAGGACGCAGGTCCATCTGCAAAACAAGCGTCACAGGTGGGGCCCTTCCTGGGCCCTGCGAGACCCCCCATCTACTCAGAGGCCTGTGTCCCCCTCATCTCTGAGAAATTCCATCTCCATCCAAAACCATCCCATCTCCCATCCAAAAATGTCCAGAAGCCCCCAGCTCCAGAATGCTGTATCTCCAGAATGTTCCATTTTACCCCCAGAAATGGCCCGTTCATCTTCCAATACAACCCACCTCCTGCAGTGCCAGTGCTCCCCATCCTCCGCCTGCACCCCAAGAATGCTCACTTCTCGGAAATGCCCCCCCAGATGTGCCTCTTCATCTCCCAAAACACCTCAAACCCAGAAGTGCCCTATTTTATTTCCAAAAATACTTCAGTATCATCTTCAAAAACATTCTGTTTCCAGACGGGCAACAATCTATCTCCAGAAATTGTGCGTTTCCAGAAACGTTTCATCTCTGATGTTGGAATCGGAATCCAGAAAGGCCTTGTTTTTTCTCCAGAAAAGGCCTCTCCTCTCTCTGGCACTGTTCCCGCTTCACCTCCCAAACGCCGCGTCACCCTCAGCACGCTCTCCCCCAGAATCCTGCCATCTCGTCCCCAGAGCCGCGGGCCTCGTGTCTAAAAGCACCTGCCTCTGGAAGTGCGCCAGCGCGTCTGGAAACGCCCGGGGCCTCAGGAAGGTCTCTGTGTGGCCTGGATGCGGCAGAGACTCGGACCCGCTCCCTCGGCGCTCCAGGCGAGGCCAGAGCAGCTGGGCCGCCCGCCGCCTCCCGCCCGAGGGCCCCCTGTAGCAGGAACGGGGGACACTAAGAGCTGTGCCGGCCGGTTTGACCCCTGGAAGCAGGGAGCACAGGTGTCAGGCTTGAGGCGCTGGGAGCTGACCTGAGCTGGCAGGCAGGTGAGAGGGGCCGGGATGGGAAGGAACAGGCAGAAAGGACTCTGGGCCTCACACGCCCCCCTGCACCTCCCCCAGAGCACGCCTCAGCACCGCACATGCTCAGAAACACCCACCGCCTCCCCGCCAGCTCCCAGCCACTCACACTCACAACATGGGGTCCACATGACACCTGCAGCCCTGGCCACACAGTGCACAGAACACACACACGCACACACACAGGCCGCCCGCACCGACACCCCACCCGTGTTCTCGGGGCTTTCTAGCTCAAGCTCTGGGACACCAAGGGCGGGGCTGCCGGACGGGCACCCAGTGGCGGCAGGTGCCCCGGGACTCCCGGGCTCAGAAGGACCACAAAGCCAGGAGGCTGCACACGGGCACCTGAGAGCTTCTAGAAGGCACCGGCCGCTCCGGGTGGGCTGAGCCCGGGTCCCCTCTGTCCTAACAGCAGGCCCGCCCTCCACAGGCTGGGCCGCTGGGCGCCACGTGGCGGTCCTCTCTCCGTCCGTGGACAGGCGAGGCGACGGGGACACTGCTCTCCGGGAGCCGAGCCTGGGGGCAGCCACACACACACACACACACACACACGCACTCACGCGCACACACACGCACACACACACACGCACACACACACGCACCCACGCGCACACACACACACGCACACACGCACGCACACACACGCACACACGCACGCAGGCACACACACACGCACACACGCACACACGCACGCACGTATGTGTCCCAGGACCTCAGCTGCCGGCAGGTGGACGGCAGGTAACACCCCCAGGCCCTGAACCACAGGCGGGCGGAAGGAGGTGCCCTGGTCTGCACCGGGTCTGCCGGACACTGTGGTGGGAATTCCAGAGACTCTAGAAAGGGGGGGCGGGGGCTGGAATCCATCATCGGGGCTCCCAGAGGCATCGGTGAGCTCTGGTGGACTCCGGCGGGAGGACAATTACCATTTATTAATCTTCCCAATTTAGCATCCGCCTTAATTAACTGGGACCTCACAGCCCCTCTCGGTCCGCGGGGGCCAAGGGCAGATGGAGCAGACCTTAGCTCGCCCTTGAGCCTGCCCGGCGGGTCCCTTTGTCTCCGCTCACTGACCAGCTCTGCCGTCCTCACCTGCTCTCCACCCCTCAGGCCTGGGCGCCTGTTCCTCTTCCAAACCCCCTCCTAGGCGCTAAGGCCCTCTCAACACTGGGAGGGGAAGCCACACGGTCAGACATGAAGCCTGCATCGGCACTCTGTCCTCACCCCCAAACCCCCCACCCCGCTCCCTCCTCGCCCCAAATCCCCCGCTCCCCCTCATCCCCAAAGCCCCCCCCCTCCATGTCCTCACCACCAACCCCCAGCCCCCTCCTCCACCCAACCCCCATCCCCCTCCTCACCCCCAACCCCCATCCCCCTCCTCACCCCCAACCCCCCCAACCCCCTCCTCACCCCCAACCCCCCATCCCCCTCCTCACCCCCAACCCCCCAACCCCCTCCTCACCCCCAACCTCCCATCCCCCTCCTCACCCCCACCCCCCCCGCTCCCCCTCCTCACCGCCAACCCCCCCCGCTCCCCCCTCCTCACCGCCAACCCCCCTGCTCCCCCTCCTCACCCCCAACCCCCCGTCCCCCTCCTCACCCCCAACCCCCCAACCCCCTCCTCGCCCCCAACCCCCCATCCCCCTCCTCACCCCCAACCCCCCCGCTCCCCCTCCTCACCCCCACCCCCCATCCCCCTCCTCACCCCCAACCCCCCCCCCCCGCTCCCCCTCCTCACCGCCCCCCGCTGCTCCCCCAGGGCCTTTCAATGCCGCTGTCACTTGGGCAAAAGGTGAGGTCAGAGAGCACCGCATATCTAGGAAAGCCGAGCGAAGAGCCGGTTTCACAGCCACTCATTAGAAGGAGCACTGATCGAGCTCCAGGCCAGACCCTGCCTCCGGGGCCCGCACAGCACCCTCTCCACTCCGCTTCCCACGAAGGCCCCCACGGTGTCCTGTGCGGACGGGTGAGGACCAGGGGGTCCGGGTGGAACCAGCGGGCCGGCCGGGCCAGGGTCAGGCCTGCCCAGCAGTCACAGCCTTGGTCCCGGGAGGAGAGCTGGGCGCCCGCCCGCACTGAGCCCGCCACGGCCCTCCCTGGCCTGGCAGCGCCCGCCGGGGCCCGAGCCTAGGGAGAGTGTGGGCGACCCGGCACCACCCTGTGGGATCGGCCCAAAGACCAGAGGAGCGGGCGCCAGAGACCACCCAGGCCTGGGGGGCTCACTCCACTGAGGGGGACTCTGCAGAAGCAGGAAACAGCCTGCGAGCTCGGCCAGCAGTGGGCATGGGACACTGAGCCGAGGTCTCAGCCCGTCTCCCAGCCGCTCCTGACACCGGGTCCGGCCGCTCCTGACACCGGGTCCGGCCGCTCCTGACACCGGGGTCCGGCCGCTCCTGACACCGGGGTCCGGCCGCTCCTGACACCGGGGCCCGGCCGCTCCTGACACCGGGGCCCGGCCGCTCCTGACACCGGGGTCCCTACGCACACAGCTCCAGGCACAGCAAGGCCATCACACATCTCGCTGGGAGAATGGCCTTGACCACTAGGCCCCCCCTTCTGCCCCCACCCACTGCCGCCTCCTGCCCCCACCCCTCAGCTCCCTCCGGCTCCTCCCTGGCTCAGGTGCATTCCTCCTCTCTGCGAGAAGCCTTCTTCCAGAAGGGGAGCTGCAATCTGCTGGGGTAATTACTGCTCCCACAGATCACCTCTTCCCAGGGAGACATAGCCATCACCCCGCCCCCAGTGACAAGCTGCAGGGCCGGGCCTGGCCCGCTTCCCCTGGAGCAGCACCTAGGCCCCCCCGCAGTGGGGAGCACCAGGCACCAGCAGTGGGGAGCACCCAGGCCCCAGCAGTGGGGAGCACCCAGGGCCCCCGCAGTGGGGAGCACCCAGGCCCCAGCAGTGGGGAGCACCCAGGCCCCCAGCAGTGGGGAGCACCCAGGCCCCAGCAGTGTGGAGCACCCAGGCACCAGCAGTGGGGAGCACCCAGGCCCCCAGCAGTGGGGAGCACCCAGTCCCCCAGCAGTGGGGAGCACCCAGGCCCCCCGCAGTGGGGAGCGTGGCCATAGGAGGAAGCCCTGTCCTGTCTGGGCCAATGAATTAGGACAGAGGCTCAGGGCTCAGCAGTCAGGAACCGGATTTCTGAGGAGGAAACTGAGGCTCCACAAGGAGACGAGCAGGCAGAGGGCACACAGCCACCTGGGGCCCCCACACGTCCCAGCTCCACGCCCTCGCATGGCGGGGGACCCGAGGGGGGGGGACACCCTTCTCTTCCCGCATCCTGAGATCACAGCAGTCAAGGCCCCAGGGAACTCAGCCTCCACTCCTGTCTATGACTTCCCTGTTCGCACCTGCCGTCTGACCTTCTAGAACTCTCCAGGCCCCTTCACTCTGCCCGGCCTCCCAGCATGCCTCCCAGCGTGCGGTATCGCGCCTCCTGCAGTCACCTGTTTGCCTCCCAGCCTCGGCGAGCACTTCCTTGGAGACAGACCCATGCGGACTGGCTGGTGGGGAGTGGCCTCCATGTGCCTCTGAGGCCGCACGCTGAATGCTGAGCAAGACGGAGGGAGAGAGAAATGGAGATGGACCTGGACTCCAGGCGCCGTCAGAGGCCCCCGCCCTGTGCTGCCTCAGTGGGTGAGCTGCAGGGGTGCGGCACTGCCTGGAGGAACGGCACCTGGGTGAGCCCTCTGCTTCCACAGCCTCAACTCTGAGGCGGCTAACGGGCCGGGTTGGGGTGGGATGTGCAAGAGGCGGCACACTGACAGCTCAGGCCTGCAGACTGAGCTCAAAGCCAGATGTGGGCAGTCTCAGCGAGCCCTGGAGTCTGCATGCTGGGGGCCACGGGTGGGTTGCTGAGTTAGATCCGACATACACAGACCAGATGTCATGTAAACATCTGGCTTCGGGTCTTGAGAAGGCAGACGATGGACACCCCATAGGCCACCCTGGCACAGCTGAGCTTTGACCTCCGACCTGCGGGAGCCCCGGTGCCCGTCCTCAGCACTGCCCGGGCCTGCAGGCCTCCGGAGGGTGGGCCTGCATTATGCAAGCATGAGAGCATCCCCCTTCACCTCTTTAGGTAGTCCCCACCCCACCCCCAGTGATGGGAGGAGGGTCTCAGGCCCTGGGGGAGGCAGAAGGGGCATTCTGCAGAAAGACAGTGCCATCTCACTCAAGGTGCTCCTGGGGTGGCCCTTGCAGGGACAGCCTGGGCAGGTGGGTCTCTGACGCCTCAGTGGGATAAGCAATATTGGCCTGCCTCTCCCAGTTCTGCCCTGGGGGCCTGGGGTGCTAACATTTCCGGCCCCACCTGCCCTGATGCTTTATAAGGCTATTTCTGGACCCAGAACCAGACCTTGGGAAAGCTGGTCCAGGAGAAACATCCCTTCCTTCTCCCATTCTCAGGTAACGCAGCTTCGGGGACAAGGGGGGTCCCTGGAGGCGCCTATCAGGTGAGTCACCTAAGCCCCGGAATGTCTCCTAGAAAGCACGAAGGGAGTAGCCTGTCTCCCTCCACAGAAGCCTGCAAACAAAGTGCGGGGTGGCCACACAGGTGCCCGAATGGAAAGAGGCACCGCGAACCCTGCAGGACCCCGTGTGCCGGTGCTGCCAGGCCCTAGAACAAAGGTGGCCCGGTTTCCCTCCTTCCCCACAGGGCCCCCAGGAAGAAACTATGCTTCCCCACCGCCGTGAGCCACACACCACCACTACGAGCCACAACACCACAGTGAGCCACAACGCCGCCACTACGAGCCACACCACCACTACGAGCCACACACCGTCACTACGAGCCACACACCGCCACTGCGAGCCACACGCCGCCACTACGAGCCACACACCGCCACTGCGAGCCACACGCCGCCACTACGAGCCACACACCACCACTACGAGCCACACACCACCACTACGAGCCACACACCACCACTACGAGCCACACACCGCCACTACGAGCCACACACCGCCACTACGAGCCACACACCGCCACTACGAGCCACACACCGCCACTACGAGCCACACGCCGCCACTACGAGCCACACACCGCCACTACGAGCCACACACCGCCACTGCGAGCCACACGCCGCCACTACGAGCCACAACACCGCCACTACGAGCCACAACGCCGCCACTACGAGCCACACGCCACCACTACGAGCCACAACGCCGCCACTACGAGCCACAACGCTGCCACTACGAGCCACAACACCACAGTGAGCCACACACCACCACTACGAGCCACAACACCACTACGAGCCACAACGCCGCCACTACGAGCCACAACGCCGGTGCGAGCCACAAGCCGCCACTACGAGCCACAACGCCGCTGTGAGCCACAAGCCGCCACTATGAGCCACACACCACCACTACGAGCCACACGCCGCCACTACGAGCCACACGCCGCCACTACGAGCCACACACCCCCACTACGAGCCACACGCCGCCACTACGAGCCACAACGCCGCCACTACGAGCCACACGCCGCCACTACGAGCCACAACGCCGCCACTACGAGCCACACGCCGCCACTACGAGCCACACGCCGCCACTACGAGCCACACGCCGCCACTACGAGCCACAACGCCGCCACTACGAGCCACACGCCGCCACTACGAGCCACACACCACCACTACGAGCCACACGCCGCCACTACGAGCCACACACCACCACTACGAGCCACAGCACCACTACGAGCCACAACGCCACTATGAGCCACAACGCCACTGCGAGCCACAACGCCGCCAGGAGCCACAGCGCCAGTGCGAGCCACAACGCTGGTGCAGGGCCGGAGAGGACCACCGGGTCGTTACTGTATGACTACTTTCTCTTCCCTCTGCCGACCTCCCAGGGCTGGCTGGGGGCGAGATACCCAGGGGAGACCCTGACCTTTTCCAGAAAGGCCTTGGTGGCATATGCCCAGGAGTGTCGGCAGCTGGCAGGCCCCAAGGGGCACCTGTGGCTGTCTGCGGCCGATCATCAGCCACCTTGGGGGATGGTGGGCGGGATGGGAGAAGGCCATCCCAGTCGGGCAAAGGTGACTGGGTCAGACAGGAGCTCCCCACTTGAATGGCCATCGTGGCCCTAACCCCCGGAGTGTGGCCTCAGAGAGAACCGCCTCAGGGGCTCGGAGGATGAGAGGGCGTGTCCTTGAAGCCTCAGCTCCTCAAGGGATGCAGAGGGAGGGCCCCTCACTGTGAGTCTGGGACAGCTGAGAGCTAGGAAGGGGATCTGGGCGTTGGGGTCAGAAGACTGGGCCCAGCCTGGGGCCCCCAACTTCTGGCTCTGTGACCTTAAGCTTGATACTTCTCTGTAAACCCAGAGCTACAAATGCTGACTCACAGGAGCTGTGTAAACAACCAGGCTGGTGCCCAGCACACGAATGAGGGCCCATGGGGCCTGGAGCTGCCCCCCAGCTCCTGAGAGCTCAGAGCACCACCCACAGGGGGGCATTTTACACTCCAAGGAGAAGCTCAAATCAGCATCCACGCACACCCCTAGCCCCTCTCCGCTCAGCCCCCCAGGCCTGTGCCCCTGTGGGCTGCTGGCTGTGCCCTGTGTTGGGCTTGCCAGGTTTCCCATCCTCTGGTCCCAGCCTCCCCCTCTCCCTTGGAGGGGATGTGAGCAGGAATGGCTCAATCAGGATACAATCATTTTTAATTAACGTGCAGATCATTTCACAAGCTGATCTCCTTGGAGACCAGAGGGAAGACAGTCTTTTAAGATTTTCCTTTGCCTTCCTGCATCCACCCCTCCAAACTGAAGGCTGCTCCCTCCTTCCGCCACCAGCACAACCTTGAAAGCAGCTTGGGAAAGCCTGCTGCCTGGATCCTCTGGGGCCATTAGGAGTGTGCTCACAGCCACACATGAGCGTGCCCGAGCTTGGGGCCATGCTCTCCAGAAATGCTCACATGGAACGGAGGCTCAGACAGGGCACATGCCACAGCTGCACGGCACAAAGACCCCTCAAGAAATATGCAAACAGAATCTGACACACACAAATGTGGGCACACACATGCCCAGGCGGGCAGGCACACCAACCCCTAAGAATAAACAAGCAGGATCAGACACACACACAGGCACACACAGATGTGCGGGCACCTATGGGGACACACCCAAGCACAGAGGCACGTCACAGAAATGCCCAAATATTGGCAGGAGGGCTGCTCTCCACTCCACAGCTGGTGGGCATGCGGGAGGAGGCAGGCAGAAGGTCCCTTCCCTGCGATGGGAAGGCAGAGCCACAATGACCTGTCCCCACAGACACCCTGGTCCCAGCCCCCACCGCGGGGCCTGCCACCTATCCTGATGGGGAGCCCACGAAGAGATGTCACCAGGTCTGGCCTCCCTGCCCCTGGGTGCAAGCGGGATCTTTCTGAGTCCTAGATTCCCCGCCCCCAAACAGCCCTGGCAGAACCCCTGGATATCTAACCTTTCCCGGCCATCCAGCCCTAGCCCCCCCAATACCCATACTGAGCCCTCAACTTCTCCTCTGGGGGCCCAATGAGCCTGGGGGAGGGGTTTTCTCTCTTCTTTCTTCATTTTAAATAACCTCCCCTTTCTCTTTTCTAGCCCTTCCTTTTTCTCCCATTGTTTAGTCCCCTTCCATTCTTCTCTCTCCTTTGTCTCTCCCCCTCTCCTTCTCCCTCCCCAGGGGGCTTCTGGGGTCAATCTAAGGTCAGAGGGAGAGTTCAAGATGTAGCCGGTCCTTCCCCTCCCCCACAGGAGGTACCTGCGCAAAGCCTGCCCCCAGCTCCTAACGGATCCAGATTTTGCTCTTTGGACAAGTAAACTGAGGCACAAGGCAGGCAGTGCCGCTGAGGTCCTCTGGCCTCTGCAAGTCTCACCTACCCTTGCTGCACCTGCTTTGGTTCTCGGCTTTTCCTTCTGGAAAACGGATGGCAAAGAGGAAGGGCGAGGTGTAGGGGTGGGGGGGAGGACAACAGGGATCGCATAGCTGGCCGATGCAGGCTGGTCACTTGGGTGACCCCAGACGCTGTGGCTACAGCCAGTGAGTGTGACAAGAAGGGCTTGGGAGCCCATCTCAGTTGGGGGCATGCTGGGAGTTTCTCTCACTCTGTCAGCCTCAGTGTTCCCATCTGTGAGGTGGACGAGGTCCAGCTACAGGAGCCCCGGGCACTCTCAGGGTGCAGACAACAACATGGCAGACCAGCAGCGCAAGCCGGCTGCTGCAAGGCCCAGCAACTGCGACCCTGGAACTCACTCCCTTCTCTGGGTTCTGTCCCTCCTTGTCAACGGAGGAGGGTCAGACAGGTGATTCGCTGCCAAGGCTCTTTTTGGGTCTGATAGAAGGTTCTAGATTGCTCTGGAAGGAAAGAGAATCATGTGCCCCTTCTCCAGGAAAAATGAGAGCCCATTCCTTCTATTGCAGGCACATAGGAGCCTTTGGCATCAGCAGGATCATTTTTAGGAAATAATCTTAAACATCAAAAAACCTTTCTACACAAAAATATGTCCACTACCTCATTCATCAGAAGCATCCACAATGCTGAGCAAAAGGGGACTATTAAGTAAACGATGGCACAGCCACCAGCTTGGAGAAGCCTGAGACATGGTGTTTATGACGAGCGGGTTGCAAAACAGGAAAAGACTGCTGTTAGCGTGCCAAGGAGAAGCAGGATGCACAGCGGACAGGGAGTGACGACGGAGCTTTAAAAACACGCCGGCCGCCGCCAGGGGACTGCAGAGGACCGACACCCACCGCTGCCACCACCGGGCTCAGCACCTCTTTGTTTCTTTTCATTTGTCAGTTTTCTATGAACTGTATTTTAAAAGGTCCTTTTCTTTAAAAAAAAAAAAAAAAAAAAAAAAGAAAAAAGAAAAAAGGGGGGGGGGACCTAAAATCCTCCAATTGAGAAACCTTACCCATTCATTCATTCATTCATTCTTTTCTGATCCATTCACTAAGTGTTGGTCTAGCCAAAGCCCAGGGCCCATCCTGTGCCAAGCCTCGGGGCTCTAAGATCCCCAGGGGCAGGTTCTCACCAGCAGGAAACGGAAATGGACAGGAAATGAAAATGCGGAGTGGGTGGGAAGAGAGAAGACAGCCCCTCAAATACCTTCACACCAGGGGCTTGCTTTCTCCTGGGAGTGAGGAGAAACTGATCCTGCCCCCCTACTGGGCCCTGTCCCTCATGACCTCACCCAGCTCTGCCCTCAGCACCCAGGGTCTCACCCTTAATCACCGAGCCTCTAGCTGTGCTTGGTGAGGGGGGGAGCAAGTGCAGACACCCCCCCCACCCCCCCCACCCCCGCCCAGCCCCCAGTCCCTAAGATTCCACCTCCAGTTCCTGTGGGCACAGGGGCCCCTGCCGGCAACACCCTCCGGCTCCGGTTTCAGGCTCCACCCTCCAGGTCCTGCTCGTGGCAGCGGCCGCAGGGGCCAGGCAGCGGCCAGCTCCCTCCCTGTGAGCAAGCCAAAGGGTCCTGCTCCGGTTCCTGCCATGTGGGGCTGAGAGAACTGGGAAACCCTTTCTATTCCAGAACCAAGCCACAGACTGGCCTGAAAACTCTGCTACCGTCTCCCCCCCCCCTCGCCCCCCGCCCCCGGGGCGCCTCCACATCCCCAGGAATCCTCTTAAACAGAATTTCCTTCACCCCCAGGTGTCCAGCTGCAGGGTCGCTGGCTAGCCCTCGGGCTGCACACCTGGGAATCCCATTAGGGCAGGTTCCCATTGACTCTCCCTCCCAATCCTTTCCTACTAGCGCCCACACACACACACACACACACACACACACACACACCGGGGGGGGGGGGGGGGGGGGAAAAAAAAAAAGGAGCAAACGGATCTAGGAGCTTTGAGTGCCCCGAAACCTCTGACCTCACGGCCCCCACTCTGAGTGGAACCCCCCTCAGGATTGCAATTCCCAGAAATTCTCTGGGCTAGCACTCCCTCCCCAAGGCCCCAGTGGGAAAGAAGTTCCCATCACTCCCCTCCCCCTCTTCTTCCTCACCCCCGCCCCTGAGGGAAGGGATGAGGCGCTCGAATCACCGGTGACCAGAGCAGCATCTGCTGTGGATCGCAAGAAAGAAACACACACACACACACACACACACACACACACACACTCAGGATCACCTCTGGAGCCGGCATTGTACGTGCAGGGAGGAGGCCAGTTGGAGGGAGGAGGCTGAGGTTGGGGAGGCCCGACTACGACGATCCCAAAGTCACCAATCAGCAAGCCCAGGACCCACCGCGGGCAAGAACCCAGGCCCCAGGCTTCCCCGCGGCTCACCTGCCCCCGCCCCCACCCCTCAGGCGCCATCCGACGCCAAAGTCTCTAACCCCAACAAGCCCCTCCCCTATATGTCCCCCCCCTACATGGTCCGCACCCCAGGAGAGACCAGGCTCCTAGACACCCCCCCTCCACACACACACACACAGCCGAGCGCCGTCTCATTGTCAGCCCGGCCCGCACCGGGGCAGCGGGCGCGGGGGCGGGGAGGTCCCGGGGGAGGTCGGGGCGGGGGTTGAGCCGCGCTCCGCGGTGCCATCCGGAAGCCGCGGGGGGGGGGGGGGGCACCGCCGGGAGCGCTCGCGGGCCGCGGAGGAAGCACCGGAGGCGACGGGCGCCGAGTTCCCAGGAGGCCGCACTCGGGAAGTTTCCCACCGGTTGCCGGAGCAGGACCGGCTCTGGCGCAGATGGCGAACGGAGCAAAAACACTCCTTCCTTCGCCGGTGCATCTCCTCCCCATCCACTGCCACGCACCTCTCCTCTCATCGCCCCCCTCACCCCCTCCTCTCATCCCCCATCTCATCGCCTTCCGCCGGTACGACTGTCGCCAAGCCGCGGAGGAAAGGGGAGGAAGGAATCTCCAGCACAACCAAACTGCGGCAAAAAAAAAAAAAAAAAAAAAAAAAAGGAAGCAATTCCTTCTCCTGAGACCAATTCCCTCAACCGACACGGGAAACCAGCCCCCGACAGCAAAGCTGATACTCCAGCCAAGGCTGCGGCGCGGGAGGGCGCGGGCCGGGCGCCGCGGGGCCGGGGCCGGGGCCAGGGCCCGCCCCGGGCCGCTCCGCAGGCACAAAGCTTCCGCCCACAGTACCTGCGGCTCCTCCGTCCCGCGCCGCCGCGCGCCTCGCTCCCTCCGGCGGCTCCTCCACGCGCCGGCTCCTCCGCTCCTCCGGCCTCGGCGGCGGCGGGGCCTGGAGAGAAACGGGAGCTCGCGCGGCCCTTTCTCTCCGCCGCAGCCGCTCCTCCTCTCCGTCGCCCTCGCGCTCCCGCGCCGCCGCGCCTCCCGCGCCCCGCGCTTCCTCCTCAGCAGCCCCTGTGAGCGCCCTCGGTAGCCATTATTCACGGGTCGCCAGGGGACAGGAGGTAATTAGAGACCGCCCCGCGGCCGCATCCACTCGGAAAGCGCGGTGCGGGCGCGGGGGGCGGGGGGCGCGCACACGCGCGGGGAGGGGCGCGCGGGGAGGGGGCTTGGCTGCGCGCAGCCCTCGCCCCGGAGGAGGGGGAGGGGCGGGCAGGGGAGCAGCGAGGAAGGGGGGCAGGGGGACCGAGGGGAAGGGGGCGCGGGGCAGACGCTCCAGCAGCTCACTGCGGGGGCTCAGGGTCACAGGCTGGGAGGCTCGGGGACGCTCAGGGATTGGGGGTGGGGGTGAGTTTCCGTGTGAGTGTGTGAGTGTGTGTGCGCGCGCATGCCAGGCGGAGATAAAAGGGCGGAGGGAGGGGACGCTCTAATATTCCCAGTGACTTACGAGCCGGTGGGTGAGCTCTCCTCGGCTGCGCGTCTAGGTCCGTGTGTATCAATGAGGCCGTCCCTGCCGGGCTGTCCTACGTGTGAATGTCACGGCGCGGGTCTGGCTGCGGGCTGTGAATGGCTGCGAGCTGTGAATGTGTCCCTGGGTCTCAGAGGAGCCGCGTGATGCGGAGCCTGCGTGGGTCATGTTTGTATGCGATTGTTTATGGGGGTGACTGCGTGGGTGTGACTGCGCCTGTGCAGAGCTGCCTGTGAGGTGGGGGGTTGTGGCTGCGTGGGCCCCAGTGTGTCTGCGGGGGTTGTGTTCCGTGTGGCTTGTTTGCGAGTGGGACTGTGGCTGCTGGGCTGTGCGCGGAGGAGAGCACTGTGCGGGCCGCGGGGCCGAAGGCGGCGGCGGGGGTCTCCGCGTGGGTCTGAGGCCGGGCGGGCGAGCGGGGGTGGCGGTGGTCCGAGCGGTGCCGGGGATCCCATGACCGCAGAACCGCTAAGGCTCGCACAGGCTGCGATGGGGTCAGGGCGCAGAGCGCCGAGCAGCGGCGGCGGAGGGCGGCGGGGAGGCGGGGAGGCGGGACTCCAGCCTGCGCCCCCTCCCTCTCTGCACTGGAGACCAGCTCAGACACAGCCTGACACTTGCCGCTCCAGGTGCTGGAGAACGGGGTGCAGAACCCCGCTGCGCAGGGGCTGCCTAAGGGCTGGGCGGTCCGAGCTGCCGCGGGGATCCAGGAGCAGCCTGGGAGCCGGCGGGCCGGGTTGCCTGCAGAAGCGGGTCACGGTCGGGAGACAGTGGAGGGCTAGACCAGCCGGAGACAAAGAAGACCGGCGGGAGGGGGCGGGCATTTCAAGGCGGACACACCTCCAAGTTCCTCCCCTCCTGACCCCCACCCCTCGGCGGACGGCGGCCCAGCCGAGACGCTAAAGGCTGGCGTAGACCCCGCGCGGTGGTGCGGCCCCTCCTTGCCCGGTCCCCAGGCGGCTGCGGGGGCGGCGGGGGAGGGGGACGTTCTGAGCAGTGGGGGGAGGGGGGAGAGAGGGCTGAGCGGTCAGGAGGGCGTGATGCCAAGGCACCGTGATTGAGCGCTGGACTGGCCACCGCCTTCCTGGGCGGCTCACCGCCCACGCAGCCATTCACTCACTCATTCATCCATCCATCCATTCCCCTCTCCACCCACCCTTCTTTCCAGACATGTGTCTGACCTATAGGGGTCGGTCTGTTCTATTATCGATCATCATTATGGATTATTGAGCCACAGACCACACAGCCTTGTCAGACCTGGCTCTCTCCCTCTCCTCTGGTCTCCACCCGCTGCCGTTTCACTCTCCTCAACCCTCACCAAGCTCCCCACACAGACCCCTCTCTGCTGGTGAGAGGGGAGAGCACGGGTTTGTGGTTCAGAGATGGCCACCTCCCCTCTCCCCATCTCCTAACTCCCACCTCATCTGCCAACCTCCCACCCCTCCCTGCAGCCTCCACCTCACTGCGCCAGCGCCTCCCTCCGTCCAGCCCCTCTGGGTTGGGGTGCGGAGAGCAAAAAAGGGCTTCATGCCAGGATTGCTGTGCCACCAGGTCCTTGGCTGAGGACTGTGCAGGGGCTGGTGGCACAGAGACCACTGGTTCCCCAGTGGCATAAACAGGCAATCCCAGTGTCAACTGGGAAACTAAAAGCAGATCCTGGGCTCTAGCCCGGACCTAGTCAGTCCCAGTGCTGAGAGCCTCACTGCTTTCTTGCTCATGTGGTTCCCTCGGCCAAGGAAACTGCCTTACTGCCAGGCTGCGCATCCAGACTCCAGCCCCCCCCCCCCCCCCAAGAGCAGGCCTCTCTCCCGGAAATGGACCCCAAACAGCCCTCTGGGCTCACTGATCCCTGGCTCACCACCAGCAGGCCCGGGCGCCCAGCTCCCCTCTTTAACACGTCTCTGCCTTTCTGATCTGGCCTGGGAAGCAGGGTCCCTCAGACCTGAGACCACTGGTGAGCCGGGGAGGCCCACTGTGTGCACCATTGGACAAATAACACACACACACATCTGCTGGGGCACCACCCAGCCTTAACCCGATCCAGGAACTATCAGTGCCACCTGACCTCGCCGAGCCTGTCCCTGTCACTTCCTGACTCAGTCACCTCCTCCATGCAGCCACCACCAAAGGTCAAGACCGGCCAGACTATACTGGCAGTGCTTGCCTTCTCCCTGGAGCAGGCAGCTCCCACCCCACCCGATCAAGGAGGGAAGAGTCCTCCCAGCCACTGAGGTCCCACACGGTCAGGCCCCCCACCTCTGATCGCACGCCCCTCCTCACTATCCCTTGAATTTGCAGCCCCCTCTAAGCTCCCAGCCTTTGTCCTTGTGGGCCCTCTGCCTGGAATGCTCTTCCTTAGCTTCTCACGGGCCCTGTAACTCACCTGTCTGTATTTGTTTTTGTTGTGACCCTGTCTGTGTCTGGCATGGGGCCTGGCACACACTCTATCTGTGTGTGGTCCGATGGGAAGTGAGGGACTGGTGAGGCCGGCCCCGCCTTCTCTTCTGGGAGCCAGCAGCCCTTGAGAGAGCAGCGGGGGTGGGGATGGGGAGGGCCAGGGGAGGGCAGTAGGGTGCTCGGGGCTGCCCTTCACGGGCTCTGATCCCCCTCGCATGCCCTGGGGGTTGGAGGATGAGATGGGGCTCCACGGCTTATTCTAAAGGGGAGCAGGGCCCTTCGTCTGTCCAGCGCCCTCGTGTTGTGGGGCCATCGGGTGGAAGGTCCAGATTCACATCTGCCAAAGGGGTGGACGGCCCTGCCTGGCCAGGCCTTTCTCTAAGTGTTAAAGGGAGCGTCGTGTCTAGAACAGCTCCGCGCCCCGCAGGGTCCGCCCATCCCTCGGAGCTGCCGGAGGCCTGTCAGCCACAGCAAGACAGTCTGGTCCCTCTGACCGCCTGTTTCTAGAGAGAACTTGCCACCTCTGCCCGGCACAGAGCAGGTGCTCAACATGCATTTAGCAAATGAATGAATGAATAAATGAAGTGACAATGTCAACATTCAGACCTAGGTCTTCATGGCCCCAAACCTGGCTTGTCCCATCAGACTCTGTCGGCAGATTCCATGGGATCACAGCAGCAGCACCCAGTACACAGCAGGCACTCCATAAATGCTGAGGGAGTGACCAGCAGGGGAGGCTGCCTGGCTGGCAAGATCCCTGCTCTGTCCAGGGGTCTGACTCCACTACCCACCAACGAGCCCCACCCAGGCGAAGTGGCGGGAGCGTTCCGTGGGATGTTCCCCCTCACAGGGCCCCTTTCCTGTGAGGTGTCGCAGTGTTCAAGAGAGCCCAGGCCTGGGCCGCCCGCCGGTTTGCCCAGCACTGGGTAGGTGCTTTCCTGTGAGGTCTGTGTCTAAATGCTGTCCCAGGGCTGAATAATAGCAGGAGCCATGCGGGAGACCGCAGCACGGGCTTGCCGGGTGCAGGCGAAGGGGTCAGCAGGGCTCACTGACATGCTCCCGGCGGCAGGGGTGAGCCAGGGCCCGTGTGGGCACAAGAAGCGGAGAAGAGGGCTCTGGACTCCACCCCTCAGGCAGGCACATGCCACTGAGATCCAGAAGATGCCCTCCTTCAGCAGGCCCTCCTCGCCTTGGGGTTGTGTGCAGATCTGAAGGCCTGGGGTCAGAGGTGGGCCAGGCAGGTTTCACATCTACTCTGCACGTGTTTATGGAGGAGTCAGCCGTGGTTTCTGACCTCTGTCTTTGCCTCCACTTACCCGCCCTCCCTATTTCAGTGACAGGTCCCTGAGGTCCAACCTGAGTGTAGCAGAAATATTCATCCATTTGGTTTTCAAGTATTTATTGAGCACTTACTATGTTCCAAGAGTTGAGGATGCAGAGTTAGGAATGAGAGACGTTTCTAGTCCTTTCCAGCTGTGGTGCAGACAGGAAGCAGAGTGATGAGCAAACTGCGCAGTACGTTACATCGTGGGGCAGTGCCATCAAAACGCAAAGCCAGGGCGGGGCTGGAAGCTTTGTGTTCATCTTGGGGCTCAGGAAACTCACACTTGAAACCGTGTGAGAACAGATTTGAAAGACTAAGCAGCGAGGCACTCAGCTCTCTGAGGGAACGGCAGGCGGAGGGAGCAGCATGCGCAAAGGCCCGAGCAGAACAGGGTGGGGACGTTCAAGGAATGGCAGGGGCTGGTGTGGCTGGAGCAGGGAGCAGCGGTGAGTGGGAGACGGACAGGTGCCGAGGAGCCACATCTCGGAAGGACTCTGGCTGTCGCAGGGAGTGAGGTGAGAAGTCTGCAGTGTTTGAGCACAGGAGGCACATTCCCTGCAGCCTCACAGTGCCCCCTAGCTGCTATGCAGAGAACAAGCGTCCCCCGGCCCCTGTTCTAATGGTTAGATCATGGGCCCGTGCACTGAAGGTTCTTGGGTTCAGTTTTGGCCAAGGGCATGTGCCTGGGTTGTGGGTTCGATCTCCAGCCCCAGTTGGGGTGTGTATGGGAGATATTTCTCTCTCCCTCTCCCTCCCTCCCTCCCTTCCATTCTCTCTGAAAAACGAATGGGAAAAATATCCTCAGGTGAGAATTAATTTTTAAAAAGACAGAGAGGGTAGGTGTGGGAGCAGGGCAGGAGGGGGAGGACCCTGAGGGGCCCTGCACTAGGTGGAGCTACGGCAGCCGCCAGGCCCGGTGGGGAGGTCTGGGCCTTTGGCAGGGCTGGTGGGAGGTGTGTCCTCATGAAGGACCCCCCACCCCGCGCACCCCCTCCTCTGGGCCACTCTGCGGGCCACTGAAGAGGCCTCGCTTCCCATGGCATAGCGAGCAGTGTCCTGCCGGTCAGCACGGGCAACCTGCCAAGGTATTTCCCCATTCCCAGCCTCAGTTTCCCCTTCTCACAAACATGTCGGGCCAAGTGCCCTGTCTGCCATGTCTCCCTCATGGCTACTGCTCTCCCAGACCAACTGAGTAAAACTGCTCCACAGCCTCCCTCCACAGCCTCCCCCCACAGCCTCCCCCCCACAACCTCCCCTCCACAGCCTCCCCCCACAGCCTCCCTCCTATCCTCCCTCCACAGCATCCACTCCACAGCCTCCCTCCACAGCCTCCCCCCACAGCCTCCCCCCCACAACCTCCCCTCCACAGCCTCCCTCCACAGCCTCCCCTCCACAGCCTCCCCCCACAGCCTCCCTCCACAGCCTCCCTCCTATCCTCCCTCCTATCCTCCCTCCACAGCATCCACTCCACAGCCTCCCCCCACAACCTCCCCTCCACAGCCTCCCTCCAATCCTCCCTCCACAGTCTCCCCCCACAGCCTCCCCCCCACAGTCTCCCCCCACAGCCTCCCTCCACAGCCTCCCTCCTATCCTCCCTCCTATCCTCCCTCCACAGCATCCACTCCACAGCCTCCCCCCACAACCTCCCCTCCACAGCCTCCCTCCAATCCTCTCTCCACAGCCTCCCTCCACAGCCTCCCCCCACAGCCTCCCCCCCACAGTCTCCCCCCACAGCCTCCCTCCACAACCTCCCCCCACAACCTCCCCTCCACAGCCTCCCTCCTATCCTCCCTCCACAGCCTCCCTCCACAGCCTCCCCCCACAGTCTCCCCTCCACAGCCTCCCTCTACAGCCTCCCTCCACAGCCTCCCCCCACAACCTCCCCTCCACAGCCTCCCTCTACAGCCTCCCTCCTATCCTCCCTCCACAGCCTCCCTCCACAGCCTCCCTCCTATCCTCCCTCCACAGCCTCCCTCCACAGCCTCCCCCCCAGTCTCCCCCCCACAGTCTCCCTCCACAGCCTCCCTCCACAGCCTCCCCCCACAGCCTCCCTCCTATCCTCCCCCCACAACCTCCACTCCACAGCCTCCCTCCACAGCCTCCCTCCACAACCTCCACTCCACAGCCTCCCTCCACAGCCTCCCCCCACAACCTCCCCTCCACAGCCTCCCTCCTAACCTCCCTCCACAGCCTCCCCCACAACATCCCCTCCACAGCCTCCCTCCTAACCTCCCTCCACAGCCTCCCCCCACAACGTCCCCTCCACAGCCTCCCTCCACAGCCTCCCCCCACAACCTCCCTTCCACAGCCTCCACTCCACAGCCTCCACTCCACAGCCTCCCTCCTATCCTCCACTCCACAGCCTCCCTCCACAGCCTCCCTCCTATCCTCCACTCCACAGCCTCCCTCCACAGCCTCCCTCCTATCCTCCACTCCACAGCCTCCCTCCACAGCCTCCCTCCTATCCTCCACTCCACAGCCTCCCTCCACAGCCTCCCCTCCACAGCCTCCCCCCCACAGCCTCCCCCCACAGCCTCCCCCCACAGTCTCCCCCCACAGCCTCCCCCCACAACATCCCCTCCACAGCCTCCCCCTCCACAGCCTCCCTCCACAGCCTCCCCCTCCACAGCCTCCCCCCACAGCCTCCCTCCACAGCCTCCCTCCACAGCCTCCCCCCACAACATCCCCTCCACAGCCTCCCCCCACAACCTCCCTCCACAGCCTCCCTCCACAGCCTCCCCCCACAACCTCCCCTCCACAGCCTCCCCCCACAACCTCCCCTCCACAGCCTCCCCCCACAGCCTCCCTCCACAGCCTCCCCCCCACAGCCTCCCTCCACAGCCTCCCTCCACAGCCTCCCCCCACAACCTCCCCTCCACAGCCTCCCCCCACAACCTCCCCTCCACAGCCTCCACTCCACAGCCTCCCTCCACAGCCTCCACTCCACAGCCTCCCTCCACAGCCTCCCTCCACAGCCTCCCTCCACAGCCTCCCCCTCCACAGCCTCCCTCCACAGCCTCCCTCCACAGCCTCCACTCCACAGCCTCCCTCCACAGCCTCCCCCCACAGCCTCCGTCCACAGGAGGGTACCCCCGGGCTTTCTGTTCTCAAACTCCTTTGGGCGCTAGGGCAACAGTGAACAAAAGGGACAGGCCCCTGCCCAGTGGGCTGGCCGGCCCCTGAGCTTCCCTGCCCTGTTCCTGTTCTTCCCCCACGAAGCCATCTAATGCCAGGACTTCCAGAGGGCTGAGAGCTCACCATGGAGAACACATTTTCTTTTGAAACCAAAGGCCTTGGTGTTTTCGCTGGGGAAGGGGATCAGAATTACGAATATCCAGTTCCCTGAAGTTTTTACAATATTTTTACAATACCCTGGTCCCTCACTCCCTGCCCAGGGGCTGGCGCGAGGGGAGGGATAGATCCTCCCTGCCCTCAGTTGATGGACAGACATAAACCCCACCTGCGGCCAGACATTCCTGAGCTCTGAACCACCAATCAGCACCTGCCAAATACCCTAAGCCCCGCCCGCTATCCTTAAAGGTGCTTGTAAGCCCCTCGCTCTGCTCCTCTCCGAGGAAGCAGCCGGCGGGGGTGCCCTTCCCTCTAACAAAGCCTGTGTGTCCTGCCATCCCGGACTCCGGTCTACCTCCTCTGGTTAATCTATCAGAGGAAAAATCTGGGATCTCCCTGGTCAGTTCTGGCCAACGCCCGGGCGGGAGCAGGCTGCCCGGCACTGCCTCTCCTCCCGGGTGGCGTGGGCTCGCAGTCTCTGGCCCCGGAAGGGCTGATTTGGGTTCTGCCTGCCAACCTGGACAGAGACCAGTTCTTTCCGGCCTGCTTTTGGGTGGCACCACCTTTGCTCTCTGCCTTCTGTGGCTTTCTCTCCGTCTGTCTGTCCACCTTCTCTACTGGACTGAGGCGGCCCCGGGGACACACCTGCACAACTCCACAGCAGACTGCCCTGGGCTCCCTCCGCTGCACAGGGCTGCAGAGGAGACATGACCTCTCTGTGACCTCTCGCCCGGCCCGCACCCTCCATGCCAGGGCCCCGCAGGCCCGGCTCCACGGTTCGCTGGAAGGGCGGGCTGCTCCCTGGGCGGGAGGAGCCAGGTCCTGATTCACAGGCTGCAGCTGCAGGCGGGCCTGGGGGTGGGGACATTGGACTGAACGGGAAAGAGAAAACTGGGCAGCCTGAATGGAAGAAACAGGGGAAGCAGAGGGGAGGGAGGAGAGGGGATGAGATGGGAAGGAGAAAAGGGTGAGTAGAGGGGAGGCACAGGGCTCTCCAGTGTGGGAGGCTCTGCCCCTGCTCTGCATCCGCTGGCTCAGTCCCAGGTCCAGCGGGCACCCCGGGACCCTGGGTTAAGACCAAGGTCACCCACACCCAGCACGTGGGCCTGGCGTGGATCCTGTCACACAGAGAGCGGTCCATGGAGCCATGTGCCTGTGTGGTGCCCAGCTGGGCCCCAGTGGCTTCTAGGCCTGTGCCTGCTTTCTGAGGCTCGCCGGGCTTTCTGAGGCACACAGGCTTTCTGAGGTGGGCTGAGGCACACCGGGCTTTCTGAGGTGCACTGGGCTAGAAGCCACACTCTTGGCCAGGCTGCCACCATGAGGCTGAGGGCAGTGATGTAGTGAAGGCCTATCCAGTCCTCTGTGCCAGAATGGACTTCTGACCCCAGCCATAGTACCTAGCCACACACCAACATCTGGCCCCTGCTACAGACTGACCTCTGACCTCTGACCCCAGCCCCAGTCTGAGCCTGAACCCGGATGCTCAGAAGCGCACTGTGGTGACCATCCAGGGACCATGAGGGAAGCCCAGAGCCATCCCGCCCCTCAGCCTGGCACCTGTCCACACTGACCTCAGGGCCCGGGTGACTGAGGAGGCACAGTCAGAGCCTGGGCAGCACAGAGCACGCCCGAATCAGGCAGACCTGCACCTCAGTCCGACCCACAGGCCCAGCCCAACACCCTTACACACACATACATGCAGAGACACTAGGTGACACACGTGGTGCCAGCACATGTGCACCAAGCAGACACCAGCCTAGACATGCACCCAAGCACACACAGCCCCCTCCTGCCCTTCTCACTAGGCCACACAACCCTCCTCCTAGGCCCAGAGTGTCCCAGCTCCCTCCCCTTCCTCTCCTCTGAGAGGCGGGAGCCCCCAGGCCCTCCCCGGCTCCAGGCTTCCTCTGCTTGCCTGGAAGAAAACCTCCTGAGAGCTTCAGCTTTACTCCCTCCCCAGACTCGGGGCTGCAGCACCCCAGCTTTCCGGAAGGGCACACAGTAGGTCTGAGTGATCAGCACAGGCATGAACACACATGCTCCCCTAGGTGGAACTGCGTGGCACACCACCTGTCACACACTCACAAAAATTAAACACACATGTGCTAATATGCACACAGGAGACATAACAGGGACATGGACACATGTAAATGGGACACAGATGCACACATACGGGCACGCACAGGCGCTTCTGTGTGAGGTACACACGCACCTGCCCACACGTGGGTGGCAGCTCCCAGGACAGGGCCCAGCGCCCTGGGAAGCTGCGGTGGCCCCATCCCAGCTCAGCTCAGAGCTCCGCAGCCTCTGCCTCCCTCGGCTGGTGGTACCCAGGATGCCGGCTCGTCCGTGGCTGCTCCTCGCCCAGCCCTCAGCCCTAGGAAGGCGAGGGCCCTGGAGCCTCCTGAGAGGCTGCTACAGAGGTGCTGAGGTGGTTTTTATCTCGGGGGCAGGATGGCTCTGGGCTTCCTCCATGGTCCCTGCGGGAACATACCCATGGATGGTCACCACAGTGCGCCTCTGTAGCCGGGGCTCCGCCTGACCCTGGGCTGGTGGGCTGGCTCCTCCCTGGCCTGAGGGGCCCTGGGCTGCCTCTCCTGGGCTGCGGCTCCAGGAGCACGCGAACCGGAGGCTTTCTCCGGGGGCTGTGTCTGTGGCCACCTCTGGAAGGGGGAAGGAACTGCTGACAAAGAGGGGGCTTGGTGTGGGAGGCACATTCGTGCTTGTGAATTTTTACCATCAGTATGAGGGGGAGAGGGGGGCTGGAGGAGGGAGGAGGGCAAAAAGGGGGGGAGAGGGAGGATATTCTTGTTCTTGTTCTGGTCTTTCTGGTTTGGCTTTATCCCACAGTTTCCTGGTGGAGCCCAGGAGGCTGTGTCAGGGATCGTAGGGGTGGCTCATACAGATGGTGCTGACTCTGGGCACGCCCCACGGAGTCCTGCTGGCCACCCCGCGCAGCGGCCTCTGCCCGTCTGAGATGTGGCACCGGGAGCTCAGAGAGCGGAGAGAGCACAGTGAGCGTCCGTGGAGCTGCTCTCCGCCGCTCGGCAGGCCAGCTCTCACGTGTGTGGCTTCGGACGCCGCTGGGCTCTCCAGGACTTCCTGGGGGCGAGGTCATGGTCCCCACCCCCCCACTCACCCCCAACAAGGACAGGCGCTGCCCTGCCAGCCCAGCGCAAGGATCGCTGTGGCCTCCTGGCTGTGTGTCCCTGGGCAGCCCCACACCCTCTCTGGGCCGTTTCCACAGCTGAGAGGAGGGACAATGCTTCCGCTCCTGCTCACCTCAGGCAGCAGGAGGGGAGGGGCACGACATGGCTGGAAGGCAGACTTCTAAGCCATGTGATAGCTCTCTCCTTAGACAGCAAAAAGCTCACCGTCTAAGACCAGAACACTCCCACCCCAGCGCCCACACTCCACAGGACCCCTCACTGACAGACCGCCAGTGCCAAGGCCAAGGCCAAGTCCAGCCGACCTGGGCGGCCTGTCCCTCCCTCCGGGCCTGTTTCCAGCATTCTGCGGAGGGACGGCGGCCTCCCCCTCCCCAACTGTGTGACGGGCGCGCCATACCCGTTTCCCATGGGATTTCCGAGTCCATTTTTCCACGTAAACTGGGAGAAGAGCAAGGCCTGGGCGAGCCGGGGTTGGGTGTGTGTGTGTGTGTGTGTGTGTGTGTGTGTGTGGCAGTGGCGGCTGGTCACACTGCTGGCTCTGTCACCTCCTGGTCTGTGCGGAGGTCTGTTTTCAATCTCTGGGAAACCATCAAACACCGACCTCACAGGCATAAGCTGAACGTTTCATGTGGGAATCCCGCTTGGGTGCACTGCTGGCCCCCAGCCCACCCTCCGCCAATGTCCCCGTGCGGAGCGACTGCCGATACCACACGCTCTGGGCTCTAGGTTTTCTGAGTCCTTTACAGCCTCCCGAGACCACGGGGGCAGGGAGGTGTGGGTGCCCCACGCCAGACCCAGAAACCGGGCTGGAAAAGGAGCTCAGGAGGCAGAGCAGAGGCAGCAGACTTCAGCTCCATATAAGGAAGAGCCGCTCCCAGCACCGCTGCCCAGAAATGGCGTGAGCGCGCAGCGCTCGGAGCAGGAAGGTGATCTAGGGGCAGAGGTCAGCAGACAGCTCAGGCACCGCCGGCGATGGGCCCCCAGGCCTCTGGCTCTGTGGCCGGCCTGCCCCTGTGAGCAAGGGGGGGCCCCCAGCGGTGGGCCCGGGCCCGAGAATCGCTGCCCAAACCCGCCGTCAGCGCCAGCAGACACACAGCCGGGCGGTGCAGCGGCCCTTCTATCAGCCCCAGCCGTCCTGTCACAGCAGTTACTTTTTAGAGAGAAAGGCCCACATTTAACTGTTAAAGTTGGAAAGTACATAAACTACAAAGGAAAAAGAACCAGGACTTAGTTTCCTGCTGGCGTCTCTGCAGTTGGATCTGGTCAGACACCCTGGTGTGCCCAGGACCCTAGAGTCTAAGAGTTTGTACTGAGATGCAACCTGCTCTTTCCAAGGCTCTTGGTGTCCTTGAGCCGGGCAGCGCCCACCTCTAACTTCAGAACACGTCCACGCTCAGCACAGCTCCCGCTCCTCGCACCCAGCTCACAGCCGCACCCGCACCCTGCGCCTGGCCTGGCGGGACCAGTGCAGCCCTCTGCAGCCTCCAGCCTCACAGAGCAGCCAGAGGGGCCGCTGAACGCCACGCCATCCCCCCGCAGCCCTCCGCACTCCGCCTCCCACACGGTTACAGCACCCCAGGGCCTGCCATCCTGTGCCACCCACCTGCCTCGGCCTCAGCTCCCGCTCTGCCGCAGCCGCTCTGGCTCCCCCGCCCTCCCTCCGCCTAGGACAGCCGCTGTGGGCCTGCCTGGCCGCACTCTCCTTCCTCAGGACACGGAGGGCCTGATGCACCGTCCCCTGGCCTTCCCCCAAGGCCAGCAGAGCCACCCTCAGGGCCGCCTGCGCTGTGCCCGGTGACAGACAGGCGGCAGGGGAGCCCGGCCTGGGACAGAGAGGCTGGTGGCCCTGAGCCACCTGCCCTGCTATTAACAGAACCAGGAGGGATGCACACAAATCCAATTTGCTTATCGGAAACACGGACCTGGCCAAGCAAGGCTGCCCCCCGCAGGACAGCCGCCCCCCGCAGGACAGCCACCACAGCGCTGTGGGGAGGGCCTGCAGGCACTGGGTTCGAGGGCTGCTCGGTCAGGCGGACCCTCCGCGGCATGAGGCTGCAGGGACCTAGGAGATGAATGTCTTGCTGCTGCTCAGAGGTGCCCCAGACATTGTTGGGGGAGGGGGGGGGGGGAAGATTCCCTCAAGGAGAGATGTGAGCCCTCCCTTGTGGAGGCTCCCGAAGGGCCCCAGCCTCATCTCCCGCCTTTCCCTCCTGGGCTCACCAGCTCCCTGCCAGCCCTGCAGCCTCGGTGTCCAGTGCCTGCTCTCAGCCTCACCCCGGGCCTCTAAGAGGCTCCGCCCACCGCCCCGCCCATTCCAGCCCCCTGCACCTTGCCAGCTGCATGAGGTTGTGGCCCTCAACCCCATATCCCACCCAGGCCACAGGGTGAATGAACAGCACCCACCTAGGGGCCAGGAGGAGTTAAGGGTCCGACTCGAGTCACACTCAGTGCCCACAAGCACTGTTATCGCCTGCAGCGCGCTGTGCATGGGGCCGAGCTGGGGCAGCCCACGTGGAGGTGCAGGTCCCGGAAGAAGGCAGGAGGCTGTGCCGCTGCGTTGACCTGTGAGCGTGTGCGTGAGCACTGTGTGTGTGTGTGTGAGTGTGTGTGTGTGCTCACACTGGGTAAGGAGGTCCACAGCGGCCGTGTTTTCCTGAGGCCTCAGTCTCCGCACCCGCACACAGGCTGCCAATCTCCAGCCTCTATCCCCAGAGCCGGGCGAGGTTCCTGAACTTCCTGGGCCCTGCCCTCCATCCCTCAGGACTGCACTCCTGCGAGTCATTCTGCAAACAGACCGGGAGGGGAGAGGGAACAGGAGCGAGAAGAGGGGAGGCTGGATACAAACCTGTCTCCTCGTTCTGCCCGCTCTCCCTCAGCTCCCCTACCAGGTATGCAGGCGTCCCCACTGGGAGAGTTCTAACTAAGCGTCTGGTCAGCCTGTGCCATGGACTTGCTGTGTGGCCTTGGGAAAGACCCTTGCCCTCTCTGGGCCTCTTTGGAGGCCTCCATTTGCAGAATGCGTGAGCTTCTGAGGGGGCTGTCATTCTCAGTGAGGCAGGGATGGGAGGAAGGTGAGCCTGGGTCCTGGAAGCAGCCTCTACCCACTTTCTCCTCTCAGTTTCCCCACCTATGTGAGGGGAGGGCGAGCCCTTGGTAGGCACAGGGCACGGAGGCTCACCTGCCAGGTGTAGCTGGGTAGGGGCCCGAGCACAGCAAGACACCTCCTGCCCACTCAGGGCCCGGGCCCGGGCCAGCGCGACACAAGGCCGTTGGGACCCGCACTGAGCCAGCGGGCAAGCATTTCCTGGGGGCAGGGAGCCCCGGGGCCTCTGGGGGACCCCAGCTCCAGGGGCAGGGGTGAGACAGCACTGAGAAATCCCACACCAGCAGTCAGAGAAGCCTCCGCTGTGGCTGTGTGCACATGTGTGTCCATGCATGCGTATGATCATGGGACAAGTTCTAAGGTGGCTTCTTTTTTTTCTTTTTTTAAATAAATTTTTATTGTTCATATTATTACAAATGTTCCTTTCCCTCCCTCCCCTTCCATTGCTCTCCTCCACCAGGTTCCCACTCCACCCTCTGCCCTTTCCCCACCCCCCATTGTCCTCATCCATAGGTGCACAGTTTATGTTCAGTCTCTTCCCACATCCCCCTCTCCCCTTTTCCCCAAGAATCGTCAGTTCACTCCCCTTCCATACCTCTGATTCTATTATATTCAACAGTTAATATTGTTCATCAGATTTTTTTTTTTAATTTCCTTGGTTTTTAGATTCACTTGTTGATAGTTACGTATTTGTTGTTCATAATTTTTATCTTTATTTACTTTCTCTTCTGAAAGATTCCCCTTCAGCAATTCATATAATTCTGGTTTGGTGGTGATGAACTCCTTTAGCTTTTTTTTATTAGTGAAGCTCTTTATCTGGGCTTCGATTCTGAGTGATAGCTTTGCTGGGTAGATTATCTTTGGCTGTAGGTTCTTACTATTCATCACCTTGAATATTTCTTGCCATTCCCGTCTGGCCTGCATGGTTTCTGTTGAGAAATCAGCTGACAATCATATGGGTGCTCCTTTATAGGTAACTACCTGCTTTGCTCCCGCTGCTTTTAATATTCTCTCTTTGTCTTTTGCTCTTGGAATTTTAATTTAAATGATTTGTCTTGGTGTGGTCCTCTTTGGATCCCTTTTGTTTGGAGTTCTGTGCGCTTCCTGGACTTGTAAGTCTAATTCTTTCACCAGGTGGGGGAAGTTTTCTGTCACTATTTCTTTCAGTATGTTTTCGATATCTTGCTCTCTCTCATCTTCTGGGACCCCTATAATTCTGATGTTGGTTTGCTTGAAGTTGTCCCAGAGGTTTCTTACACTATCTTCAATTTTCTGGATTCTCTTGTCTTCTTGCTTCTGCGGAGGAGTGTCTTCTGGCTCTTTATGTTCCAAATCTTTGACTTGATTCTTGCGATCTTCCATTTGATTTTAGGACTCTGTATAATATTTTTTTTTATTTCAGACAATGTATTCATTTCTTGTTGATCCCTTATCATTTCTCGTTGATTCCTTATTAATTCTAGTTGATCCCTTTTCATATCCTCATAGGTCTTATTGATCTTTTCTAGGAAATTCTTGAAAAACCTTACAAGTGTAGATTTGAACTCTATATCCAGTCGCTTTTTGTCCTTCATTTCTTTCGTTTGTGATCTATTTCGTCTCGGCATTTTCGCAGCTTCCCTGATGGGGCGGAGTTTCAGGGTGGAGCCTACAGCCTTGGCTTCCGTCAGCCCTACCCTATGGGGCTCCTGGGTCTCAGGGTTCTTCAGTACTCGCTGCAAGCACCTCTGAGAGAAAGGTGCCCTCGATTTTCGCCTGCTACCAAACAGTCTAGGCCACATGTGTCAAACACAAGGCCCGCGGGCCAAATCCGTCCCGCCAGGCCTTGCAATGTGGCCCGCACCGCGCTGTCATCACTGCACTCCGCTGCGTTTCCATCACATTGACAGTTTATGACTGTTCAGTAAACCATTTGGCCCGCGATTTAGGCTGGATTTTAGATTTTGGCCCCTTCTCTGATTGAGTTCGACACCCCTAGTCTAGGCTCTCCCCCAATGAGCCCGGTATTGGGGCTCAGTTCAGTTGGAAGTGGGATTGGAGGTGGCATTCAGAGCAGTCTGGAGCCCCAGTCTCCTTCCTGCCAGGGCAATCCCGAGGCACAGCCTGCCGTCCCTTCTCTGTGCACAATGTGCACGCCTCTGGGACCTCCTTTCGCCGCTCCCCCGGGGTTCCACCTTACAGCCCAGCTCCCTATGGATGAGCCTGGGTCCCCGGGGTCTGGCCTAGAACTGGGGTTCAGAACAGGCAGAACTGGGGCCCAGCACAGTCGGAGCTTTTATCTCCTTCCCGCTAGGGAACGCCTGCCAGGCACTCGGCCTCCCTCCTCTCCGGCTCCGTCCTCTCCGCGCAGGCCGTGTGTCTCCGTACCTTAGGCTTTTACAGTTCCTCCACGCTTCCTTCTAGTTTTCTCCTTGCTTCTCGTTGTAGAATTTCCAGTCAGTCGACTTTCCTGTAGTTCTGGGCAGTGTCCATTTTATATTTTAGTTGTATTTTATTGAAATTGTTGTGTGGGGCTGCGGCTAGGTGTTTACCTGTGCAGCCATCTTGGATTCTCTCAGGTGGCTTCTGAGTCATGGTCCTTGTGACCTCGGTATGTGCTCGTGTCCTCAGAGCCTGAAGCAAGTATGACTGTGTGGCAGAGGGCTGGCTGGCAGTGGAGAGCATGAGCAGTCCGTGAACGTGACTGCCAGCAGCAGGAAGGGCGTGTGTGTGTGTGTGTGTGTGTGAGTTCCCGTATGCCACAGCGGGCTGGCATTAGGAGTGAGTGTACATACAGAGGACTTCCTCCAGCAATGCCAGCTCTGGGACTGCCCGCCCCGGGCTCTCGTTCTCTCCACTCCGTGACAAGCAGGCCTCCATCGCTGGGAGCCTCTCCAACATGTGCGTGTCCTGGGCGAGGTACTCGCAAAGCCCCAGGCCCTCTCCCCATGCAAACGCCCTCACACGCATCTGGAGCCCAGGCAGGGCCCCCTTCCCAAGGCCCAACAGGCTCCAGATCAGGCCTCGCGACCACAGTGGGCTCGGAGGAGCAGATCAGGGCTCAGAGGCGGGGCTGGGAGGGTGTGGGTGGGAGCAGACAGCTCTGCGGGAAGGGGTTCTCGGGGGCAGCCAGGGGCTGGGCAGCTGCTCCAGGTGGGACTGGAGCACCCCCGGGGCCTGCGTGTTAGGCAGCCGCAGGGGTGGGGTCAGCTGGCAGACGAAAGGGAGCAGTGGGGACCAGAGCTGAAGCCAGGAGAGCTGGGGGGGGGGGGGGGGGCTGCAGGGTTAACTGGAACCCAGCCCGCAGGGGCCGGTCTCCAGACTCTGGGCCTGTGTTCTGCACCCTCACCTGTCGGGAGCCCTTGTTATTGGAAGGGGAATAGTGACGCTCACTGTGAGGGACGGGGCGTGGGGGACTCGGGAGTCCCCGAGGCTCAATGTGCTGAGTGAGGAGGTGTGGCCATCCTCCCACCGTCCAGGTCCTGCCGCAGGGACTCAGGGCTCACCGTTCTATATTGGGGGGCTTTTCACCTCGTCCCCCCAGCCTCACCTTTGAGAGAAGCCCAGGTGGAGGGGGAGGATGTAAAAGCCAGTTCCTGTTCGCTCAGGCCAGGCTGGGGGCACTTACACTGCAGAGAAGAGGGAGGCAGGCAGAAAGAGCTTCCCAGGCTCACGGGGAAGGGCGCTCCCACCGCGGCCACGCCGGGCCGTGCATGGGGAGGCGCCGGGAGGCAGGAAGGAGGCAGAGGGAAGCACAGGACCCGGAAGGAGGAGGGAGACAGGACGCAGGGGTAAGGCGGAACGGGCTCCTCTTGCCCAGTGGCTGCAGCCTCTGGGCCCGCAGCGCAGGGACCTGCTCCTGGCCTCTGCTCTGGGCCCCAGAGTCAGCGGGGAGCGCGCCTCTGTGCCTGTGCCTCACCGGGAAGGAGGCCTCGAGAGCCCGCCCGCTCGCTGGGCACATCGCCTGGGCCTGCGCCCTCTGCCTGCAGCGCCTCCGCCACAGCCACGGCCCCTCCGCCCTCAGGGCTCCGGCCCCCAGGTTACCTGCCCAGGAGGCCCGCCTGATTCCCCCATTCCTCAGCTCCTGAGCCTCTTCCCTGCTGTATCTCCTCTCATCACGTTAGCACCTTCCAACACTGAGTGCTGTCTCCTGCGGGGGCGGGTCCCGGCTTCGTTCACTGATGTGCACTTAGAATGGTCCTGGCACATAGTATGGCCTCAATAAGTGTGTGTGAATGAGTAAAAAAACCACAGTTATTCAAGACAGGAAAGCCTCCCTCTGAACGGTGAAATCTTAAAGAGATAAGTCCCTTCTTCTTTCGTGAGAGACACAGGGAGAAACATGCCCGGCCATGAACCAGGAGGTCAGGGTTTGATTCCCCGTCAAGGACACAGGCCCTGGTCCCCACCTCAATCCCCAGAAGGCGGCATGCAGGAGGCAGCCAACCAACGATTCTCTCTTATCACTGATGTTTCCATCTCTCTCTCCCTCTCTCTTCCTCTTTGAAATAAATAAAAATATGTATTTTTTAAAAGAAGCATGTGCCCCCTCCCAGCTTAGGCCTCACTCTAAGCCAGTGGTTTGCTCTTGGGCGGGAAGGTGGTTCTCATTCCCCTTCAGTGTCCGGCCCACTCACCGGCGTCACTTGTGCACGGGCTCCATTTGGATCCCCAGCCTCCCGGCACCGTGCGGGGCGTCAGGACCCCCGCCCCGTTCCCTCTCCCTCCCTGTGCCGCCCAGCCCCAGCTCCCCCCGGCCTGTCAGGTCTCTGCCACGCGGATCCGCGGTCCGGCTGCAATTGCCTCCGACTGCGTGTTTCCTCTTACCCACAATTTCTCCTCCTCTTTCCGCCCGGAGCCCTGGGCCAAAGGCACATCTCCCTCTCGCCTGGCCCTCCCTGGCCCTGTGCCTGCTGGCCTGACCCCACTGCCCAGGTCCCTGCCACTTCTCGGCCTTCGTTCCTTCCCTCGACCCGGGTTCTGCACGTCTGACGCCATCCCACCCTCTCTGCGCCCCCGCCTCGAAGCCCCGCCAGGAGGCCCGTGCCGGCCACTCTGCAGAGCTCCCACAGCTCCCACAGCCTGGGGCTCACGGGCCTCCAAAAAGCTGCTCAAGAGACATCGCCAAACGAACGAGCGAGCTGTGACCACCGGCGAGCAGCTGAGGTGAGCAAGGTTCCCAATGAAACACCCACGCCCGTCAGCAGTCAGCGGCGTGGGCCTCTCTCAGCTCCTGGCTCCCTGCCGGGCCTGACGGTCACGCGTGGACAGTGATGATGGCGCCTGACAGTCATGATGGATGAGGCAGGGGGCTGCGTTGCTGTAACAAAACCCTCAAATCTCCAGGGCTTAGGACAACAGAAGTCTGTTTCACGTTCACACCTCACCTCTGGGCGCTGGCAGGAGGCTGCTCAGACAGGCCCCTGGGGACGCGAGTCTCATTGGCCAGGCCCGGTCACAGGCCCTCACCGCCCAGCGGGAGCTGTCCAGGAAGCACCGTGCCACATCCCACCGTGGCCTCGGGAGGATGAGAAATGGGACATTTTAGCCAAAAGTTCCAGGCACACCTCTAATGGCAGCGCCCCACAGGCAAGAGGCCGCCTCCCTAGTGCTCCCGGGCTCCGGACGGGGCGTGCAGTTTCACTGACTGCTTGGTATTATTGAGGCCAATGCTGTGAATATGCCCATTTTCCAGACGAGACAACTGAAGGCCAGACGGTGAGGCACTTGGAAGCGAGGCCAAGGCCGGAACCCTAGCTGTGCAGTCCCAGCCTCATGTGCCCTGCCTGGCACAGGCTGCCCTCCCCGGCACAGGCTGCCCTCCCCCTCCAGGCTGGCCATGGCCCAGGTCTGCGGGGCTCAGGAATCCCCCGTGAGGCCCCTCACACTGCACAGCCCACTCCAGCTTCCCCCAAACAGCGCCGGTGGCGGGAGGCCAGTCCCAAACGTCCCGAGAGACGCTGAGACTCGGGCGCAGGGCGGGCTCTGGGGACTGAGAAGCGGCCAGTCTCTCCGCTGTGGCCTGTGCCCCGCCTGCCCGGACAGCGCTGGCCCGGGCACGCTCAGCCTCAGCCGGGGCCTCTCAGCAGTGACGGCGGCCGTGCGCACCCACCTTCCTGCAGGCAGGACTGTGGAAAATGTCCTCAGTGGCTGGCCCGGCAGACGGTGGTCCTGTCTGCTGGAGTCACTCTGAGGGGTCGGGCTGGGGCCCTCCTCTGGCCCCTCAGTACCCAGGAGCAGCCCCAGAGGGCCGGGGAGACGCAGCTCTACCCGAAGGACCACCGTGGGATATCTGAGAACAGGCTGTGGGGCCTCAGAGAGCCACGTGGCGTCCGTGGGTCCCACGTGGACCAGAGAGAAGAGGTCCCCAGCTCTGCTCGCTGGCCTTACCTTCTCTGAGCTGCTTTCTCGTCTGTTATCTTAAGAGGACAAGTGACATCCCTGACACCTGACACACAGTAGGTGCTCAGCAAACACGGTGGTTTTGGATTGTTACCCATGTTAGCTTTTCGCCCATCAGCCCTCCCTTCCGTCCACTGAGCACCAGACCATGCGGCCTCTGGTAGTGCTCCAGGCGCCACCAGATAGGACCCCTCGGCCTCCCCAAGGCTCCCGCCCAGCTGTCAGAGAGCGCTGCCTCCAACCCCCTCGGCGCCGTGCCCCAGGCAGCACCCTGACCGGCCGTGGCCAGCCCCAGCACCCCGCCTCCACGGCAGCCGTCCTCCCCACCCCCTCTGAACCCACTGTGTCCGGACGCCTGGAGTTCCCAGGTCTCCTTCCCCCCAGCCCCTGCCCCAGCTCCGGGATGGAGGCGCAGGCACCGTGGGAACTCTGCACAGCTCCCTCCTCCAGCCGCCCAGCCACACACAGGTACTGAGCACGGACCCCTGCAAAGCATCGCGCCCGCCTCAGGAGAGCACAGACACGCACGGCCACCCTCCCCGCGAGCCCACAGCCTGGGGGGAACCTGAGAGGGTCCCTGGCGCGGCTCTGAAGCTGCACAAACTGCACGGCCAGGCTCTGCCGCTGCCCCGAGTGACTGGCTCCCTGCGTCACCCCCAGCCTCAGGCCGAGCCCCCTCAGAAGTGGGGACAGGCTACCGAGTACGAAGAGCTTCGTGCAGATCTGGCACTCGGTAGCTGCTCAACCCAGGCGAGCCTCGGTTCTCACCTTTGGGGGGGGGGGGCGGCCCAAGAAGGGCACAGAGCCCCCAGGCATGCTGGGAGAGCCCCTCCAGTGTCCGCCCGATCGCTCGCTCACCAGGGAGGGCCGTGATGCCACCTGGCGTCGGCCCCGCACCTCCGTCCGAGCTCTGGCTGAAGGGCGGACACGCCGGGACCTTGGCAAACCAGAATAGGCCCACCCAGCAGCCCAGTCAGCCCACCACAGACACTGGAAAACACAGACATTCACATGAGGAATGTATTAAAGGCTGCGGCATTGGAAGGTGGAGAAGCACTGGTCTAAAGGTTCTTGTCACATTAGAGTTCAAGTCCTTTCTGGCCGCCTTGGCCAGGCGGAGCCTGCGGGCAGAGCTGACCCTCACCAGCACGCTGGCCGAGGCCAGTCCTGCCGAGCTGCAAAGGGATGCTGGGGAGCCAGTGACGATGTGGTTGATGCGGACCCGGGAGGAGGTGCTGAAGAGGCAGCGAGGAGGGCTCGGCGGGAGGATGAGGAGAGGGCAGGGCAAGGAGCAGGGCATCTGGGAGAAAGCCCATGACAGCCGCCTCTTCATTCCCACCTTCCTGCTGCGGAGAGAGGAGCGGGAGAGGGGAGAGGGCCGCACCTGGGGGAGGGGAGCGCAGGCAGGTCCCGGGGAACACCTGTCTCAGGCTTCCTCCGCACCGCGCTCCCATCCCCCCACCCCCCGGCCAAGCCGGGCCCAGCCTGTGCAGGGGCTCGGCCAGCACTGCAGCCAAACCCTGTGCTTCCCTGGAGGACGCAGAGGCTGCGGTCTGCACTGCCCTCAGGAGCTGCGGTCTAGGGCACAGCACACCCTCACCCTGGCTGCTGCACCCACGAGAGGGACCAGGCAGATCCCGGGACGGGGCTCCCTTTGGAGGGGCAGGGAGGGATTCAAGGGTGAGAGAGGGGGAGGGGCCCTGGTCCCCGCAGTGAAGAGCTTCTGAAAGGCAGGGGAAGGGAGGGGAGGGGAGACGGAGACGTCTGGCGCACACTGAGTGGCACCATGACCACCACGGGCGCAGAGCAGGGGGCACAGGGCAGGGTGGCGCAGAGCAGGGGGCACAAGGCAGGGGGCACAGAGCAGGGTGGCGTAGAGCAGGGGGCACAGAGCAGGGGGCGCAGAGCAGGGGGCACAGAGCAGGGGGGCGCAGAGCAGGGTGGCGCAGAGCAGGGTGGCACAGAGTAGGGTGGCGCAGAGCAGGGAGCACAGAGCAGGGTGGCATAGAGCAGGGGGTACAGAGTAGGGTGGCACAGAGCAGGGGGCACATAGCAGGGGGCACAGAGCAGGGTGGCAGCAGAGCAGGTGGCACAGAGCAGGGTGGCAGCAGAGCAGGTGGCACAGAGCAGGTGGCACAGAGCAGGGTGGCGCAGAGCAGGGGGTACAGAGCAGGGGGCACAGAGCAGGGGGCACAGAGCAGGGGGCACAGAGCAGGGTGGCACAGAGCAGGGGGTACAGAGCAGGGTAGCAGCAAAGCAGGGGGCACGGCAGGGGGCACAGAGCAGGGGGTACAGAGCAGGGTAGCAGCAAAGCAGGGGGCACAGGGCAGGGGGTACAGAGCAGTGGCGCAGAGCAGAGTGGTACAGAGCAGGGGGCACAGAGCAGGGTGGCAGCAGAGCAGAAGGCATGGGGCAGGGGGCACAGAGCATGGGGCACAGAGCAGGGGCACAGAGCAGGTGGCACAGAGCAGGGGCACAGAGCAGGGTGGCACAGAGCAGGGGGCACAGAGCAGGGTGGCACAGAGCAGGGGGACAGAGCAGGGGGACAGAGCGGGTGGCACAGAGCAGGGTGGCACAGAGCAGAGGGCACAGAGCATGGGGGCACAGAGCAGGGTGGCACAGAGCAGGGTGGCACAGAGCAGGGGGTACAGAGCAGGGGGGCACAGAGCAGGTGGCACAGAGCAGGTGGCACAGAGCAGGTGGCACAGAGCAGGGGGTACAGAGCAGGTGGCACAGAGCAGGGTGCACAGAGCAGGGGGCACAGAGCAGGGTGGCACAGAGCAGGGGGCACAGAGCAGGGGGCACAGAGCAGGGTGGCACAGAGCAGGGTGGCACAGAGCAGGGGGCACAGAGCAGGGGCACAGCGCAGGGGGCACAGAGCAGGGTGGCACAGAGCAGGGGGCACAGAGCAGGGAGCACAGAGCAGGGGGCACAGAGCAGGGGGCACAGAGCAGGGGCACAGAGCAGGGGGCACAGAGCAGGGGGCACAGAGCAGGGTGGCCAGAGCAGGGGGCACAGAGCAGGGGGCGAGCAGGGGGCACAGAGCAGGGGGCACAGAGCAGGGTGGCACAGAGCAGGTGGCACATAGCAGGGTGGCACAGAGCAGGGGGTACAGAGCAGGTGGCACAGAGCAGGGTAGCACAGAGCAGGGGGCACAGAGCAGGGTGGCACAGAGCAGGGGGCACAGAGCAGGGGGCACAGAGCAGGGTGGCACAGAGCAGGGAGTACAGAGCAGGGGGCACAGAGCAGGGGGCACAGAGCAGGTGGCACAGAGCAGAGGGCACAGAGCAGGGGGCACAGAGCAGGGTGGTGCAGAGCAGGGGGCACAGAGCAGGGGGCACAGAGCAGGGGGCACAGAGCAGGGTGGCACAGAGCAGGGGGCACAGAGCAGGGTGGCACAGAGCAGGGTGGTACAGAGCAGGTGGCGCGGAGCATGGGGCACAGAGCAGGGGGCACAGAGCAGGGTGGCGCAGAGCAGGGGGCACAGAGCAGGGTGGCGCAGAGCAGGGTGGCACAGAGCAGGGGGTACAGAACAGGGTGGCACAGAGCAGGTGGCACAGAGCAGGGGGTACAGAACAGGGTGGCGCAGAGCAGGTGGCACAGAGCAGGGGGCACAGAGCAGGGGGTACAGAGCAGGGTGGCACAGAGCAGGGGGCACAGGGCTGTGCTTAGCAGCCAGACCAAAAGGGCTTGCATGCCAAGCAGAGGCCTCCCGGGGCTGAGCTCCACCAGGGAGGGCCCTAAATTACATGAATGAACGATCCGCCAGCCACTCCCCGCCCAGCACTTCCGTCAGAGAATGAGGGGTTGGGGTGCCAGGAGGGAGACTCAGCCGCTGAGGCCCTGCTGCCCCCCAGCCCTCCGGCCGGCCGGCCCCACAGGCCTGCGCAGAAGCAATTAAACGCGCTTGTTCGCCACCATAAAGCCAAGGGGGGACTTGAACCTGAGCAGCTGGCTCCGGAAGCTGCTCCTAGCCACACCTCCTGGCCTGGCTGGGGGGCGGGGGCGGGGGCTGCGGCACAACCAGATGCAGTCAGCGCCACAGTCACAGCTTTGAGGGAAGACAGCTACAAACGGTGAAACTCCCCAGCGACTGCTCACTGCGTTTGAATTTTAACCCCAAACCCTGGCTGGGCCTTCCAACGGGCCTGTGGGCGGCGGCAGGAGCCTCACAGAGCACAGTGCCTGGCACCAACAGGGATCAACACCAACGGGCCAGGAGCGAGCGAGAGACGGAATGCTAACCGTGCCCTCACAGCGGCTGCCTTTCCCAGCTCACCCCCCCCTCCCCCACCGCGGAGGGCTCTGTGAGCACAGGGGCTAAGACAAAATGGCAGGGGAGCCTGAGGCAGCAGCTGTGCTGCCGTGCTCCGGGCGTCCCCTGGGGCAGTGCCTCGGGCATCCTGCAGTCTGGTTGTTGCTGGCGGATGTTAAGGGCTCTGGCAGGGAGGGCAGGGAGCACTGAAGGAGGCATCGGCTGCCGGAGTCTCACTCCGGTGAGGGGCTGGAAGGAAACTTCTAGGCCGTGAGGAGCCCAGAGAGGTGGGCAGTGGCCTGGGCGAGAATCTGGGCCTCCGGCCTCATTCCGTCCTAGCTGAGCATTGAGGTGCCAGAGCACTCCAGCCGGCTCAGGCTCCTCCCCAGCAGACACACACGCAGTCTGCACGCCTGCCTCGGCTTGTGACCCACAGGAATGGCAATGACAGCGACAGCCTGGCTGGTCCCTGTGTCCCCCGGGCCACACTCCCCCGGGCAGGGAGATGGACCCCCACATCACAGCTGACCTCAGCCCTGCACTCTAGCTGCAAACCTGCTGTGACCCGACGAAGTACTGTTACTACAGTCACGGTGCCAGGGATAACGGGTGCTTGGTGTGGACGTCCTGCCTCCCAGGGCCCCCCCGGCGCCCGCCCTCACACAGCTGGCTGGCGGCCTGGATGGGCCTCCATGCCCCCAAGAGCTGAGCTGGCTGGGGACTCTGGGCAGGAGAGGGCTTGGTCCCCCCTTTCCCACCTGACCCTGAGACGGGCCCGCCCCTCGTGCTGGCCGGCCTGCGGTGGCAGCCGTCCCAGAGGGGCCTCAGCAGCCTCGTTAGGAAAGTAGTGACAGATGCATTAGCTGCTAAGGTGAGGGGGAGCTGAGGGCTGTCACAGGCTGAGGAAGCCATGTTCTGGGTCACTGGGCCCCATCTGGGCAGGGGCTGCAGGTGGGGAAGGGACAGAGACAACGTCCCAAGTGCAGTCACCCCCAGAGCTGGGACGCTCCTGGGACTCAGGGCCCGGAGCAGGGATCTATCTTCCCATCATTCCGCATTCTTGCTGCCTGCCTCCTGGCTGGATTCTACTCAGTGATCCTTGGCAAACCCCCAACTCCTCTGTGCCTTGGCCATTCCAGCCCGATGCTCTGCACTGTGTAACCGAAGAGGAAACTGAGGCCAGGGCGGGCCTGCCCCGTGCAGGGAATCAGAGAGCCCTGCTCTGCGTTCGGCCACCAACAGGCCGTACGCCCTCCGGACCTGCTTCCCATCTGTGAAAGGCCCTACGTCACCCTGCCGAGTGCGCAGGGTCTCTGGGCTACAGGCCGGGGAGGGCCCATTTCTGCTGAAGAGGCTCCGAGGCTGTCAGTGTTCCTGCCGCGCCAAAGCAGTCTTCCCGGAGCCTGAGGCCCGGCCGCGAACTCAGGTTGGCCAGGTACTGAGGTCCTCTCGGTGGGTGTCTAGGCCCGGGGAAAAGCACATGCAGCCCAGCCAGTGGCCTCGACCTCCGCCAGCGACGGAGTGGGTGGGAAAGTCCCAACCACACTCCACAGGGGCCCGGAACAGGCCTCACACCCCAGGACATAGGACACACAGGCAGACACGGGCCCCCGCCCACGGATCCATGCACCACACCGCGGAGCACAGCCTCGCCCGCGCTGTGGACACCCCACACATGTGAGCGCCAAAGACACTCGGACAGACAGCCCCTCAGCGCACCTCCACTACCCAGACACACACGCACAACCACACATCGCCCAGTGGAAGACCCAGACACCCACTGTACACACCATCACAGTCACGGCACATCCTCGGCAACCCAGCACAGACTCATCGTGTGCCTGATGCAACCGTGCAGGAACCATCACCCTCCCATGTACAGAATCCCTCAAAACAGACACCGAGACACGCTGCACACACAGCGCAGAGCGAGCGCACACACACGCACACACACACACACACACACACGCCACCTGGTTACATTCCACAGTGCAGGAGCCCCGAGTCCGGAAGAGCAAATCCAGATAAATACATGTGTCCTTGTGTCCTGAACATAAATCTCAGCTCCCGCCTGACAGCCTCCTGGCTACAGGTAAAGTGAAATGTGTCTTAAATATTTTATAAATGAATAAACCTGCTCAGAGAAGGTAATTTACAGTACCATTGGCTCAGGCTCACATCGCTTCGCATCTTGTCACCCGGAGAGCACACAGGGTGGCAGCCGGCGGTGGGCGTGGGGCACAGTGTCTGGTGCCGGATATCATTCCCAGGGAGGGAGCACCATTCCCAGGGAGGGAGCACCGGCGACTCTCCATCCACTCACTCCAGCTGCTGCTGGGAACAGGGCCCTGCATGCTCCTGTCTCTTTGGCTCCTCCCCCTCTCCCATCCTTGGATGCCTTTTAAATGCCAATCCATCCCTGGCAACTGATTTCCAAGGCCTGTTTCGCACAGCCTTGCATGTGGCGATGGGACTGTTCAGGAATGAGGGAGAAGAGGCCTGGCAGCAGGGACAGGCTGGGGTAAGGGCAGCTGAGAGAGGCTCTGCCAGGTGCCGGGCCCACGTGCCCCCAGGGAGAGGCCCCAGGGAGGGGACACAGAGAGGGGGCAGGGTGGTCACAGGACCAACAAGGGAGCTTTGAGTCTGAGCACAGCGGGCACAGGACCACCCAGATGAGGCTGAGGCCTGAGGCCTTGCCGTCCCCTTGCCCATCTGGGGCGGTGAGAGCCCCTTGCTGCTGGAATCTGAATCTCAGCTGGGCCCACAGCGTTCACTGTCCCGGTCCCAGGCCCACACTGCTTCTCAGAGCTCGTGCCCCAGGGAAGGCTCCTGGAGCGGCAGGTGGCAGCAGAGCGGAGAGAGGCTTTCCGGAAGCTCTGCCAGAACGGGTTCCTTTTCTCTGCAGACCCTCACAGGAAAAGGAGCATTACATACAACAGCAGAACCAACTGGTATTTACAAGAGAAGCAATGGCACACTGGCAGGGGCCAGGGGAGTCAAAGGTGACTTTGGAGCCTGGGAGCGTGCGGATTGTTAGCTTGTCCTGTGTCCACGTCTGTGCTAAGCCGTCCTCCCCGTGCAGTGAGGGGGAAGCTATCAAACCCACCAACTACCTTACCAAGCCGGGTGTGTTTTATATTCACTGTATTTATGTTTGTTGTATGTTTACAAAACAATGTTTAGAATAGTTATGTCCTAGGGGTGGGATCAGAGAAATTTTACTTGTTTTCCTGAATTTGTAGGTTTTTCTAAAATCAACATGTTAATAACCTGATAGGTTAATTTAAAATGAAATGCTTAGGACAGAAAATTCTTTTTTATTTCAAGCCTGAGTCCCTCCCCACTGGAGCCCCTCCTCCTTCGCCCCCTCCTCCTGTGCCCGACCGCGAGTGCAGCCGGCGGCCGAGGGGCGCCTCGCAGAGCCCTGGGGCCGGCCCCGGGGAGCGCAGGGCGCCCGGGCAGCGGAGCGCGGGCTGCGGGCTGCGGGCTCCGGGAGCGGCCGAGCCGGGGCGCCCCAGCCGCACGAGGGGCCGCCGCGCTGCAGGCTGGGAACCCGCGTCCAGCGAAGGGGCGGGGTCCGGGGCCGCGAAGCACGCCGGGACCCTCGCTGCCATGGCGACCGGAGGCTCCGCCCCTCGCAGCGGGGCCGGTCCGGCCTTGGAGGCGCCCGGCCGCGGCCAGGGTGGTGGGCGCTGCGGCCAGAGCGGGCGGCGGGGGCCGGGAGTTGGGGGCGGGGGCGCCGGACACGGGAATGGGGGGCGAGGGGCGTGGAGCTTGGGAGCGGAGGGCGGGGTGAGAGAGGGGGCCGGGGCGTGAGGAGCAGCTGGACGGCAGCTCTGGAAGCTCGGCTCGCCTCTGGCCGCGCCCTCTGGGTCCCCTCCGGGCGGAGCGGAGAGGAAATGGCCCCGGAGGCGCTGACCGCCGGGCCGCCCTGCCCTGGAGGCGGGCCCAGAGCGGACTGCCCGCCCGCCCCCGCGGCCCCGCCTTCCAGCCCGGTGACCTCTCCCACCCGGGGCGCCTCCGCCCTGACTGCGGGGAAGTCTGGGGCCCTGGGCCTGGGCTGCCAGGCTCACAGCACAGACCTGTGCCCACAGCTCCAGCGGCCATCCTCGCCCTCCCGGTAGACCCGGCTGGGCCGGCAGCTGGGGCAGACCTGATCCTCCCAGCAACAATGGGACAAGGGTAGGATGGGAGCGCACTGCTGGGCCCGGTGCCTAGCTTCCCGGTTCTCCTTTGGTGACGACCCGGTTCGGTGGGCAAACAAGCCGAGATCTGTTAGGAGTGAAGTGGCAGGGCTGGGGCTGAGCCAGGCTGGGGCTCCAGATCCTGTCCACAGAGTGGCACTCCCAATTCCTGGCCGCTGGGCAATGGCCCGCCACCTCCCCCACCCGCCCCTCTACCGCAGGCCTGGCTGGCCGGCCGAGCTGGTCTGCAGCCACACAAAGCCCCGTTTGTTTGCTTTCTCTGCGGTTCCCCTGGATGGCTTTCTCTGCTACCTGTGGGCCTGGCTTCCTCTCCAAGTCGCCTTCCCAGCCAGCTGACGGGAAGGAGGAGGCAGCCATTCCCGTGAACCCTGACTCCCAGCCACCCCACTCTGCCATCGTCCCTCCGGTCACCCCCAGTGCAAGGGGCACCCAGCCAGGTTGGCCTGACTGAATGGCTTGGCAGCCCCCCTCCCTGCCTCCCAGTATGGAGGGTGAAGCAGGAGCCACGCCTCAGCCAGGGGCTGGGGGAGCTGGAGAGGAGCCAGAGAGGCCCAGGCAACTCCCCTCGCCTTTTGTGAGCAAGCCTCGTTTTGTTTGTCCATCAGGAAGGCTGCCCTGATTTCCCAGCAACCCACTGGCTGCCAGGAGATAAGGAAGTAAACGGGACCAGGAGGGCTAAATTGGAGGCCGCGGAGGGCCGCCCTGGTTTCATGGCCCTCACCCACCCCTCACTCTTTCTAGGGTTCCTCGGTCTCCCAGGCTGGATGAGGGCTTACAGGGTCCCGGGGGCCTCCTGGGGCGGGTGCCCCGTCCGTGCCTGTGCTGAGCAGCTCTCTCCGCAGGTCCTGGGAAGCCCTATCAAAGGAAAATGAACACCCACATTCCACACCACCGCCTCCCCCTCTCTCTCCTTCCAAGTAAAGAAACCCAACACTGATAGTGCACAGAGATACCTCAATCTGGCTGGCTCTACCCAGGGTGCATTTCCTGCACCCTGCCACCTGGGTGGCCTCCCGCCATCCCTCCCTCCCTCCCTCCCTGTCTGCCTGCTTGTGGAGTTTAACCCTTACATAACTCTGGGATAAAGGAATGACTGTGCTCACTGACAGAGGACAGGATGCTCGCTCCCTTCTGTCCAACTCCAAGCCCTAGAAGCGTGGTCACTGACTGTCTGCCAAGCGAACACGTGACCCACAGGCAGAGCGTGGCTTTAGTCTCCAATCTGAGCTCTGCCATTTGTGAACCTCTCTGAGCTTCAGCTTCCTGGGCAATCTACAGGGCAGTGATGGCCTAGAACCACCAATGCCCAGCACTCGGTAAAGGACGGCTTTTCTCCAGGATCCCCAGCATCCCAAGGGACAGGCATTCGTTCACTTGAACATCACAGGAACCAGGCCCCTTCCACTGCTTTCCCCACCTGGCCGGGCCTCCAGGCACCCCCCAGTCACATCTCCGGCCTCTGGAATGCTCCCTGCTCCTGTCCTGTCCGGAGACCAGAGCCTCTGTGTGTAATTGGCTAGAGGGGGCGCCAGGGGGCAGTGTTACCCAGCTCCATCCACATCCTGCTGGCCTCAAGAAGAGCCACTCAATTAAGTCCGATTTGGCAAAACGTCTGCTTGCAGTGCTATTTTAGGCCACAGTGGTGATTTCTGGGCTTATCTCAAAGGTATCCTAAACCCTATTCCTTCCCAACTCCCTACCCCTATCTGCTTGGAATGAAAACATTGTTCTTCCTCTTCTCTGTTCCTGTTTCTCTTCCCCGCCTATCAGAGGGAGGCACTGAGAAAAGGGGCAGAGGCTGGGTCCCAGGAAAGCAGCACTCCCACCCACAGGGCCTCTGCAGGCCCGTGGCTCAGTCCCCCAAACACAGCATGCGGGGAGTTGTAGTTCTCTTAAACTGGACAAAGTGAGTGGGCCTCTGGCCTTTACCTTCTCCCCACCTCTGGAAGCTCCCTAGGCTGGTCCTGTTCTCCTGTCTCCTCAGACACTCCAGGTGTCCGCCTTCCCAGCAGACGCCTTTGGACTTTCTGCCTCTGAGCCTTTGCTGGGGCTGTGCCTCCTGCCTGGAGAGACCGCCTGAAAGTTATCCCCTCCACAGAGCGGAAAGCTTCACGCCTCACTCTGCACTTTATCTTCTTAGCTTGCAAAAATTACAATGAAATCTACAGAAGTGCAATTATTTCTTTAATGTATGCTAACCTGCCAGACTCTCCCTTCAAAAGCACAGGGGTGGCATCCCCGAGGTCACTACTGTTTCCCAGGTTCCACAGCCCCTGGCAGTGCTGGCACTGGCAGATCATGCTGTGCAGGCTGTCCTGTGCATCCCGGCTCAGCCTCCAGCCTCTCCCAGCAGGGATGTCCTCGGGGACTTGCAGTCAGAGCGCGTTTGCTCCGTGAGAACCACTGCTCCCCGCCCGGCCCAGCGCTCCCCGCCCCTAGTGGATGAGGCATGACTCTCCCCTCCTCCCCCGGCCCCCAATACAACAGATGATGTGTTTTCATTTTTTAAAAAACACCTTTATTGGGAGTATTACAGATGTCCTCCCTTTTTCCCTGTTGCCCCTCCACTTGGTTCCCAACCCGCCCCAGACCTTCACCTTCCTATTGTGTCCATAGGTTCACCAGTTCATTCTGTTCATTAGATTTCTTGTTTTAGATTCAGTTGTTGAATCTAAATACATATGTATTTGTTGCCATTTTATCTTCATATTTTTAATCCCTTCTTCCTCCTCCCTCTTCCTCCTCCTTTCCTCTTTCTCCTCTAAAAAAAAAAAAATACCCTTCAGCATTTCATATAATACTGGTTTGGTGGAGATGGACTCGGTTAGCTTTTTCTTATCCATGAAGATCTTTATCTGACCTTTAATTATGAATGACAGCTTTGCTGGGTAGAGTAATCTTGGTTGTAGGTCCTTCCTATTCATCACTATGAATATTTCTGGCCATTCCCATCTGGCCTGCATAGTTTGTGTTGAGAAATCAGCTAACAGTCATCTGGGTACTCCCTTGTAAGTAACTGACTGCTTTTTTCTTGCTACTTTTAAGATTCTCCCTTTGGGAGAACCAAGATAGTGGAATAGGTAAATGCCTGTACTCGCTGCCTCCCACAAACAAATCAAAATTACAACTAAAATACAGAACAACTGTCATCCAGAACCACCTGAAAGCAGGCTGGGTGGAAGTCCTACAACTAGAGAAGTAAAGAAGGAAGCACACTGAGGCCAGAAGGAGGGACGGAGGCGTGTGCCGTTTTATTAGTCAGGAGATAGTCTCTGCAGAGGCCTCCATGCGGAAGGAGCAAGAACCCTCTCCCCCGCCAGGGTCCAGAGCTGGGAAGAGAAGTCCCCACAACTACGGGCTATAAAAACCAGCAGGGATTTTGGCTCAGTGACAGAGGCTACCGGAGACCCAGGTTTTTCATTTAAAGGGCCTTGGACTCCCTCTGAGCTCCAGTGCCAGCCACCAGGTGGCAGCTCTGGGGGGCCCAGACACATAGGAGGAGGAACTGGATAGTCTGGCATCAAGGCAGGAACTTGGGGCAGCTTTCTTCAAGATGGAGGTGCTTGCCGATACCGGTTTGGCTCAGTGGTAGAGCGTCGGTCTGTGGACTGAAAGGTCCCAGGTTCAATTCCGGTCAAGGGCATGTACATTGGTTGCGGGCACATCCCCGGTAGGGGGTGTGCAAGAGGCAGCTGGTCGATGTTTCTCATTGACGTTTCTAGCTCTCCATCCCTCTCCCTTCCTCTCTGTAAAAAAATCAATAAAATATATTTTAAAAAAAGAAAAAAGAAAAAAGATGAAGGTGCTTGCAGGGGTCATTGTTCCTACGCTGGGACCTCCTGGTCTCAGGGCTGACTGGCAGCCATTTCTGTTTGCTCCACTCTGGTGATTCCCTGAGACCCCACTTCAAACAATTTACAGCCACTCTCCCCTGTGTGCAGCGTCTTTTACTTATGAATGGCCTGTCCTGCCACAGGCTTCACACTTTGCTAAAATCTCTCAAACAATCTGCAGCTGGTGATGGTGTGCTCCAAAGCAATCAATAAAAGGTCCAAAATTTGACCCTAGCACCAGCCTGCCTTGCTTCACAGCTGGGCCTCACCTGGCCACCTCCAAGCCCAATACAAATAGCAAATGTCAGCTGTCTGCAGATCCCTCTGTAGCTCCTGCCAGGTGGCCCCAGGGAGTGGCTGACTTTGCATCTCTGTGGAGGCCCCAGACCCAGTGCACCTGGTGGACAGCTCAGACCATAACAAACCCACAACTCCACACATCCACAAGCAACACACTTTAAGAGCCAGAGTCAGGAGCACCAAAGTCCTACTGCTCCAGAGGGGTGTCTCCTGCAAAGCAGCTCTCCCACTGTAGTGGCAGCTGGTCCTCCCAGCCAATTGGCCTGGAGGTCAACTCCTCCCACTGACACCAACAGCAATCGAGGCTCAACTACATGACTGTGCACACAGACCACACAGGGGCACACCTAGAGTGCCCAGCTCAGGTGACGGGAGGCTGAGCCACTGGGCCCCCAGAACACCTACTATACAAGGCCATTCTACCAACTCAAGGACACATGGCAGCTCTACCCAATACATAGAAACAAATACAGGGAAGCAGCCCAAATGTGGAGACAAACATGTCACAAATAAAAGAAATGGAAGAGCCCTGTGCTGAGCAGGGCCCTGGCTTCCCCACTAGATGTCAGGAGCAACCAGAATGTCTGGGGGGGCGGAGGGGGGGACGGGGTGAAGCAGGAGCCTCTATAGAAACTTTACTGAGGAACATTGATCAGTTGCCTCCTGCACACCCCTTACTGGGGGTGTGCCCGCAACCAAGGTTCATGCCCTTGACTGGAATCGAACCTGGGACCCTTGAGTCTGAAATAGTGCAAGTTCTAAGGGAAATCAGCACCTTCAGGCTAAAAAGAACTTTTCCCAAACACAAGACTCTGCCATCAGATCCACAGAAACAACAGACTAGAACCCCAGATGTTGGGGTTACCCGAATCTAAGGTAACTTTTATATGTATGAGGAAATAAAGACCCATGAGCATGTGACCAAGAAAAAAAAAAAAAAAAGAAATGGAAGAAAGCAAACTACTGAATATAGAGTTCAAAACCACAGTCATAAGGTTACTCAAGAATCTTCTTGAGACCTTCCAGGGACTTAGTGATAATTTTTTTTTTTAATGGTTTGTGAGATTTTCAAGGATCTTAGTGAAAATGCAAAAAAAAAAAAAAAAAAAAAATCAGAAATTAAGCATACACTGACTGAAATAAAAATAATATACTGTAGAATAGAGGATTATGAAAATCAAATTAATTTGGAATATGAGGAATAAAATAACACCCAATCAGAAGAGAGGAAAAAAAGAATAAAATATATGAACATAGTGTAAGGAGAATCTGGGACAACTTCAAGCGTACCAACATTTGCATTATGTTGGTGGCAGAAAAAGAGCAAGAGCAAGATATTGAAAACCTATTTGAAGAAATAATAAAAGAAAACTTCCCCTACATGGCGAAATAGACTTATAAGTCCAGGGAGCACAGAGTCCCAAACAAGAGGAACCCAAAGAAGCCCACACCAAGACACATAATACTTAAATGCCAACAATTAATGACAGAGAATCTTAAAAGTAGCAAGATAAAAGCAGTTAGTTACAAGGGAACACCCATACAACTCAACTGATTTCTCAATAGAAACCATGCAGGCCAGAAGGGAGTGGCAAGAAATACTATTGTAAAAACTACGATAGCAAAGATTTACATCCCAGATTATTCTACCCAGCTAAGCTATCATTTAGAATTAAATGTCAGATAAAGAACTTCACAGACAAGAAAATGCTAAAGGAGTTCATCACCACCAAACCAGTATTACATGAAATGTTGAAGGGTATTCTTTAAGAAGAGGAAAAAGAAAGATTTTAAAAATATGAACAATAAAAAGGCAATAAATACTTATCAACTTTGAGGGGGAGAACCAAGATGGTGGCCTAAGCTGCCACCTCGCACAACAATTTCAAAACAACAACTAAAATCAGAACGGACATCATCCAAAAACACAGGAAAGCTGGCGGAATGGGAAATCTACAACTAGAAAGGAGAGAGGCTCACAGAGCGAATTGATAGCCGCAAAACACTGAGGTAGGGTGACACGCCCGCAGAGAGGAAGTGTGGCCAAGTGCCTGGCAGGAAGGGAAAGGAAGTCCCCGATTGCACTTTCTGACTGTACTGAACCTCAACCCCGGCCGAAACCTCGTGGACCCAGGCTCATACAGGTGGAGTACGGACTATAGAGAAAGGCACCTGGAGACTCAGAGACTCGGAGACTGGGGGAGCCGGGAACAGCAGCAGGCAGGGTCTACAGTCACTCTTGTGAGCGTGCGCAGAGAGGTCTGACCACAGAGGTTGCCTCGGCCTCTCCATAGCGCGAGTCGGAAGCTCCAGACTACAGAGACCCGACCTATTGATAATTCCCAACAAACCCCTGGGGCACCCACGCTCTTGCACGGGGAATCTGGACGGTTAGGCAGAAACTCAGGGAAGCGCACAAGGGCAGGGCTGACGGGAAGCAAATACTGTCAGCTCAGCCCTGAGACTCTGCCCCATCCAAGTTGAGCACAGAGGCTTTTGCAATTTTGCAGGTCTGATCCTTTAGACTGTCTCCCATACAGAAGGTATCCCAGAGTAGACACAGCTGATACATCCAATTGGCCTAAAGGTCAATTCCTCCCAGGGATACCAACAGCAATCAAGACGTAACTACAACAAGGCTGTACACACAGTCCACAAAGGGGAGCACCAAGAGTGTCTACGTCAGCCGAAGCCGGTTTGGCTCAGTGGTGGAGCGTTGGTCTGTGGACTGAAGGGTCCCAGGTTCGATTCCGGTCAGGGGCATGTGCCTCGGTTGTGGGCACATCCCCGGTAGGGGGTGTGCAGGAGGCAGCTGGTCAATGTTTCTCTCTCATCGACGTTTTTGGCTCTCTATCTCTCTCCCTTTTCTCTCTGTTAAAAATCAATAAATATCTTTAAAAAAAAAAAAAGTGTCTACCTCAGGTAACTGGGGAGGCTGACCCACTGGGCCATATAGGACACCAAGCACACAAAGCCACCCTACCAACTCAGGAAAGCAGCGAAAATGCCGAGACAAGGAAATAGATCTCACACAAAAAGAATGGAGAACAAAAGACTGGATATAGAGTTCAAAACCATGGTTATAAGGTTTCTCAAGAATTCCCTAGAAAAGGCCAATAAATTTAATGAGACCCAACTAGAAATTAAACATAAACTGACTAAACCATATAAACTAAAATATTATACAGAGATCCAACAGCAGACTGGAGGAACACAAGAATCAAGTCAAAGATTTGGAATACAAACAGCCAAAGGACATTCCTCTGGAGAAGCAAGCAGAAAAGAGAACCCAGAAAGTTGAAGATAGTGTAAGGAGCCTATGGGACAACCCTGGGCATTTTAATTATGATGAGTTTTGATGTGTGCCCCTGAATTCATCTAGTTTGGGACTCTCTGAGCTTCTTGGACTTGTAAGTCCATTTCTTTCACTAGGTAGGGGGAGTTTTCTGTCATTATTTCTTCAAATATATTTTCAGTATCTTCATCTCTCTCTTCTCCTTCTGGCACTCCCATAATGCAAATGTTGGTACTCTTGAAGTTGTCCCAGAGACTCCTTACAACTACCATGTCAAACGAGGCATGTAGCCCACCCGCCGTGAGTTTGACATGCTTGCCTTACACTATCTTCATATTTTGGGTGTTTTTTCTTTTTCTTTTTGCTCTTCTGCTTGGGCATTTTTTATATTTGTGTGTGTGTGTGTGTGTGTGTGTGTGTGTGTGTGTATGTGTTTATTTTAATTTAATTTAATAAATCTTTATTGTTCAGATTATTGCATGTTTCTCCTTTTTCTCCCAATAGCTCCCCTCCACCCCGTTCCCACCCCACCCTTTGCCCTTACCTCCCCCACATTGTCCTCATCCATAGGTGTATGATTTTTGTCCAGTCTCTTCCCACACCCCCAACACTCCTTTCATCCTGCGAATTATCAATCCACTCCCTTTCTATGCCCATGATTCTATTATATTCACCACTTTATTCTGTTCCTCAGATTTTTAATTCACTTGATTTTTGGGTTCACTTGTTGATAGATATGTATTTGTTGTTCATAATTTTTATCTTTACTTTTTCTTCTTCTTTCTCTTCTTAAAGAACACCTTTCAGCATTTCATATAATACTGGTTTGGTGGTGATGAACTCCTTTAGCTTTTTCTTATCTGTGAAGCTCTTTAAAAAAAAAATACATTTTATTGCCGGGACCGGTTTGGCTCAATTGATAGAGTGTCGGCTTGGGGACTGGAGGGTCCTGGGTTCGATTCTGGTCAGGGGCATGTGCCTTGGTTGCGGGCATATCCCCGGTGGGGGGTGTGCAGGAGGCGGCGATTGATGACTCTCTCTCATCGATGTTTCTGGCTCTCTATCTCTCTCCCTTCCTCTCTGTATAAAATCAATAAAATATATTTTAAAAAATACATTTTATTGATTTTTTATAGAGAGAAAGGGAGAGGGATAAAGTTAGAAAAGTCGATGGGAGAGAAACATCCATCAGCTGCCTCCTGCACACCCCCTACTGGGGATGTGCCCACAACCAAGGTATATGCCTTTGACTGGAATTGAACTCGGGATCTTTCAGTCCGCGGGCCCACTCTATCCACTGAGCCAAACCAGTAAGGGCTTTGTAAAGCTCTTTATCTGACCTTCAATACTGAATAATAACTTTGCTGGGTAGAGTAATCTTGGTTATAGGTTCTTGCTATTCATCACTTAGAATATTTCTTGCCACTCCCATCTAGGTCTGCATAGTTTCTGTTGAGAAATCAGCTGACAATCATATGGGTGCTCCCTTATATTAGGTAACTAACTGCTTTTCTCTTGCTGCTTTTAATCTCTTTGTCTTTTGCTCTTAGCATTTTATGATGTGTCTTGGTGTGGTCCTCTTTGGATTCCTTTTGTTGGGGGTTCTCTGCATTTCCTGGGCTTATAAGTCTCTTTCACCAGGTGTAGGAAGTTTTCAATCATTATTTCTTCAAATAGGTTTCTTGCTCTCTCTCTTCTTCTGGCACTCCCATAATTCTGAAGTTGGTACACTTGAAGTTGTCCTAGAGGCTTCTTACACTATCTTCAAATTTTTGGATTCTTTTTTCTTTCTGTTTTCCTGGTTGAGTGCTCTTTTTGCTTCTTTGTATTTCAAATCTTTGACTTGACTCTTGCGGTCCTCTAGTTGGGTTTCTGTATAATTTTTTTTTTTCAGTCAGTGTATGTTTAATTTCTAGTTGGTCCTTTTTCATATCCTCAAGAGTCTCATTAAATTTATTGGCCTTGCCGAAACCTGTTTGGCTCAGTGGATAGAGCGTTGGTCTGCGGACTGAAAGGTCCCGAGTTCGATTCCGGTCAAGGGCATGTACATTGGTTGCAGGCACATCCCCGGTGGGGGGTGTGCAGGAGGCAGCTGGTCAATGTATCTCTCTCATTGATGTTTCTAGCTCTCTATCCCTCTCCCTTCCTCTCTGTGAAAAATCAATAAAATATATATTTTTAAAAATTATTGGCCTTTTCTAAAAAATTCTTGAAAAACCTTACAACCTTACAACTGAATTCTATATCCAGTCATTTGTCTTCCTCCATTTCTTTCATTTGTGATTTATTTGTCTCTACATTTTCGCTGCTTCCCTTAGTTGGTAGGATGGCTTTATGTGCTAGGTGTCCTATATGGCCCAGTGGGTCAGCCTCCCAGTTACCTGAGGTGGACACTCTTGGTACACCCCTTTGTGGACTGTGTGTACAGCCTTGTTGTAGTTAAGTCTTGTTGTTTTGTCACTGGGAGGAATTGACCTCCAGGCCAATTGGCTATGAGGACCCACTGTGTCTATAATGGAAGAACTGCTGTGTTGGAGACACGCTTATGGTGCAGGCCTTGTTTCAGTGGGGCTTTGGTGCTCACTGAGTCTGCCTCCAGAATGTGTCACTCTGAAATCTGGTGTCTCACACTGACAACTAAGTACACTGGCTTCTGGATCTTCAATGGTGTGCAGGTCAGCTACTGTCTGAGGCCACCCAGCAGGAGCTACAGCGAGAACTAGTTTCCTCCTCTTTGCTTAGGGTTTGGAGGTTTCGGAGCTGTTTGACCAGAGCTGCAGTTTGTTAGGTTAAGCTGCAATAGGGCAGGCCATTTCTATGCAAAAACCACTGGGTGGAGATTGGGTGGGTTTGTAGATTGTGTGGGGTGGGGACTCAGGGAGTCACTAGGCTAGGCCATAGCAAACAACAATGGCTGCCAGTCAGCCATCTCTGTGTCTCTGTGTCTCTAAGTCCCTGTGTACTAACAATGATTGCTGTGTGCACCTCTGCAAGAAAGTCACCCTCACTTTCTGACCTGATGGCAGTCTAGCTTCTCCCAGAAGGAGTGTGGGTCCCCAGTGTGTCCCCAGAAACTGGAGTTCAGAGTAATCGGGAGCTTGTCTCCCTTCAGGTTGAAAAAAGCAGCTCAGCCAGTCGCCTGCTGTCAGCACAATTCTCGCACCTCAGTACCTCAGATTTTCAGTGCTTGTGCACCTCTCAGTGCTCTTTTCTCTTTCCTTCAAGTTGTAGAACTTCCACTCAGCCCGATTTCCCATGGTTTTGAGTGATAGATGTTGTGTCTTTTAGTTATAGTTTTGAAATTGTGCGAGGCAGCAGTTTAGGTGTTTACCTATGCTGCCATCTTGGTTTCTCTCCTGATTGGGTGTTTTTTGATTCCTCATATTCCAACTGCTATATTCCTGGCAGGTTCTTTTTCATGTTTTTGACATTCTCACTTAGATTCTTGAAGCTCTCAACACCTTTATAACCATGGTTTTGAACTCTGTGTGCAGCAGTTTGCTTCCTTCCATTTTTATTTCATTGTCTGCTGCTTCCCTGTATTTGTTTCTATGTATTTATGTGTCCTTGAGTTGGTAGAATGGCCTTGCATAGTAGGTGTTCTGGGGGCCCAGTGGCTCAGCCTCCTGTCACCTGAGCTGGGCACTCTAGGTGTGCCCCTGTGTGGTCTGTGTGCACAGTCATGTAGTTGAGCCTCGATTGCTGTTGGTGTCAGTGGGAGGAGTTGACCTCCAGGCCAATTGGCTGGGAGGACCAGCTGCCACTACAGTGGGAGAGCTGCTTTGCAGGAGACACCCCTCTGGAGCAGTAGGACTTTGGTGCTCCTGACTCTGGCTCTTAAAGTGTGTTGCTTGTGGATGTGTGGAGTTGTGGGTTTGTTATGGTCTGAGCTGTCCACCAGGTGCACTGGGTCTGGGGCCTCCACAGAGATGCAAAGTCAGCCACTCCCTGGGGCCACCTGGCAGGAGCTACAGAGGGATCTGCAGACAGCTGACATTTGCTATTTGTATTGGGCTTAGAGGTGGCCAGGTGAGGCCCAGCTGTGAAGCAAGTCAGGCTGGTGCTAGGGTCAGATTTTGGACCTTTTATTGATTGCTTTGGAGCACACCGTCACCAGCTGCAGATTGTTTGAGAGATTTTTAGCAAAGTGTGAAGCTTGAGCCAGGACAGGCCATTCATATGGTAAAACTGATGCAAACAGCTGGGGTGGGCCTGCAAATTGGATAGGGCTAGAATCATCCGAATTGAGCAAACGGTGTGCTCCAGGCTGATGAAGAGTCAAGTATGGCTGCCAGTCAGCCTCACAATAGGGGAGATCCTGGCACCGAACAATGACTCTTGCAAGCACCCCCAACTGGGGGAAAGCTGCCCCAAGTTCCTGCCCTGATACCAGACAATCTAATTCCTCTCCATACGTCTGGGTCCCCACAGCCACGTGGTGCTTGGAGTCCAAACAATTTTGTGGGCTAGCTCTTTAAACAAAACATCCGGGTCTCCTGTTGTCTCTGTGTCACTCAGCCACAATCCACACTGGTTTTTACAGCCCATAGTTATGGGGACTTCTCTTATCAGCTCTAGAACCCTAGGCTGTGGGGCTAGTGTGGGGATGGGACCCCTTGCTCCTCATGGGATGTCCCTCCCAATTAAAAAACAGCACAGATGGATGCCGGGCCAGCCCATTCAGTGCCTCTGCCCCTCCTATCAGTCTCAATGTGTTTTCTTCCTTACTTCTCTAGTTGTAGGACTTCCATTCAGCCAGCTTTCAGGTGGCCCTGCAGGATTGTTCTGTACCAGTGTTTTTGTTGTAATTTTGATGTGGTTATGGAAGGCAGCAAGTACAGGCGTTTTATGATGCCACCATCTTCTATTGCCATTATATTATTCATATTTTTTTTTATCCTTCTTCGTTCTCCTCAGACCCTTGAACATTTCATGTAATACTAGTTTGGTGTGATGAAACCCTTTATCTTTTTTATTGTTTGTGAATCTCTCTATCTGACCCTCAATTCTAAATGATAGTTTGCTGGGTAATCTTGATTGTAGATACTTACTACTCATCACTTTAAATATTTCTTGCCACTCCCTTCTGGCCTGCAGAATTTCCATTGAGAAATCAGCTGACAGTCGTAAGGGTGCTCCCTGGTACATAACTTTTTTGTTGCTGTTTTATTTATTTATTTTATTATTATTTTTTTAATGTTATTGATTTCAGAAAGAGGAAGATAGGGGGATAGACAGAAACATCAATGATGAGAGAGAATCATTGATCAGCTGCCTCCTGCACACCCCACACTAGGGATTGAGCCTGCGATTCAGGCTTGTGCCCTGACCTGGAATCAAACTGTGACCTCCTGATTCATAGAGCAGTGCTCAATCACTAAGCCAAGTCAGCCAGGCTCTCTTGCTGCTTTTAAGATTCTCTCTGTCAAAACCAGTTTGGCTCAGTGGATAGAGCATCAGCCTGTGGACTGAAAGGTCCCAGGTTCGATTCCAGTCAAGGGCATGTACCTCGGTTGTGGGCACATTCCCAGTCGGGGAGGGGGGAGGGGGTGTGCAGGAGGCAGCCGATGGATGTTTCCCTCTCATCAATATTTCTAGCTTTCTATCCCTCTCCCTTCCTCTCTGTACAAAATCAATAAAATACATATATATTTTTTAAAAGATTCTTTGTTTTTATTTATTTTTTAAAATATATTTTATTGATTTTACACAGAGAGGAATTGAGAGGGAGAGTTAGAAACGTCAATGAGAGAGAAACATTGACCACCTGCCTTCTGCACACCTCCCACTGGGGATATGCCCGCAACCGAGGTACATGCCCTTGACCGAAATCGAACCCGGGACCTTTCAGTCCACAGGCCAAGGCTCTATCCACTGAGCAAACCGGTTTCGGCAAGATTCTTTGTTTTTAAACCTTGGCATTTTAATTATGATGTGTTTTGATGTGGGCCTCTGGGTTCCTCTTGTTTGGGACTCTCTGAGTTTCCTGGACTTGTAAATGTATTTTTTTCCACCAGTTAGGGAAGTTTTCTGTCATTTTTTTTCATATAAGTTTTCAATATCTTGCTGTTTCTCTTCTCCTCTGGCACCCCCATAATTTGGATATTAGTACACTTGAAGTTGTCCCAGAAGCTCCTTACACTATCTTCATATTTTTGGATTCTTTTTCTTTTTGCTCTTCTGATTGGGTGGGATTTTTTGTTTTTTTGTTTCCTCATATTCCAAATTGCTGATTTGATTTTAAGCATCCTCTACTGTTAATTCCCTGTAAATTTTTTTTCACTTCAGTTAGTGTATCCTTCTGATTGATCCTTTTTCATGTTTTTTGATGTTCTCACCAAGATCCTTGAAATTATCACTAAGGCCGAAGCTAGTTTGGCTCAGTGGTAGAGTGTCGGTCTGTGGACTGAAAGGTCCCAGGTTCAATTCCAGTCAAGGGCATGTACCTCGGTTACGGGCACATCCCCAGTAGGGGGTGTGCAAGAGGCAGCTGGCGGATGTTTCTCTCTCATCGATGTTTCTAGCTCTCTATCTTTCTCCCTTCCTCTCTGTAAAAAATCAATAAAATATATATATATTTTTAAATTATCACTAAGTTCCTTGAAGCTCTCATTAAGTTCCTTGAGCATCCTTATAACTATTGTTTTGAACTCTGTATCTAGCAGTTTTTTGCTTGCTTTGGTTCTTTTTTCTCTCTCGGAGATTTCTTGTTCTTTCATTTGTGACCTAGTTTTTGGGTCACATTTTGGCTTCTTCCCTGTCTGTGTTTCTATGTATTGTGTTGGGTAGAGCTGCTGTGTCTCCTAGAACTGGTAGGGGGCCTTGTGTAGCAGGAGTCTTGGAGGCCCAGTGGCCAGGGAGCTCTAGGTGCACCTGTGTGGGCTGTGTGCTCAGTCTTCTTGTAGTTGAGCCTTGATTGCTGCTGGCATCACTGGGAAGAACTGACATTCAAACCAACTGGCTGTGAGGACCAGCTGTGAATACAGTGGAAGAGCTCCTGTGCAGGAGACACCCTTATGGAGCAAGACTTGCTTCTGTGGTGCTCACTGCTGCTTTGGTGCTCACTGAGTCTGCCCCTGGAGTGTGTCGATCATGGATGTGTAGGGTTGTAACCTGGCGTGGCCTAAAGCTATCTGCTGGGTGCACTGGCTCTGGGGCCACCCAGGCGGTGCAAAGTCAGCCACTGCCTGTGCCCTATCTGGGGCTACCCAGCACAAACTAGAGCAACCTGCAGATGGCTGCTACTTGTGTTGAGCTTGGCAATGCCCGTGAGAGGCCAAACTGTGAACTAAGGCAGGTTGTTGCTAGTGATGGGCCTACAGACACTTATTGAGAGTTATGAGGCACACTGAGTCCAGCTGCTGCTTGTTTGAGAGATTTTAGAAAAGTCTGAAGCCTGAGCCAGGACAGGCCATTCATATGGAAAAGCTGCTGCAAACAAATTGGGTGGGACTGTAAACTGGGCAGGCTCTCAGGGAATCACCAGCACCAGGTGAAGTTGTGGGCCAGGTTGATGGAGACTCCGATATGGTGCCTGCCAGTCACTCTGGGTAGGGGAGGTCTCAGCATAGAACAACGATCTCCGGGAGCACTTTTGTCTGGGGGAAAGCTGCCCCACATTCTTGCCTTGATGACAATTTAGTTCCTCCCTGTATCTCCCTGGATCCTTCAAGCTGGTGCCCAGGTGCTTAGAGCTCAGAGGGAACACGTCCAAGCAAGTCTATGCACCAGCCTTTTACGAGTACTGCCTGGGTTTTTGGCAGCGTCTGTGTCACTCAGTCACAATCCCTGCTGGATTTTACAGTCCGAAGTTACGGGATTTCTCTTCCCAGCACTGGAACCCTTGGCTGAGGGGTCTGGCGGGATGGGGATGGGATGCCCTGCTCTTCACAGGTGGCCTCCACAACCATGATATCCCTTCTGATAAAAATATATCACACATTCCTGCCTTTGTGCCTCTGCCCTCCTACCAATCTCATGAGCTTTCTTCTTTCCTTCTCTAGTTGCAGGACTCAATCCCCTCAGATTTCAGGCGGTTCTCAAGGATGGCTGTTCTGTATTTTAGTTGTAATTTTGATGAGGTTGTGGGAGGATGTGGTACTGTGTTTACCTACACTGCCATCTTGGTTCCCTCTCTAGAACAGAGGTGACTTTTATTTTACCTCTTTACCTCTTATTATAATAGTGTATAAATTTCATTTTCTCATCAGACCAGAAACTTTCAGAAGACAGGCCCATAGGACCTCAGCTGTATATCAAAACTGATTGTCCGTAACTGTTTGATGAAGGAATAACTATCAAAGCATCAGAAAGCACAGTATTAAAATCCAGTGTGATTCCCCCTTCTCTGACCCATCTGGATTACTGTGTGACTTTGCTACAGTAGCTAAACTTCTCTGAGCCTCAGTATATTTCCAGTCATTGCAGTAATTCTTTTCCCTATAGGGCTAGTCAAGTTTTACAACTTCCCACCTCTAAGGAGCTGTAGCCACCAATAAGAAATCTTTCAGGCCGAAACCGGTTTGGCTCAGTGGATAGAGCGTCGGCTTGCGGACTGAAAGGTCCCGGGTTCGATTCCGATCAAGGGCATGTATCTTGGGTGCAGGCACATCCCCAGTAGGGGGTGTGCAAGAGGCAGCTGATCTATGTTTCTCTCTCATCGATGTTTCTAACTCTCTATCCCTCTCTCTTTCTCTCTGTGAAAAATCAATAAAATATATTTAAAAAAAAAAAAGAAATCTTTCAGGCATTTTTCCATTTACAAATTTTGTTTTCTGAGAGCTGTGATTATTAATAAGCAATATTTATTAGGCACTTTGCTGTGTGTCAAGTACAGCTAATACATTAGAGGCACCATCTCACTGAATCCTTTCAAAAACAAAACTATGGAGTAGGTACTATTAGTCTCACTGTTTGATGAACGAGGAAGTAGAGCTGAGTGGAGGTACCTGATGTTTAAGGACACCCAGATACGGTCTGGCAGCCGCTGGCAATGTAGGATGTCAATCAGGAAACACTTTCAGCTTCGATATTTGATACTGAAATTCTTTAGATCCGGAGCCCACCTGGTGCCAGGTAGAATTAGGCCCTCACCCTCTCCCTCTCCCTCACCCTCACCCTCACCCACTGAGCTCCCAGATGCCCGAGTGCGGATTCAAGATGCTGGCCTGCCCGGGCAGGTGCTCGGCGCTCCACCACCCCCTTCCCAGGCGTCCCCCTCTCAGGGAAGTCCCGGCTGCGACTGGCCTCCCTCAGCACCAAGCTGGTCTGTGCGATTCTTCAGGACAGCAATGCAAACAAGAGAAGAAAGGTCCGTTCTCAAGCCATTTTCATGTCGGCCATGTCTTAAATGTTACATCTGCATTGACTCACTAATTTTCCCAACAACCCACTGAGGTAGGGTCTACCATTTCCCCATTTTATAGGCCGAGTAAAGAAAATAACTTGCCCTCGTACGTGGCGAAGCGCATGGCAGGTGAACTCCAGAATACATGCGCTTATCCACCACGCGGAATCAGAAATGCTTAGTGGCTGTGCTCCCAGCACCCTGTATGCAATGTGACTTATGAATGGGTGAACAAACGAACGAACGAGTTTGTGGTTAAACTGCCATAGTCACTGCCTGGAAGGCAAGAGTTGCTGGAGCAAAGCCCCTTTTTAGAAACTCTGACCAGAAAACTATCATCTTACCTGCCCTACTAAGTGTAACAGAAACCCACTCAATCGACCAGCCTCCACCTGGCTGGAAAAGAAGCTGCTTGGCCAGTGTTACCTCGCAGGTTCAGACGCCGCCTGGATGAATGGGAACAGAACAGCAGGCTCTTCCTCCTGCAAAGTCCTTCAGCAACGAGAGCAACCGCCACGTGTGCTAGTGTAGCCAGGAAAAGTGGCTCCCGGGGCTGCAGCGAAGACAGAGGGGCCGGGACTGGAACCACCGCTGGCCTAGCCCCACGTCTGAGTGGAAGACCCCCAGCTCAGGGCCTCGAGCGGAAACTGACGCTCAGAGAGGGAAGTGACTCCCTGAGGCAGCAGTTGGAACTAAACCTCTTCCTGATTCGAAAGCTAGTGCTTCCCCCCCAAAGGGCACCACGGACAGGCAGTCCCCACGGAAGGAGCCAAGTCCGCACATCTTCTCCGGAGACCCACGCTGGGGCCTGTGCAGCACCCAGCAAGCCTGCCCTGCCCGTCAGCCCTCCCCACCAGTCCCCTACCTACTTCCTCAGCCCCTAGAGTCCACCCTCCCCCATTTACAGGGAACACTCAGGGGTAAGAGGAGAGGGGAGATGCCCACCGTCCCGGCTTACCCCCCCCCCCCCCCACACACACACACATGGCCCCGGCTTCTGCTCCCTCCTCTCCTGAGCACCATCACTGTGTGCAGAGGCGATGTGCTCACGGTCTGCCTGGCTCGCAGGCTGGAGGCCTGTCTGCTGAACCGAGGGCAGTCAGACAAACGCGGGAACCGATGGCTGTCCAGGGTCACGAGAACTCCTAGTTCTGGGTAATTCTTTCCTGACTCTAAATACCATTCAGCAACAAGAGCATCTCCTTCACTCTCTCTCACCTCTCCCCTCACCCCATACTCTGCCTGTGTCTCCCCCTTCTCCCTCTCCTACCTCTATTCCCGCTCCCTCTGGCTCAACCATCAGAGAAAGGGGAGACGAGGCTTCTGTTCTGTCTTGGGAGGAAGGGAGGAAGGTGGAGGGCATCTCGGTGGAAGCACATGGCGACCTGGGAAGGAGGCTGTGACGGAGGGAGGGACTGGATGCCAGAAAGGGCCCTGCATCCGGACTGGCCTTACCCAGGAGGCGGCGGAGCCACGGGAGTGTCTGCTGCGCTGAGGCCGATCGGGCTGGTGGTCTGGCCCGCAGGGGAGGGCGTCCAGCGAGGAGCCCAGCCCCAGCCGACTCTGCGCCACCATTCCCTCTGCGCCATTCCACCCCTTGTGGCCACCGTAGAGCTCACATCCGTTTCGGCCTCCAAAGACATGCTGTGTGTTCCCATTCTCACCCACTGTGCCGAAAGCCCTGCTCCCAGCCCCTGCTTCCACGAAGCCCCACCTCCACGGAGCCCACGCTGGCCATGACCGGGCACACTGCTCCTGAATCTGAAGCTCAGCTGTCCGTCCCGCCCTCCTGGGACAGCATCACCCACCGTCTCCCTCTGCTGCTCTTCCTCGGCAAGTCTTACTCAGACGCGGCCCTCCGCTCTGCCCCTCCTCGGCCCATCACCGCCTGCACGGCTGTCACCGGGGCTGCTCCCTGCACAGAGCCTGCTGTGGGCCCCCAGGACAAGGCTGCCCAGCGGGAATGGCCAGGCCTCACCCACCTGTGGGCTGGGTGGCCTCTGGGGGCAGTGCAGTCAGCAAAGGCCTTCACACACAGCGGGTCCCTGGAAAACGTTCGTTCCCTTGGGAACAGGAGCGCCGCTCTGTGCACACAGCGCCCGCCTCCTCCTCCCTGCAGAGCCCCGCATCAGAAGGGGGAGAGGGAGCAGCCATGCCACAGCCACAGGCAGCCACTAAAAGCAGTAGCTGCCATGGAAACAAAATAGTAATGATGCTGGTGCAACTGGCATTTACAGGGACAAGTACTGCTCCACAGCTGAGAGCAATGCACCCATTAGCTCTTCACTGCAGTCCTGTGAGGCCAGGACCGTTCTTACTCCCACTGTGCAGACAGGGACACTGAGGCACACAGAGGCAACAGCTCATCCGGTGTGCAGTGGGCAGGGTCAACCCGAAGCCTTGCCCTGAATCCTCACCCTGCGACCCCACAGGGACAGACGGAGAGGAAGGGGGACGCTGCAGAACGGGAGCCCGAGCTGCTCTGGCGGGGGGAGACGGGGGTTTGTACGTATGACAGACGCACACGCGAGGAGCACAGCGCCTGGGAGGATCTACCCCAGCTGGTGCCTGTGCGGGGTGCGGAGGGCACGTTTACTTTGTTTTTCTTTGTGTGCATTTTTTTTGTTTGTTTTTTGCGTTTCTCGCAACAAAAAAAATCCATGTGCTGTGTGAGTGATTAGCAAGGAGGAAATTCAAGGAGTTAAGGATAGTAAAGGGTAAAGGGGATCAAATACATGTTAACAGAAGATGACCTGAATCTGGGGATACACAATGAGTACACAAATGATGTGTCACAGAAATGTAACTTGAAATCTATATAATCTATGCCACCCCAGTAGAATAATATTTTATAAATATTTTCAAACCCTGGGTAGGAGCCATTAGTGGATTGTAAAATCAGGTTAGCGAGTTGCCACCAGCAATTTTAAAAAATTAGAGAGACTGGAATGTAAAGTACCGCTCACTGCAGCCATGTGCAGCCTGGAGCATTCCTCCCCACAGGTCACCAGCAAGACGCGAAAGCCCTGGAGCAGCTGGTTGGTCTAAAGAGGAATCAGACAGGGTCCGGGGTAGAGCCTGGAGGCTGAGCGACTGCCGAGGACGAGGACGAAGTGGGGTGCCTGGCTACTGGAATTGTCCTGTGGGGCCCACTCCCCAGGGGCTTCCGGACCGCCCCTTGGAATACTCATTCCTCCAAGGCCCTTGCTTCTGAGAGCCTTTGCCAGAATTTGGGGGTTGAATCTCCCCCAGACCAGAATGTCTCTCTCTGTGTGTCACACAAACGGCCCTTCTCTTTGTACTTAAGGATGTCCTCCTGGCAGCTCCTGACCCCGGTGGTCAGGGGCGGCGTGGGAACTAGCAGATTCCCCCCATTTTCCATTGAGGAGGGCAGTCCCCGGGAGGCGCGGACACACGCTGTGAGTGAGGCCTGGAGGAGCGCCCCGTCTGCAGCGGAGGGGGGTCCCGCCCGGGGAGCCTGGCCTCAGGGCGGTGCGGGTCAGAGCCGCCCGCGCCACCCGCCGGGCTCCGGGCCCACGGAGAGCGGCCAGCCCGCCCTCCCGGGCCGCAGACATCGAAGAAGATAAAATAAAAGTAATTCCCCCGCTCTGACGTCAGCGCGGCTGCGGCGCCCAGGCAGCCTGGGAACTGGATTGCAACCAGATGTAGCGCCTGGTCCTCCCGCGGCGCGGGGCGCGGCCGGGCGCCCGGGGAGGGAGGCGCGCGGCCCGCGGGGTCCCGGGCCGGAGCGGCGGGGACGGCGGGGGCCGCGGCGCCGGGGCCGCCCTTACCCGCCCGACCGCATTGTTACCGCCGGTCCCTCTGAGGCGCCCGGAGGAGGCCGCCCGGCCCGGCCCGGCCGGAGGGAGGACCGCGGGCCCCGCGGCCTCGGGCCTGGCGGCTCCGACGCGGCCAAGGCTCCAAATGTCACCCGTGTCCTGCACCCCAGCCCCGCGCTCGGGGACGTCGGTCTCCCGGGCCCGCTGCCCTGCGCGGGGCCGCTGTCCGGGGACACCGCCGCCTCCGAAGGGCGAGCCGGGCCTGGCCGCGTCGGGGCCCCGGCCTCGGGCAGCTTCTCCGGGTCGCGGCCTGCGCAGGCCCGGCGCCCTGCAGGGTGGAGGGGCGTCGAGCCCGGAGCCCCGTCGCCCACGCGCGCCCCCCGCCCCGCGCGTCCCTGGCTCCCGAGCCGCGGCCCCCGCCGGCCCGAGCCGCACGCGGAGGCGCCGCCGCCCGCCCCCCCCCACGGGCGCGCACAAAGGTCCGCTCGGCCCACGCGGCGCCCGCGCCCCCACCCCACGCCGCGCACACGACTCCGGGCGCGCGGGCCCCCCACACACGCGACCGCGCTTCCAGGGTCCACGGCCGCCCGACCCCCCCCACCCCCGGTCGCGCGCACTCCCCGCTCCCTCGCACCCCCTTCGGCCATCCGCGCCCCGCGCCCCCCGCGCCCCCTCCTTGCCTCCCGGCCTCGCCCGCCGCCCCGCTCGGTGCTCACCTCGCGCCGCTCACTCGGGGGCCCTGGGCCTGGCGCTGCGGCCTCGCGGCCCCGAGGCCCGGGGAGCCATGGGGTCCGGGTCGGCGCCGCCCGCCGCGCGGGCAGGAAGGAGGGGCGCGCGCCCCCTCCTCGCGCCGGCGCTCGGGCCGCGGTGGCGGCCTGCTCCGCTCGCTCCCGGCCGCGCCGCCCGCGCTCCAGTCCGCCTCTCCCGGCCCAGCTGCGGCGGCGGCACCGGGACGGCCCTGCCGCGCCGGACGGGCTGCTGCGGCCGCGGAACGCTCTCCGGCGCCCAGAGGCGGCGGGCGCGGGGCCGCAGGGGGAGCGGGAGGAAAAGTTCCCGGGCGGCCTGGCTGCGCTCGCCCGCGCCCCGGCGCCCGCAGGGCCGTGCGCGCCCCGACAGCACCCTCTGGCGGCCCCGTGCCCACTGCGCGCCCGCCCGCCCGTGCGCCTTGGGGGTGTGGGGGGCTGGGGGGGGGGTGTGGGAGGCTTGGTTGTGGGGTCCCAGTGGAGCCCTCAAAAAGCCCTCAAACCTTGCATGCCGCGTCTCAGGCCTGGGGACGCCGCAGAACGAGGTTGGGGTGACCGCTGCAACCTCGAGCAGAGGATTTGGACGACACCCTGCTCTCAGGCGCTCCAGCCTCTGGCCTGTCCTCTAGGCCAGGCTCCCCGTCGCCCCCCCAGTATCCCTCACTGTGATCCTCTCTGGAAACATTTTCGAATCTTAAATGGAACGGGGCTGGTGTCAATGTCTTCGCTTCCTGGGCCCCTGGCACCTTGCTGGGCGCCGAGGAACCAGCAGAAGTAAGTGGTTCCTGCTGCCACAGAGCTGGTGTCCCGGTGGAGAGCCCGCTTATGTCCCAAAGGTGATGTCACAGGAAAAGATGACTATTGGAAGAAGAGGTCGGGAACCAGCGGTGACGTGGCAGCAGGTGGCTGAGCGGCCGCTTAGCTGGGAGTGCGAGCAGGAGGCCTCGGAGCAGGATGGAACAGCAGGAAGGCGCCTTCGAGGGAAGAGCGACAGGAAGGGCATCTCTGGCAGAGCGAGTGCCAAGGCCCTGAGGCAGAAGAGAGCGTGGTGGGCATGCTGACGGCAGCGCCTCCCAGAGGACCGGCTCTCCGGGGCTCTGGAGGGTCTGGGAGAAGTGTGGGTGCAATTCTGGTGCCCCTGGGGAGGGAGCCATGGCAGGTGGCCTAAGTGCGGAACGAATGAGTGCGTGGACCCGCTAACTTAAGAGACTCCCTGGCAGGTGCCATCACCGAGCGCAGGCTGGAAGCCAGCAGCCCTGCTCAGGAAGGCGCCCCCGCCCCCTCGCAGCCCCTGCGGTCTGCTGGTGTGGAGGTGGTCAGGGTGTCTGAGCTCCAGGTGCTGTGGGGACTGGTGAGTTCCTGCATCAGACCTGTTTCCTCATCTGTAAAATAAGGCAGTGGGATTGCAAGGACAGTGCCCTTTTATCTTGGAGGGACCAGATGACTGTACCCCTTTCTATGCATCTCATTTGATCCTGTCGCCCCTCTGTAGGCAGACTAATCCTGTTTTGCTCCTGAGGAAACTGAAGTGCAGAGGGCTGGAGGCCCCGTCCTGGCTCTCAGAGCCCGTCCCCCCAGCCCAGGGGTCCGGACAGGTGAGACGGGAGCAGGGTCAAGATGACCTGTGTCGTCTCCATGGAACTTGAGCCCAGATTCTGGGGAGACAGACTGGCTGAGACTCCGTTTTCCTGTCTGACGTGAGTGGGAGTGATAGTGGTTCCCCTCCCTGGGCTGCGGGAGGATTGATGAGTGAGGGGTGGAAGCATGGCCAGAGCCTGGTATGCAGTGAATGCTGTTGGCATGTTAGGTCAAACACTAGCTGTGCGGATGGTCCTTCGTCTGTCCTGAGGCTCCTCGCCCCCAGTGTGGCTCAGTCTCCTGCCCTCGGCCTGCTGCTGCGAGAGCCTGGCGGAGGCAGCAACAAAGGAGGACCACGTCTGAGCACCTGCTGTGTGCCAGAGGCCTTCCGCGTCTTAGTCTCCTGGGGCCACAGAAACAATAGACCACAAGTCTGATGTTCCTCCCCGCAGCCTGCGAGCCAGGCGTCTGAGATCGGTCTCACTGGGCCAAGGTCAAGGTGTGGAAGGGCTGGCTGCTGCAGACTCTGGGGGAGGATCTGTCCGTGCCTTTGCTTGCTGCTGGAAGCCGCCTGCATTTCACGGCTCGTGAGCCCTTGCTGACCTCCAGAAGGTAGAAAAGGTAAGGAAATAATTGCTTCTACTGCCACTTCTCCTACTTCCTTCGACTCTCTTGCCTCCCTCAGCAGGGCCTTGTGACTCTATTGGCCCTCCTGGCTTATCCCGGACACTCTCCATCTCAGACCTGTGATTCAGTCACTCTGCAAGAACCTCCCACCCCTTTGCCATGTAACAAGCCATTCATAGGTCCTGGGATTAAGACCTGGATATCTTTTTTATTTATTTTTATTTTTTTATTAATACTTTATTGATTTTTTACAGAGAGGAAGAGAGAGGGATAGAGAGTTAGAAACATCTTGCACACACCCCCACTGAGGATGTGCCCACAACCAAGGTACATGCCCTTGACCGGAATCAAACCTGGGACCTTTCAGTCTGCAGACCGACACTCTATCCACTGAGCCAAACTGGTTTCGGCTGGATATCTTTTTTAAAATAAATTTTTGTTGATTTCAAAGAAGAAGGGAGAGAGAGATAGAGACACCAATGGTGAAAGAGAAGTATTGATCAGCTGCCTCCTGCATGCCCCACACTGGGGATTAAGCTTGCAACCTGGGCATATGCCCTGACCAGGAATCAAACCATGACCTTCTGGTTCATAGGTCAATGCTCAAGCACTGAGCCACACTAGCCAACCAGACCTGGATATCTTGGTGAGCCCTTGTTAAGCCTCACTCTGCATATATTCTTTCAAACAGGCATGTCAAACTCACAGCCCATGGGCCGCATGCAGCCCAAAAATAAATATTTTTGTGACCCAGCCAATGTAATGGTATGTAAGAAACGTTCTAATGAAAGTTTCATAACTTAATGTTTAAAAATATTTTTCTTTTAAAATATTAGTATGCCTAACTTTATTTATTTATTTATTTATTTATTTATTATATTTTATTGATTTCTTGCAGAGAAGAAGAGAGAGGGATGGAGAGTTAGAAACATCAATTGAGAGGGAAAAATCGATCAACTGCCTCCTGCACACCCCCCACTGGGGATGTGCCCACAATCAAGGTACATACCCTTGACCGGAATCGAACCCGGGACCCTTCAGTAGCTTTATCCACTGAGCCAAACCGGTTAGGGCTGTAACTGAATTTTTACAATATCCTGTTATACATAATTATTAATAATGAACTACAATGTTCACTAATGACTGATTGCTATAATCGTGTTGCCTTCATTTCCCTTACGTGTCTTACCATCATTTCTCTCCACTAATACCAGCAGTGAATATTTTAGCAGTCGATGGCCACGTCCTTAGTCTTGGACTGACTTGTTGTGTGCAGCAGGAAATATTTCACTTTTGGAGAACAAGAAAAATAGGTTTATTTGTGTTATTTATTAATTTGTGCAGTTATTCAGTGTCTGGTAAGTTCATGTTCAAGAGAAAGTATTAATTTTTATTAAAATGTGCTATTATTTTATGTTAACGATGACTCATTTATTTCAGCCCTTTGTATTCAGCTTACTGAAATAAGCCTGTATCTAGGAAAATTGAAGCTTTGGTTTGTTTGTGGCCACATAAAACTGACATCTTATTTATTTGGCTCGTGTTAGCCTTTGAGTTTGACACGCTTGCTCTAAATGCTTTTCACCCTAGCTGGTTAGGCTCAGTGGACTGAAGGGTCCCAGGCTCGATTCCAGTCAAGGGCACATGCCCAGGTTGCAGGCTCAACCCCCAGTAGGGGGCGTGCAGGAGGCAGCTGACCCTCTCCATTCCTCTCTGAAATAAATAAAAATTATTTTAAATAAATAAATACTTTCTCCTCAGGCTCCGAGAGGCGGAGCCACCCTTTAAGGTCACTCAGCGGGGAGTTCCTCACTTGTTCCGTGCACATCACTGAGGGGTCAGAGTCCGGCTGCTCTGGATTGCTATGTGAACGTTGCCTGTGAAAAGCAAGATGTGCAGCGTGTGATGACCTGGTCCCCATGGGAATGCAGGGAAGGCCTGCAGGAGGGGGGTCCCTGAGAGAGACCCGAAGAGAGGCTCTCCCTAAGGCAGGCAGGCTGTGAGCAAGAGCCCCTAACGGGGTTAACCGTCTGGAGCCTGTGCTTGCGGGAGGGCATGGGTTTCTCAGGGAGAACCGGAAACTGGCCCGGGATCCCTGTCAGGATGGTCGCCCACCCAGGAGACGCTGAAACTGCCCGTCACCCTTAGTCACGCGTGTAGGAGAGCGGCAGGGAGGCTCACGGCAGCACCGGTGCCCGGTAAAGACAGCTGGAGGGTGGGATCGGGCTGCGGGGCTGGAAGGAGCTTGAAGATTTGGAGCGGAAGTACCATTAAGGACTCTACATTCCTGGGCCCCACCTGTTGCTCTTCACCCTGGAGTAAATCTGCGTAAACCGCTGACCTAAGGCATGTTCTCCCCTCTCCTCGGGCTACGGCCCAGTTCTGCATCTGAATGGCCTTGGCCTTGAGCTCCCCCTAGACTTTCTCTTTGGCCAAAAGGAGACAGTGACTCCTGCCAAAGGAAGAGACCCTGGGCACTGGAAGCCGGGGAGGGGGGTATCCCCGATAGAGCCCTGTCCTGGGGGATAGAGGTGTTCCTGGCTCACTCAGTTCAATGCCAGGGGGCGCTTCCCTAGGCAGACATCCCACTTCAACCCCCTGCTCACGGCGGAGACAAGATGCAGAGCAGGGCTCTGGGTGTCCGGCCGTCCTGCTGCTGGAGGGTGAGGACAGCCGGCCCAGGCTCCACACAGCCCTCCCAGCCCCAGTGCAGAGCCTACCGGCGAGCACACAGCCCGAGCTCAATGAGCATTTCCTGTGTGCTGGGCCCTGTGGCTGGGCCTCCTACCTCCGTTTTGGGAGGGGAAATAGGGTCCCAGACAGGAGGGCCGAGTGGAAGGAAGCGAGATGGAAAAGCAGGGGGGCCCTCGTCCCGCTCTGCCCTGCCCAGCAGCACGGCTTCGGGGCTCCACCCTCGGAGCCGCTCCTTCTCCGGAAGACGGAGGCCGCCCCGCCCGGCGGAAGCCTCAGTGCAGGAGCCGGGCCGGGCCGGTGGCTGCTGCTCCCCCTGCGGCCTCTGTGAATTGGGCCCACCCGGCCCACCACCCCTGCTGGAGGCGTGGCAAAGGCCCTGCCAGAAGGCAGGGCAGGGAGAAGGACGCTCAGCTATCTCAGAGTGGCCAGTGGCGGCGGGCGGAGCGTGAGACGCTGGGCCTCTGCGAGGCGCTGGTTTCCCGAGAGGAGGTGCCCGCCTGCGGGGCTCAGCTCCAGGCTCCAGACCCGCAGGCCCATTTCCGTCCCACTCTCACTCGCTCACTCGCTGGCTCGCTCACGCACATAGCGGGCTCGCCCCGTCTAGGCGCATCTCCGGGAGAAGGTGATGCAGGCCCACCCACACAGCACCCGTGGGTCTCTGAGCCACACAGACACTGGGCCCACCCCGAGGCCTCATCATCCCAAGGAAAGGCCTCTGGGCCGGCACTCTGTGAGCCCGTCTTGCTGCAGGTGAGCTCCTGCGGCCGGGAGTGCTGTCTTCTTTAGTTTGGCAGACAGTTTTTGCACGGTTTTTGCACAGTCTTTAAGAACAGCACAATTTGATTCTCTAAGCCACATGTGTCAAACACAAGGCCCGCGGGCCAAATCCGTCCCGCCAGGCCTTGCAATGTGGCCCGCACCGCGCTGTCATCACTGCACTCCGCTGCGTTTCCATCACAATGACAGTTTATGACTGTTCAGTAAACCATTCGGCCCGAGATTTAGGCTGGATTTTAGATTTTGGCCCCTTCTCTGATTGAGTTCGACACCCCTACGAGTCTAAGCTCTTTGCACCTACCAGCTCATTACCTCCCAGAGCCCAGGCAGGGGAGTGCTCCATCAGCCCATTGTACGGAGGAGGAGGCCAGGCACCGGGAGGTGTCCCTGCCCCTGTGGCCGCCTCAGCAAGCTGCCACCGGAGGCAGGGCCGCACAGACTTGTCCTCTGACAGTCCGTCTCTCAGGCCTCATGGCCACCAGCCATCTGCGGCCCCGGGAGCTGCCGGCCAGGAGGGAGGCGTGCCGGGCAGTCTCGGGGAGGCCCAGTCAGTGCCGCAGGGCAGGGCCGCTCCTCCGGAGGCTCCGGAGAACGTGCCGCCTTCTCCGAGTCGCACCCTCCACTTGTGGCCCCTTTTAGCATCCTACAGCCTCTCCTTCCCTCGTCCTCTCTTCCCTCCGTCCACGCCCCCTCTGCCTCTCCTGAGGACAGTGTCCATGGAGGCCTCCCCGGCTCAGCAGGCTGACCGCCGTCTCCAGAGCCTCACCCAGTCCCCCTGCACCCCTCTTTGCCAGCTCAGGCCACATGCTCAGGTTCTGGGCTGGGAAAGGGATTTTCACGCTCGCAGCCCCCCCGGCCCCGGAGTGGGAGCTGAGACTCCAGCCCAGGAGGTCTGGCCCGGATGTCAGTCCCGGAGCCTCCGGCTCAGGAGGCGGCGGGCTGGCGGAGGGCTGGAGCAGCGCACCGGGCAGGAGGCAGAGGCGGCGTGGGCGGGAGGCAGAGGCGGCGTGGGCGGGAGGCAGAGGCGGCGTGGGCGGGAGGCAGAGGCGGCGTGGGCGGGAAGTCCACGGGCTCTGTGGGGGCCGGAGGGCCCCGGTTACCTAGACCGGAGGAGGCACCTCTGTCCGCGGCCAGAGAGACCCTCTTACTCCTCCCCCCGCCCCCAGGGTCAGGGCCTGGCCATGGTCCTTCCTGGAGATGCCGATCAGAATGTGCCAGGCAGTGGCCGAGCTGGCCTCTCCAGCCACGGCTGCTCACAGGCGCCTCTGTGGGTGCAGAGAGAGGCTGACCTCGTGCTGGGGTTCCGAGTGCTCCCAGCCTGTGCTCCTCACTCTGCGCCTACACCCCATGGAGCCCAGCCCCGAAGGCAGGCACTGTGCTCTCTGTCACCGCTCCTGAGGCCGTGCCTGCAGGGCTGCAGTCTGAAGGGGAGGGGGAGGCGGGTGGCAGTGGGTGCTGGGCTGCAGGGAGGGGGAGCATGGGGACAGGATGGGTGATGGGGGTGAGGAGGGGGGATGGGGGATGGGGAAAAAAAGGGAGGGAAAAGATATAGGAAGCAAGGGACAGAGGGAGGGGGAGGGGCAGCATGGGGACAGGAGGGAAGGAGGAGTCAGGGAGGTCCAGGACAGTCGCCATAGTAACAGGAGCCTGCTCTGCTCTGAGGTTGAGCTGTGGGAGGGGCGGGTGGGGAGATGAAAGATAAAGCCACTGGTGACAGGCTCCTCCAGCCCAGCCGGAGGGGTGTGGCCGGAGGGGGTGCGCGGGCAGGGTCAGAGGGGGCGGGCCAGGCAGTAGGCACATCCGCCTGCTTTGCCTCAGTCTGCCCTCTGCTCAGTGGGCAGTGCCTCTGGAGCTGTGCTGGGTGGGGCGGAGGAGAGGGGGGCATCCGGCTGGGGCGGGAGAGTGGGACGCTGCTCTCTGAGCTGGAGAGGGGTCGGCTGCAGGAAGCTTGTCTTTTCTCTCCCAGGGAACCGAAGGGGTCAGCCAGGAGCCCCCGGGGCCTGGGCCCTGGCTGAGGGAGGGTGTGGTGGTCTTGGGTGGGCACAGAGACTGCCGACGCCGGCGGCCCCGCCCACTGTCCAGGCCTCACTGGGCCTCCTGCGTGCCCGTGTGCCATGTGCAGCTGTGCATGGGGCAGCAGCCTCGCAGTCCCGTGTGTACAGGCGTGCACAGGCCACCGGTCTCTGTGGCCCCCGTGAGTGTCCATCTGCGTCTGTGTCCATGCGCTGCCTTCACCCCCGGGGTGAGGGCCTGCGGTGCCCGGTGCTGGGCTGGCCACGGGCGCCACGGTGGCGCCAAAGCAGCACAAGCCACATCCTTGCCGGGTCAGCCCGTGGGTGGAGAGAGAAACAGCCAGTAAACGTGGTGGCTGCGGAGGGGTCGGCCAGGGCGTGGGCACGTGCTGCTCAGTCATGGGGGTGTGGAAGCTGGAGCGAGGGACAGCCCGGGGACAGCCAGGCACAGGCCCGAGGCAGCAGTGTGCGGGCAGGGGAGGCCTGTGGGCGGAGGAGGGCTTTGGTGCTGAGCGGGCGGCATGGGGGGCTCTCCCCGGGCCGCCTAGCACCCCTGCTGCTGAGAAGACAACAGACGTAGCTCAGGGCAGGAGCAGGAAGGCCAGCGAGGCTTCCACTGCATGCGTCCAGGGGGGCATGAAGCGTTCCCAATCCAGGTAAATTCTGAAGGCAGAATGGGCAGGACTGCCAGCCGGTGAGAACGGGGGGAGCCCCGCAGGCCCGGAGCTTCTGGCGGGGGGACGGCCACATGCTCGCTGAGCCCGGAGCCCGGCGCTCCGGGGTCTGGTGCTGCTGAGGCTCGGTGCAGGCTCCGGCCGGCGCCTCTGCTGGCGGGACGCGGGATGCACACGGGTTGCACGTGCTCCTCTGTGTGCCCTCGGAGAGCCGGGCAGGTCCAGCCCGCAGGCTCACTGGGCCGCAGGGTGGCTGTGCCCTCCCGCCCTCCAGGGCCGGACCCCAGCCCTGCGTTCCCGGGCCTCCCTGGGGCCTCCTGCTGTCCCGTCCAGGCACGAGGGCACCCTCCGCCCAGCAGACCCCGCCTGCCCAGCCTGCGGCCCGAGGAGGCAGGAGAGGGGGCTGGGACAGGCCCTCGGGAGACTTGGTGGGTGGACGTGAGCACCTCAGAACTAACACCTCCGGGACTGCCTGCTGCTGAGTGCATCCTGGAGCCCCAAGAGGAGGGACTGCCCAGCAGCAGAGACACTGGCACCTCCCTCTGGAAGTCAGAGAACCCCACTGTCCATTCAGCTCAGCCTCTCCCCAACCCCACCCACACCTGGCTCCAGGGACTCTGATGGGACAGCCGCTGAGCACCTGCTCAGCGAGGCCGAGGCTGCTTCTGCCCGCTGCTGTGCGGTCTGGGCATCCCACCCCTCGGAGCCCACCCGCCCCCGTGCCCTGGAGCCGAAGCACCTGCTCTGCGGGTGTCCGGCTGTCACCGTGCGAGTCCCGTGCACCTCGCCACGCTCACGCCTGGCTCCCCCCTTGGAACCCAACCGCTCCCCCTGGTGCTCCCCTGGTGCTCCCCCCTGGTGTTCCCCCCTTTCCCCACTTCCCCCCGTGCTCCTCTTGGTGCTTCCCCCCCCACACACACGCCTTCTCTGAGAACCTTCCTTCGGGGCGTCACCAGTTCCAGGCCCGCAGGCTCACCAGGCCCGCCAGTGACAGCGCTGCCCCGCCCTGGAAGCAGGCTGGCTCCGTGCCTGCTGCTGATGGGGCTCCAGTCAGACCCGGGGACTCCGCCCCTGGCTGGCCCAGGCCCTGTGTCCTGACCAGGACCTTGCAGGTGCCCCTGGGAAGGCAAAGACGAGGGGTCTGAGCTGGGAGACGCCCTCGGCCTCGGAGTGACTGCCTCCACCGGAGCCTGTGACCGCAGAGGCGGAGGAGGCAGCTTGGGGGAGCTGCTGGGCTCTCACCTCCAGAGCTGCAGAGAGCCCCCACGTCTGCTACGGTGGCCGCAGGGCGGGCTCTCCCCGCGCCTGGGCCTCCCTGGCCCCTCGCCCAGCTCGCCCAGGGGGTGGGGCTGGGCGGACAGCAGGGCCCAGGGGTGTAGGAGACGAGGCGGGGAGGGGAGTGGGTCCGGGAGGGAGGGTCTGTGTGCCGCAGGAGCGTCTGCCAGGCCAGGCCCCCGGGCGCCAGGAATGGCAACGCCTGGACTGCCCTGCCCCGCCCTGCAGTGTCCCAGGGCCCCTGCGCGCAGAGGAGCTGAGGTCGGGAGGCCTCAGGGTGGCTGCAGACCTCGCCAGAGGGCACAGGGGGCGCCGCCGCCCGCCGAGGCATGCTGGCAGCTTGGAGTAGAGTGCCCGCACACACGTGTGCCTGTGGGGGGCGGTGTGCAGGAGCACGTGGCACGCCCGGGCACAGACCGCTGGCAGCGGGGGGCTGCCTTGTCCTCTTTAACTGAGGTTCTATTGTAAGCCCGTCTGCCGGCTGGACATCGGGTCTCAGCCACTGCGGGGCCCCTTTCTGTCCACAGTGAAGCAAAGGTCCCGGGCCCACGTGAGACTGGCCACCCACACCTCTGGCCGGACAGCGGGGCCGGACAGGTGGCCATCTCAGGGAAACACCAGGAAAACTCCCTTCGTAAGGAACAGCCGGGCCTGGCCTGTCTGGAATTTGAGCGTGCAGCAGGGGTGAGTCAAAAATAGAACGAAACCGAAACGAATCTCCCGCATTGGTTTAGACCCTGGAGTGCGCTGCTCAATACGGTATCATCAGCCACGTGTGGCTATTTGCATTTCAAATTAAATGAAATAAGAATGTTCTCATGTAGTTCCTGAGTCACAATAACCACGTCTCAAGTTTTCAACGGCCACGTGTGGGACCCACTGAAGTGCCACGAGGACCACACTGGGGAACGGAGGAGCTGCCCATTTGCAGGCGGGAATGCTAGGACCAGACACAGGAGCGACTTGGAGCAGCCAGAACCTTCAAACCCCACAACGTAGTGGCTGCGTCTGTTGTTGCCATAGTAACCCAGGGCTGCTAGGCAGGGGGTGCTGGCCAGTGGTGGTGGCTGAGTGATCCATCCTCGGGGAAGCAGCTTTGGGAGAAGAGGAGAAGCCTCCCGAGCTCGGCTTGTCCGGCGGCTGTGGGACTCCACCCTGCCTCGGACCCGGCACCTCGCTGCTTTGTGACTCAGTTTCCCCACTCATGAGATGGAGATTGTAACAGCCTCAGAGGCGACTGCCTTTTTTCTCTAAGTTACTCTGGGCTGTGGGAGCGACCCAGGCCAGGGGGAGCTGATGTGAGGATAGTGCGAACGCAGAGGAAAGGAGGCCTGAGGAAGGTTCCGGATGGGCTGAGAGCTGACAGCTGCTCCTGAAGCCGGCTGTTTCCCAGTCATGGTCACCAATAACGTTTTGGTCATTCGCAACTCAGAGGCAAAGGTGAGACCCTCTCAGCCAGCCCCGTGCCCCCTGCACCTTCTGAGCTTCGTCCATCGCGGCTGACAGTCTCTGCTGGATGCCACTCGCAATGGGTCTCATACCCCGAACAGGAACCAGCGCGGCCTGAGTGAGAGCTGACAATCGGTTGCTCCTGGCTGGGGAGGGCTGGCAGAGGACCGGTGAGCGGTGGCCGGCTGCTCCTGAAGAAGGCCTTGCCCAGCGCTGCGCAGGGCGGCGGGAGGAAACCCTGCACGTCCACAGACCCACCCGGGCTCACGTTTATCCCTGCTGAGGACTCGCCGTGTGACCCCGAGCAACCGACTCCCTCTCTGAGCCTCAGTTTCACCAACTGCAAAACGGGCTCCCTGGCAGCACTCACGGCGAGGGCACCGTGAGGGCCGGGGAGAAACTGTGTGTGCCTGTGCCGGGAGCACCGGTGCCCGGCAGGAGTGGGAGCTGCCTCGTGTGGGTGATGAAGGGCACGTCCTCCTGTCTAGCAGCGCCTGCTGGCGCCCACGAGGGGATGGCGCTGGGGCTGTGAGGAGCCCAGGCTCTCTGCCAGGAAGCAGCTTCTGCAGCTGAGACACACCCCAGTGCAGACCCTCCCCCTGGCCGCTGGGCAGGGCCCAGGATGGAGGAGCTGTCTGTTGTCGTGGCGACAGTCCTTGGGGTCCCTGGGCCTGCTGCGGGGAGCACTGGCGTGTGTGCGGTTTGAACATGAGATTCCTGAATGTGCACGGCCAGGCGCGTGAGCAGGTGGAACTCCTGGGCGTGCAAGGCTGTGGGCGTGTGTGGGCAGGGAAGAGTTCTTGCGTGTAGGAGGCTGAGTGTGCCACGTTGTTGTGGGGCTCTGTGGACGCTGCCCAGGCGCGGGTGGCGAGGTGCCTGGGAGGAGGGTGTGCTCGGGCGCCCACCCTCTGACTGGCCCCGGGCGGTCACTGCCTTTCCGGAGCCTCCATTGCCTCTCTGTACGCACCGCAGGCCACAGAGGCAGCACTTCTCGCCCTCCCGTCCTCCTGGGAGGCCGATCGATGGCAGCAAGCTCTCCACTCTGCACACATCTGGGTGCGGGTGTGCCAGGCCCTGGGAGGCAGCGTGAGCCAGCCCCTCCTCAGGCACCTTCCATCGGGTGAGCAATGACGATCACAGGACGCCCAGTGTGTGCTGGGAGGAAGACACGCTGAGGCAGGTGGTGGGGAGGGCCTTCCAGCAGGCCTGAGGGAAGGAGGACTGGCTGGGAAGAGCATGGGAGCGGAGGTGCACACAGGTCCCAGGGCGCTGAGGCTCAGCTGTGCTGCGGCAGGGTGTGCTGGTCACAGTGAGCACACTGCGGGGGGAGAGGGGGGGGAGGCAGGCTTATTAAGACCGAGGAAGCCTGCACAGCTTTTCACATTAAAAAGGTCCAATGACAAGCCCCTGGAGAGGATCCAAGATGGCTGCTCGGGTAGACATCTAACCGCAGCAGCACACAACAATTTCAATGGAATACAACTAAAATGTAGAGTGGCCGGGACCGGTTTGGCTCAATGGATAGAGCGTCGGCTTGGGGACTGAAGGGCCCCGGGTTCGATTCTGGTCAAGGGCATGTACCTTGGTTGCGGGCATATCCCCAGTAGGGGGTGTGCAAGAGGCAGCTGATCAATGACTCTCTCTCATCGATGTTTCTAATTCTCTATCTCTCTCCTTTCCTCTCTGTACAAAAATCAATAAAATATATTTTAAAAAAAAGATAAGTGACTTCATAACAAAAAGATAACCTGTTAAAAAAATAATAATAATAAAATAAAATAAAATGTAGAGTGGACATTGCCCAGAGCTACAGGTAGTTGACTGACTGAAAACTCTACAATAGGAAGGAGGGAGAAAACCAGAAGGAAAATCAGAGGAGCTGAAAAAAAGCCTAAGGTACAGAGACATACTGCGCGCCCGCATGCGCATGCTCGCGCAGAGAGGTCACAGCCGGAGAGGAGGAGAGGGCTGGGTGCTGCCTGGCGTTCCCTAGCAGGAAGGAAATAGAACCCCCAGCCTGGGCTGAACCCCCAAACCGGCAGCGCTGAACCCCAGTTATGGGCCAGACCCTGGGGACCCAGGTTCCGGCAGGGGAGACGGGGCTGTGAGGCGGAATCCCAGGGGAGCAGTGAAAGGCGGGGCCCCCGGAGTCGCACGCACATTGTGCGCAGAGGACTGAATGTTGACTCTGATGCTGGATTACCCTAGCCGGAAGGAACAGGGCCTCCGGTGGTGCTGAGCCTCACTCAGTCCGGACTGCTCTGAACCCCGGCTCTGGGCCAATCCCTGGGGACCCAAGCTCAAACAGAGGGAGACGGGGCTGTGAGGTGAAGTCCTGGGAGAGCGGCGAAAGGCCAAACCCCCGGAGTCGCGCACACTGCGCGCAGAGGACAGTCTGTTGATCCTGGACTCCCTTAGCAGGAGGGAGAAAGAAAGCTCCAGACTGGAGGAATGCGACAGGGAGCAGGAGCCCCTGCCGGACACCAGGCAGCTGGGCGCCGGCAGGGAGTCGGGCAACGGGGCCCCCAGCAGGGGGGTGCCCCTGAGCCTTCGACCGCTGAGCGCAGGCAACGGAGCCAAGGACGGGGGCTGCTTCCTGGGCGGTGCCAACCCCGGCAACAGGCTGAAGCAGCGCAGGAGCCCACGGAGAACAAAGGGGTGCCACAGGCCAACCTGCTGAGCTCCCAGGACAAGGAGGAAGAAACCAAAGAAGTTCTCAATGTGAAGAAATCAAGTGAGAGCAAAAGATAGTAAAATTACTTAAGAAAGAATACAAAGAAGATCTTGAAAAATCAAAGATTAAGTGAGAACTCAACTCACCAGCCAACATTGCAACATAAATGCGTTTAAAAAAAAAAAGAAAAAGGGACAGAATGTTGGAACAGCAGCGACCAGGCCTAGAGTGGCCAGGCATAAGGCAGTGGCAGCTGGACCCGGAGCAGCAGTGGCCAGGCCCCAGAGCAGCAGCAGCCAGAACCAGAGCATCAACAGCCAGCACTGGAGCAGCCAGACCTGGGGCAGTGCCAGCCAGGCCTGAGGTGGAGGCGGAGGCGGCCAAGCCCAGGATGGCCAATCCAGGAACACCCAGACCCGGAGTGGCCGGGCCCGGAGAAGCCGGGCCCAGAGCAGTCGGGTTGGGAGCAGCCAGGCCCAGAACAGCAATAGCCAAGCCCAGAGCATCCAGGCCGGGAGCGGCCAGGCTCGGAGCGGCCGGGCCTAGAGCAGCTGGGTCTGGTGCGGCCAGGCCCAGAGCAGCGGCTGCCAGCCTGGGAGCAGCCAGGCCCGGAGCAGCGGCTGCCAGGCTGGGAGCGGCCAGGCCCGGAGCAGCGGCTGCCAGGCTGGGAGCGGCCAGGCCCGGAGCAGCGGCTGCCAGGCTGGGAGCGGCCAGGCCCGGAGCAGCGGCTGCCAGGCTGGGAGCGGCCAGGCCCGGAGCAGCCGGGTCTTGTGTGGCCAGGCCCGGAGCAGCGGCTGCCAGGCTGGGAGTGACCAGGCCTGGAGCGGCCGGGCCCGGAGCAACCGGGCCCAGAGCAGCCGGGTCGGGTGCGACCAGGCCCGGAGCAGCAACAGCCAAGTCCAGAGCAACTAGGTCTGGAGCAGCAGTGACCAGACCCGGAGCAGCTGGTTGTGGAACGAACCAGAGCAACAGAGGCCAGGCCCGGAGCAGCCAGGCCCGGAACAGCTCGCTCCTCGCCTGCCCCTGCCCCACGGCTGCCTCTCAGACATGGCTGGAAACTTTTGTGGGAACTTGAGGGTCTGCTGAATCAAGTGATGAAGGCTTAGATCTGGATGTGTTGAGTTAGTATAGCGCTGGGGTGTTGATCTGTGAGTGCCTTGGGTGGGGCCTGGATGAGGCTGGTTGACCTATTTGGAAATGTCTTTTGTGTGAAGTGTATCATTGGGCATGTGGAGGTATTATTGATATGAGAAAATGCTAAGTACAATAATTGATTTACTATCTGAAAAGGGATTTACTATCGGGGAAAGGGAGGGAGGAAGAGACTGAACATAAACTGTGCACCTATGGATGAGGACAATGGGGGATGGGGAGGGGGCAGAGGGTGGGGTGGGAACCTGGTGGAGGGGGGAAGAAATGAGGAACCTTTGTAATAATATGAACAATAAAGATTGATTAAAAAAAAAAAAAAAAAAGTCCAATGAGCCTGTGCAGGGCCTGAGAGGCAGCGACAGATGGTGCTGGTGGCAGCCAGCGCCTCTCCCTTGTGTTCTGGCGATTCTGCTCCGTGCCCCCTGTGATAGAACACAAGCCAGGATTCTTCCACTGGGTGACAAGCAGCCAAGCCCCAATCAAAATGGGGAGAGGTCTGCAAGCCTGGGGACGAGGCCCACATCATTAGTCACCAGGGAGATCATGGGTACCACTGCACCCACAGTACGGAAAGTGGGTACACCAGGCACTGTGAAGAGTGAACAGCAGCCCTGACTGGTTTGGCTCAGTGAATAGAGCGTCGGTCTGCGGACTGAAAGGTCCCGGGTTCGATTCCGGTCAAGGGCATGTACTTTGGTTGCAGGCACATCCCCAGTGGGAGGTGTGCAAGAGGCAGCTGGCCGATGGTTCTGTCTCATCGACGTTTCTAACTCTCTATCCCTCTCCCTTCCTCTCTGTAAAAAATCAATAAAATATATTAAAAAAAAAAAAAAAAAAAAAAAAAAAAAGAACAACAGGCACCCTCATGCTTTGCTGTGAGGATGAAAATGGTACCGGTACTTTGGAAAACAGTCTGGCTATCCTACCTAAAAAAGAAAATTTTAAAAAAGAAGAAAAAAAAAGAGTAATATGCAAATTAACCCATCACTCTGCTACACACACCAACCAATCAGAGCGTGTATGCAAATAAACCCAACCAAGATAGCTATGGCCACAGAGAGCAGGGGGAGGCTTAGGTTTCCCAGGCAACAGAAACATCCTCTGGACCAGGCTGCTCCTAGCCTGTAGGCCCATAGGCCCTGAGCGGCAGGGGTCCCAGAATGCCCCCTAGCCACCTGGAGCCTATGAGAGCAGGCGCCAAGCAGCTGGGGGCGGGATGGAAACATTCCGCCCTTCCTGCAGCTGCTTGGGAATGCTCCAGCAACCAAGTGGCGGTTTGGGTCCATGTCTCCAGCCTGGGGTCTCAGGCCAGCAGCAGCAATGCAGGCACCCACACAGTGATCAGGCCCGACCCCCAGCCTGGGGTCTCAGGCTGGCAGGGATCCACACAGAGATCCCCTCCCCACCCTGCCTGGGTTCTCAGCCACTGAGTCACACCAGCCAGGCAGATATGGAGGAATCTTAAATATATATATATATGTGTGTGTGTGTGTGTGTGTGTGTGTGTGTGTGTGTGTTTTATTGATGTTTTACAGAGAGGAAGGAAAAAGGATAGAGAGCTAGAAACATCTATGAGAGAGAAACATCGATCAGCTGCCTTCTGCACAGTCCCCACTGGGTATGTGCCCCCAACCAAGGTACATGGCCTTGACTGGAATTGAACCTGGGACTCTTGAATCTGCAGGCCATTGCTCCATCCACTGATCCAAACCAGTTAGGGCTGCCCAATATGTTAAAGAAAAAACCCTATCTAATAAAGAGGGAATATGCAGGGGAGGGCAGTTGGGGATGATCATGCTGGCAGGCAGAAGTGGTTAGGGGCAATCAGGAAGGTAGGCAGGTGAGCAGTTGGGAGCCAGCAGTCCTGGATTTTGAAATGGATGTTCAATTGCCCATTTAGACCTGGCAATCGAACATCCCCTAAGGGGTCCCAGATTGGAGAGGGTGCAGGTTGGACTGAGGGACACACACCTCCATGCATGAATTTTGTGCACCGGGCCTATAGTCCTATATAATAAAAGAGTAATATGCAAATTAACCATCACTCTGTTACACTCAAAAGCCACACCACCAGCCAACCAGGAGCTAGTATGCAAATTAACCCAACCAAGATGGCTGAAGCAAAGGAGCAAACAGGAGGCTTGGGTTGCCTCTGGCGATGGAGGAAGCCAAGCTTTCTTCACACCCTGGCCAGCCCAGACCTCCACTCAAGGCTACAAAGTTTCAATTATAGAAGATAAATAAACCCCAAATATCAGGGCCTCCACTTGGGTCACCGGGGGTCGTGACTGGCCTGCAAACCACCACAGGCCCCTCACCCAGGCAGCCCCACACCCCAAGAGAACCCCCACCCTGATCCGAATACCCTTCAGGGAAAACCAGCTGGCCCCCACCAGTGCACCAGGCCTCTATCCTATCTAATAAAAGAGTAATATGCAAATTGACCATCACTCCAACACACAAGATGGCTGCCCCCATGTGGACACAGATAGCCGCCACAAGATGGCCAGCAGGGGAGAGAGCAGTTGGGAGGGACCAGGCCTGCAAGGGACGGCAGTTGGGGGCGATCAAGCCTGCAGGGGAGGGCAGTTATGAGTGACCAGGCCAGCAGAGGAGGGAAGTTGGGGGTGATTGGGCCTGCAGGGAAGGGCAGTTGGTGGGACCCAGGCCTTCAGGGGAGGGCAGTTAGGAGTAACCAGGCCTGCAAGGGAGGGTAGTTAGGGGCAAACAGGCTGGCAGGGGAGCAGTTAGGCATCAATCAGGCTGGCAGGGGAGTGGTTAGGGGGTAATTAGCAGGCAGAAGTTGTTAGGGGCAATCAGGAAGGTAGGCAGGTGAGCAGTTGGGAGCCAGCAGTCCTGGATTGTGAGAGGGATGTCCAACTGCCTGTTTAGGCTCGATCCCAGTGGTGGGATAGGGCCTGAAAGGTCAGTTGGACATCCCTCGAGGGGATCCAGATTGGATGGAGAGGTTGAAAGCTGGGCTGAGGGACACACTCCCCCATGCATGAATTTTGTGCACCAGGCCTCTAGTCTATCTATATGAAACCCTAATATGCAAATAGACTGAACTGAATAACCAGTCTCTATGATGTGCGCTGACCACCAGGGGGTGCGTGTGGAACATGGTGGACATCAGGGAAGATGGAAGGAAAAATATCCTGATTCCTCTGGTGAGGATTAAAAAAATAAAGTAAATAAAAATCATATCCCCTTCATATATATATACAATAAAAGCATTAAAATAAAAATATATCCTTAAGGTAGGATTTTTTAAAAAAAAGAAGGTTCAGCTGATTCTCAAATGGTGTCAGAGGTACTATTGATAGTAAAGAACCTTGGTAACTTGACTCTCTACCCAGTGCCAGATTCCCTTCCCTTCTATCAGGGAGTTCACCCCAGCACAGGGCAGAGTAAAGAACTCCCAGGGCCTGGACTGGGGCTGGCCAGGCACACTCTACAGGGGACATGAAATGTGGACATTGGCCACCGCTTGGGAAGAAAGGCTGCAAAGGCTGCGGCAGTTATTACATACTGCTCCCTCTCTGCTCTGAAAAGACCCACGTGAGAGGAAACGAGACTGAAGCTTTAGATGAAGCTTTAGACTGAAGCTTCACTGTTGCCTATTTCTTAGAGACCTTCTGACGATGTTAGTGTGGAGAATAATTAAGACATTAAGTGGAGTTAGCCATTGGCCTGATTCTTATATTTTTTTATTTTTAAAAAAATGTTTTTATTGATTTCAGAGAGGAAGGGAGAGGAAGAGAGATAGAAACATGAGTGGGTCCTAGCCAGTTTGGCTGAGTGGATAGAGCATCAGCCTGTGAACTGAAGGTTCCTGGGTTCGATTCCAATCAGGGGCATGTACCTTCATTGCAGGATCCTCCTGGACACTGGGCCCTTGTCCTGGCCAGCCCAGGAGGCAACCAATCGATGTGTTTCTCTCACATCACTGTTTCTCTGTCTCTCCCTCTCTCTTCCACTCTTCCTAAAAATCAATGGGAAAATATCTAACAGTGAGGATTAAACAAAATCAATCATTGATCAGATGCCTCCCACCCCAAGGGGACTGAGCATGTGCCCTGACACTGGTGGCTTCTTGGTCCATGGGTCAACACTCAATCACTGAGCCACACCAGCTGGGCCTGGTGTCTTTTATTTTATTTTAATCTCTTTCTTACCCACCTTAATGCAGTAACTTATAAGGAATATCAGCTGATGGTTGTTGGCACAATTCAGGGCCATGAGGCAGCCCCGGGCCAGGCCCCTCCAGCTCTCCAGCTGCTTGCTCCTGCCGGTCGGCACTGAACTGGTCTGCTCTACTCTGCAGTCTCCTCAGCCAGGGAGATGCAGCCTTCAATCTCTGGTGGAAAAGGAAGTCCCTTCCCAGAGCCCTCAGGAGCTAGCTTAAGAAGTCAGATGCCCCGCCCCTGGCCCTTGATTGGTCCCTCCTCATGCAAATAAGGGCTCTGAATCTTCAAAGTTTGATTGGCCCAAAAGGCACTCTCCTGGGTCAAAATAGAGTCCCTTTGATTGGCCAGCCACTGACCTCACCCCCACAACGCAGTCTCTGATGGAGAGGCACACGCCTGGGCTGTGGCGATGGAGCCCACAGCCCGGGCACGTGCCCTGAGGGGAATCCAGCTGTGGCCGCCTGGTTTGTGGACAGAAGGGGCCACATGCTGACCTGACAGCTCGGGGGGGCCGCCGTGGCGGTCTTGCAGACTCAGACCTAAAGTCACCACAAAGGACGGTCTAAAATTAAACCTAACTAAAGCAGTGATGGTGGGCAGTTATGTAGGCGGTATCTTCCCTGGCAAGGTCAACCTTTACCTGAACTGAGCCTATCTGTCTTTTTGTATCTAAGATAACACACCCTTGGAATGTCTGGGTAACTTGTAACTTCCCTTTCTCTGGAGCCCCAGGGCCACAGCCGAATGTGGTGGAAGCCAGGACTGAGATCACAAATTCCTTCATTACCATGATAATTGTCCCTGCACTCACCTAAGGATGTGTCCATCATTTTACCTTTTATCCAATCCCAGGGGTTTCCCACCACTTTGCTTTATCCCACCTCCTTAGTCCATCACCAATGGATTTCATGTGACCCACCTATGTCCCTCCTTTGATTGCAGTGTATAAATACAGATGTAACCCGCCATCCTCTGGAGCATTATCTCAACTCTTTGAGGTTCTGCTTCCCAGCATATGTGGACAGTTTAGCTCAAATAAACTCACAACAGTTCTTTCCAGGATTCAATGGTGTTTTTATGTTAACAGGTTCATGGGGCGATGCGTGACCACTGAGCCAGGCCGGCCAGCTGCTTCCACGTTGTGGCGATCATGAATAAAGCTGCTGTGCACATCCGTGTGCAGGTTTTTGTGTGGACATACGTTTTCAGCTCGTGTGGGTGAATGCCCAGCAGGGTGGTGTTTGCTGGGCTGTGCGGTGAGATTGCGGTTAGCGTGGTGAGAGGCAGAGTGGCCGCCTTAAACAAGGGCCCAGGCTGGGCGTTGGGGTCAGCACTCCTCCTCCACCCTTCGGAGGCACATGCCTCTCGGAGGCTTCACGGGGCGGAGAGAGAGGAAGGACCGGGGAGAGCAGAGACAGGAATGGGAGAGGCAGAGAGTGTTCCCGGCGTCTTGTTTCACGAGAATATGAGTCTATCCAGTCAGGGCCCCCCTGAATATCTTGCTTAGCCTTGGTTCCCCCCACAAAGTCCCTGTCTCCAAATGCCAGCAGAGCGGTGTCAGCGTGTGAATTTTAGGGGAACACGAGCATTCAGTCCAGACACTGCCGACTGCTTTCCCAGCGGCCGTCCTGCTGCATCCCAGCAGCAGCGAGGGGGGTCCGTGCCTGTCCTCCCGCCGTTCGGCTGCTGTGCCTTGACTTCAGCTCTTCCGATGGGTGTGTAGCGGGCTCGCCATTGTTTTAACCCGCAGGCCCCTCCTGGTGTACGACGGAGCATCTTTCCATGTGCTTATTTTCCACCTGCAAATCTTTGGTGAGGTGTCTGTTCAGATCTTT